>NW_012267222.1:7494112-7502845 GCF_000151885.1 Dipodomys ordii | reverse complement strand
AAAAAAAAAAAAAAAAGAAGTAGAAAAGATTAGCCTGCACAACACAGTAAAAACCCATCTCTAAAACCCAAGTGGAAATGCAGCAGTGGTACTCACTAGACAATTATATTGAAAATGAACTATACAACTGAGTGGGGCCAGACACTGGTGGCTCACGCCTATAATCCTTAAATAAATCCAGCTACTTGAGAGGCTGAGATCTGAGGATTGCAGTTCAAAGCCATCCTGGGAGAGAAAGTCCTTGAGACTCTTATCTCCAACTAACTACTAGAAAACTAGAAGTGGCACTATGGCTAAAAGTGGTAGATTGCTAGCCTTAAGCAAAAGAGCCTAGGGATAGCACCCAAGCCTTGAGTTCAAGCCCCATGACCAAAAAAATAAAAAACACAATTTGTGAGTGGGGACAGGAGAGAAAAACTGGACAAGCAAGGGAAGGGGTGACATTGTCTTAAAAGAAATGTGCTCATTACCTGATTTATATAACTGTAACCTTCTATACATCACCTTTATAATAACAATTAAAAAAAAAATAAGCCAGAAGCCAGTGACTCATCCCAATAATCCTAGCTACTCAGGAGGCTGAGATCTGAGGATCACAGTTCAAAGCCAGATTGGACAGAAGTGTTCCTGTGAGACTTTTTTTTTTTTTTTTTTGTCGGTTGTGGGCCTGAACTCTGGGCCTGGGCACTGTCCCTCAGCTCTTAAGCTTAAGGTTAGCCCTCTACCACTTGAGCCACAGCGCCACTTCCAGCTTTTTCTGCTTATGTAGTGCTGAAGAATTGAACCCAGGGCCTCATGCATGCAAGGCAAGCGCTCTACCACTGAGCCACCTTCCCAGCCCTCCTGTGTGATTCTTATCTCCAATTAACCACTCAAAAACTAGAAGTGGTGCTGTAGCTCAAGTGGCGGAGAGCTAGCCTTGAGCACAAAGGAAGGAGCTTGGGAATAGTGCCCAGGCCCTGAGTTCAAGCCCCACAACTGACCAAAAATAAATAAAATTTTAAAAATCCCAAGTGGAATGTCACTTCATAGCAGTAACATGGCCACCATCAAAACACAAGAAAACTCAGAAGGCTGTCATCTGAGGACTAAGGCTCAAAGCCAGTCTAGGCAGACATATCCGTAAGAATATCTCCAATTAACCAGCAAGTAAACCTGACTAGAGGTGTGGCTAAGCTGGGAGAACACCAGCCATAAGTGAAAAAGCCAAGCAAGAACAAGGAGCCTGGAGTTCAAGCAGGATCCAGTAACAGCACTAAACTAAACTAAACAGAAAACCACCAGCCCTGGCAAGGATGTGGAGGAACGGAAACCTGAACACCGCTGGTATGGACGGTCAGTGCAGCAGCTGCCGTGCAAAACCATGCAGGGTTAACAAAGTAGGACAGAGTTCCCAGATGAGCCTAGCAACTCCACAGGTGCACAGAGGCAAGGGAGCGGACGTGGGTGCCAGAGGGGCATGGATGCACATTCACACCAGCACTATTCTTTATGGCCAGGTGTCTATGGATGGCAGATGAACAGTACCTGGTTTGGAGCCACGCTCCCAAAGGAAGGAAATTCTGATACATGCTACCTACCACATGGTGAACTGTGAGCCACTTACACAAAGACAACTAAATACTATATGATTCTACTTATACGAGGAATCTACACTAGTCAAAACTCTTTTTTCCTTTTTATTGTATACTAATGATACAAAATACTGGGTTTCACTATCATTTATATATGAAGAAAATGGGCTTTGATCATAGTCACCACGCTGTTACCCTTCTCTGACCTCTCTCTGTCCTTCCACTCCTGCCTTTCTTTTCCTAAATAGTTCCCCTTCTGCTTTATGTGGTATGTGTGTGTACGCATGCACATATGCTGCCACTGGAAATTAAACCCAGGGCCTCACACTCTTGCTTACCTTTTTCACTCAAAGCTAGTGCTCTACCATTTGAGCCACATCTCCAGTTCCAGCTTTTGGTGGCCAACTGGAGATAAGACTCTAGTGGATGGTTGTTGGGGCTGGCTCTGAACTGGAATCCTCAAATCTCAGCCTCTCAAGGAGCTACTATGTCTTTCTTTTTGTTTTGAAACAGCATTTCACTGAGTAGCCATGTTGGCTTGGAACTCATGATCCTCTGTCTCATGGTCCTACTTCTGCCTCTTTCCAGTATGAAAACTACACTTCTCTCTCTCTCTCTCTTTTTTGTTTTTGCCAGTCCTGGGGCTTGAACTCAGGGCCTGGGCACTGTTCCTGAGCTTCTTTTCTCAAGGCTAGCACTCTACCATTTGAGCCAGAGCGCTACTTCTGGCTTTTTCTGTTTACGTGGTACTGAGGAATTAAACCCAGGGCTTTATGCATGCTAGGTAAACACTCTACCAGTAAGCTACATTCCTACTTTTTATTTTTTTGGTCGGTCATAGGGCTTGAACTCTGGGCCTGGGCACTGTCCCTCAGCACTTCAGCTCAAGGTTAGCTCTCTACCACTTGAGCCACAGCACCACTTCTGGCTTTTTCTGCTTATGTGGTGCTGAGGAATTGAACCCAGAGCCTCATGCATGCAAGGCAAGCGCTCTTACCACTGAGCCACCTTCCCAGCCCCGTTTTTTTTTGTTTCTGTTAATTAGATTCCATATGTAAAATAAAGCATGCAATTGTCTTTCTGAGTCTGGCTTATCTCACTCACTTTCTCTCTCCCTCTCCCTCTTTCTTTTTCTCTCACTCTCACATGTTGGTACCAGGTTTGAATTCAGGGCTTCACAGTTTCCATCAGTTCTTGCTGACAGCTAATAGTTACCACATAAGCCATGCCTGGAGCCCAGTATTTTTTTAGGACTTTTCTGCTAGGTCTCAGCCTCCCAATTACCTACAGGTATGAGCCACCAATGCATGGCTGGCTTATTTCTCCTAACATGATGATACATCTTCTTGCTAAGCACACCATTTTATTCTTTCTTTTTTTTTTTTGTAGGTCATGGGGCTTGAACTCTGGGCTTGAGCGCTGTCCCTGCACTTGTCAGCTCAAGGCAAGCACTCTACCACTTGAGCCACAGGGCCACTTGTAGTTTTCAAGTGGTTTATTGGAGATAAGAGTCTCACGGACTTTTCTGCCCGGGCTGGCTTTGAACCGTGATCCTCACATGTCAACCTCCTGAGTGGCTAGGATTACAGGAGTGAGCCACTGGCACCTGGCTAAGCATTTTATTCTTTATGGCTGACTAATATTCCATTATGCATACATACACACATACACCACCTTCTCTATATCCATTCATCTGTTGATGGGTCACAGTTGGTTTTCATATTCTGGCTACTGTGAAAAGGGATATAATAAATGTAAGTGTGTGGGTGCTTCTACTGTATTCTGACTGATTCCTTCAGATAAATGCCCAGGAGTGGTTCAGCTGGATCATGTGGCAGTTCAGCCTTGGAAGGCTGCATCATCCTGATTTCCATAATGGCGGGATTAACTTGTATTCTCACCAACCATGTACAAGGGCCTTCCCTGCCACACAGAGGGCCTCCCGCCCCTGTGCTGTTCCCACCCTTCCAGCCAGGAAGGACTCTTCAAGGACTCACCGACCAAAGAAAGCCACTTTCATGTGCCGCCGGGCCAGCACCTCACTGATGCCCCTCACTTTGGACAGGTAGCCTTTGACGTCCAGCACCTGCTCCTCTGTGGTCACCGGATCCAGTTCTGCATTCCTGTAGGTATCTGGAGGCAGAGATGAAAACGGGTCACCAGGACGTCACAGCAGTTCCACAATCACAAGCCTGGAGAGGCCAGAGTGGCAACCTCGCTCACCTGAATCCCAAGTCCACCTCTGTGGCTCCTGCTGTCATGTGCTGAAGCTCTGCTCTCAACTGCGGCCGTGTTGTGGCCAGCTATGGACAGGGCTGGGGAATAGCCTGACTGGAATCCCACGATGGCGGTGACCGCCTCCTAGCTCTGTGACACCAGGAAAGTGAGTGTCTGCAGGTCTTGTTTTCCTCATCCACAGAACTCAAAGGCCCAGCGACGGGTCTGAGTGGTGGAGCGTGAGCTGCCCCTTTACTGAGCACCCCACTCTTGTGTCAAACATGGTCTTGTTATGTTCATGGTATAGTCTGTCACTGGCAGAGGCAGGATTTGAACCAGGCACCCTTGCTGTGGAGTCTGAGCTCCTAAACGTTCTGTGTCACTTCACCATGTCTTTCCTGACGGGGCCCTGCTAGCCTCTCCCAACCACTTTCCTCTCCACCCGGCCTCACTCCTCACACTCTCACCCCACACCTGCCAGCCTCCTCACCCTCTGGGCCTTGACCTTGAAGCAGTTGTGCTCATTCCCACTTGGCCTCAGGGCCCTGGAGCCCAGACACCCCTCCCTGACTCCACCCCACCTGTGTAGGGTAGGCCCGCCTTGCCGGTGCACCCACAGCACAGTGTACTTCTCTTCTCCCATCTAGTACTTGCCTTGGCATAGCTCGCCTGTGTGCACCGTCCACTCCACAAGGGCTGAACGAGCCATCTCTGCACCCAGGAAAGTGCAGCTCCGTGAATGGGTGTGTGGCTCACTGCCCTGTCTTCCCCAGTGCCCTCACAGGGAGACAGCTAGGGAACCCTTACAGGAGCAAGCCCCAGGCAAGGTCCTAGCCCGCCCCACTGAGCACTTCCATCAGCGAGGCTTCATCTGAGAACACTCCCAAACACCAGGCTGGCAGGTCCCAGGCTTGAGAACATTCTTCAGGCGTGCAGAGCATGATGTGAGGGGGCATGTGGGAGAAGCCAGTGAGCTTCCCCTGGAGCTAGTGACATGAAAGGAAGTGGCCAATCCAGTGCCCAGCCTGACAACACTTCTTCCATACACAAGCGGGCACATGAGCCCAGCCTTCGCAATGCCCCTGGGAGGAGGCCAGATGCCAGGCATGTGACCGCACAGAGAGCAAGAACCAGCAGGTGACCCACTCTCACTTTCTGCCCAGGTGGGAAGGATGACCTTGCCTCTCTTCCCCTCCTTGGAGCAACCGCAAATGCAACTCAGGATGGCTCTGCCCTTTTCCTCCCTGTGACCAATCAGCAAGGACCTCAGAATGTCCTAGAGGGAAATGATGATGCATGCCTTTTTGTCCACAGTGCCATCTGAGGGAGTAACGCAGGCCCTCACAGAGGTTGGGCTGGGCTTTGGGAGGCTGGAAGCCTAGCTGGCCCACGCTGCATACCTAAGCCTGGCACAGGGCCACGCAGAGCACAGCTAATGCTCATTCAACCTCAAACTATATACCACTAAAAGTAAACAGATACTTAGGGGATACGTTCTATTAAATCAAGCCCCATAGAGAGGGCAGGATACCAACTGGTGACTGAAACTGGGCCCCTCTCATTCTTCCAAGGAGCCTCATGCAGCAGCCTGGCCATGTAAGGCAATGAGAAATCAAGAGGCTTTGGCGGAAGACAGGCCCTCATTGCTGATAGGGCAGGGATGACAGACTGGGCTCAAATTAGTAACGAGTAGGAAAGGCACAGGGACATGAGCTTCCTATTTGTAGTTCTGTCAACAATCTAAAAATAGCAGAGAGGGCGCCCTGCCTGCCTGGGATAACCAACACTCGAAGTACTTGGAATTAAGGCAGCTAAGGAGACATCACAGGCATGGAGGAGGAGACACCTGGATACAGCCAGCTTGGTCACTCCCAAGGTTTCAGCTCTCAAATATGGATCTGCTTGCCTTCCAGATAGAAACAGGATTCACATGCCTCTCATGATTAAAGTAAAGAAAATACATGGAAATCTTCTTCCTTTATTTTTTTTTTGTCAGTCATGGGGCCTGAACTCGGGGCCTAGTCACTGTCCCTCAGCTCTTCAGTTCAAGGCTAGCATTCTACCATTTGAGTCACAGAGCCACTTTCAGCCTTTTTCTGCTTATGTGGTGCTGAGGAATGGAACCCAGGACATCATGCATGAGAGGCAAGCACTCTACCACTAAGCCACCTTCCCAGCCCTGGAAATCTTAATTCTTAAGCTGTACTTCTGTCCTCCTGGCCCAATCTTCTGGAGCCCAGTTCACAGGATTCCAAGCACAGAGCATGGCTAAGGGTGACAAGCTGCCCAAGCATGAGCTCCCCAAAGGCTCAAAGTAGGCCTAGCCTGGCAGGTGGCCGGCTCACCTTCGAGGAAGGTGGCACTCTCCTGGATGTAGGCTCCCAGCTGCTCAAAGATGCCATTGATCTTCTTCTTGGCAGTGACAAAGTGCTTGAGTGGGGACGCATTCACCTCAGCCATGTGTCTCTTGTCTTTCTTGACCGTGACGATGGAGTTGCACCGCGAGAAGAGCAGGGACATCGCGCTGCAAGGGGAGACCATGTGAGGCGCACAGAATCTCCTGCTTTGCATGGGGCTTTTCTAGGGGTACATCAGTGGTGCAAGGAAGAACCAGGACTGGCTCTGGCTCCACCAAGAACACAGGGCCCTCCAAGACTCACTCAGGTAAGACCCAGTGTGTCACAAGGAGGTCCCAGGACGCTCTTCCTGTCACACTTGTGGCCACACAGGAGTCTGGAACCGAAGCCCTGAATTCAGCCCTAGTGTTGGCAATTCCTTGACTGTTCAGTAGTGCCCAGCACCTCACAAAGGGACGAGCAGGAATTGCAAGTAACATATAGAGAAGCCCTGACCTCTCCCATTCACCATCCATGTGAGAAGCAGCAGCAAACAGTGAAAACAAAGTGACACCACCCAGTGGCATCTTCCTGGTCACTGCTGCCCGGAACCCAGTGACCCTAATTCCAAACAGGATTAGTATTGGTCTCTTTTAGCAGAGCTATGTGCACTGTAGAAACTAAAGGAAAACCAATGACAACAACAACATGGCAACCATTTGTGAGGGGGTGGGGCTTGAACTCAGCGCCTCCCACTCTCACTTGGCCTTTTCCATGCAAGGCTGGCACTCTACCACTTGAGCCACAGATCCACTTCTGACTTTTTACTGGTCATTTGGAGGTAAGAGTCTCTCAGATTTGTCTGCCCATGCTGACTTTAAATCACTATCCTCAGATTTCATTCAGCCTCCTAAGTAACTAGGATTATAGACTACCAGCATCCAGCCCATAGTAGCCTTTTTTTTTTTTTTTGTCTATTATGGGGCTTGAACTCTGGGCCTGGGCGCTGTCCCTGAGCTCTTCATCTCAAGGTGAGCGCTCTACCACTTGTGCCACAGTGCCACTTCCGGTTTTCTGGTGGTTAATTGGAAATAAGAGTCTCATGAACGGTTCTGCCCAGGCTGGCTTTGAACTGTGAACCTTAGATCTCACCCTCCTGAGTAGCTAGGATTACAGGCTTGAACTACTGGTGCCTGGCTCATAGCTGACATTTTGTAATAAGCACTACTAACATTTTGTTTATTGTTTCTTATTTATGTGTCTCTTGCCCCCCCCTTTTTTTTGCCAATCTTGGGGCTTAGATTCTGTCCCTGAAATTTTGTGTTCAAGTGGAGCCACAACTCCACTTTCAGCTTTTTGGTATTTCATTGGAGATAAGAGTCATGCGGGGGCTGGGAAGGTGGCTCAGTGGTAGAGCGCTTGCCTTGCATGCATGAGGCCCTGGGTTCGATTCCTCAGCACCACATAAGAAAAAAGAAAAAAAGCCAGAAGCGGCGTTGTGGCTCAAGTGGTAGAGAGCTAGCCTTGAGCTGAAGAGCTGAGGGACAGCGCCCAGGCCCAGAGTTCAGGCCCCATGACCAGACCCAAAACAAAACAAAAAAAAAAGAGAGGCCCTGCCAGCCTAGGCCCGCCAGCCTCTGCCCAACCAAGGCTCCTTCAGCCACTGCCCAGCCGAGGCCCGCCAGGTCCGGGGGAGGTAAGTAATGAGTTACCGTCTGCATGAGCGTGGACTCTGAGTTGGCCACCAGCACGAACACATCAGCATCCAGGCAAAACTTGTCAATCCAGCTGTCCAGCTCAGTGGTGACATCAATCCCAGGGCTAAAGGAGGCAGGGGTAAACCAACACCGTCATCTAGAGACCAGCCCTCGTATTCTTGCAGCAGACAGCCCTAGGGCCTGTAGGGTAGCCGAGTGAGAAGGCTGAGGGAGGGACCCAGGCCTGCCTAGCCTGTATTGAGACATTTTTACTTCCCGCCTCATATCCCTCCAGATTGCTTGCAAATGGGAGATTTGGGGGCCTGCATCGATCACTTTTGCAAAAATGTAACAACTTCCAGGTTGTTATTTTATGTGAGGCTCACTGATATAAATCCTACTGTATTTCCAGCACCGGGACCATGAAAAGAATCATTGTGAAGAATTAAAAATTCTTAACTAAAACTTATAGTAAAAAAACTAAAAAAAATCCTACTGTAATATATTTCTTGATATGGTCATAAAGTGTCCATAAAGCAAGGTATTCCTCCAAGAATAACAGCCAGGCATGGTAGGGCATGCCTGTAATCACAGCTACATAGGAGACTGAGATCTGGAGGAGTATAGTTCAAAGCCAGTCCAAGCAGTAAAGTCTACAAGACTCCAAATCCAAAATAACCAGCAGAAAGCTGGGTTGGAGACATGGCTCAGGTGTTAGAACACTAGATAAGCAGGCAAGCTAAAGCAAAGCAAGGTCAAGGCCCTGAGTCCAAACCCTGGTACTGGGGGGTGGGTGGAGAAGAATACAAACACAAAGGCTTGAAAGAATGTGTCAAGTGGTGGAGTATTTGCCTTCAAGCATGCGGCTTGATCTGATCCATAGTCACACACACACACACACACACACAC
>NW_012267222.1:7484784-7493521 GCF_000151885.1 Dipodomys ordii | reverse complement strand
CCCAGGCCCAGAGTTCAGGCCCCATGACCAGACCCAAAAAGAAAAAAACAAGAGTCATGCAGACTTTCCTGCACAGGCTGATTTTGAACCACAATCCTCAGATCTCAGCCTCCTGAATAGCTAGTATTATAGGAATAAGCCACCAGCACCCAGCTTCTTGATGTCTTTTATCATTGACTTGATTCCAAGATTCTACAGGCCTTTGGTCAAAGATAACAAGGGCACACATACCAGAGACGGTATGGCTGGGAACGCCTACTCCCCAAAATAGAGCCTTGCCTGGTCCTTCCCAGAGTTCCAATCACGGATAGCACTACCTCCCCAGCACTTCTGCAGACTCTAGGAAGGGAAAGGAAAAAGGCTCCTCCCTGGACCTGAGGCACATGTGCAGCTTTGTGTGACAGGTCCTCTCTCTCCCTAATCACCCTCATCACAGTGCCACTGGCCTCTGCCCCAACAAGAAAGTGTTGTTCATGAGCAAGCACAGGAGAAACTTCCAAAGGATGCCAAAGGTTGCAGAACAAGGCCTTGAGACACAGAAAGAAAGAGCATCTAGAAAAAGCACACCAACTGAATGCCAGAACTGACTGTTAGGAATCAACCACCCAAGGTGGGCAGACAGATAACTCTACAAGGAGATCCCACAGTGAGCGTGTTCAACTCCATGCTTTCTGGTGCAGCTAGAGTCCCCATTTCTGTTTCTCCTCCAGTTAACATCACAACCATGAGAAATGTCTTAACCAAGAAAGCCAGTGGGGCCCTGAGCAAAGGCACCAGGAATAAAATGATTCTCCAGCTCCTCTCAGAGTCACTGAGATCAGGGGTTTTGGGGAAAAGCAAAGGGGTATGGGACGGACAGCACATCAAAGACCTGAGAATTAGGCAGGGCTGAGTGCAAGTCAGGATTGTACTCTTTGTGGGCTGCATGAACTTAAGCAGGTGATTTCACCTCAAAACCTTGGTTTTTTCATGTGTACAAGCAGAAAGCAACATTCTGAGCACACAGTAAGAGCTCAAAGGTAGCTTTACATGGTTTAAAGCAACAACAATAATAAACCCCACCAGCAAGATGACAGGATGTTTCCCCCACCAACACCAGCCTTCAGGGAAGCAAAGGCACAAACTCACCACTCCCCATCCCCCTCCCATGGAGATCGGCAGTGCCCAGACCCACAAGTGACTTGCTTGCAGGAAAAAGTTCCCTGAGAGCAAGCCGGGCTTTTCGAAGCAAGTGCTCCTAAGTTCTGTTCATTGCCTTCAAGCTCCAAGGATACAAACACAGAAGCATCAGCGTTCCTAAGTGTGGGAGTCAAGGGCATGCACGCTACTGAAAGCTCGGTTACAGGTTACAGGCCTGCTGGGCATTCAGCCCATCCAGGATCCACTCTGCTCTCACACTACCCGCCACGTGCTATACCACACGAAAGCTGCCAGCGACACCTCCAAGTTGTCAGATTCTTCCGGCCTGCCTAATTCCCAAGCTGAGGTTCTGCATTGAATCCTGCTTTCTGCCTGGAACCCTATCTCTTTTTCACCCACTTGGTACATTCTTACTCAAGGGAACTCAAGTGTCACCCACTCCATACAGGACACACACAACCTTACTTTTTTTTTTTTTTTTTAATAAATCACACCCCATGTCCCTGCAGAGACCCTGAGCCTCCAGAGAGACAGACATTGTCAGAGCTCTGGGGTAAGTGCAAACCCTCTAGGGGGAGCCATCTCACACCTGCCAGCCCTGAACACACAAACTCACTTTAAAAAAACAAAAAACAGGGCTGGGATGTAGCTCAGTGGCAAAGCGCTTGCCTAGCAAGCGCAGCGTCCTGGGTTCGATCCCCAGTACCAAAAAAGAAAAGACAAAAAAAATACAGTTTAAAAAAAAAAAAAACCTGTTTTCTGCTAAGTTATCTGCAGCTCAATGAGTCAAGAGTTAAAATGTAATCCCTCCAAAGAACAAACTGGCTATATACAAACGCACAAAAGGTCCATAGCTGTGAAATACACCTACAGAAGCCACAACAGGGCCCCACTATCTTGAGGCTTTGCCTGCTGGCTCTCCCTCTCCCGGGGTGGTGAGAGGCAGCTGGGCTCTCGTGCCTGCTCTGGGAGCCCTAATAGGCTCCAGGCCAGCAAGAGACTGACCACAAGCACTTGGGGCCTATTCCCTAACCACAGCTGAACCAGACCACTCAGTTCCAGTATCAGTTATGCACTAATTGACACACTCTAAGAGTCTATAACAACCTCCAAGTGTTCTGGAGACCCTGGCTTCAGAGCATTTCCCAAAAGGTGGCCCATAGAATTCTAGTTGCACCCAATGTTCCACACTACAAAAGCAATGTAATACACAAAACATCACCAAACCTCTCCATGGGCACATAGGAACATAGTAAATGCTTGGGAAGAAAGGTTTAAAAACAGAGTAACCAGTTTAAAAAGTGTAACCATATTTAGCCAGGCGCTGGTGGCTCACGCCTGTAATCCTAGCTACTCAGGAGGCTGAGATCTGAGGATCGAGGTTCAAAGCCAGCCCAGGCAGGAGAGACCGTGAGACTCCTATCTCCAATAAACCACCAGAAAACCGGAAGTGGCACTGTAGCTCAAGTGGTAGAGCGCTCACTTTGAGCTGAAGAGCTGAGGGACATCGCCCAGGCCAAGAGTTCAAGCCCCACGACCGACAAAAAAAAAAAAAAGTGTAACCATATTTGATCAACATTAAACAAACTTATTCAAGAAAGACACTCATCTTCTATGTAACAGGCTTGAGGATCCTATTTGGGAAAAGTTCATCTATTCTGTGCCAACAACTATTAACCTAAGCCTGGAAACAAACAGAACAGAAGCTGCTAGTACTACTCCAGTTGATCAGAAGCTTTACATTAACCAACAAATATTAGCCTAAGCCTGGAAACAAACAGAACAGAAGCTGCTAGTACTACTCCAGTAGATCAGAAGTTTTACATTGACCTAGACTATTTATTAGTTGAGGAATATTAAGTAGGTGGGGTACAGGAAGAGCAGTAGCACAATCTACCGCCAGGTGTGTCTGGATCCCAAGCACAGTCCCGGAATCCACATTACCTCCTTACCCAGTTTTATGCACAGCCAACTCCTAGCAGGGAAAATAAAATGGATCCACGGATCGTCTGCTGGCACAACTGGAACAGAGGAGATGCTGAGAAATTGAAACAAAAGAGTATACAGGGTAAAGGGGCAGGGCAGACTCTTTGAAGAGCTGTGATAAGGAGCCAACCTCTGCTGGGCAGAGAAGGGGGAGGAGAGACAGTGCAGGCGAGAAACACACAAGGGAGAAAGACAGACTAATTTCTCAGGAAGCCCAGGAGATGCTGGCTACTTTCTCAACTGTCTATCCATAAACAGGCTTTCAGTCACTACTGAAAGCCTGTGGGAGTAGCGAGGAGATACAGCAGTTTTCTAATTTTTTTTTTTTTACACAGGTTGGAGGCACCAGCTCTCAGCAACGAGGACCTCATGAGGACCCCTCCAAGAGACTTGCCACCCAAGGACAGAGGCAAGAGCATGGCCCTTTTATTCAACCCAGGTCCAGGGAACACTTACTTTTTGGATGGTAAGACACCTTCACAGGGTGGGCATCGTGGACATAGCTGTAGTCAAAAAGATGGAAAGAAGTTGATTTCTCCTCTTGTGCTGTTTCAGGTTGTGGTTGGCTAGTGATTGTGTTGACTCCACCTGTCCCAGTGTATTGGAAAGAAAAAGGAGTCAACAGAAGGGGGAAGAAAAAAAAATCTGGTATGCATAGCATGTCTAATCAAGTTTTAAAGCCAAACAAATCATCCCCGAGGGAAGCTTACTCATTCGAGTACTGGGAAAAACAACACACAGGTGTAGGAACAGCCCTAGGTGTGCACAAACACGTGTTCAGCCATGTGCTGGTGCAAGGCTTTAGGGAGGGAGGTCCCCTGCAGGGGCCGAGGCAAAGGCACATGTACAGCCAGGAAGGGCAGGAGATCCCAGAACCAGGACAAGGCCTGGGCTTGGTGAGTGGTCAAAAGCCAAAAAGAGATGGGAAGGGTCACTGGAGGAAGAAAAGTGGGACCGACTGAAAGCCAGAGTGTCCCATGAAGAATCTTCATTCTCTGTTCTAAGGGACCATCAGAGCCCTCTTGGGAAAGGAGGGAGAGAGATGATGGAGCATCAAAGGGGGACAAGCAGCTTTGTCTTTCCACATCCCAGAAGCGTCACGGCTGTCATCATTTTCTATGCTAGGCCCTAGGATTAGGGCTGGACAAGAAGAGTCTTACAGTGGAAGAAGGGCCTTACAGTGCAGTGTTAAGGATGGACCGCAATGGGCGCCCAACGTAGGGAAGGGCAGGGCTCTCGGGCAGTGAACGGAGCCACCAACTGTGCCGAGTACATGCTGGGCAAAGAAGGGGGCTGGATGAAAAACAAGCAGGGGGCCGGGGCGGGGATGAGGCCGTGGCTGCTGGGGAAGCACGGGCGACGGGGCTTCAAGGGCCCCCAGGCCCCAGCCCGCGACCCGCCCCTTCCTCAGGGCCGCCGAGGCCTCCCCGGCTCCGGCGGGAGCGCGGGGACAGACGCCCGCCTGGCCTCCTCCGGAGCCCCGGGACCCCGGAGTCCCACCCACCCAGGTCGGGTTGCTCAGGACTTTCCAAGTCGAGGCTGGCGGGTCCCACCAACCCGGCTCGCTCTCCCTCTCACCTTCACCTTCCCGGCCTCGCGGCGGCCATCACATCCATACGTCACTAGCGAGCGCCACCCACGGGAGAGGCCGGGGGAGGGGCGGGCGCGCGCGTCACCGGCCGCTGCGGTTTGGCTGCTTCGCCCGGGTCAGCCGGTAGATTCCGAGCACCGGCAGTTCACCCCGACCTCTCCTTATCTCAGGGTCCCGCGGCTCTGCGCTTCGAAATGCGCCTTGGAGCTCCAGTTCATCGCGTCCCAAGCCGATGACGTACAACCTCGAGACACCCAGTGCAGCTTGGGAGTTGTAGTTTTGGCCGGCGTCTGCCAGGGCGGGGCGGGGCGGGGCGGGGCGGGGCAGGGCCTCGAGCTGTCACAGGGTAAAAGACATGGGCAAGGATGTGAGAGTTCATTGCCCCAAAACATGATCCCAGGGCATCTCTCAGCTCTGGAATGAATGCATTTAGTAATTTTAGAGAAGCAGCCTCCACCTGGTGGAGTGAGGTGACTCATCTAAGGGATCCTGAGGCAGACTACCCTTGAATTGCCTTTGAGGAAGTTCCAACAGCAGCAAGCATGCTTCAGGCTCCTAAATGCCTGCCACTGCACCGAGCACCACTTATGCATCCTTTTATTGAACCCCCACAGCATCCCAGGAAGCCCAGAGGTGAGGCCACCCAAGCTCGGCTGTCAGTCATTGGCCCCTCATTGTCTGCCAGGCACAAGGATACAGAGGAAACTGCCTCTGCAGGAAGGGCTCCAGCCTGGACCCTCCTTGCACTACCAGCTGCTTGTGGTTACCCAGCCTCTGAAGTTTGACTAGGGAAAACAGAGGTGCTCAAGATTCAGTACAAAAAAAAGAATGGAAACCTTTGTGTTAATACTTTTTTTTGGGGGGGGGGATCCGGTCATGGGGCCAGAACTCTGGGCCTGGGTGCTGTCCCTCAGCTCTTCAGCTCAAGGCTAGCGCTCTACCACTTGAGCCACAGCACCACTTCCGGTTTTCTTTTTGCTTATGTGGTGCTGAGGAATCGAACCCAGGGCCTCTGGCATGCAAGGCATGCGCTCTACCACTGAGCCACCTTCCCAGCCCTATGTTAATACTTTTATATTGATGACATGTTGAAATAATACTTGGTGTGGGGTAAAAAGGAGTGGAAACAAAAGGAGAGAGGAAAGGTGGGGGAATACATTGTATTCATTGCACAGTCATATTCCATGTAATAAGGAACTGAGTGACTTGGGATGGAGGGGTTGGGAGAGGTAAGGGAGAATGATAGAAGTGGTGACTGTAAGGTCCACTCCTGGATGGCGAGCAGACTCCACCCTCCTCACAGCAAAGTCTCCACCCAGTACCTGCGTTACCTAGGCAACTGGAGCACCTGGAAGAAGTCACATCTGCATCCACTTAGGTCACATCTGAATTTGATGTGGCCACACCTTTCCCTGCCTATACCCTACATAAGGCCTAGCCCAGGCCCAGACGTTCTCTTGCTCTTGCTCTTCTTTTCTAGCTCTCTCTGCTCTTTCTCTGCTCTAGCTCTTTCCTCTCTTTCCCAGCCACGTGGAGAGCCAACCTTGCCTGGTCCCAACAGGTCTACCCCTTACCTGAATACCACGTGCGTGCTACTGTTCTTACCCCTCTCTCTGCTCTTTTCTGGCTCTTTTCTCTCTCTCTTTCCTCTCTTCCCAGCTCTCTCTCATTCCCAGGCCTTTCCCAGCCACGTGGAGTGCCAACCTTGCCTGGTCCCAGCAGGTCTACTGAATAAACCTACCCCTTACCTGAATACCACGTGCGTGCTGGTGCAGTTCTTAATCGGCTATCTCTTTTTAAAAACCTAACAGTGACAATGATCAAGATGCAGGTATT
Source organism: Dipodomys ordii (assembly GCF_000151885.1). Classification (NCBI taxonomy): domain Eukaryota; kingdom Metazoa; phylum Chordata; class Mammalia; order Rodentia; family Heteromyidae; genus Dipodomys; species Dipodomys ordii. The sequence continues at coordinate 7,486,968 of NW_012267222.1, read as the reverse complement.
GCCAAGTGCTGGTGGTTCACACCTTTAATACTAGCTTCTCAAGAGACAGATCTGAGGATCCAGGTTCAAAGCCAACCTGGGATGGAAAGGCCATAAAGCTTTTATATCCAGTTAATCACCAGAAAGCCAGAAGTGGAGCTGTGGCTCAAGTGGTAGAGCACAAGCCTTGAGCTGAAGAGCTCAGGGATAGCACTCAGGCCCAGAGTTAAGGCCTCATGACTGACAATAATAATAATAAGCTGGGCGCCGGTGGCTCATGCCTGTAATCCTAACTACTCAGGAGGCTGAGATCTGAAGATCAGGGTTCAAAGCCAGCAGGGGCAGAAAAGTTCATGAGACTCTTATCTCCAATAAACCGCTAGAAAACCGGAAGTGGTGCTGTGGCTCAAGCGGTAGAGCGCTCGCCTTGAGCTGAAGAGCACAAGGCCAGCGCCCAAGCCCAGAGTTCAAGCCCCACTACAAAATAATAATAATAAATTAATAAATAAAAGGTGGCCACTAGCTGGGCACCAGTGGCTCACCCATGTAATCCTAGCTACTCAGGAAGCTGAGATCTAGAAATCATGGTTCAAAGCCAGCCTGGGCAGGGAAGTCTGAGACTCTTTATCTCCAATTAACCAGCAGAAAACTGGAAATGGTGCTGTAGCTCAAAGTGGTAAAGTGGTAGTCTTGGGTGAGAAAAAGCTCAGGGACAGTGCCCAAGCTCTGAGTTGAAGCCCCAGGACTGGAAGAAAAAAAAAAAAAGATGGCTTTATTTTTTAGGACTTTTAAATTATGTAAGTGGCTCACATTGTATTTGTTACTTTTTAGTTTTAGACTCAAGGTCTCCTTAAGAACCCCTATGCTTGGGGATGGGAAGGTAGCTCAGTGGTAGAGCGCTTGCCTTGCATGCCTGAGGCCCTGGGTTCGATTCCTCAGCACCACATAAGGAAAAAGCTGGAAGTGGCACTGTGGCTCAAGTGGGAGACTGCTCACCTTGAGCTGAAGAGCTGAGGGACAGCGCCCAAGCCCAGAGTTCAGGCCGCACTACCGGACCCCCCCCCAAAAAAAAAGAACCCCTATGCTTGTTAACTAGTGATTCTCAGGCCTCTGTCACACACTCTCAGGCCATAATGGCCTCAGTACTCCAGGGACCAACCTGCTTATCCCCTCCAGTCACCAGTGTCTGACTGTTCCGAATGCCTCACTGTAGACTGTGAAACCACGCCCAGCCTCCACCTCAGGCGGGTTCTTGAGTTGGGTATGGCACTGGGGACTTCCAAGAACTGTCAGTGATTGTTTGAGCTCCCCAAGGGATACTCTCTTTGTCAGAAGGAAAAACATTTCCTAAACATCTGTCCTTATCCACTTCCTCCTGTTGGGGGGCGGGGGTAAGGTGGTTACTGGGGCTTGAACTCAGGGCCTGGGTGTTATCCCTTAGCTTTTTCACTTAAGGCTGGCCCTCTACCAATTGGTTAGTATTTTAGAGATGGAATCTCACAGACTTTTCTACCTATGCTAGCTGTGAACCAGGTCTCAGCCTCCAGAGTTGCTATGATTACAGGCATGAATCACACCATTACTCAGCTTTACAATGACTTTGATCAAGCATAGCCAAAAGAAAAAAAAAATTCAAAGATATAAAACTTTTAGGTCCGCCTGCTCGACCTTCAGCAAGGATCCAAGTTTGAAAGATGGTGACGTTGAAAGATATAATCAGGCGGGCTAGGAAGGTGGCTCAATAGTAGAGCGCTTGCCTTGCATGCATGAGGCCCTGGGTTCAATTCCTCAGCACCACATGAGCAGGAAAAAAAAAACCTGGAAATGGCGCTGTGGCTCAGGTGGTAGAGCGCTAGCCTTGAGCTGAAGAGCTGAGGGACAGCGCCCAGGCCCAGAATTCAAGCCCCATGACCAGACCCCCCCCAAAAAAAGAAAGAAAGATATAACCAGGCCACTGAAGTCGATCAAAAACATCCAGAAAATTACCAAATCTATGAAAATGGTAGCAGCAGCAAAATATTCCCGTGTGGAGAGAGAGCTGAAGCCAGCTCGAGTATATGGAATAGGATCTTTAGCTCTGTATGAAAAAGCTGATATTGGGGCTGGAAAGGTGGCTCAGTGGTAGAGTGCTTGCCTTGCATGCATGAGGCCCTGGGTTCGACTCCTCAGCACCACATAAGCAAAAAGAAAAAAGCCAGAAGTGGC
>NW_012267222.1:7476100-7483566 GCF_000151885.1 Dipodomys ordii | reverse complement strand
AGAAAACCGGAAGTGGCGCTGTAGCTCAAGTGGTAGAGCGCTTGCCTTGAGCTGAAGAGCTGAGGGACAGCGCCCAGGCCCAGAGTTCAAGCCCCACCACCGACCAAAAAAAAAAAAAACAAACACACAAAATGAAGCTGACACATGTTCTATGTGGGGGGGTGGGTAAGAGAGGAAAACAAAAGGGGGACACATGAGTAGAGGAATAGAATGAGTAAATCATTATACTCAATGTACTTTACGTAAAAAATAGCAACTCAAAGGTATAGCAACTCAAAGGTATGAATGAAATGGGGAAAGATAAGGGAGAAATAAGAAAGGGGTGACATCAATCAAGGCACATTGTACTCATTACCTGACTTGTGAAATTGAAACACCTTTGTAAAACTACTTAATAAAAAATTAAAAAAATATTTTTTGCCAGTCACAGGGCTTGAACTCTGGTCCTGGGCTCTGTCCCTCAGCTCTTCAGCTCAAGGCTAGCACTCTACCACTTGAGCCACTTCTGGCTTTTTCTGCTTATATGGTGCTAAGGAATAGAACCCAGGGCCTCATGCATGCAAGGCAAGCACTGTACCACTGAGCCACCTTCCCAGCCTGGTCCCTGTTTTTAAATTTTTATTTATTTTTAATTTTTTTATTGTGAAAATACTGTACAGAGGGGTTACAATTACATGGGCAAGATAATGAGTACATTTCTTTTTCTTTCTTTTTTTTTTTTGGGTCCGGTCATGGGGCCTGAACTCTGGGCCTGGGTGCTGTCCTTCAGCTCTTCAGCTCAAGGCTAGCACTCTACTACTTGAACTACTGCACCACTTATGGTTTTCTGGTGGTTAAGTAGAAATTAAGAGTCCCTTGGGCTGGACGCTGGTGGCTCACGCCTGTAATCCTAGCTACTCAGGAGGCTGAGATCTGAGAATCAGATCAGATCCGTCAGACCCTCCCTGATCTCCAATAAACCACCAGAAAACCAGAAGTGGCACTGTGGCTCAAGTGGTAGAACGCTCACCTTGAGCTGAAGAGCTGAGGGACAGGGCCTATACCTAGAGTTCAAGCCCCATGACCGAAAAAAAAAAAAAATCTCACAGACTTTCTTGCCCAGGCTGGCTTTGAACCTCAATCCTCAGATCTCATCCTCATGAGTAGGTAGGATTACAGGCATGAGCCACCAGCGCCCAGCAAAAAAAAAAATACATTAAAAAAATGATACCCAAAGTACAGTGTAAAGTGGATGTGCTTAGGTGGACATGATGGTTCACATCTGTACATCTGAGCTATTCAGGAGGCTGAGATCTGAGAAATAAGGTTCAAAGCCAGCCTGGACAGAGAAGTCTGCAACACTTCATCTCAAATTAACCAGCAAAATATCAGAAGTGGAGGTATGGCAAGTGTAGAGCACCAGCCTAGAGAGAAAATGCTAAGGAACTGTGCCCAGGTCCTGAGTTCACACCCCAGTTCGGGCATACATGTGCACACACACTCACATAGAAAAAGTGAATGTGCTTAATTTGAGTAATGAAGTATTAGAAGTCTGAGGTGGTTTGTTTTCAAGACAAAGCATTTGGTTCTGAATGGAAATTTACCTATAGCTTGCTTGCAGCCATAACAAGAGTCCATTGGAAAACCCTACAGATAAACAGGAGCAATTAGAAGGGTGACGATTAGCAGGGAGAATAAATAGCAATAAAATGATAAATTGGGTAGGAACTGTGTACATGCCAGAAAGCATAAAAGCACAAAGGTCAGGTGGAAAATTCTAAAATTCATCCAACCTCAAAAGGTGCCTTTATTCAAATTACCCAGAAGGCAATGTGACTTGTCAACATCTAGGAAAGAATGTGATTCCCACAGAACTCAGACCAATGAGAACTAGAGGAGGAATCTTCAGGCACTAGAGATAAAGCTGTCCATAATCTCAGTGTGTGCCTGCCATCAGATACCCATCTTGTAAGACTGTCATGAAACTCTTGGCTGCCTTTCCTATCCTCATCTTTTGAGCTTGGATAGGTGTGTTTCTCACATAAAGTAAAAATTTTAGATCTCTTGAAAGGCAGCCTATTTTCAGGGGAAGTTGGATTGGGTTAAGAAAAATTCAGGGCTAGGAAGGTGGCTCAGTGGTAGAGCGCTTGCCTTGCATGCATGAGGCCCTAGGATCAATTCCTCAGCACCACATAAGCAGAAAAAAAAAAAGCCGGAAGTGGTGCTGTGGTTCAAGTGGTAGCCTTGAGCTGAAGAGCTGAGGGACAGCGCCCAGGCCGAGTTCAGGCCCCATGACTGGACCCCCCCAAAAAAAAAATTCAAGTTGGCTGGGATTATAGGCATAAGCCACAGGACCTGGCTAGTCATGCCATTTATCAGCCCACAAAATCTATATTTAGCTCTTTGCTCCACCCTCCACTACTAACCAGTACCCTGACAGCACATTGTTGTGTGAACTTTGGCCAATTACATAGCCTCTCTGAGCCTGTTTCCTCAATTGTAAAAAGGAAGTAAGTTGGCCATCCATGGCCCGCACCTGTCATCCTAGCTACTCACGAGGTTGAAACCTGAGGATTGGGGTTCAAAGCCCAGCCTGGGTAGGAAAGTCTGTGAGACTCTTATCTCCAATTAATCACCAGTAAACTGAAGTGGCACTGTGGCTCAAGCACTAGAGCTCTAGCCTTGAGCTGAAGAGCTGAGGGACAGTGCCCAGGCTCAGAGTTCAAGCCCTGAGACGGATTGCCAGGACAATGTTCAGGGGCGTGGTGGAGGCCTCCGGAAGTTCTCTTCTCCTCCCATGTTCACAGTTACTGGTAAGGTAGTCAGCCAGGATTCTAGAGGGCAGGTAACTGCGATTCAGGTTTTCCTGGATGAGGCTGTGTGCCCTGGCTCACAGGAATACACACATGATCACACACACACACACACACACACACACACACACACACACACACTGCAGCGGTCACATGGTCCTGGGTTTGGGAATCTGTCCCCCTTAGACACCTGCCCGGACAGGTGCATACAGCTCCCAACTCAGTGGTTTGAACGACCTTTAATAGAATTCTCCTGTCTCTGTCCCTCCTCCAGAGGCAGGGGGACAGGGTCACCCAGTGCAATGTGGACAGGTCACTCCTCTCCCCAGCAAGGATCAAGTATAGGATGGAGCTGGGACATGGATGCTTTTCTTGTCCCCCAGGAGAAAAGTCTGAGCTACTGTCTCCAGGAGACAATAGTGTGCTTTGGTGATGGGAGCCTGGCAGAAGGGGCCTCGGTGGTCCTGGGCTCAGAGGGGGCTGGGTTTTGCATGGGTCTCTGTGGAAGCTGGAAGCAGAAGCCAGTGGGGTGGCAGGAAGTTCTGCCACCAGCTGACTTCTGCCTGTGTGGAGTCTCTCTGGACAGTTCTGGGAGCTGTCAAGTCTCTCCCCATGAGAGAGTCAGAAAAAGTGAAGTGTGTGTTCCAGGAAGACAGCTGGGGAGGATCAAGGTGATTGGTCTCCCAAAGCTGGGCAGGAGACCACAGAAAGGCTCCCAGCCTCAGAGGGGGGCTCCATCTCTGGCTTGTGCCAATCCTTCCATCTGGCAATTCTGAAAGCAACTGTCAGTCAAGAGCCCCAAGGCTGGACCAAGACTCCTGGGGCCGCGAGGCCCTCAGAGCTGGTGAGCAGTGGTCATCTGCAGAAGAAAGGCCCGAGGGAGTGAGGCTGCTGGTTAGGGATCCACAAAGGACACGGCGATGTAGCGGGTACCCCGAGTGGTGGGGAGTCCCTCGTGGTAGTGAGTGAGCCGTCCTGGGTGCATGAGGGCCCAGCCCTTCCGTGGGGCTCGGATGGAGCAGTTGTAACGCAGGAAGCGACAGCCACCACCCTGGAAGAGAGGAGTCATCAGTGCCTCAGGGAAGCTGGGCCTTTCCCAACGCTGTGCTTTCTTAGGATTGTTACCTATGCTGTACTCTGTTCAGTTGGCCTGGGAGGGACTAAGGAGGGACTGGTGGCAGCCGGCTGCCTCTGGAAGATACTACCAAAGGCTAAGACCTTGCATCTGGCCTTTAAGTCAGCCCTTACTAAGGGTGTGACCAATTGAGCCTCTGGAGAGTTGTGAAAAGTAAAATGAGACAGTAAGAGTGGAGGGTGGCTCAGTGGTAGGAGGATTTGCTTAGCATGCAGGGGGTTTAATCCCCAGCTGAATGAATGCATGGATGAATGAGTAAATAAGCAAGCACGTAAATATATATTTTAAAAATTTGTTGTTGTTGTTGGTCATGGGGCTTGAACTCTGGGCCTACGTGCTGTCCCTCAGTTCTTCAGCTCAAGGTGACAGCACTACTACTTGAGCCCCAGCATCACTTCTGGTTTTCTGGTGGTTAATTGGAAATGAGTCTCACCGACTTTCTTTGCTCAGGCTGGCTTTGAACTGTGATCCTCAGATCTCAGCCTCCGGAGTAGCTAGGATGACAGGCGTGAGCCACTGGCACCCAGCCTAAGTTTCTTTCTTTTTTTTTTTCCTGAGACCAGGACTGGAACTCACTATCTGATACTTTCACTCATGGACTGGCAACACTACCACTTGAGCCACACCTCCAATCCTAATTAATTAATAGAAAAGCTTAAGCCAGACACCAGTAGTTCATGCCCGTAATTTCAGCTGCTCAGGAGGCTGAGCCTTGGAAGATCATGGTTGGAAGCCAGCCTGGGGATGAAAAGTCGAAGAAGCTCCATTTCCAATTAACTGGCAAAAAAACACCAAATGGAGGCATGGGTCAAGTGGTAAAGCACCAGCCAAACAAGAGGAAGAAAGCAAGAGCACAAACCCCAGTACAGGTCCAAAACAATAAGCTGGTAACTCACGCCTGTAATCCTAGCTACTTAGGAGGCTGAGATCTGAGGATCATGGTTCAAAGCCAGCCCAGGAGGGAATGTTCATAAGACTCATCTCTAATTAACCACCAGAAAAATAGAAGTAGTGCTATGTCTCAAGTGGTAGAGGGCTTGCCTTAAGCAAAAAGAACTCAGGGACAGTACCCCTGACCCTGAGTTCAAGTCCCATGACTGACAAAAAATAAAAAGTTCATTCAGTCCTACCTACTTACTTACTACCTACTTACTACTTACTCAATCCTTACCTACTGTTGTGGCGGTATCCTGACATCCTGGGCCCCTCCCCACTACATGCCAACGGTACCCTCACAGCAGTGACAATTCCAGGGGACATTATCAATGTGCTCCTGGGTTGGGGGTAAAAAAATCTCTCCTGGGCTGGGAGGTGGTTCGGTGGTAGAGTGCTTGCCTAGCATGCATGAAGCCCTGGGTTCAATTCCCCAGTACCACATAAGCAGAAAAGGCCAGAAGTGGCACTGTGGCTCAAGTGGTAGAGCACTAGCCTTGAGCTGAAGAGCTGTGCCCAGGCCCAGAGTTCAAGCCCCTGATGGACCCAAAAAAAAAAAATCTCTCTTTGTTGAGATTCCCAGCTCAGGGCAACACCTGATGCTCACAAGCCCTCCCTAAGTTCTCAACTGCTGTAAGGGATCCTTCATTGCACTTGGGCCTGGGCCTGGGCCAAGTCCAAAACTAGAAACTTAAGGAGGAAATGGAGGCAGAGCCAGCAGCTCCCTCACTCACCATATGCAGAAACTCCAGAACTGCTCCTGCCCCACCCTGGTGTCCTTCCCCAGCTCTTTCCTTCAGCCCAAGCCTGTGCCCTGTATCCTAAGCCAGAAGCACCCTGCCACACCCCACGTAAGGAAAACCCCAGGCTCCTCATACCAGCAGCGGGCATTCCTCAAATGCTTATTGGGCTCCCTGTGAGCAAAGACCTGTGATCTCATTTGTTTTCCTAACTCTGCACACATCAAGAGACAGAAGGGCTTCCTGGCACTGGTGGCTCACACCTGTAATCCTAGCTATTGAGAGGCTGATCTGAGGACTCCAGTTTGAAGCCACCCTGGCAGAGGAATCCATGAGTCTCTCTCTCTCTCTTTTTTTTTTTTGGTCATGGGGCCTGAACTCTGGACCTGGGTGCTGTCCCTCAGCTCTTCAGCTCAGGGCTAGTGCTCTAGTGCCTGAGGCACAGCACTGCCTCTGGCTTTTTCTATTTATGTGGTGCTGAGGAATGGAACCCAGGGCCTCAAGCATGCTAGGCAAGTGCTCTACCACTGAGCCACCTTCCCAGCCCCTCCATGAGTCTCTTTTTTTTTTTTTTTTTTGGTCGGTCGTGGGGCTTGAACTCTGGGCTTGGGTGCTGTCCCTGCGGTCTTCAGCTCAAGGTCAGCACCACTTCCGGTTTTCTAGTGGTTTATTGGAGATAAGAGTCTCATGGACTTTCCTGGCCGGGCTGGCTTTGAACCGCCATCCTCTGATCTCAGCCTCCTAAGTAGCTAAGATTACAGGCATGAGCCACTGGAGCCCAGCTTCCACGAGTCTCTTATCTCCAGTTAACCACTAAAAAGCCAGAGGTGGAGATGTGGCTCAAGTGGTGGAGTACCGGCTTTGAGCAAAAAACCTAAAGGGCAGTGCCCAGGCCCTGAGTTCAAGTCCTAGTACGTGCACAAGAAACTGGTATAGTGGAAGGAAGGATTCAGAATCAGCACTTTGGCCCTGAACCTTTTGCAGTTTGTGCTCTGCTCCCTTTGGAGTCTCTCCCTCCTGATAACTTGTGCCCTGATCCCACCTGCCTGGAAGCCCTCCATGCGCTTATAGCATTGCTTTTCTCTGGCTTTCTAGCCCTGTCACTGAGTCAGAGCCTGTCTGCCATCACCACCCAGTATACTGCTTACCAGCCAGCCTCAGTGCTCCCTCCAGACCCCTCCCACGCCCCAGGTGGCCCTCTCACCTCATAGTCCTCCCCGACCCGGTTCAGGGCGATATTGATGGTGAAGGTGGAGGCGTCATGGTGTGGCATCAGGGAGGGCTGTTCATCCGGCTTGTATCGGACAACGAAGGCCAAGTCAAACTGGGCCTGTGTAGGGGCAGGCAACAGGGGCACCTGGTCAGTCAGGAGAGGCCTCGGAGGACTGAAGGGGCAGGGGGCAGCAGCTGGCGGGGGGGGGGGGGCCTTGTTCAATGTGTGGGGATATCAGCTTCCAAAAGAAAAATGGAATTTTTCACACCAGGCCCTCCAGTGTACAACAGCCCAGACACAGAAAAGATTCAAGGAAAAAAAGAAACATTTATTTTTAAAAGGAAAGGGAATCAAAACGGATAGAAAGGAAGGGGAAGGAGCAGAAAGGGACGAAGAAAAGAAAAGCAAGGAGGGAATCAGGAATGAATGAACCTAATCCTCAAAACCCTTTTAAGCAACTACTGATTCCTTAAGAACAAGGTCTAGGCACACCTGAGCAGGTATGTCGAGAAAAGCACATGAATAAAGAAGTAACTGAGCTCAGGAGGGAGGGAGACAGATGGAGGTACAGAGCACAGATCCACCCAGTGACAGCACAAGGGACAAAGCTCATACATCTTTTTTTTTTTTTTTTTTTTTTCCGGTTGTGGGAT
>NW_012267222.1:7462056-7474145 GCF_000151885.1 Dipodomys ordii | reverse complement strand
CTGAGGGACAGCGCCCAGGCTCAGAGTTCAAGCCCCACAACCAATCGAAAAAACAAAAACAAAAATCCTAAAAGCAGTGTGTGAACTGACGAGGATCAGGTGCAGGCAGGGATTTCCCCCCCTCCCCCCGGAGAACAGCCTCTCCTGCCGCCTGTGTCTGATGCACCTGTTGCTATATCTGGGTGCCCTACAGCACACCCTTGCTACCCCCACACCATCTCACCCTGCTGGCCCACAGACAGGAGCAACTTACAGTTAAGGCAGTTCAAAGTCAGTCAGTGCCAGCATGGGAATCAACACTGCACCCCTACCTTCTCAACCCCTTCATTCCTGTCTGCAGGCACCCCCAAACACAAGAGGGCTTCTAAAAAACAGTCTGGGTAGCTAGAAGACCTAGAGTGGTGACATGGGGTGGGTGGGCAGTGTCCCTGCAGCCCCCAAATCCCAGTGTCTGGCGGGGGTGTACCTTGTTGTCGCCCAGGGACCACTGGCCATAGTGCTCCATCTCTTCCACCAGCTCATCACAGGCCGCCTCCGTGAAGATGGGGAACCAGTAGACGTCTGGGCAGGGCTGGGAAGAGGGAGGGCTCAGTCATAGCACCACCCCTCCTCTGTGATTGCATCCACTGCCTGTCCTCCCTACACCGACAGTCCTTGGAGTATTTCTGTGAAGCAGGGGCTCAGTGCATGCTGTGCAGGCTGAGCGAACTGTTGAAGGCAGAGCTCAGACAGTGCTGCTCAGCCAAGGTGGCAGAGCCACCAGTGCCGTGATCAGGAAAGGCAGGCACGTGCTCAGGAAGGAGGCTGCAGACATGGAGAGGACTTCCGGCCTACACATCCCACTCAGGGATCTCCGTCCCCCGTCCCGCTCCATGGAAGGGACCTGGGGCCCTCAAAGCCCCTGCAAGCCTCAGAGATAAACTGCCAACAGGACAACACAGCCACCTCCCCACCCCCTCCTCTTTTTGTTGTTGTTGTTGCCATACTCATCCTGGGGCTTGAACTCAGGGCCGGGGGCAGCCCCTAGCTTTCTTGCTCAAGGCTGGTATTATACCAATTGAGCCATGGTTCTACTTTAAGCTTTTTGTTGGTTAACTGGAGATTAAGAGTCTCACAGACTTTCTTCCTCGGTCTGGCTTTGAACTGTGAGCCCCAGATCTAAGCTTCCTGAGTAGCTAGGATGACGCACATGGCCCGCTCATTCTTCTTGCTCCAAGTGCTGCCAGAGTGGACAGGAAGGAGCTTCCCACCCCCAACCCCGGTGCCGGCAGTGCAGGGGACACCCACAGCCCTTACCGTCTCCACCAGCTTCCCCTCCAAGGCCTTGGTGTAATTCTCATGGATGTACTTTTCCTTCCAGTCCTGCAGGAAGGGAAAGCAGGCTGGGGTCCTTGGGTCTAGCCTGAGCCAGTGGGGGCTCAGGATGCTCAAGGAAGGTCTTGTTTCCACAGTCCCTCCATCCCCCCCCCACCTAATGTGAGTGGATATGAACATGCTTGAGAAGCAGGTGGGTGCATGCCTGGGCCCACTGAAGGTGTGTGCTGTGCACACACACATGTACATATGTGTGTTGGTGTATCACATGTCTATGCAGGTATACACAAAGGCTCACATCAGCTGCAAACTTCCACCATTCAGATACGTCATACTGTCCCTTCCCATGTCCACACAACACCCTCAGAAGGCAGACTGGGATGACACCCACATTAAGGCTAAATGAGTCTCCAAAAGCTGGGAGGCTGCAGACACAGCTGATGTCAGCTGACACCTGGTACCTCCACTAGATGGCGCTGCCCTGCGCCATCCAACAGAACTCTGTCCAGAGGGAGAGGGCAGGAGACCCACAGACCAGGGAGTCCCGCCCCTCCTCCACCCAGGATCTCACCTCAGGGTTGCTGAACACCTCCCAAAGATCGTTGTGCAGATGGGTGGTCTGGTAGTTATCCAGCGAGAGGAGATGGCCGAAAGGATGCCGGTTGGTCAGGAACATGAACACTTCCTAGAGAGAGCAACCCAAGCATGCAGAAGGCCCTCCTCACCCCACCCCTACGAACCATGGATGGAGAAGACCCTCCTCATTCACCTCTACACCCCATGGATGAAGAAGACTCTCTTCACCCCACCCCTGAGGCCTATGAATGGAGAAGATCCTCCTTACCCCACCCCTATAGCCTGTGGATAGAGAAGATCCTTCTCACCCCACCCCTACAGCCCATGCACTGGGAAGACCCTCCCCACCCTCCCCCTGCAGCCTGTGATGAAGACCCTTCCCACGCACCACCAGCCTGCCCCACCATGATTCAAGTTTCCAAGTGCAGATCCCCAGCACCCGGCTCTCCCCACAAGGAAATGGGATCAGGGAAAGCCCCTGGAAGACTGATCAGATAATAGAAGAACAGGCTGTGCTTTTCTCTTCTTTTTTGGTTGTTTTAGTATTTTCTGTGCTAAAGATTGAAGCCAGGCAGGGCCTCATGCATGTTGAGCAAGCACTCGGCTAAAGACTATTCTCATCTTGAAGTTTGTGTCACGGAAGAAAACCTTAGCATAATATCATATTTAAAAAGAAACAAACAAGCCAGGCGCCTGTGGCTTATACCTGTAATCCTAGCTGCTCAGGAGGCTGAGATCTAAGTTCAAAGCCAGCCGGAGCAGGAAAGTCCATGAGACTCTTATCTCTACTTTCAGAAAACCAGAAGTGGCACTGTGGCTCAAGCGGTAGAGTGCTCACCTTGAGCTGAAAAGCTGAGGGAGAATGCCCAGGCCTAGAGTTCAAGCCCATGACTGACCAAAAAAAAAAAGAAAAGAAACAAACAAACAAACCAAGTGCTGGTGGCTCACGCCTGTAACCCTAGCTACTCAGGAGGCTGAGATCTGAGGATCACAGTTCAAAGCCAGCCCAGGCAGGAAAGGCCATGAGACTCTTATCTCCAATAAACCACCAGAAAACCAGAAGTGGTGCTGTGGCTCAAGTGGTAGTGCTAGCCTTGAGCTGAAGAGCTAAGGGACAGAATCCAGGCCCAGAATTTAAGCCCCACAACTGACAGAAAAAAAAAAAAAAAAGAAGCAAACAAAAATAGGCTCTGGTAGCCAATGCCTTTAATCCAAGCTACTCAGGATGTGAAGATCAGAGGATACTGGTTCAAAGCCAGTCTGGGCAGCAAAGTCCTGTGAGACTTTTATCTCCAATTAACCACCAAAGAGCCAAAAGTGGCTCAAAGTGGTAGAGTGCTAGTCTTGGAGCAAAGGAAGCTCAGGGACAGCACCCAGGCCCTGAGTTCAAACTCTAGGACTGCCAAAAAAGAGAAAAGAAAAGAAAGAGAGCAGTATGAGATGAAATGCACACACAGAGTAAGAGGCAAACCAACACAGGTACGTGTTGGTCCACACACTGGTCCCACAGGCCTGAGGACTGGCTCCACCCAGTGCGGGGGGGGGGCGGGGGGACGGGGACAGCAGGGGCTCACCTGCTGCCGGATGTTGGCACAGAAGGCCATGTCGGCGTCCAGCTTGCTATGGTGAAACAGGTCTCTGTGCTGCAGCTCGGCCCGCAGGGCACTGCCCTTGATCAGGTAGATGTTGGAGATGTAGGGCACATTCCATACCCCGCTGAGGGACAGAGAGGGGGGCAAAAGGGGTCAACAGGCTGGCAGGTAGCGTCACAGGCTAGGAGGGCTGGATGGAGAGTGATCTGATTCTTCCACCCCAGATACCTGGGCCTAGGAACATGTGTCAGGAAGTCCTCCTCTATGTCTAACTGGAGTCCCCCTTGCTTGACGTTTGGCAGTAATCGGAAGGTGAGCAGGACAGGTTGGGAAGGGAGGCCCCACTGGAGAGGAGGGGCAGCCCCCTTGCCAGGGGTACTCACACTCTTCGGCCCTGCACGATGTCCACGTAGTCCTCAGAGCGGGCATAGTAGCCGTCTGCACTCAATGCCCCCCAGAAGTTGGACCAGAGTCTCCCATGGCGGGTTAAGAGTGGGGCGATGACATTCCTGAAGAAAGGGAGCTGCTCAGAGGAACCGGAAACCGAGCTGGCGATGGGGGGGGACAGGGGCCCGGCCGCCCTTCTGCAGGGGGGAGGGCTGGCCTGGACGGGGCTGGACCATCAGCCTCTTCCTCCCTCCCGTGCAGGGGGCTGGGGGCGGGGCAGGGGTGTGGCCATTCATGATCAGCCCTTATTGTCAGGGTGAGGATCCCACAGCCCAAAAAGAGAGAGGCCCAGATGGAGGATATAGAAACAGGGGCTGCTGCAGCCTGCCCCTGCCCTGCCCGGACCTCTCCCAGTAGGCGTGGGGATGGAGCTGGCCTATCTGTTACATCAGCAGTGGGGTGGCCCTGCTTACTTGTTCTGCTCAATCAGCAGCCTCAGGCTGTCTGCCTCTGTCAGGGCCACGTCGGCATCCACGCTGAAGTAGTAGGTGCAGGCCAGGTCCTGGCGGCAGAGGTCTCTGTGAAGGAAGAGTCCCTGAGGTCAGCCTCTGCCCACATCGGTCACCATGGTTTGGCTTCATGACACACCAGTGGAGCAGCTGCAGAGAGGCCTGTGAAGCCCCAGTGCACACTGGGAATTGTTGGAGGTCCCTCCTAACGCTGAGGCTCACATCTGAGCTCCTGTTCTCAACATGAAGGCCCAGAGCTAGACAAATGATAAACGCTGGATCCGGGAAGAGCGTAGGCCACCATAGGCCTGTAGAACACTGTGCGGGGAGCGCTTGGAACTAGTGCAGAGCAATAAACCATACATCTGGTACCCAAGTTGGAGCTAGTCTTTAACTAGCTCAGCTTGCTTGCTCAGTTGGTGCTCTGCCACTTGAGCCATGCTTCCAGCCTGGCTTTTTGCCAGTTATTTTGGCATAGATTTTGGTAGATGACTTGGTTTCCATCCCAAGCAGTGCCAACAGAAATACAGAAATAAAAACGTATATCAGCCATGCACCAGTGTGCTCACACCTGTTATCCTAATTGCACAGGAGGCTGAGATCTGGAGGATCATAGTTTGAGACCAACCCAGGTAGAAAAGTCTGCCAAGACTCCAATCTCCAAAATAACCATCAAAAAGCCAAGCTTGGAAGCATGGCTCAAGTGGCAGAACAAGCAAGTCAAGCTAACAAAAATAAAGAAACAAATAGAAAAGCTGTCCTTTTTGCTCCTTTGGTTCAGAGCTTAACAAATGATGCCTGGTGAGGATGTTCCCTCTGCCTGGTTTTGTATGGCCAGTGAGCTAAAAACAGCTAAACATGGCTTTCCATCCTTAAATGACAGAGGGAGAAATTGAAAGAACACATGGAAAGGATGCCTTCCTCTGAGCAAGCTCAATTTCAGTATCCATAAATACAGTGTTGCTGGATTGCAGCCAAACTCATTCGTTTTGTCTCATCTGGAGCTGCCTTACAGCGTGGCCATGGGGCCTGCAAAGACTGACATATGTCCTATCCTTCACAAGGAGTTTGCCAACCCTGAGTCTGGACCCAAAACAATTCGACAGTCAACACACATTATTTGCATCTGCTGGGTACCGGTGGCTCATACCTGTAATCCTAGCTACTCAGCAGGCTGAGATCTGAGGATCGCTGACCAAAGCCAGACCAGGCAGGAAAGTCCAAGAGACTTTTATCTCCAATGAACCACCAAAAAAACAGAAGTGGCACTGTGGCTCAAAGTGGTAGAATGCAAGCCTTGTATAAAAGAGCTCAAGGGACAGTGCCCAGGCCCCGAGTCCAAGTCCCACAACAGACAAAAAAACAATTTTTTTTTCTTGTTTTCTGGTGGTAATGGAGTTTGAACTCACGGCCTCATGACTCCTAGGTTGAATCCACCACCAGAGCCATGTCTCCAGCCCTGATCGTCTCTGGTGATTTTTAGGATAAAATCTCATTCCCAGCTCAGACACACCTATGAGCCAAAATCTAACTCCTTTAAGTTTCTCAGTGTTGCTAGGATCATAGGTATGTGCCACTGGGTCCAGTTCCCTATGTTAACATGGGTCTCTCAGACTTTTCTATCCTGGCTTGCCTGGGATCACAATTCAATTCTCCCAATCTCAGCTTCCCACAGGAATAAAAAGTACACATCAGTGTACACAGCTGTAGGTTGAGAAGGGATCTCTTGAACTTTTCTTCCTGGGCTGGCCTCAAACCTTGAGCCTCCTAATATCTCAGCCTCCCAAGTAGCTAGGATTATAGGTGCCACCAGCACCTGGCTTCTTTTGTTGTTTCTGGTCGTGGGGCCTGAACTCTGTCCCTCAGCTCTTCAGCTCAAGGCTAGCACTCTTGACTGGCTTCTTAATAATACAGGTAAAAAACAGTTTGTTTCTATCAGCCTTTACCTACTCTAGCCCCTCCTCTTTCCTTAATTTACTGCGTGCGTGAGTGCATGTGTACGTGTGTGTGCGTGAGTGAGTGCGTGCGTGCATGTGTGTATGTATACTAGGCATTGAACTCAGAGCCCAAAGTTCGTTTTTGTTCAGGATTGGTGCTCTACCACTTGAGCCACACCTCTGCTCCCGTTTCTGTTAGTTGAAGACAAAGGGTTTCTCAGATGTGTCTGCTTGGGCTGGCTTTGAACTGGGATCCTCAGATCTCAGCCTCCTGAATAGCTAGGATTACAGGTGTTAGCCATGGGTGCTAGTATGTCTTCTTCATTTGCTTCTTGAGTTCAAATGCCACTGCTCAGCCTGCCCTGTAGTCCTGAGTTTGTAGGGGAGAGACTATTTCCCCCCAGTTGGCAGTTGGGAACTGTGAGGCCCAGACAGGGGCCAGAATGTGCCCGGAGGAGACCGCAGGGCCTTGTACATTCCTGTCCTCTGCCCGCCATGGTCAAACGCCCTACCACCACCAGCCAAAGGAGCCCCATCTCTGACTCACGCGCCCATGTTCCTGGCGTCCGCGTTTGCCATCCGCACCTCGGGACCCACCAGTTTCACAGACTGGTACTCGCCCCCATGCTCTGCCAGGAACTGCTCCACCTGGGCCCTGTGGTGCTTCTCCTGAGAGGGAGGAGGATGTGGAGGGGGAAGATGAAGGGGAGGACCAGGACATGGAGCCCATCCAGCCATGGATCGCAGCCTGGCTGTCCTCTTCACCTCTGGTATGTTCTAGAGCTCTGCCCAGGCTGGGTCCAACGTTCAGTCAGTGTCCTTTCCTGGCCATCCTTGGACCAGACCCAGACCCACAGGCCTCTCAGAGCCCCTGCTACCCCTAACTCTGCAAGCCCCACACCCAGAGATTGTTGACCCTAGAAGTCTGAGAGTGATTCCTGTGTATGTGTGTGTGTACACATGCAAGTCCTAGGCTTGAACTCAAAGTCTCTTAGCTTTTTCACTGAAGGGTAGTGCTTTTCTACTTGAGCCACAGCTCTACTTCTAGCTTCTTTCTGGTTAACTGAAGATAAAAGTCTCATCGACTTTCCTGCCCAGCCTGGCTTTAAACTTCAGTCCTCAGATCTCAGCCTCCTGAGCAGCTGGGATGATAAGCGTAAACCACAGATGTCCCATTGGCCTCAATTTTTTTTTTTGTCAGTCTGGGCTTGGGTGCTGTCACTCAGCTCTTTAGCTCAAGGCGAGCGCTCTACCACTTAAGCCACAGCACCACTCCTAGTTTTCTGAGTGGTTTATTGGAGATAAGAGTCTCTCAGCCTTTCCTGTCCAGGCTGGCTTTGAACTGCGATCCTCAGATCTCAGCCTCCTGAGTAGCTAGGATTTCAGGCATGAGCCACCATGCCCAGCTGGCTTCAAACTCTTGATCCTAGCTTTGCACAATGTCAGTATTGTAGCCAATTAAGTTTGTCTAAAGTGCCATTATTGCCAATTGGGAACAAAGTATTTTTGTGTGCCAATACTGGAACTTGAGCTCAGGGCCATAGGCACTGTCCCTTAGATTTTTCCACTGAAGAATAGCACTCTATCACTTGAGCCACAGCTCTACTTCTGGCTTTTTGGTGGTTAAATGGAGATAAAGAGTCTCCTCACTGGGCGCTGGTGGCTCAGGCCTGTAATCCTAGCTACTCAAGAGGTTGAGATCTGAGGATCACAATTTGAAGCCAGCCTGGGCAGGAAAGTCTGTGAAACTCATCTTCAATTAACCACTAAAAAACCAGAAGTGGCACTGTGGCTCGAAGTGGTAGAGCACTAGCTTTGAGCAAAAGCACTCAGGGACAGTGCTTAGGCCCTGAGTTCAAGCCCCACAACCAACAAAACAAAATAAAAAACCCTCTTGATCCTCCTGCCTCAGCCTCCCCAGTGCTGGGATGGGAAGTCAGGGGTGTATCACCACACCTGGTGATTACCCCTATTTCATCAATGAAGAAAAGGAAGCACAGAGATGGTTAGGTCCCTGCCCGTGGTCACACAGCCACTAGAAGCAGCAGTGCTGAGATCCAAGCCACACCAGTCTGGCTCCAGAATCGACCTACTGATTGGAAGATTCAGCCCACCACTCCACATGGCCCAAGCAAACGTCTTTCAGCTGGACCCTCAGGGGTCTCAGGCTACCTCATGGGGCTGAGCTCTTAAGCCAAGCCACCAGGAATGCCCCAGAGCACCCGCTACTCACGTGGTTGTGAATGAAAAGCCGCATCTGTTTCCGAGGGTAGTGGAGTCGCAGGAGCCGCTGGAAAAACAGGGACAGGAACGGCGTGGGCTGCTCAATGAACACACCGACCAGGACCACGGGCAGGGCTTCATCCTGTGTGGGGGCGGGTGGGCGGGCAGGGGACCCGAGCTCAGCAGGGTCCAACCACTGCACTGCTGAGCCCTGAGCTGCAACCAGAAGCCGGTGGCCTCAGCAGGACCAGAGAGCCTGGGCCCTGGAGTGCCAAGCTCTGCGCAGGTGGGCAGAGGTGGGGCTGGCAGGGCAGAGTGGAGGGAGCGGTGGAATCTGGGGCTCAGAGGGGGTGGCATTCTATTGGGGGAGCCTCCGGTGGTGCTCAAGGTGGGCTGGGGAGGATGAAGGTCCTGGCATGGGGCGGGGCCACAGGAGCTGGAGGATCCAGAGGGAAGAAACCCAAACAGGCCTGTGGAAGGAGGCTGGAGCCTGGAGAATCTAGGAGGGCTTCCAGGAGGAGGCACTTGAAGGGAGAACAAAGGAGATGGGACCTTTGACAGGATGGTGACTTCTTTTTCTCCCGTCCGAGATAGTCTATTCAGAACAGGCTATTCAGAATCACCCATCCTCCTCTCCCACCTCTAAGGACTGGTCCCAAAGGTCCCCTGGGTGGGCAGCCTCACCCCAATGCCCCTGAGGCTGCGCAGACCCTCCTCACACACGGTGCAGCCTGTCTCGAAGGTCCAGAAGCGTGGGATGTAGTTGCCCAGGTAGTTCAGCTGTAGCTGTCAGAAGACACAGGGTTAGGAGCTGGCTCCGCCCACTCCCAGCCACCTAGATTGGACAGGAGCCACTCCCACCTCCACCTGGATTGGACAGAAGCAGGCCCAGCCCCACCCACTCCTAGCCACCAGCCCATATCACCTGGGCTGGACAGGAGCAGGCCTAGCCCCGCCTACTCCCTAACACCAGCCCATCTCCCCTAGTTTCTGGTGGGTAGCACACTCAGACCTTCCCACCCAGCAGGTAGAGGGGAAAAGGTTCTACCCCTAGGAGATAGCTGTGCCTGCTCCAAGTGTCCAGCGTTGTCTCCCTACCTTGGTGGGCCCGTTGCCATGGATCAGGACTGGGAGAGTGTCGTAGGCCAGGTTCCGTGCTCTCACGTGGCCCATTTCAAACTTGAGTACCACTTCATCTGAGGGTCAAGAAAGCCCAGCCCAGAGTCAGCCAGAGATGCAAGCCTAGGGCTGACAGGCTGCAAGCAGACCATGGCCTGAGGCAAGGTTACTTGACCCCCTCTGAGCCTCAGTTTCCCTACCTGGGCGCCCCAGTGGGACCTCCCCCGCTCACTCATGCTCTGACCCCACCAGTCCGTATATAACAGGTAGGAGCTAGACACCAGTGGTTCACACCTGTAGGTCTTGCTACTCAGGAGGCTGAGAACTGAGGATTGTGGTTCAAGATCAGCCCAGGCAGAAAATTCCCAGTGAGACTCTTAACTCCAATTAACCACTCACAAAAAAGAAGTGGTGCTGTGGCTTAAATGGTAGAGTGCTACTAGCCTTGAGCACAAAGGGACTCAGGGATGGCGCCCAGGCCCTGAGTTCAAGCCCCACAATCAACAAAACTAAAAAAAGAAAGAAAAAGAAAACAGGTAGGGAAGCAGGGAACAGCAGTTCATGCCTGTAATCTTAGCCAAGAAGGTAGATCTGAGGATCATATTCCTAAGCCAGCCCAAGCAGAGAAGTCTGTAAGAGTCTTATCTCCAATTAACCACCAAAAAGCCAAAAGTGGAGCTATAGCTCAAGTGGTAAAGAGTTAAAAAGCTAAAGAACAGTGCTCAGACCCCAAGTTCAAGCCCTAAACCTGACAACCAAAAAAGAAAAAGAAAAAGGAGAAAAGACAGTAGGAAATTAATGCCATAGCTGCTGGGAGGGGGCTCGTCCTGGAGAGAACTCCCTATGCAAGGACCTCTAGTGACCCTGCTTCTCTAGCAAGGCCCATGAACCCCAGAAACCCCAGGCAAGAAGGGGAAGAAGTTTCTGCATTTTGCTGGGAGAGAAGCTAACACTTCACCAGATCCTGAAAGAGCCCATAAAAACCACCAATGATGCCAGGCGCCAGTGGCTCACTCCTGTAATCCTAGCTACTCAGAAGGCTGAGATCTGAGGATCAAGGTTCAAAGCTAGCCTGGGCAGGAAAGTCTGTGAGACTCCTATCTCCAATTAACCACCAGAAAACCAGAAGTGGCACTAGCCTTGAGCTGAAGAGCTGAGAAACAGCGCCCAGGCCCAGAGTTCAAGCCCTAAGACCAAAAAAAAAAAAAAAAGCAAAAACAAAAACAAAAAAACACCAGTGGAATGGTTCTGGTCCCATATGGTAAGACTGGATATTGATGGGGCTGGGAAGGTGGATCAGTGGTAGAGTGCTTGGCTTGCATGCATGAGGCCGTAGGTTCGATTCCTCAGCACCACATAAACAGAAAAGGCTGGGAATGGTACTGTGGCTCATGTGATAGAGTGCTAGCCTTGAGCTGAAGAGCTCAGGGACTGCACGAGTGCAAGCCCCACGACCGACCTGCCTGGGAGGCAGGTGACATGCTCTGGGTCACCCAGAAATAGAGCAAAGAGGCATGGACACAAGGCTCAGCTCCAGGGCCTTTGTGGCCTCAAGGCAAGTGGCCACTCTTGATCACAGGTCACCTACCAACTCCTCCCTGCCTCTGTCCCCCTCTGTCCCCATCATCAGCCCAGGAATCCTTCATCAGAAGAAGAGAGGGCTGAAGAAGCCGGAGGGGCCCATCTGTACCAACATGGCATTGGGACAGGGCCAGGATCTGGTATCTACTGTGGGCACCACACAGCTCTTCCCCGCCCACCTTCCCAGAGGGACACAGCTCTGCTCCAAGATGTCCAGATGGGCAAGAGGTTGACAAGTCTCCCTGCAGAAGGCCCAGGGAAGATCCTTCCCCAGTTTCCTGTCCTGCTCAGACCCTGTTGGAACACCCTTTTCCAACGGTACAACTCAGACTCTATCTCCTACAGCCACTCAGGCCCACTTCCTTCTATGTAGCCCCACCCCTCCCACGGTCTATCTCAGGCCCCGCCCCCTCCTACCAGCTATGGGAACTCCTGCAAGTGGCTGCTTACCCAAGGCCCCGTCCAGGTTCTGGAAGATCCGGCAGCGGTGGTCCAGGGTGATATTGATCTGCTCCTGTAGAACAAGGGCACCAGGCTGCAGCAGGGATGGGCTTGCTGGGCCCAGCACCCGCAGTGTGGGGAGTCTGTCCCCATGTTCTGCCTTGTTACATCAGGGCAGCCTGGAGCCCTGAGAAGGCCAGCCAGTCACCAAGGCCACAGGATCTATGGGTCTAGATGCAACACCCACAGAGAGCCAGGAAATTGCAGGACCAGAAGAAAGCTAAGGAAGCAGTGCGTTAATTACCACAATAATGGGCTGGGAAGGTGGCTCAGTGGTAGAGCGCTTGCCTTGCATGCCTGAGGCCCTGGGTTCGATTCCTCAGCACCACATAAGCAAAAAGAAAAAAACC
>NW_012267222.1:7459658-7461481 GCF_000151885.1 Dipodomys ordii | reverse complement strand
CTGTAGCTCAAGTGGTAGAACGCTCGCCTTGAGCTGAAGAGCTGAGGGACAGCGCCCAGGCCCAGAGTTCAAGCCCCACGACCGACAAAAAAAAAAAAAGAGTTCATGAGCCCAGTACCGGTGGCTCATGCCTGTAATCCTAGCTACTAAGGAGGCTGAGATCTGAGGATCATAGTTCAAAGCCAACCTGGGCAGGAAAGGCCATGAGACTCTTATCTCCAATAAACCACTCAGAAAACCAGAAGTGGTGCTGTGGCTCAAGTGGTAGAGGACTAGCCTTGAGCTGAAGAGCTGAGGGACAATGCCCAGGCCCAGAGTTCAAGCCCCACAACCGACAAAAAAGTATCTGGGCTGGGAAGGTGGCTCAGTGGTAAAGCGCTTGCCTTGCATGCCTGAGGCCCTGGGTTCGATTCCTTAGCACCACATAAGCAAAAAGAAAAAAGCCAGAAGTGAAGCTGTGGCTCAAGTGGTAGAGTGCTAGCCTTGAGCTGAAGAGCTGAGGGACAGCGCCCAGGCCCAGAGTTCAGGCTCCATGACCGAACCCCCAAAAAAAAGTCTCATGGACTTTTCCTGCCCAGTCTGGCTTTGAACTGTGATTCTCAGATCTCAGCCTCCTGAGTAGCTCCAATGAACTACCAAAAAGCCAAAAGTAGAGATGTGGCCCAAGGGCTGGAGTATTAGCCTTGAGTGAAAAAGCCAAGCAAGAGTTTGAGGCCTAAGTTTAAGCCCCAGTATGGGCATAAAAACAAAACAAAAAATATGATCAGTGGTTGTCTTGTTCATGAAGCCTCCTGGTGTACAGCAAATTTTTACAACAGCCTAAATAGATTAAAAAAGCAACCCGCAAGCCAGGGGGTTCAAGCCCAGGGAAATGTCCCCAGTGCAGCCTAGCCAGTGGGATCCAGGGCTAGGATTTCCCATAATCCTCTCCTCAGCCCACTTCCTCTTACCCTCTTCTCTGAGTCCAAGAAGATCTTGGTATAGAAGAGCTGGTCACTGTCACTGTCCTGGCCATCCCATTCAGCCACCATTTTGCTGAGGTTAGGGGCATAACCAATGAAGCCTGGGGAGTGGAAACACAGCGACAGAACACTAAGCCTCTAAGCTGGGGCCTCCTCCCTCCCCCTTCCCCACGCCTTTCTTCACCCACAGATCCTGCTTCCTCTCAAGTCATGCTGGTCAAGGCCATCAGCTGATACAAAGCTGTACCCATTGTGTGCTAAGAACCATAGAGGTGGTACATAATGGATTAAACCAGGAGCCCCCTAGAGAACACATGGGTTGATAGGGTTCAGGCTTGAAGCACCCTGTAGACAATGTTCAGAGAAATGTAGCCCAGGCAGGTAGAGGCAAAACTCAAACCACAGTGTGTTCTGGGGAATTGCGCATTGGAAAATGGGCAAAGTCCACCCAGGCTCCCTGGCTAGCATATAAGCTGAGAGACAAAGAAAAGAAACAGGACACCTGATCCCTGAATATGACAAAGGCCAGAGGCAGGGCAGCCCATGTGGACAGTGCTAACTCTGGGCCAGTAAGACAGGTGGCTAGCAGGGCAGGGCCTTGCTCTGAAGGGGCAGACCCTGTGCGAAACCCTCCATCCCGTGGGAAACCAGAGTGCTCCGTGGGGACTGCATCATTTCAGAGCTTCCTTGGCTGCCAGACAGAGAACTGGAAGAGGCTGCGGACAAAGGCTGGCAGGGTAATAAGAATATAAGTACAGCCAGGCGCTGGTGGCTCACGCCTGTAATCCTAGCTACTCAGGAGGCTGAGATCTGAGGATCGCAGTTCAAAGCCAGCCCGGGCAGGAGAGACCGTGAGACTCC
>NW_012267222.1:7448890-7458678 GCF_000151885.1 Dipodomys ordii | reverse complement strand
AAGTGGCGCTGTGGCTCAAGGGGTAGAGAGCTAGCCTTGAGCTGAAGAGCTGAGGGACAGCGCCCAGGCCCAGAATTCAGGCCCCACGACTGGACCAAAAAAAAAAAAAAAGGAAAAGGAAGAAGAACAGAGAAGAAGGGAGGAGAAGAATGGAAAAGAAGGGGAAGGGAGGGAGGAGGAAGGGAGAAAGGAGAAGGGAGAAGGGGGAAGGAGGGAGAAGAAAGCAGACAACTAGAAAGTACCAGGAGTCAGGAGAGCTTGAGGCCTGGTAGGTGGTGGGTACAGAGCACAGGGGAGACACCTGAAATCTTTCTGAAGATGCAGGGGGATCTTTTGGAAGCAGGAATGTGATCCACAGTGGACAGAAGGTGGGGGAGGACAAGGCAAGAGAAAGTTGACTCCACTCCTCCCGGCAGCCACTGAAAGGTGACTGGACTCCCCAGTGGTAGTGCAGGGTGGGGATGTGCATTGGTGATCTGTGCAGTACCAGGTTGTGTATGTGTGTGGGGGGGTGCTTTCCCAAAGCGGCCCCCTGCTGGGCCTCGTGCTCTGTGCCTGACCTCTCACCTCCAGAGCCCAGGAACCTCTTGCCATCAGGGGCCACCGGGTACTTGACCTCCAGCCTACGATCTGGGTAGATGAGTTCCTCAGCAGAGAACACCACCTGGCTCTTGGCCTGCCGGAACTTTTTCAGGAGCTCCCGTGGCCCCGAAGCAAAGACCACATCATAGCTGTAGCCAGAACAAGGAGAAGACAGACAGACTGATGCGCGCATTCCCCACAACAGCCCCAGGCCACCATCTCTGAAATGAATCCACCCTCAGGTCTGCTACATTTTCCTAACCCCAGTCAGAGAGATGGTCGCCATTGACTGTGCCTTGGTTACACTCAGCACATGGCTTGTGTCAGGTGCTGAGAATCCTAGCTACTCAGAAGGCTGAGATCTGAGGATGGTGGTTCAAAGCCAACTAGCAAAATGCTGGATTCTAGGCATGGCAAAAATGGTAGAGCATCAGCCTTGAGGGAAAAAAAGCTTAGGGACAGCACCTAGGCCCCGAGTTCGAGCTCCAGGACTGGCACCAAAACGAAATGAACAGCAACAAAAACCCAGGCCACCGACCTGTCTGTGAAGAGAATGACCAGGTCCTTCTTGTCTGCAAGTTTCTCCAGAGCTTTCTTCAGCAGCCGAACCTTCTGCCCACCACCTGCTGACGTTTTCTCCACATTCCAGTCCTCCCCCAAGCCCAGAGCCTGGAGACATAGGCCCTTAACGTCAGCTTCTGATAAAGAAATGCTTTTCCACTCCCCACCTAGACAGTGGACATCTTTGCTTCTGATTCTCCCGCATCTCTGGCCCACCTCTGCAGGTAAACCAAAGATCCTACACTGTTCAAAGCTGGCCTGCCTCTTGAAGCTGTCATGTGACCAAAACCTGGCCAATCAGAATGCCCAATCCTTCCTGTCCCACCCACAGCTAGGTCTGAGCATGTGACCCAACCACAATCTATCAAAGTTGTCCCTGGGACTAGTCTTTTAAAAGATATGAGCCAGTAGCTCACACCCGTAACCCTAGTTACTCAGGAGGCTGAGATCTGAGGATGGAGGTTCAAAGCCAGCCTGGGCAAGAAAGGCCATGAGACTTTTATCTCCAATAAACCACCAGAAAACTGGAAGTGGCAACTGTGGCTCAAGTGGTAGAGCACTGGCCTTCAGCTGAAGAGCTGAGGGACAGCGCCCAGGCCCAGAGTTCAAGCCCCATGACTGGAAGGCTATCCTGTTCTATGAAGATAGTCTGTGGCTGGTGATCATCTGTCCACAATGTAGACAGAGCATGCCTGTAAAGGAAAACAAGCAGAATTCCTAGAAATACAAAGTCTGAGCCCCAACTTTATGGCTTGAAACCCTGGATCCAGCTATGCCTGAAACAACCTTCTGCTTTTTAGCACCCACTTCCTGTGAATTAATATGCTTTCCTTCTGGACCCACCACTCTATCCCTGTACTAAACACTCACCAGGAGAGCTAAGAGGAGGAATTTCTCTAAGCCCTGTGGCCTGCACATGGAAGTCACCAGCCCCTGTCTCCCCAACCCCCAGTGGACTGAGAATGTTCCTTTACAAGGAAAGTCTCCAGACCACTTTTGGCTTTTTTGTTATTTTATTGGAGGTAAAAGTCTCACAGACTTCAAACCACGATCCTCTGATCTCATCCTCCTGAGTCGCTAGGGTTACAAGTGTGAGCCACTAGAGCCTGGCTACACGTGGTCTCCTCTTAGGACTTGCTTATTCCTGGTCCTTCCTTGTCCTGACTCATGTTCCCCTTGTCAGACTTCCAGAAACTTCCCTGTAGCCTACTAGTTCTGTCTCAGGAGATGTGTACGAAGAGAGGACAATAGCTTCCAGGTACCGTCCACACTTCTCAGTCTCTGCCTGTCTGGGAAGCCGCTTACCTGGATCTTGTAGTTAAAGAACTGGGCCGAGCGCTTGAAGCGACGAAAGCCCTCCGTCTCCTTGGTAGCCACGGTGAGAACTAAAAGGTTATCTGTGGACAGGGAAGGGCAAGAAAGACAGAAATGAGGGTAGGGGAGAAAGTAAGAGGGATCTTGTGTGCGGTGACCTATCAAATCCTGGCAGGACAGGTTACGTTTGGAGGTTTCTCAGGTTAATGACCACACTGGGGTCATCACCCAAGTCTCCCCATATGCTCTTGTGGGGGGGTTCTTCCACTTGGTAATTGACACGTCAATCAGCACCCACAGGAGAGGTGTTCTGCACCCAGCCCTGTGGGGCTGAGTCCTTAGGTTTTGGGGGCTCAGGCTTTGCATGGGGTGGACAGAAAGATTTTTCTCTAAATTCTGACCATCAGGAATTCTCTGGGCAATGTCAGACAGCAAATACAAGCTCAGAGGTCAATATTCTCCATGTCTATACCCAGAGCAGACATTACTAATCCACTCCAGTACCCCCATTTCTATACCCAGAGTAGACATCACTAATCTACTCCAACAATCTTTCTCGCAAGTCTAGTATGGTCCTAGATTTCCAAATAGAATGTTTTTTAGGCTGACACTGACTTGAAATCCTCTCATCAGTCTACTCCTGATCTTTTGGCCAGATCAGCTGTTGCTACTTGAGGCAGGGTGGGAGGGGGTATGTGCATATCAGTACTAGGACTTGAACTCAGGGCCTTACACTTTCCCATAAATTTTTTGCTCAAAGCTGCCACACTATCACTTGAGCTGCAGCTCCACTTCTGGTTTTTCACTGATCAATTAGAAAATAAAGTCCCACCCTTTTCTGCCCAGTCTGGGGCTTTGAACCCTGGTTCTTAGATCACGAGTGAACAAGGCAGCAGCTAGAGTATCTCTCATGCTGTGAAGTGTAGCTTCCCTTCTATGACAGAACCTTCTAGAAAAATTCCCCAGAAAAAGCTGTGGGAGCTATGAAGTCTGAGATGTGGGAAGTCTGGAGCTGGCCTTACTTGTTTCCAATTGCAGCTCTGCTTCCTATCAGCTGTGTGAATGTGGGTAAGTCCCTAGCCTCCCTGAGACTCAGTTTCCCCCTTGTGAAGTGGGGATAGTGGACCAGTTAAATGAGATGAGTTGTGAAAGTCCACACTCAGCATGCGCTAAGAGCCAGTCAGTGTCTTCCTTCTCCGGTACTCAAGGCCATTACGCTAGGTGCCATGCTTTGTTCCTTCTTTCTGGTCTTCCTCCTTGTCATTGGGGCTCCTCTCCTGCCATGGCTCCTTCAGTGTCCCTTTTGTCTAACCTTTCTCCAGAACCCAAGGCCATTAATAATGACAGTCCTTCCCTGCCACCAACCCTGGGCTTCTGGGGCAGCAGCAGGGGCAGCAGCACTCAACTTGGATGCAGGAGTCTCAGTTCCCTCAGAGCCCAGGGCCCCCCCCCCCCCCCCCCCCGCTCCAGAACAGACCCAGCAAACAGCCAGGCCAGTGACAGACAGGTAAGGCCCTCCCTTCCTCCATCCCAGGACCTCAAGAGCCCCTGCTAGAAGAACAAAGGGGACCAGCTAGCCAGAGCTGGCTGAGGCTGGACAGTGGTTGAACCACCTCAGAGCAGGGGGCTGGCGCCAGGCAGCCCAGAAGGGATTGGCGGCACCAGTGCTGGCTCACGACCTGGGCAGGGGGCGGGGGAGGGAGGAGGGCGGAGGGCAGATTGGATACCATAGGCAGGTGGAGAAAGGAAAACCCTCCTCTCCTAACCCCTCCACCCCGGTCCAGAAAAGAAAAGGGCTGTTCACATCTGGGAGAGACTCCCCCTAACGTAGGAGAACCCCAGCCACCAGCTCTGAGGCCCTCTGGCCAAAAGGGAGCTGCTGGGGACAGGAAGGGTATCATATTTCATGGGTGGAAAAAGCCAGCATAGTGTGTGTGTGTGTGTGTGCACACGCGCGCGCCAGCCAGGTGGCAGGGGAGGGGGGGGGAAGACAAAGGAACTTGTGAGTCTCAGGCTCCATTCCTGCTTTCAAGAAACAGCAGCAATAATGTACACAATTCCCTTATAGTGAATTGTGTTCTGCATGTTACAGGTTGCTCCAAGAACTACACACACACACACACACACACACACACACACACACATATCCACAAGCTCAACAGCAGCCAGAATCAGGGAGGACATGTAAGTTTCTGTCATGAGAAAAGAAGTTGCAAGGGCTGGGAAGGTGGCTCAGTGGTAGAGCGCTTGCCTTGCATGCCTGAGGCCCTGGGTTTGACTCCTCAGCACCACATAAGCAAAAAAGAAAAAAAGCTGGAAGTGGCGCTGTGGCTCAGGTGGTAAAGCGCTAGCCTTGAGCTGAAGAGCTGAGGGACAGCGCCCAGGCCCAGAGTTCAGGCCCCACGACCGGACCCAAAAAAACAAAAAGAAAAAGAAAAGAAGTTGCAACACCAGGATCTGCACACAGGCAGCCAGGCCCCAAAGTCCCCTCATAACCTGACAGTGGCTAGGCTACCTGCTGAAAGGGACACGACCTCCATCTGTCTCGGGAAGCTGGGCTGGAAGAGAGACCCGTGGCCACGCATACTCCCACACACAGTGCTCCCCTCTCCTAGATCTCTTCCTCTCTCTCTGCTCTGTCAGGGCCCTAACAAATCTTGGGTTCCTTGGGCCATACATTGGCTGACTCTCTTGCCTACGATGCAGTCTAGTGGGTTTTAAACCTGCCAGCACATGCTGGGTGCTGGTGGCGCACATCTATAATTCCAGCTACTCAGGGGACTCAGATCTGAGGCTCCAAACCAGCCTGGGAAGAAAGAAAGTGAGGTTCCTATCTCCAATTCACCACCAAAAATCTGGATATGGGGCTGGGAACCATCAGCCCTGAGCAAAAAAAAGCTAACAGATAATACTCGGCCGAGTTTAAGCCTCAGGACTGGCACAAGAAAGAAAAAATTGCAGATTTGTCTGCCCAGGCTGGCTCTGAACTGTGACCCTCAGATCTCAGCCTCCTGAGTAGCTAGGATTACAAGTATAAGGTGTCTGGCTTCATCACTACATTTGAGCCCTAGGAGGGAAGTGAACTTTTATCCCCTTCCCCTTCTGTGTCAGTATCAGCATTTGAATTCAGGGTCTCCTACCTGCTTGGGTAGCACTCTACCACTTGAGCCGTGTCTTACAGTCCAGCATTTTGCGGCTTTTCTTGCCTGGGCTACCTTCAATCTGCAATCTCTCCCTCCTGAATAGTTAGGACTACAGGCTTGGCCACTGGTATCTGCCTTTTGTCCTCTTTTTATAGGTGGAGAAACTGAGTCACTGACACACTAAGTGCCTGCCTAAGGTCGCAGATCTTCCTGGCCGGTCTTTCACGAGTCTAAACTCCGACCTCACAGCTTCCTGAGCGAGTGAATGCCAACATCCCAGAATGCCAGATGCAGGCCAAGGATGGAATGTACTATTTCTGGGGCTTTTCCCCAGGATGGGCACCCCTTTCCAGTCTCCTGGCAGTCCCAGCAGAGCTCTGGCCAGCCGGCAGGGCCTCAAGGTGGAAGATTTGGCTTCACAGCACCAGGGCCTGCCCACCTGCTTTCTGTCTGTTCTGCCAGACTCCTGGGCTCCAGGCCAGGGCCATCCTGGGCCTAGACCCAGAGAACTCAAACCTCTCCACCTGCTGCCCCAAGTTCTGTAATGACTTCCCCAAATGGATAACCCCCTGGGGCAGGGTCAATGGTAACAAAGGAGATGTCAGGACAGGGAGTAAAGCCCCTTGTGCCTCAGTTTCCTCATCTGTACTCTGAGAATCATAACAGCATCTTCCTCCAGACTCTTTTTTTTTGGTGCCAGTCCTAGGACTTTGAACTCAGTGCCTGGGCACTGTTCCTGAGCTTTTATTATTTCTTTTTTTTGCTGGTTTTGGGGCCTGAACTCTGGTCCTGGTCTCAGCAATTTAGCTCAAGACTAGCACTCTACCACTTGAGCTACAGCGCCACTTCCAGCTTTTTCTGGTTATATGGTGCTGAGGAATCAAACCCAGGGCCTCCGGCATGCAAGGCAAGCACTCTACCACTGAGCCCCTTCCCATCGCGTCTCTGAGCTTTTTTGCTCAAGCATTCACACTCTACCACTTGAGCTATTCTCTTTCTGGCTTTTTGGTGGTTAATTGGACTTTCCTGCCCTGGCTGGCTTCAAACCCTGATCCTCAGATCTCAGCCTCCTTGAGTAGCTGCAAATACAGATGTGTACCACAGGTGCTCAGCATTTTGAATGCTTTTCTTCATCTCCCACATTGGGTCTGGAGGCTCCTCCAGGACAGGACAAAGCCACAATGTTCCCTGGAAGCTCTCAGACTAGACTTGTACTGGGGTGAGCCTTTTGGGAGCCCCTAAAAAGTGAAGGCTGTCCATGTGCCAAGTCCATGTGAGAGGCTGGACACATACACACAAAATAAATACAACTCAGATGCTTCTCCAAGCAGTATTTTCAAACTTAAGTCCTCCAGGCAGAGGTGGGACCCAGCAGGAATGAGCTGAGGGTAAATGACTTTACTCCAGCCAGCAACGGCAGAGGAAGGTGTGCAATCCTTCAGGGCCTCAGCCTTCCCATCTACAAAGTGAGCCTGGTGAGTCTAAATGGGGCCAGGTGTCTACAGTAGCGCATGCCTGTAAACACAGCTACTCAAGCAAAGTCGAGAAGACTGTGAGCTCCAAGACAGCCCAGGCAAAGTTACTGACACTCTCAGAAACAAAATTAAGCCAGGTATCAGTGACTCCTGCCTGTAAATCCTAACTACTTAGAAGAATGAACTCTTAAGATTAAGGTTGGGGGGGGGATGGGATGGGAAGGGGAAACAAAGGAGGAGACTACAATGCTTGATAGGAAGTGTACTCATTATCTTGCTCATGTAATTGTAACCCCTCTGTGCAGTATTTTCACTATATATATATATATATATGTATATATATAAAATATTAAGGTTTGAAGACATAATCCTGACTACTCAAGAGGCTGAGACCTAAGGATTGCAGTTCAAAGCCAGCCTGGGCAGGAAAGTCCATGAGACTCTTCATCTCCAATTAACTACCAGAAAACCGCAAGTGGCGCTGTGAATGAAAGTGGTAGAGCGCTAGCCTTGAGGAAAAGAGCTCAGGCACAGTCCCCAGGCCCTGAGTTCAAGTCCTATGACAAAAAAAAAAGGTTCAAACCCAGCCTGGAGAAAAAAAAATACACACACACACACACACACACACACACACACACACACACACGTGAAATTCTTATCTTCAATTAACCTGCCAGAGGGGGAAAAATTTTAATAAATAAATAAAGGCTCAATTGGTAGTCTGCTTGCCTAGCAAGCACAAAGCCTTGGATTTAATTCCCAGTAGAGTGTGTGTGAGACAGGTAGACAGACAGACAAAATGAGGAAGGGGATATAGCTTGGTGGAGTGGAGTTACCTGAGTTATTAACGTATCTAAGGTTTGATTCCAGCATTGCATCTCTCTTTCTCTCTCTCACACACACACCCCTCAACTTGAAATAATGGCCTGCCATTAACACCCTACTTCTTGCCTACGAGTTCACCCCAGCTACCTCAGCATCCTCCTGAGTCCAGCCTCCATCCAACCTCGGCACCAGCTGCCCCTCTGCTGTCACCGCTGGCGACAGAGCTCCTGAAGCCTGTCCCGGTTTCATCCATCTCTGACTCACCTGTCTGGGTTTCATCATGGGCAGCTGCGGTTTCTCTCCTGGGTTGGTCTGGGGTGGAGGGGACCCACATCAGCAGAAGCAGGGGAAGGAAGCCAGGCCCCAAGGGAGGAAAAACAAGGTATATTATAGGGCTCTGGGCTCCCGGCCAGTGACATTACCCAGCCTGGATGCTGGCCCCTGGGATCCATGCATTGCCACAGATTTCTTTGATCTGTCTTACTGCCTAGCTACCATACACTGGGTTCAAGAGAGAAAAGGGTCCCATCTCCTATGGATACAGCCCTGAGCTGGGCTCCGGAAGCCTGGCTTCACCCCTGGTACCCTCAGAAGATCTCTGCAGATACAGCACCTAACTCTCATTTCGTGCTGGTCCTGGGGGTTTTAACTCAGCCTGGGCGCTGTTCCTGAGCTTCTCTTGCTCAAGGCTAATGCTCTATTGCTTGAGTCACACCTCCACTTCTGGCTTTTTCAGTACTTTAGTGGAGATGAGAGGCTGACAGACTTCCTTGCCCAGACTGGCTTCGCACCACGATCCTTAGATCTTAGTTTCCTGAGTAGCTAGGATTACAGGCGTGGGCCTCTGGCACCAGCAAGGACACCAGGTCTTGTGGAGATTGAGTAATGCTAGCAGGCAAGTGGCCCTGAATACAGTCTGTCACAAAGGAGGAATCCAAGAAACACTGCTTCCAGCCCTCCTACCCCAAGGACCACAGGACCTGGTTCTAGTCCAGGTTCCCCAAGCCCCAGGTTCTCCCAGGAGGGTGGGCTGAAGGCAACAGACATCCTCAGAGGCTGGGGCGGCCAGTCTGGCTCTGCTTCACTGTGATGTCCACCTTGCCCTCCCCTGGGGCTTTCCAATGACAGGCCAGCTGCTGTGGGGGTGGCCTGTAGGGGAGGGGGAGGGCAAGGCTGGGGAGACAGGAGCACCCACTGTGGGTGGTGGGCCACGCGTGGGAACTCAAAAACCACATGGCGGAGCAGGCCAGAAGGAGACCAGGAGTCCAGCCCACCTCAGACTATCTCCAACCAGGGATGGACAGCCCTGGACAATCAATCTGTTCCTCTGGCTGGGCCTCAGTTTCCTCCCGTGAGAAGCAGAGAAGGGCCTGGCAGAGAGCAGCCCAGGGACTGGATGGAACTTGGAACTTTTCCACCAAGGTAAGCCGTGCTTCCCCCGTCCACTCCCCTCAATCACACAGCCTTTCAAAACCATGAGAACCAGTGGCTCTGAGCTGGGGCTGGGGGGGCGGGGCGAGGGGGGTTGAACTCTGTTCCAAGGCCCAGAAAGAACCTGGGTGACGTTGGGTAAATGAATTGACCACGGAGCCTCAGTCGGCCAAGCGGAAAAGGATGGCAATCGGATGATGGTGAGTGCCTGGCCGGGTTGAGTGGGGCCTTGAGCTGTCACCCACCGCAGCCCGCGGGCCCGCACGTGGGACCCCAGGAGGGGAAGTGAAGGGGGCGCAGTGAGGGGAGCCCAGCCCCTCCCCCGTTCCCCCCCTCTCCCCTGCCTTCCGGCCCAGACCCACCTCCGCCTCCACCCTGGTACGGAGCCCTAGGGCTCGGCCCTCTGCTCCCCCCTCACGCCAGCCCCGCGTGCCCCCGGCCCCCGCTCTGTGCCCCC
>NW_012267222.1:7445360-7448350 GCF_000151885.1 Dipodomys ordii | reverse complement strand
GCTGGGTTTTCCTGCGGCCGCCTCCCCAGGAGGGCGGCGCCGGCGTCCCGCCCCGGCCGGCCCGCCACGGCTCCCTCTTCCTTTTTTCTTTCTCTCTTTCATCTTCTTTTCTTTTTTCTCTTTCGTACGTGTCCTGGGGCTTGAACTCAGGGCCTGGGCGCTGTCCCTGGGCGTCCTCGCTCCGGGCTGGCGCTCCACCACTTGAACCATAGCCCCACTCCAGTGTTTCATGGGAGATCAGAGTCTCGCGTGCTTTCTTTCCTGTTTTGGAACCGCGAGTCTCAGACCTCAGCCTCCCAAGTAAGTAGGATCCCAGGGTGCGCCGCTGGCACTGGGCTCGAAGTAGATTCCTCCCATGTGAAGTGTGCACTGGAGACAGGGCTAGAAACGCCGGGATTTCCAAAGCATTGCACATGCATAGGAAAGCTAGGTAGTACATCCCTATGCTACCCGTCCATACGCATAATTTGTGTGGTATAGGTGATCTTTCTGGGTAATCTTTTCTTAATTTTTCACAGTGTTCTCTAGTTGAACAACGACACAGAACCAGCTAGTTTTAGAAGCAGTGCCATCTCTGGGAATCTTGGGGTCCTTTTCTTTATGAGATTTGCTCGCTCTATAGGTGGTAGAAGCCATGCCCAGAGAGACCCAGCAAGCAGCTCGGGATCCAACAGCAAGGGAAAGGAAGAGGAAGAGACACACATCAGCCTCTGACTCCCAGCTGGGAGCCCCTTTGGGACTTGTGCAGCTGGTGACAATACTTGATGCCAAAATCCACCGGATGTTTTTCAATGAGGAGGATATGAGCTGAGGGTTCAACTCCTTGAAGAGAAAGGCAGGGATGAGCAGAAAAAGAACCAGCTAGAGAAAGGAACCACTTTTAAATCTCTATCTTACTCCGGGTTCACAGCCCTGTGTGGTAGGCAGTATGGCCCTCACTTGCGAAATAAGGAGATTGGGGTTCAGAAAAGGGAAGCAGTCAGCCTGATGTGGGACAGCATCTTTCTTGTGTGTGTTTCTGATAGTGGGGCTTGATCTCAGGGCTTTTATACTGTCACTTAGCTGTTCCGACTGAAGGTTGGTAGTGTTCCACTATTTGAGCCACATCTCCATTACCAGCTTTTTGGTGGATAACTGAAGATAAGAGTCTCTGGGATGGGTTGGGAAGGTGGCTCAGTGGTAGAGCTCTTGCCCTGGGTTCGATTCCTCAGCACCACATAAGCAGAAAAAAAAAATGCCAGACGTGGTGCTGTGGCTCAGTGGTAGAGCGCTTGCCCTGGGTTCGATTCCTCAGCACCACATAAGCAGAAAAAAAATGCCAGACGTGGTGCTGTGGCTCAAGTGGTAGAGCGCTAGCCTTGAGCTGAAGAGCTGAAGGACAGAACCCAGGCCCAGAGTTCAGACCCCACGACTGGACCAAAAAAAAAAAAAAAGAAAGAAAGAAAGAAAGAAAGAAAGAAAGAAAGATCCTTGAAGGGGAAACAAGGGATGAGGTTACAATGCTTGATAAGAAATATACTCATTATCTTGCTCATGTAATTGTAACCCCTCTGTACAGTATTTTCCCAATAAAAAAAATAAAAAATAAAAATAAAAGAAAGATCAGTGCTTGGGCAAGTGGTAAAGTAGGGGAGAATTAATTCTGCAGGCCACTGGCAGAGAAAGGATTTGCCCACCCTCCATCCTTTGGTGCCTATTTCCTGTTTGCTGGAACTTGAACGTGTTCCAAGCTTCATCCTAGCAGCCTGTCTCTTTAACCCGCAGTGGCTGCGGCCCAGATGTTGCTCCCAGTACGTGCTACACGTGCTGTGCACAGTTAAAGGCACAGGGCTTTACTGAGAAGGTTCCAAGCCAGCCAGCCGGCCTGGTGGGCAGCTGCTCTGAGCCAGAGAGGCTTTTCATGCCTTCATCCCTTTATATTACACGTTTCCTCTGTTGGCCTAAGAGCCACAGCCTCGGGGATGGACACTGTGTCCCAAGATGCCACTCAGCCCCAGTAATAATATTAGTAGGATTTCTAAGCCATTTGCTTTAAGTTACAAAAAATAAAAGTAAGATGCAAGCATATACATCTGTTAAAATTTCTTCTATTTTTTGCAGGTATTGTGGCTTCAATTCAGGGCTTGGGCACTGTCCCTTTGCTTTTTTTCTACTCCAGGCTTGCTCTCTAACATTTGAGTCACAGCTCCGCTTTAGGTTTTTGCTAGTTAATTGGAGATAAGAGTGTCACGTACTTTTCCGCACAGGCTGGCTTCAAACCAGAATCCTCAAAATTCAGCTTCTTTTGTAGCTAGGATTAGGCATGAGGCACCAGCTCCCAGCTTGATGATAATCTTTCAAAATAGCAAACTTTCCTGTGTCTGCTCAAGCCCACAAAGAGCCACCTTAAAGGACTGTTTAATTTTCAACCAAACTGTGAATCCCTGTCTGGCACTGGAATGTCCAGAAGCCCAAGTGGAAACAATCGCTCATTGTCTGTCCCTGAGTGCAAATCAATTTTTTTTTCAAAGCAAAGTTGTTTTCTCTTTCATTCCTTTCCTTCCCCTTTTCTTTATTAACAATTTACAATTTAAAGGCATTTCAAAGTATGAAACTTCGGTGTCGTATGTTATTTAATAAATTAAAAGTTACATGTGGTCTGGAAACGGAGCTCTAAGTCTGGCATACTTGGAGCCACACGAGTCTGGGAGTTGTTAACAGTATTTCCTAGGAAGTCCAGTTCCCAGTGGTTACTTTTTCTTTCACTTTCCCCTCCCCCCTCAGTAAATATAATTTTTTAGAGCTGTTGAATCCATCAGCTTGTAAATGAAGCCCAACAGGCATTCAGTTTGGCTGGCTCTGTGATTTATTTATTTTTTTTTTTGTTGTTATAAAGGTGATGTACAGGCTGGGAAGGTGGCTCAGTGGTAGAGCGCTTGCCTTGCATGCCTGAGGGCCTGGGTTCGATTCCTCAGCACCACATAAGCAAAAAGAAAAAAGCTGGAAGTGGC
>NW_012267222.1:7399528-7444115 GCF_000151885.1 Dipodomys ordii | reverse complement strand
GGGCCCGCCTCCGCCTCGGGCCTCGCCTCGGGGTCGGGCCGTGACTGCGTGCTGCTGCAGGAGGACTTTCTGGCCCATCGGGGCCGACCCCACGTGTACGTGCAGCGTATCCAGCTCAACAACCCCACGGAGCGCGTGGCCGCGCTGCAGACTGTGGGGCCCACCGCCGGCCCCGGCCCCAAGGCCTTCACCAGTACCCTGGAGAAGGCCGGAGACCATCAGTTCCTCCTCTACTCGGGCCGGTCCCCGCCCCTTCCCTCGGGGATGGTGCATCTGGTGGTGGTGGCCGCCAAGAAACTGGTGAACCTGCTGCAGGTGGCTCCCAAGACGCAGCTGGATGAGACGGTGCTGTGGGTGGTGCACGTCTCCGGCCCCCTCCACCCCCAGGTGCTCAAAAGCAAGGCAGCCAAGGAGCTCAAGGCGCTGCAGGACTTGGCCCGGAAGGAAATGCTGGAGCTGTTGGAGATGCCCTCTGCGCAGCTGCTGCAGGACCACCAGCACCTCTGGGCGCAGCTGTTCAGCCCAGGTGAGGGGGCGGGGCGGGGAGGCCGGTGCACTGGGCCGTGCCCTCTGTAGAGGTGACTCTGAAGGTGTCACTCGAGCTCAGTGATTGTGTCCTTGGTTCGCTGCTGAATGACTTAGGCTCTAGGAGACTTGGGATTCAGGTTCTCTCTCTCTGGACCTGCGTTTAGTCACAGTGCATTTAGTAACACCTACAGCAAGGCTTTTATGAGATTGATAGGAGAAAGTGAGAGGAAAGGTCAGGTCTGGCTACTTCCTTTTGGGTGAAGGCTGATTTGAGCAGGTAGAGTTTTTTAGGGTCAGTTCAGAAAGGGTAAAAGCAAGCCAGGTGCCCGCCAGTGGCTCACATCTGAATCCTAGCTTCTCAGGAGGCTGAGATCCAAGGATGGCAGTTCAAAGCCAGCCTGGGCAGAAAAGTCTGCGAGACTCTTACCTCCAGTGAACCCCCCCCCCAAAAAAAAAAAAACAAACACAACCAAACCCAGAAATGGAATTGTGCTGTGAGCTAAATAGGTAAAAGGAGAGACAGCACTCACCCCTGAGTTGAAGCCCCTATACCAGCACACAAAAAGAGGAAGAAAATAAAAACAGCAGTAGGGGGATCCCCAGGTTCTCTCCCTGGCTGCTGGGACAGGTCTGGCCCATCTGCCCGGCCAGTGATCTGTGTCTGTCCCCTGCATGGCCAGAGTTCTCTCCCTGGGAGGTTTAAGAAAAGGGAATCTTGTTTGCAGTGAGCGTGGGGTTTTGCTTTCCTGCATTTGGTTACATTTCCTGCATTATCTTACATTTGGAGTTCAGGGAATTGACTCCACAGGTTATTTTTCAAATGCGGCTGCTTGATCCTGTTCTGAGGGGGGGAGGGCAGTGAGCAAAGCACTGTTCTCGGTTTCTTGGTGCTTAGAGAAGAAAAACTGCTATGGTGAGGAGTCCAAAATGTAGTGGAGGGAGAGGGGAAAGGGGTGGGGCAGGGCTGCAGCCAGCTCAAGGCAGCCCTCCATCACAGACACACAGCTGGGACCCCGGTGACCGGAAGTAGCCAGTCAGGAGATGGGGAGCGGGTGTGCAGGCTGGGTACTTCCCAGGATAGGAGCAGGCTGAGTGGCTGGCAGCTGGTGAGAAAGGCCAGGGTGGCAGTAATCTGTAAGTGCTCGGTGAGAACCCTTTTATTCTAAGAAGGATGGGAAGGGGGGGGGCGGGAGAGGGATGTGAGCTGATGTACATTTGGAAAGATCCCCCCGGCTGCTGTGTGTGGAGGGACAAAAGTGGACAAAATCAGACAGGTAAGAGGAGAGGTGACTGGGACTGGGGATACGCCCCATGCTACCCAACATGTGTGCATGCGTACGTGTGTGTGTGTGTTTGTGTGTGTGTGTGTGTGTGTGTGTGTGATACCTGAATCCCTGCAGATGTGGGCAGTGTCATTTAAGGCTATAGCACTGGAGAGGGCAGGGCTGGCAGGAGGCCTTACTGTGTTCCAGTGGGACTTCAGGTTTCAGGCCTGTGGGCTCACTGTTCCCATTGGACAAGACGATTTCCTCCCATGCTCGAGGGGGAGGGGAACTGCTCTTCCCACCGCTGGGGGCGTGGCCCTCGCTCCACCACCACCGCTGACCTGCAGCCTTTGTGGTGCTCCAGGTGTGGAGATGAAGAAGATCACCGATGCCCACACGCCATCCGGCCTGACCGTGAACCTGACGCTGTACTACATGCTGTCCTGCTCGCCAGCCCCGCTGCTCAGCCCGGCCCTGAGTCACAAGGAGCGAGACCAGATGGAGTCGACGCTCAACTACGAAGACCACTGCTTCAGTGGCCATGCCACCATGCACGCTGAGAACCTGTGGCCCAGCCGGCTGTCCTCGATCCAGCAGACCCTGCAGCTCTCCGACCTTTGGAAGCTGACCCTCCAGAAGCGAGGCTGCAAAGGGCTGGTGAAGGTGGGCGCCCCGGGCATCCTGCAGGGCATGGTGCTCAGCTTCGGGGGACTGCAGTTCACCGAGAACCACCTGCAGTTCCAGGCCGACCCCGACGTGCTGCACAACAGCTATGCGCTGCACGGCATCCGATACAAGAACGACCACATTGACCTGGCCGTGCTTCTGGACGCTGAGGGCAAACCCTACCTGCACGTGTCCGTGGAGCCCCGAGGCCAGCCCAGCAAGATCTACGCGTGCCAGGCCGGCTGTCTGCACGACCCCGTGGAGCTGACCTCGGCGCCCGCGGGCCACACCTTCCCCGTCATGGTGACCCAGCCCATCACGCCTCTGCTGTACCTCTCCACCGACCTCATGCACCTGCAGGACCTGCGGCACACGCTGCACCTCAAGGCCATCCTGGCCCACGACGAGCACATGGCCCAGCAGGACCCCGGGCTGCCCTTTCTCTTCTGGTTCAGCGTGGCCTCCCTCATCACCCTCTTCCACCTCTTCCTCTTCAAGCTCATCTACAACGAGTACTGTGGGCCCGGAGCCAAGCCTCTCTTCAGGAGCAAGGTAGGACACCCTCCTAGCGCTCCCGCAGAAAGAAAGAGGCTTCCGCTGGCTCAGTCCTGGGTCCCAAGAAAGGTGGCCTGACCGGGGCAGGAATGGGCGTCCTTCCTAGCCAGTCCTAGAGCTCTCCATATTAAGTGTTTTCATTTATTTTTTATTTTTTGTTGGTCATGGGGCTTGAACTCTGGGCCTGCAGCCTGGGCGCTGTCCGAGCTCTTCAGTTCAAGATTAGCACTCTACCACTTGAGCCACAGCGCCACTTCTGGCTTTTTCTGTGTATATGGTACTGAGGAATCGAACCTGGGGCTTCATGCATGCTAGGCAAACACTCTACCACTAGGCCACAGTCCCAGCCTCAATATTAAGTGTTTTGAGAGGACATCAGAAAGTAACTCATGGCAGGGCTGTCCTCCAGTTTACAAGGGAAAAGCGCTGAAGTTGGGTGTCTGTCTTGTTCAAGGTCACAGCAGAGCAGCACCTAATCCAAACCCTGGCTTGGGGTCCAAAGAACCCTATACCAGAGGCTCTAGTACAAGCCGTTTGTGAAATCAGGGTCAAGAGTTACCTGATACTGGGCACCTGCGCTCACACCTGTGCTCCCACCTACTCAGGTGGTTGAGTTCTAAGCATCGAGGTTTGAAGCCAGCTTGGGCAAGGAAGTCTGAGACTAATGTCTCTAAATCGCCATCAAAAAGCCGGAAGTAGAGCTGTGGCTCAAGTGGCGTAGGGCTGCCTTGAGTGAAAAAGCTAACAGAAGTTGGGGCACCAGTGTCGCACATCTGTAATCCTGACTACTTGCAGCTGAAGTCTGAGGACGGTGTTCAGAGCCAGCAAGGACAGGAAAATCCCTGTGACTCTATGTCCAATCAATCACCAGAAAACCAGAAGTAGCACTGTGGCTCAGGTGGTAGAGTGCTAGCCAAGAGAAAAGTGTGCAAAGGCTGGGCATGTGGCTCAGGCAGTAAGGGTGCTTGACTAAGACCCTCAAGACCATGGGTTCAAGCATCAGCCACAAAACAACAACAAAAATCTCCCACGAAAAACAGTGTACATAGCCGGGCGCTGGTGGCTCACGCCTGAAATCCTAGCTACTCAGGAGGATGAGACCTGAGAATCACTGTTCAAAGTCAGCCCGGGCAGGAAAGTCTGTGAGACTCTTACCTCTAATAAACCACTAGAAAACCAGAATTGGTGTTGTGGCTCAAGTGGTAGAACACTTGCCTTGAGCTGAAGAGCACAAGGACAGCGCCCAAGCCCAGAGTTCAAGCCCCACGACCGACCCAAAACAAAAACAACTGTGTACATGCTGGCCTGGTGTGTGGTGCACACCTGTAATCCCAGCACCTGGGAGGAACACAAGTTTGAGACCAGCCTGGGCTGTGTAACATGACTCATCTACAAAGCTGCGAAGGAGGCCTTCCCTAGATGGCCAGCTCACACCCAGCTGTCCTGGGAAAGGGCCACGTGGTCCATGTGGGGCCCCAATCCTGCCTGTGCAGACAGAAGCCACGCCACGAGAGGGGGACTGACTCGTGTCTCCCTCACGCTCAAGCTGGGCCGTGCCACGTGGGCCTGAGGAGGCCACGGCCATTAGGCCCAGGCTGATTCTGGTCCTGGGCAGGGTGGGGCCAAGCTGGGTTGTCTCCCTGGCAGGCCTCCCCTGTGCTGCTTCGTTTGTGGGGCTTGAACTCTGGACCTGCGCTCCGTCCCTGAGCTCTTTGGCTCAAGGCTCGGGCTTTCCCACTTTTAGCTATGGCCCCGCGCTACTTCTGGTTTTCTAGTGGTTCACTGGAGATAAGAGTCTCATGGATTTTCCTGCCTGGGCTGGCTTTGAACTGAGATCCTCAGATCTCAGCCCCCTGAGTAGCTAGGATTACAGGCGTGAGCCACTGGCGCCCACCCTCTTCTTCTTTCTGTTTTTTGGTAAGTCTTGGGGCTTGAACTCGGGGTATGGGTACTGCCTGTGAGCTCTTCTGCTCAAGGCTACTGCCCTACCTCTACCACTTTGAGCTCCACTTCGGTTTTCTGGTGGTTACCTGGGCTGGCTTTGAACCACCATCCTCAGATCTCTGCCTTCTGCAAAGCTCGGATTATAGGTGGGAGCCACCAGCGCCGGCTCCCTTGTGTGTCTGAGCGGCTGGCAGCGGTCGGTAATGTTTTGTTTCCTTAACTGAACAGGAAGACCCCAGTGTCTGAGGGAACTGCGAGCCCTGCTCTCGGCCGCCATTTGCACAGGACAGCCAGCCCCGCGCCTCTGCCTGCCGCGCTGCGGTGACCAGGGCTCGGGAAGCACCCACCCTCTGTGCCTTGCGGGGACAGCGAGGCGGAAGCGCGTGGAGGCGAGTTTGCACTGGAAGTGGGAGGGGCCGGCGGACTCCTGTAAGCTTTCCACCCAATAAATGAACCCGTATGGAAAATACTTGAAATCAAACTCACTCCTTCGAACCCCGCCCCCCGCCCCCGTTTCTCCTGTCCCAGGAAATAGGCCCCGTTTTAAAAAGACTCCTTTCGGAAAAATGGTGTTCTTTTCCTAACTTAATGTGTTCTTTTCTTGAATTTTCTAATTTATTTTTGCTGCGATTTCTCTGGATGGCTTTTGCACCCACCTTAGGGGGTGAGCGTTGGCGGGCTCACCCGACCCCTGCCGCTCGGGTGGCACGTCATCTCTCTTATCATGAGCTCGTGGGGTCTGTGGGTTTGTACTTTGCAGCTTGGGGGATGTCTAACTTTCTAGCAATGATGATGATTGGTTTTGAAATACCAAAGCTTTTTTTGTTGTTGTTGTTCTGTTTTTAAATAAATACCTTTCAGACTTTGTGACGTGCTTGGTGTGTGTTTGACAGCCGCGGACCCCTTCATCGCCAGCTCCCTGTCACCAGACTCTAGGGTTCGGAAGCAGGACCCCCGCTCCCCGATGGTGATTCTGACCCCCTGTCTTCTGTCCTTCAAAGGAGCCATTGTAGGTGCGCTGCCCGCCACTCTCCAGGCTGGCGGGGTTCTTCCCTGCCCCAGGTCCTCTGGGGGTTTTCCTAGATGTAGGCAGCCATGGGAAGAAGTAAGCAGTCTCTCCCCTTAGGAGAGAAGGGCTGTCCACTCTGCGGCCGCCCCTGAGGCAGGTTCTCTAGTCCTGTGTCCCAGGCCTTTGTCTTTGGGGTTTTTTTTTTTTTTTTTTTTAGTCATGGGGCCTGAACTCTAGGCCTGGGCGCTGACCCCAAGCTCTTCAGCTCAAGGCGAGCTCTCTACCACTTGAGCCACAGAGCCACTTCTGGTTTTCTGGTGGCTCATTGGAGATAAGAGTCTCATGGAAGGCTGGGAAGGTGGCTCAGTGGTAGAGTGCTTGCCTTGCATGCCTGAGGCCCTGGGTTAGATTCCTCA
Source organism: Dipodomys ordii (assembly GCF_000151885.1). Taxonomy (NCBI): domain Eukaryota; kingdom Metazoa; phylum Chordata; class Mammalia; order Rodentia; family Heteromyidae; genus Dipodomys; species Dipodomys ordii. The sequence continues at coordinate 7,437,732 of NW_012267222.1, read as the reverse complement.
GCACCACATAAGCAAAAAGAAAAAAGCCAAAGTGGTGCTGTGGCTCAAGTGGTAGAGCGCTAGCCTTGAGCTGAAGAGCTGAGGGACAGTGCCCAGGCCCAGAGTTCAGGCCCCACGACTGGACCCAAAAAAAAAACAAGAGTCTCATGGACTTTCCTGCCTGGGCTGGCTGTGAACTGCTGATTCTCAGATCTCAGCCTCCTGATTAGCTAGGATTATAGATATGAGCCACCGGCACCCAGCCCAAGCCTAAAAAAAAAAAAAATTATTTTTGCCAGTCCTGGGCGCTGTCCCTGAGCTGCTTTTGTGCAAGGCTAGCACTCTTTGGCTTGAGCCACAGCACCACTACTTTTTCTGTTTATGTAGTACTTGAGGACTTGAACCCAGAGCTTTATGCATGCTGAGCAAGCACTTTATCACAGAGCCACCTTCCCAGGCCGGCCCAGGCCTTTTTAAAGTCATGACTTAGGGAGCGCAGTCTGCTCCCCAAGGAGCGCATGCTGTGGCTGGGGAGAGCGGGCGTGGACAGTGCCAGGCTTGCCTGCTGGCTCCCTGCTGCTGATCTCCTCCGGCCTCAGCCCTCCACTGACTAGCGCCCCTTTCCAGGGTGCAGGCTGGCTTCTTCCTCTCTGGGAGTGGGGATGGGAACGTCGGGTGCAGCAGGGTGGTGACGTGGTCTCCATTTCCACCAGGCTGCAAGCTGCCAGACACCAGGAACTACCACGTGTGGCTCCGGCTCTCTGTTGAACTTGGAGCCCAGTGTGTAGACTCCCATTGTAACATGAACCTGTGTCTCTGGTACCTAAGAAATGAATGGCTGAATGTGTGTGTGTGTCTGTCTGTCTGTGTCTGTGTGTGTACAGCTACTAAAGCTTGAATTCAGGGTCTGAGCACTGTCCCTTAGATTTATCCCTAAAAGCTCTCCCAGTTAAGCCACAGCTCTACTTCTAGGCTTTTTGGTGGTTAATTACAGAGAAGGGTCTCACACACTTACTGCCCTGACCGGCTTCAAACCAAGAACCTCAGATCTCAGCCTCCTGAGCAGCTAGGATTGTAGGCATAGGCTGCTTGTGTCTGGATTTTTTTTTTTAAAGCACTTTCAACTTGAGCTAATCTCCAGGCCTTTAGTTTAGTTTTGTCCCCCCTCCCGCCCCCCACAGAGGCCTGGATTGCAATCCTACCCATGCCTCCCATGTAGCTGGGATTCAGGTCTGTGCCAACACACCCTTTTGGCCTGGCTGAACTTGAAACAGTATTCTAGTCTCTCCATAGCTAGATTGCAGATGTTAGCTACCATGCCTGACTTGAAAACAAAAAAAAAAAAATTATTTGTGGGGCTTGAACTGGGCCTGGGCACTATCCCTGAGCTTTGCCATTCAAGCCGAGCACTCTAAACTTTGAGTCACAGCTCCACTTCCGGTTTTCTGGTAGTTAATTGGAGATAAGGGTTGCCTGGACTTTCCTGCCGTGGCTGGCTTTGAACCACGATCCTCAGATCTCAGCCTCCTGAGCAGCTATGGGAGGCATGAGCCACCAGTACCTGGCCAAAAAAAAAAAGTTTTAAAGCAAGAGTACAAGGCCTTGAGCTCAAGCCCTAGCACCAGAGGCATAGTCCCCGCCGCCACCCTAAGAGCCGGGTTCTCAATGGACACTGCTGAGCCAAATGATTAACCAGAAGTTTCAGTTGGTGAAAGTCCAGGGACCCAGAGCAGCCTGCTGAGGGTGAGCAGTTTGCTGATCGTCATGGGGAGCAGAAGTAGAGGGGATGCAAAAGACAAGTATCAAGTATCTGTTTGTCAGGAGCCACATCTGTAAGAGAAGGTGAGAGGTAAGGGGAAGGAGCTGGGTTCATTTACCCCCAGCTCTGACCTCGAAGGGCAAGGGGTCGCTGTCTCCAGTTCACAGCAATGATGACATCCGAGGTAATAACAGGCAGGATGGTGATGGTACACCTGTAATCCCAGCGCCAGAGGCAGGGATGGCTCAGCAGCCAGCCCTTGCTGGGGGCAGTGACCCTGCTCCCCAATGGGTGATGGCTTCAGCCAATCTTTATAGCTTCCTCCTAAACCAACTGAGGATGATGCTGAGACCCACTGAACAAGAGTGACTGACTCATCAAGGGTCACAGGGAGGTTGTTAGTGGAGCTGGGACAGGGAAGGGGGGAGGTGTCAAGCAGGGTCTGCATTCTCCCAGGATAAACTAATTATTGGCTTGCCTACAGAGAAGCATTATAAATCCCAGCCTAGCTCCTGGCTTCCCTCAGAAGCCACAGTGATTATTTCTCCAAGGAGCCCGGCTGCCTTTGAAACAAAAATGATACTTAGAGGGGCTGGGAAGGTAGCTTAGTGTAGGTAGAGTGCTTGCCTAGCATGCATAAAGCCCTGGGTTCGATTCCTTAGTACCACATACACAGAAAAAGTCAGAAGTGGAAGTGATGCTGTGGCTCAAGCTCAGCTCAAGCTCACCTTGAGCTGAAGAGCTGAGGGACAGCGCCCAGAACCAAAGTCCAAGCCCCATGACCGACAAAACAAAACAAAAAGCCATGCACCGGTGGCTCATGCCTGTAATCCTAGCTACTCAGGAGGCTGAGATCTGAGGATTGGGGTTCAAAGCCAGCCTGGGCAAGAAAAGTCCGTGAGACTCTGATCTCTAATAAACCACTCAGAAAACCAGAAGTGGTGCTGTGGCTCAAATGGTAGAGTGCTAGCCTTGAGCTGAAGGATAGCTCCCAGGCCCAGAGTTCAAGCCCTGTGACCGGAAAAAAAGAAAAGAAAAAGTCAGAAGTGATGCTGTGGCTCAAGATAGAGTGTCAGCCTTGAGCAAAAGAAGCTCAGGGACAGTGCCCAGGCCCCAGGTTCAAGCCCAACAACTGACAAAAAAAAAAAAAAAGAATACTTAGAGGCAGTGCTTTGAGTGCTCATTTATACTAGGTCATTTTAAAAGCTAGGTGTGGGGCTGGGAATATGGCTTAGTGGTAGAGTGCACGAAGCCCTGGGCTGGATTCCTCAGTACCACATAAGCAGAAAAAGTCAGAAGGAAGTGGCGTTGTGGCTCAAGTGGTAGAATGCTAGCCTTGAGCCAAAGAAGCCCAGGGACAGTGCTCAGGCCCTGAGTTCAAGCCCCAAGACTGGCAAAAAAGAAAGAAAAAAAGCTAGGTGTGCACTTGTGTTTCAATATAACTGGTCATTTTGAAATTCTAATTATTAATTCAATTATTAATTTGAAACCTCTTTCCTTTTTTTTTGTCAGTCATGGGGCCTGAACCCTGGGCCTGGGCGCTGTCCCTCAGCTCTTCAGCTGTAGACTAGTGCTCTACCACTTGAGCCACAGCATCTTGTCTGGTTTTCTAGTTGCCGGAGCCTGCCAGTAACGAAAGGGAATCCTGAATTAGGGGGTGAGGATGCGGAAAAATAAAGACATAAGACAAAGGATGGGGTTGGGGAGTCTGCAGCTCAAGACTACAGCTCCGTTTATTTTTAACTTTCCCTATTATATACTATTAGAAGTCAAGAGGTAACATAAGGTTACCATAGTGCAGAAAAACAAGGAAAATTTTAATAAAAACAAAGTGCAGTAAAAACAAGATAAGGTCAACTGGTAGAAAGTAAAACAAACTCTACAGACATAGCAAGGCAATCCCGGGCACCTGGTGTTTTTCATGAAAGACAGTTCCTTGTACATGCCTTCAAGTGAGCACAGGGGTCAAGATGACCTTAGAGCTTTACTGTCGGCTCCCAACATCTAGTGGTTTATTGGAGATGAGAGTCTCATGGACTTTCTTGCCTGGGCTGACTTCAAGCCATGATCCTCAGATTTCAGCCTCCTGAGTAGCTAGGATGACAGGTGTGAGCCACTGGCGCCTGGCTTAATTTGAAACTTCTAAGAGCTTTCCGAGGAGCTCCCAAACACAACCACCTCACTCCTGCTTGAGAACCCACATGGACCTGAGCCCAAAGAGAGCAGTGACCACCAGCATTTAGCTGTGAGGGACAGGCTGATCTCCAGGCTAGAGCTGGTCATGCGCTGGAGCCCCTGGCCCAGGGGAAAGAAGGGGAAATCACTCTCTTCTGCTTGAAGGGGAGAGTGCCACCATGGGTAGCTGGCTCTCAGCGCATCCAGGATCCCCAAGCCTGGGCTCCGTTTTGTGAACCGGGCATCCCAGGGCCAGCACAAGGACAGACTTGACAGCTCACAGAGAGGCTTTGGGAAGGATTGTCTTCTGTAAAACGACAACTTAAAAGATGCTTTTGCTGGGCCTGTGAATTAACTTTGAAGAGTCCCCAGCTCTCCTGGTATCTGTCATCTCCGTGAGCGCCTTAGCTCCAGGAAAGAAGACTCAGGTAAGCATCTGGTGTGGAGGGCAAACTGCTCCTGCACAGGCAAAAACTCAGGAGACACCCTGCTCCTGCGCTGCTCCACTCAAGAACGCACTGGGACTGTGGACGTGGGACAGCCTTCTACTGTGCATACCTCCCTCATCCACAGCTCCGAGCCTGGAGGTACCTGAAACCAGGTGCCTGAAAACCGGCTCAATTCCTCCTACCCTAACAGGTCTTTTCCTCAACGTGCAACCTCCATCACCCACAGGTCCCTGGGCTGTCTTGACTATACTTCCCAGCTTCCCTTATGGCTGAGCATGCACAGGCACAGTGGCCCAAACTGTTGTCCAAAATGGGCAGTAGTATTCACTTCCACGTGTTTTTAACACGCATCCTAAACTTAAACTGTTGTCCAAAATGGATAGTAGTATTCACTTCCCCTCCACCCACTAGTTTCCAATTTAGCTTTGCTTTTTTTCTCCTTGTACCAGAACTCCAACATAGCTAAGAGTACAGGCACCAGCTACTTTGCCCCTCAGTCCTGAACTCAGCCTTTTGCTTACTCAGTTTGCTTTTTTGGTTACTACTGTTAACTCTCCAATTACACCTCACCTTCACTTGTTTGCTTTTTTTTTTTTGTCCCTGAGCTTTGTTATATCCTAGGTACAGATTATAACTACCACCCTGAAACCTAAGTTACTCTATTAGCTAGTAGCATCCATAACCACACCATTTCCAGCTTGAGGCTCTTAACCGGAATAGCGCAAGAAATAGTAGAGAATACACAGAACCTTCCCAGTCTACAAAACCAGTCTATCTTTAAACACCATGATTAGCCTTGCAAGCGCAAGGCCTCAAAAAATTGGTTTAAGACTCAGAGTTGTTCCTCTCCACGGAAATCTTTAGTAAAAGGCGAAAGATTTATACGATCTGAAGAGAAACCAGAGTATGCTTTCTGCAGCTGAGCACTTAGTCCTCGGGTAACCGATAGCCCTAATTCTCTAATGGTGATTATTTTTGCCAAAGAAATAGTGACATGTGCCTTTTTATTCCGAAGACAAACACAAAACCGGAATTCCATTTTTGTGAAAAAAAATCGGTGGAAGGCGAAAGGGAGAATCGAGTAACTTTAAAGTAGGAACTAACTTATGCAATGCATTGTGGGTATGCAAATAAGGCTTCGTTCTCCAGACTCCCGTTTCCGGAAATGCCGTAAAGCGCTCGCGTGACTCCCTGCTAGACCGGCCGCCACCACTAGGGGCAGAGCAGAGCCAGGCCGCGCGGGCTGGGCACCCGAGCCTGGCCCTGGGAGAAAAGGCTAATTATAAGTTTATAATTGGCGAGCAGGTGGCTTTAGGCCAATTGGTCTCTGCAGGCGGGTTTTTAACCTCTCCGGGAGACACGGAGCGGTTTTCGGAGTGAACGAAGGGGTGTGTCCCTCCCGGGCCCCACCTTGCTTTCACCGGGTGCCTCTTTAGGAAGCAGAAACCTCTGGCCTGCTCCAGGTGATGGTGAGCCTCCTGGCGGGCAGGTAGAGAACCGCGTGGGGCGCCTTTCTGCCCAGAGTGGAGGAGCCTGGGGAGAGAAATCCAGGCCTGGGAAGTCCAAGCAGGGAAGAGGCCCCCCCACCCCACCCCCACTCGCCCAGTAAAAGGTGGGGCGGGGGCTGGGGGCAGACAGGAAGTGGCGGGCAGGCCAGGCATGCGGGGGGGGGGGACGGGGGACATTGACCCAGGCAAAGCCCCCTAGGGTCGCAGCAGGTGTCAGAGGAGAGGGGTGGCTGGTCCCCCCCCACAGCACCTCCTCCTGTCCTGGGACCCCCTAGGACCTTGTCTGTTCAGCTCCTTGAACTTTGTGTGTGTGTTGGGGGGTTGGGGAGAGGAAAAAAAAACACTGAGCAAATCTTGGACAAGTACCTCCAAAATGTCCGGAAACCCACTGCGAGACCTCAAAACCCCCAAGTGGTCTCACAGGCAGAAGCCCCCCCCCCCGTTCTCCTCCCTCCCCCATGGAGGGTTGATCTGCCCTGTGAGCCCCTGTCCCCCCACCCCGTTCCCCTCCTCCAGTCCCCTCAGCGGCACTCATTCCTGCAGTGGAGCGGCGCCCCCGTGAGTGGTGGTGAATTGGGGCAGGGTGGCATACGCCTGTAATCCCAGCTGAAGAGGGGCAGGGTGGCATACGCCTGTAATCCCAGCTGAAGAGGGGCAGGGTGGCATACGCCTGTAATCCCAGCTGAAGAGGGGCAGGGTGGCACACGCCTGTAATCCCAGCTGCTCAGGAGCAGAGGATGTCCAGTGCCGGGTCCACTCTGGCAAAGGTAGGAGGGCCTAACTCAGAAATAAGATACAGAGCACGAGAGAGAGAGGGAGGGAAAGCTGGGGGAGACAGACACAGAGAGAGGGGAGAGAGAAAGAGGCACTAAGCAAGAGCACAAGGCCCCTAGTTCAAACCCCAGTACAGCACACACACACGCACACGCACACGCACACGCACACACACACACACACCAGCCCCTCCCCGCCCATCTCACAGGCCTACCTGCTGTATGTCCAGCAGGGGGCGCTGAAGACACACTCCTCATCCCAGTGTAGGCTTGTGGCTTGGTTTAGGAAAGAGCAGCCGGCCTTAAGTGAAAAGATAGGGCAGTGACCCCACCCCAGGCCAGGCTGGGTCTCCCTCTCCCCCACCCCGGCCAGTAATGGAGGCAGGGGACTCTTCATGGGAGATCTTGGTCTTGGGCTCTGCAGAAGGTGTCCTGGGCTATCTCCCTCTGATGTGGAATCAGTGGTTCAAATCCACCACTCCCTGTCAGTCTCTTGTTGATGGTGGTGGTGATGTTGGTGGTGGTGGTGTATTTGTGTGTGTCTGTGTGTGTTGGTCCTAGAGTTGAACTCGGGCCCTGGGCGCTGTCCCTTAGCTTTTTTTTTCACCCTCAAGGCTAGCACTGTTCCACTTGAGCTACTTCTGGCTTTTTTGGTGCTTAATTGGTGATAAGAGTCTCACGGCCTTTCCTACCTGAGCTGGCTTCAGACTGTAAATCCTCAGATCTCAGCCTCCTGAATACCTAGGATTACATGAGTAATCCACCTGCATGAGTGTCTACCTTCTTGGGTTTTTTTTTGTCGGCCATGGGGCTTGAACTCTGGGCTTGGGCGCTGTCCCTCAGCTCTTCAGCTCAAGGCGAGCACTCTACTACTTGAGCTACAGTGACACTTCCGGTTTTCTGGTGGTTTATTGGAGATAAGAGTCTCATGGTCTTTCCTGCCCAGGCTGGCTTTGAACCTCGATCCTCAGATCTCAGCCTCCTGAGTAGCTAGGATTACAGGCGTGAGCCACCAGCACCCGGCTTACCTTCTTGGTTTTTTGTTTTGTTTTGCCAATCCTGGGGCTTGAACTCAGGTCATGGGCACTATCCTTCAGCCCTTCAGCTCAAGGCTAGCGCTCTACCACTTGAGCCACAGCACCACCTCCAGCTTTTTCTGCTTATGTGGTGCTGAGGAATCAAACCCAGGGCCTTATGCATGCAAGGCAAGTGCTCTACACTGAGCCACCTTCCCAGCCCTTAAAATAATTTTTATTTATTTTCTGTGTTTATGTGGTACCAAGGAATCAGACCAGGGCCTCATGCACGCTAGGACAGCATTCTACAGCTAAGCCACATTCCTTGTTCCCTCCCCCACCCCCCTTTTTTTTGTTTTTTTGTCAGTCATGGGGCCTGAACTCTGGGCCTGGGCACTGTCCCTCAGCTCTTCAGCTCAAGGCGAGCGCTCTACCACGTGAGCCACAGGACCACTTCTTGTTTTCTGGTGGCTAATTGGAGTTAAGAGTCTCACGGACTTTCCTGTCCTGGCTGGCTTTGAACCAGGATCCTCAGATCTCATCCTCCTGAGTAGCAAGGATGCCAGGCGTGAGCCACGGCGCCCGGCCCATAGCAGGGTTTTGAGGACAGCTCACGGCAGCCCTTGACACCACAGCAAACGTCCAGGCTAGCTTCGCAGTGGCCATGGGATTCCGGGGCTCCCCATCCTCTCCCCACTCCTCCGGGCTGACACAGCCTTGATTTCCAGGGCTGAGACTGGACTCGGATCACCCCAGCATGGAGGAGAGGAGGGAGGGGGGAGGAGGAGGGAGGGGGGAGGAGGAGAGGGGGAAGATGAGGAGGAGTGGGAGGAGGAGGAGGGAGGGGGGAGGAGGAGAGGGGGAAGATGAGGAGGAGTGGGAGGAGGAGGAGAGGGAGGATGCTGGGGAGGAGGAGGAGGCAGAGGAGGAGGGGCGGCGGCCCCGGGCCTCTGGCGGGTTCCGTTCCCCTGGGAAGGTGGCGGCTTTCCGGAGGTGGGGACGCCGCCGGACACTAAAATTAGAGTCTGGTTCCTAAGAAGACCTGGAGCGGGCGGGCGGGCACGTGACCCCGGAGGCCGCGGTCCTGGCCGGTGAGCTCAGCGGGGCGGCAGCGCGGACGGGGCGGACGTGGACGGCGCTGGCTGTGCGTCCCCGCGCCCGCCAGGGGTCCCTGTGACCGCGGCCGGCCCGGGGAGGCCCCGCAGGCCCTGCGGCTCCGCAGCCCCGCTCGGGCCCAGGACTTCTCTGCTCATCACCAAAGCCAGGCCTACAGTGCTCCAACCTAGGGGGACAGGGCCGAGGCGCGGGGCCCTCGGAGGGGGCTGGGGGAGACACAGGGGAGCCACACTCGCTGCTTTTCCTTCCCTTCTCCTTCCTTCCTTCCTTCCTTCCTTCCTTCCTTCCTTCCTTCCTTCCTTCCTTCGTTGTGGGGCCTGAACTCTGGGCCTGGGCGCTGTCCCTCAGCTCTTCAGATCAAGGCTAGCACTCTACCACTTGAGCCACAGTGCCACTTCCCGTTTTCTGATAGTTTATTGGAGATAAGAGTCTCCTGGACTTTCCTGCCTAGGCTGGCTTTGAACCACAATCTTCAGATCTCAGCCTCCTGAATAGCTAGGATGACAGGCGTGAGCCACTGGCACCCAGTGTCTCTCTTTCTTTCTTTCTTTCTTGTCCATTGTGGGGCTTGAACTCTGAGGCTAGTGCTCTACCACTTGAGCCACAGCACCACTTCCAGCTTTTTCTGTTTATGTGGTGCTGAGGAATCGAACCCAGGGCCTCATGCATGCGAGGCAAGCGCTCTACCACTGAGCCACTTTCCCAGCCCCCTCTCTCTTTCTTGACTTACAGGGACCTTTGGGTTCCCTTTGTGGAAGGGAACAGGCAACTCAGAACAGGGCGTTAGCAGGCTTGACCGGCCTTGGCTGAGCTGAGCTGGGGAGCAGGGCTGGTGGGGCCGGGCCCAGCCTCTTTAGGGGCCTCTGTCCTTGGTGGGCCTGGCTGCTCCTCTCCCAGCTTTCCTGGGCTTCCTAGGAGGGGGGCGGGGGGCTGGCGTCCTGGAGAGGTGGGGAGGGGGAGGCACTGCGGACGTGTGCAGTCACCACGCCGCCGGCAGCCCGGCCCCAGCGGGCTGGCCCCGTGCTGGCCAGGTGCTGGTCAGTGCTGGGTGGCAGGCTGGGGCTGTGCGCACACCCCGCCCTGCCCGGCCAGGCCCTGCATCATCCGGATGGCACGCGGACAGCATCCGAGGAATGCACCCGAGCTGCTGACAGCACTTGAGGCGGCCAGTGTGACTTTCCCCGGTGACTTCCTCCAAAGCCATGTGAGGAGAGGTGCAGACGCCGGGGTCCTCTCCCCTCCTCCAGCTCCCGAGACCTGCTCAGCCCTGGCTCTGGTCACAGCCCAGCGGTGACACGCAAGGGGCGCCAGGACTCGCCTCCGCCAGGGGGTGGAGACCAGGAGGCTGGCACGTAATCTCGGCCGCTCACAGTACCTGCGGGGTTATGGTGAGGCGCCCGGGCGCCAGGATCGACTGCACAGCCGGTCTCAGTCACAAAACTCCCACTTGACAGATTGGGAAAACTGAGGCGGGGAAGCCCCTGAGTGATGGGCTCAAGATTCACACAGCTGGTGGGGGTGGGAGAGGTGGGATTCAAATGCGAGCCTGAGCGCTAGCTAACAACTCCCCTACCAGCGCCTACCCTACCTTCTTCTCTCTTCTTCTTCCCATCCTGGGCCTTCAACTCAAGGCCCGAGCTCTGCCCCAGAGCTGCTTGCTTGCTTTATTTTTTGGATGGTTCGCCGTCCTGAATGGGTGTTATGAGGTCACAGTGTTGCGGGCAGGGCCGGTCCCCCGCGCCCCAGCATCTCAGCTGACTGCCTGTGGTCCCCAGAGGAGGAGGGCGGGACTCGCATCCGCTGCCCCGGAGTGCAGCCGTTAGTCAGTTTCCCAGTGCGCGCGGTGGGGAGGCAGCAGTGCCGCTCGGGCCCTGGGCATCAGGGCGTCACCCTGGGGCTCTCAGCCTGCAACAGCCCCAGGCGGGCCTGCTGCTTGAGAGCAGACGATCTGGCTGCAGGGCATCAGGATGATCATGGTGGCAGCTCCCGAGGTTCTTTTTTGTTCAAGCCTAGTAGTGCTGTACCACTTGAGCCACAGTGCCACTTCTGGCTGCTTCTTTTTGCTGGTCCTGGGCCTTGAACTCCAGGCCTAGGTGCTGTCTCTAGGCTCCTTTTGCTCAAGGTTTGCACTCACCACTTGAGCTATAGCAGCACTTCCTGTGTGTGTGTGTGTGTGTGTGTGTGTGTGTGTGATTAGAGATAAAAATCCCATGGACTTTCCTGCCCCGGTTAGCTTCAATCTGTGATCCTCAGATCTCAGCCTCCTGAGTTAGCTAGGATTATAGGCGTGAGCCATCAGTGCCCAGCCTATATTATTATTATTATTTTATTTTTTATTTTTTGTCGGTCGTGGGGCTTGAACTCTGGGCCTGGGCGCTGTCCCTCAGCTCTTCAGCTCAAGGCGAGCGCTCTACCACTTGAGCTACAGCGCCACTTCCGGTTTTCTGGTGGTTTATTGGAGATAGGAGTCTCACGGTCTTTCTTGCCCGGGCTGGCTTTGAACCACGATCCTCAGATCTCAGCCTCCTGAGTAGCTAGGATTACAGGCGTGAGCCACCACCAGTGCCCGGCTTGCCTATATTATTATTATTATTATTATGCTGTTTCCAGAACTTGGACTCAGTCTTGCGCTCTCCCTTAACTTTCTTTCTCATGGCTGGTGCTCTACCACATGAGTTGCAATTACAGTCTGGCATTTTGTTGATTAACGATAGCTAAAGCCTTTTGGATTTTTCTGCCCAGGCTAGCTTAGAACCGTGATTCTCCAGATCTCAGCCTCTTGAGCAGCTAGGATCACAGATGACCTACCAGTGCCCAGCTTAGAGACCCAATGTAGCCCATCACAAGGACCTTGGGCATGCCTCAGTTTCCTGATCTGTCAAATGGGGCTGGTAATGGTCCTGTCCTCCCTCTGGCAGTCACGTCGTGGGAATATGGCGAGGAAGAAGCACTGAGCCCAGGTCAGAGTTGATGCCCAGGAAATGACCGCTGTGGAGACGAGTGTCCTTTCTAGAACAAGCATATCCAGGGTACATAGTAATCCTATACCTATAATCCCACACCTGTCATCCTAGCTACTCAGGAGGCTGAGATCTGAGGATCACTGCTCAAGGTCAGCCCAGGCAAGAAAGTCTGTGAGACTCCTATCTCCAATAAACCAACAGAAAAACCAGAAGTGGTGCTGTGGCTCAAGCACTTGCCTTGAGCTGAAGAGCTGAGGGACAGCGCCCAGGCCCAGAGTTCAAGCCCCACAACCAACAACAACAAAAAGTCTTATAAACTTTCCTGCCAGCGCTGGCTTTGAACCAAGATCCTTGAATCAGCCTCCTGAGTAGCTAGGATTACAGGTATGAGATTCTGGTGCCCAGCTTTGGATTTGTTTTTGCATCCCTGAGGGAGAGGCATTTAGAGGCCCAAGTGTGATTCAGAGGAGAACACCATGGCCTTTGTTGTTATTGGTCAGGGGGTTTGAACTCAGCGCCTAGCACCGTTCCTGAGTGTTTGTGCTCAAACCACAGCGCCACTTTGAGTTTTCTGGTGGTTAATTGGAGATAAAACTCTCACAATTTCCTGCCGAGGCCGGCTTTAAACTGAGATCCTCAGATCTCAGCCTCCTGAGTAGCTGGGATTACAGGCGTGAGCCAAAAGCACCTGGCTTGCCACTTGTTTTTCTGTATCACCGTGGTGATGATATTTCAGACATTGCCAGTGTTTTCCGGCTTTGCCAGACGCCTTAGGGAGAACCCCGAGGCTGCTGAGCACCCCCACGACAAAGAGCAATTGGGGTTTACTCCTTTCCAGTGGTCACACGCAGACGCTGCTGGGAACCAGGAACTCAGTGGGGAAATACTTCTTCCCCATCCGGCCAGGGCCAGGGTGGACGCTGCGGGGTCGTGTCAAGGTGGCCGAGCTGGGCTGTAAACAGACAGCAGCAGGAAGCTCAGAGCAGCGGACAGGAGAAAGGATGGGCCGAGCAGGCGCCGGCCGGGCACATGCTGACAGCTGACAGCTCCGGCTTATCCAGGCCTAGAGGCCCGGCTCAGCGCTCCGGCCGCAGGGCTTTATCAGCTGTGGAGTGACAGAGTTCAATCCTGTGGCTGCGGCAGGTGCTGACAGTCAGAAGCTTGGAGGAGACAGAGTCTCTCCTGGCCCGCCAGCTCCCCGCCGCAGGGAGGCTGGACAGGGGAGGAGCTGAGCCTCAGGGCTGGATTTTCCTTTTTTTTCTCATCAAAGATTTTGTTTTGTATGCTGGTACTGGGACTTGAACTCAGGGCCTCTTGTGTAGCGTTTTTGCTCACGGCTAGTGCTCTACCACTTGAACCACACCTTCCCTTCTTGATTTTGGCTGGTTCATTAGAGAGAAGAGTCTCCACAGATTTGTCTGCCTGGGCTGGCTTGGAACCAAGACCTTCCAGACCTCAGCTTCCTAAGTGGCCAGGATGACAGGTGTGAGCCGCTGGCTCCCAGCCTATCAAAGATTGTTTGCAAGCAGGTACCAGGGCAGTAGCTCATACCTGTAATCCTAGCTATTCAGGAGGCTGAGATCTGAGGATCTTGGTTTGAAGCCAAACCCCGGCAGGAAAGCGTGTGGATTGATTGATTGATTGATTGATTGATATTTATGTATGTCAGTTCTAAGGCTTGCACTCTGGGCCTGGGCGCTGTCCCTCAGCTCAACTTGAGTCATGGCACCCCTTCCAGTTTTCTGGTGGTTCATTGGAGATAAGAGTCTCATGGACTTTCCTGCCTGGGCTAGCTTTGAACTGGGATCCTCAGATCTCAGCCTCCTGAGTAGCTAGGATTACAAGTGTGGGATTACAGGTACAGGATTCTCCAAGAAACCACCAAGAAAGCTGGAAGTGGAGCTCAAGTGGTAGAGCACAAGCCTTGAGTACAAAAGCTTAGGGACAGCACCTAGGCTCTGAGTTCAAGCCCTAGTATCAGCAGAGAGAGGAGAAAGGCAGGGAGGTGGAGGGGAAAGGGGGAAGGGAGGATGGAGGGGAGGGAAGAGGAGAGGGAGAAAATGTTGGTGTTGAACTGCACGTTAGCACATTAGTCACTCAAGGACTTGTCTGTTTTCAGACTGATCTCATTTTCCCAAGAGGCACAGGAAATGAAGTTCTCTGAGGACTTCTGATTCCTCGGCTGCCACTAGCAGCAGGAAATGGTGATGGAAGACAACGACCTTTTGCCTAGGGCCCCAGCCCCGGGCTGGGCTGCACCAACTCCATCTTGTCCCCAGCTGGCTCTGTTTTCCCTTCTTCCAGCTTTTCTTCTCTCTGGAAGTCACCAGGACTTTATCACCCATGTGTAGGGTGAGACAATTCATTTATTTCCCCGACCCCCCCTCCAGAAAGCCTTTCTTATCATGATGAACTCATAGGACAAGGCCACTCATGATCATCCCACCAATAAAAACCTGTCAGGGCTGGGAAGGTGGCTCAGTGGTAGAGCGCTTGCCTTGCATGCCTGAGGCTCTGGGTTCGATTCCTCAGCACCACATAAGAAAAAAAGAAAAAAGCCAGAAGTGGCGCTGTGGCTCAAGTGGTAGAGCACCAGCCTTGAGCTGAAGAGCTGAGGGACAGCGCCCAGGCCCAGAGTTTAGGCCCCACGACCAAAACAAAACAAAAGCCTATCAGACGACAGTTGCATGGAGACCAACCAGTTAACTATGTAGGTGTTCGAGCCTTTCCCCTCCAACCTGCAAGTTCACTCAGTACCTTGACAGTCAGTCAATAAATACCTTCTGTCTGCCCTCTTCTGGGAGTGATCTGATTAAATTTCCTTTCTCTTTCTCTGCCCAGTGTCTAGTGGGACTTCTCTAGCCTGGACTCCAGCACTGACACTTTAACAACTCTGTGTGTGTGTGTGTGTGTGTGTGTGTGTGTGTGTGTGTGTGTGTGTGTGTACCAATCCTGAGGGGCTGGGAAGTTGGCTCAGTGGTAGAGCGCTTGCCTTGCATGCATGAGGCCCTGGGTTCGATTCCTCAGCACCACATAAGCAGAAAAAAGCCATAAGTGGTACTGTGGCTCAAATGGTAGAGTGCTAGCCTTGAGCTGAAGTGTGCAGGGACAGCGCTCAGGCCCAGAGTTCAGGCCCCATGACCGACCAAAAAAACAAAAGTCTCATGGACTTTCCTGCCCGGGCTGGCTTTGAACCTTCATCCTCTGATCTCAGCCTCCTGAGTAGCTAGGATTCTGGCGCGAGCCGCTGGCGCCCAGCCAAGCCTGCATTTGTTCACCCTCCTCCATTTCTGTGCCCGCCTCCGCCCCTAAAAATAAAACAATAATACTAACAATAACAACAACAATAAAATCATCGTTTCCATTTCCTGGAATTCATTTTGATGAATAGTATTTTTAAATATTCAGAGGAGTTACACCTTTGTGTTCCTCTGCTAGAGCATCCGCCGTTGGTCTCACTGTGTGTGGATGCCTAGAGGTCTGTACAATTTGTTCTGTCCCAGTGCATTTTCGATCTAGCTTTCACATATGAGAGAAACCATGCACAGCTTGTCTCTCTGAGCTTGGCTTACTTCACTTAACATGATTTGTTCTCAGTCCATCCATTTCCCCGCAAATGACATAACCTTATTCTTTCTAATGCATGAGTAAAATTCCATTGTGTTTAGGTCCCACGTTTTTGCATCCACTCATCTCTTGCGGGGCTCTGAGCTGTTTCCCTGGCTTGGCTATTGTGAGGAGTGCAGCAGTGAACATGTTTGTGCAGCTGTCCTTATATCCTGGTTCATGATGCTCAGGGTAGATGCCCAGGAGTGGAATGGCTGGGTCATAGGGAAGGTCTATGTTTAGTTTGTTGAGGAACCTCCAGACTGCTGTCCAGAGTGGTTGTACTCATTCACATGCCCACCAGTGGTGCAGTAGTGTTCCTTTTCCCCATATCCCCGCCAACATTTGTTGTTTGATTTCATGATGCTGGCCAAGCTAAAACTGGGTGAGATGAAGAGTCAGAGTAGTTTTAGTCTGCATTTCCTTTATGGCTAGGGAAGATGAGCATTTCCTCTTGTGTTTCTTTGCCATTCTTACCTCTTCTGAGCAGTCTCTCCTTAGCTCCTTTGCCATTTAGTGGATAGTTTCTTAGCTTTGGGAGGGGTTCTTTTTCTTTTCCTTCCTTCCTTCCTTCTTTCCCTGCCTTCCTGCCTTCCTTTCTTTTCTCTCTCTCTCTCCCTCCCTCCCTCTCCCTTCCCTTCCCTTCCCTTCCCTTCTCCTTCCTTCCTTCTTTCCTTCCTTCCATCCTCCCTCCCTCTCTCTCTCTCTTTCTTTCTTTCTTGTGTCTGGTCATGGGGCCTGAACTCTGGGCCTGGGCACTGTCCCTCAGCTCTTCAGCTCAAGGTTAGTGCTCTACCACTTGAGCCACAGCGCCACTTCCGGCTTTTTTCTTTTTTCTTTGGTGGTGCTGAGGATTCGAACCCAGGGCCTCATTCATGCAAGGCAAGCGCTCTACCACTGAGCCACCTTCCCAGCCTCTTCCTTCCTTCCTTCCTTCTTTCTTTCTTTCTTTCTTTCTTTCTTTCTTTCTTTCTTTCTTTCTTTCTTTCTTTCTTTCTTTCGTCAGTTGTGGGGCTTGAACTCTGGGCCTTTGCGCTGTCCCTCAGTTCTTCAGCTCAAGGTGAGTGCTCTACCACTTGAGCCATAGCACCACTTCCGTTTTTCTGGTGGTTTATTCGGGATAAAGAGTTTCATGGACTTTTCCTGCCTGGGCTGGCTTTGAACCACGATCCTCAGATCTCAGCCTCTGAGTAGCTAGGATTACAGGTGTGAGCCACTGGTGCCCGGTGAGGGTTAGCTTCTTGAGCTCCTGGTATATTTTGGGTATTAGGCCTTTGTCGAATGCATTGCTGGTGAAGATCTCCCAGTCTGCTTAGGCAACCAGCCTTGGGCAGCCAGGAACTAGGCCGGCTCTTCCTCAGGCCTGCCCTCCACCCTCCATCCTCTGTTGAAATGCTTTTTCCTGGAATGGTGTTCCAGATGCAATGTGGCCAATGCAAGGCATGGGAAGAGCAGGCAGAGCACGACAGCAAAACAGCAAACAGAAAAAGCAGATGCCAGGGCTCAGGCCTGTAATCACACCACACCGCTCGGGAGGCTGAGGGCTGAGGATGGAGGTTTAAAGCAGAAAAGTCTGCAAGACCCTTGTGCGCTTAAAGGGAATTAACCACCAAAAATGAGGAATGGAGCTCAAGTGGTCCAGTCTTAGCCTCGATTGAAAAAGCCAAGCACACACACACTGGAGGAAAGAAAGAAGTCTTGTCCTACAGCAAATGATGTCCCTCAAATTTGTGTCTGTCCAGAACCTCTGTGTGTGGCCTCGTCTGTAAGCGGGACCTCTGCAGTTAGTTAGACTGAGACTGAGTTGAGGCGAGGTCCCCGGAACCTGGTGGTTCATTGGAGATAAGAATGTCCTTGGGTCGAGCGCCGGTGGCTCACGCCTGTAATCCTAGCTACTCAAGAGGCTGAGATCTGAGGATCGCAGTTCAAAGCCAGCCCAGGCAGGAGAGACCGTGAGACTCCTATCTCCAATAAAACCACCAGAAAACCGGAAGTGGCGCTGTAGCTCAAGTGGTAGAGCGCTAGCGTTGAGCTGAAGAGCTGAGGGACAGCGCCCAGGCCCAGAGTTCAAGGTCCACGACTGACAAAAAAAAAAAAAAAAAAGAATGTCACCGACTTTCCTGCCCAGGCTGGCTTCGAACCACAATCCTCAGATTCAGCCTCCTGAGTAGCTAGGGTTACAGGTATGAGCTACAGGCGCCTGGTGTCCATTCAGCAACTCTATTTATTGAGTGCCTGCTGTATGCCAGGCGCTGTCTGAGCGCTGGAGTCATAGCAGGTGCAAGCAATGCAGGACCTTTCCTTCCTAGAGCCTGAGACCCTCCAATCTGTCTTCAGTTTGTGGCCCTCCCAACAACCAGAGATTTTGCACCCCATAAAGTGCTTCCTTTCATTGCCTCTTCTACCCTCAGGGGAAGAGAAAACAGAGAGAGAGAGAGAGAGAGAGAGAGAGAGCGCTTCCCTGGTGAAACAGGCAGGAAGTCTGCCCCAAACTGGCAGGCTCTGAAGGGTGGGCAGGTCTGTTCCAATGTGGGGTTCAGCAGGCAGAGGGGGGCTCTGGGGATGGGGCTGGCATCCGGAAGCCTGGCCTTCCCTTGGAGTGGGCAGTTGATCAGACCTCTTTGTTCTTCATGGGATGACAGGGTGTGGAGCCACTGCCAGGTGCCAGGCGGGAGGCCGCGGGGGAGGCTCGCTGCTTGGAGGAATGGCAGGAAGTGCTCTCCCCCAAAAGCCCTGTGTCTCCTGAAATGGAGACATGGTCCCTTCACTGGCCCTGCCCGTGTCTCCCTGCGGCCCCGGGCGGGGCGGTCATGGGGCCTCGTCTGGGACACCCAGCCCTGCTCTGGTACATCTTGTCCTCCTCTGAAAGAGCTCTATTAATACCCTGCGTGGACATTCAGGACAGCCATTCATGATCTCTGTCCTCACGTGTGTCCCCAGTCCAGGCCATTCATGAGCGTGAGCCTGATCTCAGGGCCTGCCTGCCTCCACCCCTCACCCCTGCACGCTGCCTCCCTCCACCCCTCACCCCTGCACGCATCAGGGATCCTGACACCATGAACTGTCCAGAGAGGCCAGGCGCCAGTGGCTCACGCCTGTCATCCTAGCTGCTCAGGAAGCTGAGATCTGAGGATCCAGGATGAAAGACTTTCCAGGCAGGAAAGTCTGTGAGCCTTTTATCTCCAATGAACCAACCAAAAGCTACATGTGGAGCTGTGGTTCAAGTGGTAGATACCAGCCTTGAGCAAGAAAGCTAAAGGGTAGTGTCTAGGCCCTGAGTTCAAGCCCCAGTACCAGCATGCATGCGTTCACGCATGCACGCGTGCGCGTGGTCACGTCCTAATTTTTTTTTTTTTGGTTGGTCATGGGGCTTGAACTCTGGGCCTGGGCGCTGTCCCTCAGCTCTTCAGCTCAAGGCTAGCTCTCTACCACTTGAGCCACAGTACCACTTCTGGCTTTTTCAGATCTCAGACTCCAGCATGGCTGGGATCCCCAGTGTGAGCCACCAGCACCCGGATGGACTAGAACTGGCCACCAGGAGGAGGATGGGAGGATGGCCACTGCCTTCCCTGGGGAACAGGCTATGTGTGCTCAGGTCTCATGGGCGCCCCCTCCTGGCCACACGCAGGTACTCCCTACCCATCTGAAGGCCATTCTTCCCCCACCCCCCCAGGCTGAGGATCTGGGTTCAAAGTCAGTCCAGGCAGACAAATCTTCAGATTCATCTCCAGATAACTGGCAGAGAGCCAGAAATAGAGATGTGGCTCAAGGGACAGAGCAACGGCCTTGAATGGAAAAGCTAAGTAAGAGCTTCAGGCCCCAAGTTCAAGCCCCAGTACCTCTCTCCACCATTTCAGGCTAACTGGGACCAACCTCTTCACTTAGGCCTCGTGGGGAGACGTCTGGGTGCCCAATTTGGGCAGATGCAACTGGAAGTCAAACTTTAGGCTTTCTACTTCCTCCACCTGTCCCTCCAACCCTCAGTGCTCTCCTGCCGACTGGACTTAAAGAAAAACACAGAAGACACCACCAACAAAGCCACACTTCCGCCGGGCTCGGTGGCTCATGCCTGTAATCCTAGCTACTCAGGAGGCTGAGATCTGAGGATCATAGTTCAAAACCAGCCTGGGCAGGAAATT
This sequence comes from Dipodomys ordii, assembly GCF_000151885.1. NCBI lineage: Eukaryota > Metazoa > Chordata > Mammalia > Rodentia > Heteromyidae > Dipodomys > Dipodomys ordii. The sequence continues at coordinate 7,418,249 of NW_012267222.1, read as the reverse complement.
CCGTGAGACTCTTATCTCCAATAAACCACTAGAAAACTGGAAGTGGCGCTGTGGCTCAACTAGTAGAGTGCTAGTCTTGAGCTGAAGAGCGCAGGGACAGCGCCCAAGCCCAGAGTCCAAGCCCCATGACTGACAAAAAAAAAAAAAAAAAAGCAGCAGCAGCCACGCTTTGGCTCTTTCTGTCTGCTCTTGTAGCTCTTTTGGAAAGCTAGTTATTAAGAACATTTTCTACTTTTCTTTTTTTTTTTTGTCAGCATTCAGAGGACTCACAAGCACGGCAAGAGATGAGAGCTAAATGAGAAAATGTTCAGAACATTCTGAGAGCTGAGACTGCCACCCAGGGCAGAGACGGCGGCTTCTCCCAAACAAGACAGGCAGTTCTGAGAACAAGGCGGGCTGTCCCTCCCGGGCACTGTTGGTGAAGAAGGTGGGAAATGGAAGTGACAGAAAGCTAACTTCATGAAGTTGGTTTAGTCAGCCCAGGACAATTTGAAAGTCCAAAGTAATCTAGCTTCAAGTACTGCTGGATCCAGGGACTTCTGGCATGCCATCAGAATGTCGGTTATGGGGTCAATATAGGTAGACTCCCTTCTTAGAAGATTATGGCAATGGAAGAGGGGGGAGGGAGAGAAGGGGAGAGGGGAAAAGGGAAGAGAGAGAAAGAGAGAGATCATTCATTGGCTTTTCCTTTCCTTCCCCAGGCTTCATAGACATTCTTTCTCTCTTCTTCATTCACAGCCAAGCGCCAGTCGTTCATTCCTGTAATCCTAGCTACTCAGGAATCTGAGATCTGAGGATCACTGTTCAAAGCCAGCCCAGGTAGGGAAGTCTGTGAGACTCTTGTCTCCAATTAACTTGAAAAAACTGACAAGAAGGGTCATGTGGTAGAGTACTGGCATGCGTGTGTGTGCACACACACAGGTAGATTAATTCATGTGAACTCAGTTTCTTTGTCTGAAAAATGAGGAATAATAGTGGTACTTTTTCATTCAATGTCTTTCAGATGCTATTTTATTTATTTATTTTCAGATCTCAGCCTTCTGAGTAGCTAGGATTACAGGCGTGAACCACCAGCGCCCGGCCCTGAGAATTTTTTTTTTTTTTTGCTCTAAGTTAGTGCTCTGCCACTTGAGTCACAGCTCCACTTCTAGCTTTTTGCTGGTAATTGGAGACAAGAGTCTCATAGACTCTTTGGCCTGGGCTGGCTTCAAACCATGATCCTCATATCTCAGCCTTTTAAGTAGCTAGGATTACAGATATGAGCCATCAGCACCTGACAGAAGCTCTTTTTTTTTTGGCCAGTTCTGGAACTTGAACTCAGAGTCTGAGCACTGTCCCCGAGCTTCTTTTGCTCAAGGCTACTAGCACTCGACCACTTGCGCCACAGCACCACTTCCGGCTGTTTCTATGTATGGGCTCCCCGGGGCTTCATGCGCACTAGGCAAGCTTTCTACTGCTAAGCCACAGTCCCGGCTCCAGACGCTAATTTTTTAAGTTACGATTTTCTTAGAGGGTCCGCTTTTTCTTGCCACTTCCTTGCCCATCTCTGCCCAACCCATCTCTCTTTAGTTCTCCACTGCTGCCACGTACCTTGTTAACACAAATTCTCTGGAAGGGATGGTGAGGTCAGGTTTAATTTTTTTTTTGGGGGGGTCTGGTTGTGGGGCCTGAACTCTGGGCCTGGGCGCTGTCTCTCAGCTCTTCAGCTCAAGGCTAGTGCTCTACCACTTGAGCCACAGCACCACTTCTGGCTTTTTTCTTTTTGCTTATGTGGTGCTGAAGAATCGAACCCAGGGCCTCATGCTTGCAAGGCAAGCGCTCTACCACTGAGCCACCTTCCCAGCTCCAGGTTTGATTTTTTTTAAAGGGTATATCTTCTGTGTCTCTTCCTTTTTTTTTTTTTGTTGGTCATGGGGCTTGAACTCTGGCCTGGGCTCTGTCCCTCTGCTCTTCAGCTCAAGGCTAGCACTCTACCACTTGAACCACAACACTACTTTTGGCTTTTTCTGCTTATGTGGTGCTGAGGAATTGAACCCAGGGCTTTATGCATATGAGGCGAGCACTCTACCTCTGAGCCACTTTCCCAGCCCCTGGTTTCATTAAAAATGTGTATATTTATTTAATGAAGACCAGATCTTTATGTAGCCCAGGCTTGGCCTCCAACTCCCCATCCTCCTGCTTCAGCCTCCCAAGTGCTGGGATTACAGGTGGGCGTCACCACAACTAGCTCGTAGCCTCATTTCTAATTACAGATGGGAAGCCCAGGCCCAACTGGGGTCTTGGGTGTCTAGGGGTAGGAAGGGCCATTGGCATCCCAGAGAGAGCCATCCCTTCTAATTCCACTGAGAGTTTTTGGCTGGGGGTGGGGAGGGAAGGGAGGAGAGGCTGGCATGTGGAAGGCATCCTGAATGACCTCATCTCCAGGCTGTGCTGTCAGAATTCCAGTCAAATCAGTAAGGGGCAGAAGGGTCAGTATTCTACAAGTCCTTGGTCATCCCCTGGCTGTAATCAGTTGACCTTGGAGAGGGTCACAGCACGTGGTCAGGGACAGCAGGCTGGGGTCCCAGTGCTGTTTTGCCCCCTTCTCTCTGGCCTGACAATCTGGTGGGGAAATGGAGATCTTCAGAGTTTGTGCCAAGTTCACTCGGGGCGGTCAGCACCACGGACAGCGCCATGCGGGGCAGGAGCAAACCTGGGGCTGGCTGAGTGAGGGGCGCCTTCCAAACACGCCAGGGACTCAGCTCCCGTGGCTCAGGCCTGTTATCCTAGCTACTCAGGATCATGGTCCAAAGCCAGCCCGGACAGGAAAGTCTGTGAGAGGTTTATCTCCAGTTAACCACCAAAAAAAAACCGGTGGCTCAAAGTGGCAGACTGTTAGCCTTGAGCCAAAAGAGCTCAGGGACGGTGTCCAGGCCCTGAGTTCAAGCCCCATGATTGACAGAAACACAAACCTACAAAACCACACTCACTGGGAGGGGAGACAGACAGGTGGTGGAAGGTGTTGGCTGGGGCTGTGGTGAATGAGTCACCCCCTGCACCCCCACACTCCCGTTGTGCCTGGGAACCCCTGGGGTGCTCCCTGCCACTCCCAGCTATGGTTAGGGTGGGAAGAACAGGGAGAAAGTGCCACAGAGAGGCCCCCGGATTTCTGCAGGAAAAGAAGCAAGAGATGGAGGAGCCCTGTCCCTTCCTCCCTCCCCCCCCAGCCCAGCCCAGCCCAGCCCATTTCTATACAAGGCCTGATCGCCCCAGCCACCACCCCCGGCCCACAGTGCTCCTCGCAGTCGGGCCTGTAGGGGTGCATTCTCAGGGCCTGAGCTCAGCCTGCGGGAATGTGGCTGATAAATCAGAGATAACTCCCCCTCCCCTCCAGGAAAGGGCTGGCCGATGCACAGACCTGCAATAAAAGGGCCGCAGCCCGCCCTGAGAAGTTGGAAGAAGACGCAGGGGTCCTGGGACCGGCCAGCACAGCCCTCCAGCAACATGGGCCTCTCCACATCGGCGCCCTCTGTGGCCATCCTGCTGCTCCTGTTCTTGTCCTGGATGCCTCTGGCAGGCCGGTCTCACCCCCTGGTGGCCTCTGGCCAGGACTCAGAGCTGTGGGAAATCCAGGTGAGCCCAGAGGGATCCTGGAGGACTGGCCTGGGACTGACTCCCTCTTAAGCAATGGGAGGGGCGGGGCAGCCCAAGGGTGCGGTGCTGAGCCCCCAGCTCCCTCGCCCACCACAGGAGCTGCTGGATCGTTTGAGGACCCAGGTCTCATCCAGGACGGACGCCAAGCTGATGGCCGTGGAACCTCTCCAACAATCCCAAGGCCCCTCGGGATCCGGGGAGGCCGCCCTGGAGGGTCACCTTGGGCACAGAGGACGCCCCTACCAGGCCTTGCGGGGGCTGAAGGTGTCTAAGAAGGTGTTCAGCTCAAGCTGCTTCGGGCAGAGGATAGACCGGATCAGCTCTGCCACTGGCCTGGGCTGTAATGGTGAGTGTCCACCTGGTGCTACTCCCAGGCCTGACCTGCCAGGGTGGGAAACCTTCAGAAAATAGGACGCAGGCCCCACCTACCTTCTGCCATCCCACGCCGGCTTCCTGTCCTCAGAAGGGACAAAGCTCTGCAGAGGGGTGGCTAGTCACTGCCTGGCACGCTCTTCCTTGGAGGAGAAAGACTCCTCTATTTTCCCTCCCCACATCTACTAAATTGTCTAGATCCTCAAAAGCCGAGAGCCAAGATCATCAAGGAATCCCATTTCACAGCGAGGATTCCACGAAGGGCCGAGAGATGAGTCACTCCAGAGCCTTGAGCACCCAGGGCTGGTGGCGCACACCGGGAATCCCGGCTACTCAGGAGGCTGAGATCTGAAGATCTCGGTTCAAAGCCAGCCCTGGCAGGAGAAAGTCTGAGAGACTCTTTTCTCCAATTAACCACTACCACCACCAACAAAAAAAATCCCCAAACAAACCAGAAGTGGAGGTGTGGCATAAGTGGAGGAAAGAGTTCATGGAGGATGCAAGGCCCTGAGTTCAAGCCCCAGCACACACACACACACACACACACACACACACACACACACACACACACACACACATCAGCTTGGGGTAAAGGATGTACAAGAGAATCTCAGCTTCTGCCTCAGTTTCCGCCCCCAGAGGCTCTTCTCACCCTCTCTTTTCCCCCACAGTGCTGAAGCGGAATTAGGCGAAGTGCTGGTTGCACACGTAGGCTTCCGACTCTGGAGAGGCTCCTGCTCCATCCCTGCCCGGTTTGAGCCAGGACACGCGCCCACCCTTTGAATCAACTTCCTATTTATTTTTATTTATTTATTTATGTATTTATTTGTCTGTTTTCTACTGGATGATTTCTTACCTTGAAGCACAAACTTTTCCACAGTGAAATAAAGTCAGCATCACAAACCTTTTTTTTTTCTACTTGAAATGGATGTTTCTGTGTATACAAAAAGTCCTTAATAAGCTGGGTGACAGTGGCTCATGCCTATAATCCTAGCTACTCAGGAGGCTGAGATCTGAGGATCTTGGTTCAAAGCCAGCCCAAGCAGGAAAGTCTGTGAGACTCTTATTTCCAATAAACCACTAGAAAACCGGAAGTGGCACTGTAGCTCAAGGAGTAGAGCACTTGCCTTGAGCTGAAGAGCTGAGGGACAGCGCCCAAGCCCAGAGTTCAAGCCCCACGACTGCCCCCCCCCAAAAAAGAGAGAGGGCTGGGAAGGTGGCTCAGTGGTAGAGCGCTTGCCTTGTATGCATGAGACCCTGGGTTCAATTCCTCAGCACCACATAAGCAAAAAGTAAAAAGCTGGAAGTGGTGCTGTGGCTCAAGTGGTAGAGCGCTGGCCTTGAGCTGAAGAGCTGAGGGACAGTGCCCAGTCCCAGAGTTCACGCTCCATGACTGGACCCCCCCCAAAAAAAAGGAAAGAAAAGAAAGATGGAAGGAAGGAAAGAAAGAGAAAAAGAAAAAGAAAAAAATGAGCTGGATGCCATTGGCTCAGCCCTGTTATCCTAGATGCCCAGGAGGCTGAGATCTGAGGATTGTGGTTCAAAGCCAGCCCAGGCAGGAAAGACCATGAGACTGTCATCTTCAATTAACCACAGAAAGCCGGAAGTGGCACCATGGCTCAAGTGGTAGAGAGATAATCCTGAGCAAAATAGCTCAGGGGCAGTGTCTAGGCCCTGAGTTCAAGTCTTGGGACCAGAACAACAAGAACAACAAAAACCAAAAGGGCTGGGAAGGTGGCTCAGTGGTAGAGTGCTTGCCTTGCATGCATCAGGCCCTGGGTTCCATTCCTCAGCACCATATAAGCAGAAAAGGCCGGAAGTGGCTCAAGTGGTAGAGCGCTCGCTTTGAGCTGAAGAGCCGAGGGACAGCGCCCAGCCCCAGAGTTCAGGCCCCACGACCGACAAAATAAATTAATAAAAAGGAAAACCACAAAACCTGTGGGTTTTTGTTGTTTTCTGGAAGATTTGAAGGCATCTTAATGGAGGGGAGGGGATGAGGCTGCAGGGGGAGTCTGTGGCATGGCCGGGCTTTCTTTCCTTCTGAGCGTTGCCTGCTTGCTGTGAGCTGTCCCCACGGTCCTGAGGCTCAAGAGATACCTGTGTCCGGGGAGTGAAAGGCAGGTGTTTTCCTGGCTTGACCTCTTCTGGAATTGAACCAGAAAGCTTGCTCCCTGGGGCTGGATTCCACCATGAATGCCAGAGACCAGGGCAGTGTGTATGTGTGCACATGTGAGCATGCGTGCATGTGTGTGTGTGTGTAGGAACTGCAATGTCTGTAGGGAAGGGCACCCTAGCCCCATGTACTCCTCTGGGCATCGGGCCTCCATCCTGCTCTGAATCCCAGCTTCCACCTTCAGTCCTTCCACTTCGCTCAGGCTGGGAAAGGAGCCCTTCGAACCCCCCCCACCCAGGCCGGTGGCTCACACCTGTAATCCCACCTCCTTGGGAGGCTGAGATCTGAGGATCACGATTCGAGCACGAGACCTTGAGTTCAAGTCCCAGTACCGGCACAAAAATAAAAGAAAATGGAAAGCCAGCAAGAGGAAGCATCTTGCCAGACAGGTGGTGGCAGCCACACCATGCTGGAAGTGGAGTGAGCGCAGAGCCCCGCAATGCCTCACCTCCGACTCTCGCTGCACTCAGCCTGTATTTCTTTGAGTGAGAGAGAATCATGTGTGATAGGTCTCATTCTGATCCAGTAGGCGCCAGAGATTGTGGATAGCCAATCAGATTAATTTATATACACGCACACATATGAATGTGTGCGTATTGTTCCAGGCAGCCCTTCTTACCTATTTTTCAAATAACGTCTTGTGTGTGTGCATGCCAGGGCCAGCCTGGCCTGTGATCTGCCTATTACGCTTTCCTCTTTGCCAGGAGGACAGGTGAACCTCATCCCATCCAGCTGTTGATGGAAGAGTGGTGGGGTTGTATTTGTACCCTCCTGGCCTTAAACCCCGATCCTCTCCATCTCCATCTCTGCCTCCTGAATATTTAGGATTGCAGACATGAGCTGCCACGTCTGGAAAGATTTTTTTTTTAATGAGATTTTAGAAGCAGTTTATTTTCCAAGAGATTGTGAGTCATCTTTGTCTCATGTTTCTGACCTGGGAAGGCAATGTGTAGTTAGAACAGTTAATGAGGAAGAATGTAGAGGCTCAATTCCAACAGCTGTGATAGTCTTTATAACAAGTCTAATAAGAACCTCATCATAAACCAGGCGTCAGTGCTCAGGCCTGTAATCCTAGCTACCCAGGAGGCTAAGATCTGAAGATTGTGGTTCAAAGCTAACCAGGCAGGAAAGTTTGTGAGGCTCTTATCTCCCATTAACCACCAAAAAGTTGGAAGAAGAGCTGGCTCAAGCAGTAGAGTGCTAGCCTTGAGTGAAAAAGCTCCCAGGGACAGTGCTCAGGCCCTGAGTTCAAGCCTCAGTACTAGCACAAAGACAAAACAACAAATAAACCTCACTCCTCATATCCACATGGGGAAATCAAGGCACACGGAGGTGATGGAGTGTTAGTCAGGGTAGTGAGTGAGTGACAGAGCCAGGATTTGTTTGCCAAGTTGGAAAATTCAACTTACTTAGGGCTGGGAATGTGGCTTAGTGGAAGAGCGCTTGCCTACCAACCTTGGGTTCGATTCCTCAGTACCACATACACAGAAAAGGCCGGAAGTGGTGCTGTGGCTCAAGTGGTAGAGTGCTAGCCTTGAACAAAAGCGGCTCAGGCACAGTGCCCCAGGCCTTGAGTTCCAGCCCCAGGACTGGCACTAAATAAAGACTTGCTCAGTGATCTCATTCAGCTCAATATTTAAGGTTGATCTTGCTGCTCAAGCAATGAAGACAGAGAGAGCCCTCCCCTTCTCTAAACACAGCGAGAACTTCACAGTTCATGTGTGTGTGCACATACATGTGCACCAGTACTGGGACTTGAACTCAGGGCCTGGATGCTCTCCCTTAGCTTTTCCATTCAAGGCTGGAGCTCTAACACTTGAGGGATGCTTCTACATCTGGCTTTTTTTTTTTTTTTTGGCCAGTCATGGTGCCTGAACTCTGGGCCTGGGCACTGTCCCTCAGCTCTTCAGCTCAAGGCTAGTGCTCTATCACTTGAGCCACAGCACTACTTCCAGCTTTTTCTGTTTATGTGGTGCTGAGGAATCGAACCCAGGACCTCATGCATGCAAGGCAAGCACTCTACCACTGAGCCACCTTCCCAGCCCCTGGCTTTTTTTGCTAGTGAATCAGAGATTAGAGTCTCCTGGGCTTTCCTGCCGGGGTAGGCCTCAAGCCACAATCCTCAGATTTCAGCCTCCTGAGTAGCTACAATTACAGGGGTGAGTCACCAGTACTTGGCTTTTGGCACATTTCTGAAGCTAGACTCCCTGGCTGTTCTCGAACCCTGGCTCCTGCTCTCCTGCCCCAGCTCTCCTATCTTGGACATTGTCAGGCTTGTTGGCTCTCGCTTCAGTGCTCACTGGCCTGGTCCTGCAGCACTGTGAGCACTTTGTCTGGAGTCCACACACCTGTCCACAGGCAGGCCCTCCCCCAGCAGGCCAGAAGTGCCATGTGGGTGCCCCACATCACCCAGTACCTGGCCGGAGCAGGCAGGAAAGCCTCCGCTGCCTGGGGTGGCCGGTAGCCCTGGCTTTCCCCTTCTTGGGGTGCCCATGGCAGCCCCTCATTTCTCCTTGCCCTGTGTCCCTTTCTCCACTCACCCTGACATTTCTTGGGATGGTCTCCAAAAGAAACCCTTGCTCCTGAAGTTCCTGTCTCAGGCTCAAGAAAACCTAAACAAAGCCACTCCCAAGTGATTAAACCTTGATCAGCCTCCCGGCCCTGCCAGTGACTCAGGCCTCTGAGGCTCCCTGGGCTGGACCACACAAGCTGGTACCACGTCACCGCCCAACTCCCCCACCCCCCAACACTGGCTCCCATCCCTGCACTTCGGCTCCTGCAAGGCCTCTGGCCCAGAGGGTCACTTTTCCTTCCTGTGAGGTCCCCAGGGCGGGCAAGGGGGAAGGAACTACAGGTGGGAGGGAGAGGAGGTGAAGAAGGAAGGCTCACTGATCATCCTTGTGAATGGTGGCCGGTATGTGCCAGTTCCAGGGTTCGATCTCAGAGCCTCTCCCTTTTGCTTGATTTACTTGCTCACAACAGGTGCTCTATCACCTGAGCCAAACCTCTAGTTGGGCATTTGGCTAGTTCATTGGAGATAAGATGCTCTTAGATTTGTCTGACCCTGAAGGCCTCCAACTGCAATCCTCAGATCTCAACCTCCTGAGTTGCTAGGATTTATAGACATACGCTCCTGGTGCTGGGCTCAAGAAAATACTTTCTGAAGAATGAGTTTGCGCCATGTCTGGCCTGGAATCCAGTGGAGTCCAGAGACGCCTCACCCTGCCTCACTTCGGGCCTCCTAGCAGATCAGGCTGTCTGTCTGTCTGTCTGTATGTCAGATGTGGGCCTTGAACTCGAGGCCTGGGTGCAATCCCTGAGCTCTTTTGCTCAAGGCTAGCACTCTACCACCACTTTGACCTACAGCAACACTTAAAATTTTCTGGCAGTTAATTGGAGAGAAGAGACTCATGGACTTTCCTGCCTGGGCTGGCTTTGAACTGCAATCCTCAGATCTCAGCCTCCTGAGTAGCTAGGATGACAGGTGTGAGCCACTGGCACTCGGTTCAAAATTGGCTTTCATAAAAGAAAGTGGGGATGGATTCTGAAATGATCTTTCTGGAACACCTTGGATACACCTTCTGCCTTCCTAGGGCCACCACCTATGGACTTGATGTGGGTCAGAACTGGGCAGTGCTGGCCTCCTCAGAGGCTGAGCCCCAGTGGAGACCACCTGCCCGCTGCCTTTCCGGAAGTCTTTGCATCAAAGGCCCGTCTCAAAGGCCACCTCCGGGAGACAGCCTGTGTGACGCACGCGCGCTGCGAGGAGCCCCGTCATCTCGGCTAATAATAACCCTGAAGCTGACAATTAGGCTGTGTGCACATCCCAGCGGCTCAGCAGCTAAGATGGCGTTTTGGTCTCATAGTTCCTATTAGAATTCATCACTTCAGATTTCAAGTTCCATTTGGCTAAGCTTATGAGGACTGGCTTTTGCTGTGTGTGTGTGTGTGTGACTGGCTTTTGCTGTGTGTGTGTGTGTGTGTGTGTGCACGCAAGCCAGGCCTGGGGCTTGCACTCAGGCTTGGGACTGTCATTGAACTTTAGGCACTCTACCACTTGGATGGCAGCTCCACTTTTGGCATTTTGGTGGTTAATTGGAGATAAGAACTTTCCTGCCTGGGCTGTTTTTGAACTGTGATTCTCAGAGCTCAGCCTCCTGATTAGCTAGCATTTCAGGAATGAGCCACCAGGGCCTGGCTTCCTTCTATCTTAGAATATCTCCACCCAGGACGGCTTTTCTGACAGCGCTTATTTCCTGTCTTGAACTCTGGGCTTGGGCTCTGTCCCTGCACTGTTCAGCTCAAGGCAAGCGCTCTACCGCTCAAGCCACAGTGCCACTTCCGGTTTTCTAGTGGTTTATTGGAGATAAGAGTCTCCCGGGCTGGCTTTGAACTGAGAACTTCAGATCTCAGCTTCCTGAGTAGGTAGGATTACAGGCATGAGTCAGCAGTGCCCAGCTTGTTTCCTGTCTAGGGGCTATATGGCGAGGTTTCTCAATCTGGTCAACAGGGCCAAACCATCCGGAAACAGATCTAGGCAGGATTAGATGGTCATTCAACACACATCTCCTGAGCCTTCCCACCCTGGATTAACATAGGGCTGGGGTGGAAACAGGTTGTAGAGACTAGATGAAGACCCTTCCTTGAAGACAGAAAAGAAAGACAAATACATACAGACTTGTCCAGGGCGGAGAGCTACAGATAGAGGGTAGGAAACCAGCATCTAAGAGATGGGGTATAGGGTGTCTAAATGGGGGTGCACCCACAGGGCACAGAGGAAGTAGCATGTGTGAAGTGGGTTAAGAATATATGGCTGGGCCCTGGTGGCTCACCCCTGTCATATGAGCTACTCAGGAAGCTGAGATCTAAGGATCTTGGTTCAAAGCCAGCCCAGGCAGGAAAGTCCTTGAGACTCTTTAACTCCTATTAGCCATCAAAAAGCTGGAAATGAAGCTGTGGCTCAAGTGGGGGAGTGCTAGCCTTGAATAAAAAAGCCAAGTGAGAGTGTGAGGCCTTAAATTCAAAGCTCAAGCCCCAGGACTGGTGCACACACACACACACACACAGACACACAGACACAGACACAGACACACACCACACACTTGCATGGACATTAAAGTAAACTCTGCATACCACCTTTCCCCTCCCTGTCTCCCGCCTCTGTGAGATGCAGGACTGTTAAGATGCTTTCAACTCGGAGTCTGAGCTTTTTGAAGCAGCCAGGCCAAGAGATGATGATGGCTGCTGTGGCCTAGCCCATCTTCTCCACACTGTGGGGGGTGTAGAAGGGCGGGGGGGGGGGGGGGCGGGGGGGGAGGCCAGAGCACTGGAGGAAGAGGAAGAGGTTTTGCAAAGAACTTTCCTTGGCGTTTATATTTGGGAGCTGAATTCCTGGGCTCTTCACCAGTGGCTGACTTCGTGCTCTCCAACACGCCTGCCTTTCATCTGACCTGGGGTGAGCACAGGATGGGCAGGAGTTGAGGGCGTCTGTCTGGGGCCCGAGATCCTCCCACGAAGCTGATGAATCAGGTGTGAAGCCAGCTGGAGCATCCGCGCTCCCCTCACAGGCTGCCTGCCATTTCCTCCGCTTCCCCCGCCCTTATTTGGAACCCCTGACAGCTGAGCCACAAGCAGGCGGGCGTGGCTGGGCGCCGGCCAGCTTCAGTCACCCTCTGCTTCCCCGCGTGGGTCCCGCGTTGCCAAGGAGAAAGAATCCCGAGGGCCCAGTGGGGCTGATAATCAAGGACTCTTTTTTGCTCCGCTCACACCTTTGAAGTGGGGGCCTCTTGAGAGAAATCAGCAAGAATGTGGCTCTTGCCCGAGGGTCCAGGGGGGCTGCTCAAAGCCGTGGTGCTCTGCTGGGCTGATAACTTTAAAAGGACATCTCCGGGCTCTCACTTGGCGGGCTTTATCGCTGCAAGTGACAGAATGGGGAGGGTTCGAGCACTCCCAGCGCTCTTGGAGAGCTGGGGGGCTATAAAAACGGAGGCGCTGGGCAGCTGGGGACAGTGAGGGACAAAGACAGAGCGAGAACAAGCAAAGAGAAGCGAGAAGAGGCAGCCAGCGCCAGACAGCTCCCTGATCGAGGCCAGCATGGGCTCCTTCTCCACCATCACCGTGAGCCTCCTCCTCTTCCTGGCCCTTCAGCTTCCAGACCAAACAGGCGCCAACCCCGTGTACAATACCGTGTCCAGTGCAGATCTGATGGACTTCAAGGTAGGGCCAGAAAGCGGGGGATACCCAGATAGGAAGCGGGAGGCTTTCTGGTACTGGGCCTCCTCCTCTCCATCTTCTCTGGATCAGTGAGGTCTCTCCCTTTCCCTGTTTTTTTTTTTTTTTAAAAGAATCTGCTGGACCAGTTGGAGGAGAAGATGCCGTTGGAAGAGGAGGCTGTGCCCCCACAAGGCCTGAGCGAGCAGAACGAAGAAGTGGGGGCGGCTCTCAGCTCTCTCCCTGAGGTCCCTCCCTGGACTGGGGAGGCTGGCCCAGTGCAGAGAGATGGGGGTGCCGTGGGGCGGAGCCTCTGGGACTCCTCCGAGCGCTCTGCCCTCCTGAAGAGCAAGCTGAGGGCATTGCTGGCTGCCCCTCGGAGCCTGCGGAGGTCCAGCTGCTTCGGAGGCCGGATGGACAGGATCGGAGCCCAGAGCGGGCTGGGCTGCAACAGTTTCCGGGTAAGTGGAGGTGGGGGGCTGGAGGGAAGGGAAGAGAACCCACACAGGAGGAGGAAAATTATGGGTTTGGGGAGAATCTGACTTTGCAGGGGTGGAGGGGCATAGTCTCAGGAAATGGATCAGCATAGAAGCTAGTTCCTTCTGAGATTTCTGCCCCAGCTTGATGCTGTCCCCAAAATCTGAGGATAATTCCACCATCTTCAGCTCTAGCCTGATGAGAATTGTTAAAAAGAAGGAAGGAAGGAAGGAGAGAGAGAGGGAGGGAGGGAGGGAGGGAGGGAAGGAGGGAAGGAGAGAGAAAGGGAAGGAAGGAAGGAAAGAAGGAAGCAGCCAGGCTCTGGTAGCTCACACCTGTAATCCTAGCTATTCAGGAGACTGAGATTTAAGAATCAAGGTTCAAAGCCAGCCCGAGCAAGGAAAGTCCCTGAGACTCTTATCTCCCAATTAATCTTTCAAGATCCTGAAAGGTGGAAATGAAATGCACAAAGACTGCCCTTATTAGCACTAAGGAGTAACTCTTCTCTATTTAGGAAACTCAGAGGCCCGTGGGCTGAGATTGAGGCTGGGGGAAGAAGCTGGCTGGGTCAAGTTTGAGTTTAGTGCAGTCCAAGGGAGCTCACCTCTTCAACAGGACAAGGTCACCAAGACAAGTATGATTTTCTCTTTGTAGTATCGAAGATAACAGCCAGCGAGACAAAAGGCGGCCAGGCTGGGGCGGGCTGGGAGATCTGCAGCCCTGGCACCCCTCACAGCTGGGTCTCAGCTCTGTATGAACCTGCACGAAGCTGCAGAATCCTGTCAATGCTGCCATTCTATGCTAAATATGGAGAGAGTGGTGTAATCATGGCTTTCCACCCCTATCTCCCACCCCATGCATTAAGGTAGCTCCTTCACCTGTTACTGAAAACTTTTGCCAAGTGAATTAAACTTCAGCACCATGGACAGAAGCCAAAGGCCTGATGTGGTGTGATTTCTTTCCTACCCAGGGGGAAGAGTCAAAGTCATGTATTCGTTGTCAGAGAAAATGATTCTAGTTTCCCTTTCCAACTCTCCTTTCCTTATTTCCTTGAGCTAAGGTTTGCTATTTAGCCTAGCCTAGCCTAGAACTCCTAACCCTCCTGCCTCAGCCTCCTGAACGCTGGCCACACCCATTTGGCCACACCCAAGTTTCTTTCTTCTTTTCCTCATTTCTTCCTCCCTTTCTTTTCTTGGTTGGGGCAAGGAAGGGTCTTAAACTCCAGTTCTCTACCTGCTCTGCCCTTCACCCAGCCTTAGCCACAGAGGCCCCTGGAGGGGAAAAAATAGAGCATTTTTCTCCAGACGCCAACATGTATGGTGGCCCTTCCTTATTGGAAGAAAAACTCACAGAACATGAGGGCTTCTCATCCTGGAAACAGCTATTAAATTAGATGACTTTGGGTTACAACTCCGGTGGGTGGAAGGGCATATGTCGGAAGCGAGGGTGCCCCCTGCATTCCCTCTGGAACCTCGGAGTCCGCTGCCACAGCTAGATAAGGACACCTGAGCTCAAACAAGGCTGCCGGACTTCAAAGCCGAGTGAGCAGAGAATGGCTTGCTGTGTTGAGAAGTTCCAGGTTCATGTTTGTGAAAACACAACCCCCAACGGGCAGCTATTCATTTATTTAGGGGTGCTGGGGACCAAACCACATCCATTGAGTCATGGTCTCTCCCTTTGCAGGGCCCTAGTGTGTAGCTTGTAGACTGGACTATATAGATTTCTCTTCTTGCTTCTGAAAAGGGTATGGTGCTAAGCCTCTGTGTGTGTGTGTGTCCATACTGGGGCTTGAACTCAGGGGCTAAACACTGCCCCTGAGCTTTTCTGCTAGCACTCTACCATTTGAACCACAGCTCCACTTCTGGCTTTTTGGTGGTTAATTGGAGATAAGCGTCTCAAGGACTTTCTCTTGGTTTCAAAACAAGATCCTCAAATCTCAGCTGATTACAAGCATGAGCCATCGGGCTGGTGTCCCCCTCCCTCCCCCTCCCCCTCCCCCTGCCCGTTATTCAGCCCTGGGGAGAACATTGGATTCTGAGCAGCAGTGATGGCAGGCCACGCCCCCTACAGGCAGACCACAACCCCAGTGCGCAGAGAGGATGGGGGAGGAGGAGCGCATCACACTGGCCAGCAAGCCAGGTCACATTTCTTTTTTTGTATGGGTCCTGGGGCTTGAACTCAGGGCCTGGGCACTGTCCCTGAGCTGCTTTTGCTCCAGGCTAGCACTCTACCACTTGAGCCATAGCACCACTTCCGGCTTTTTCTGTTTATGTGGTACTGAGGAATTGAACCCAGGGCTTCATGCATGCTAGGCAAGCACTCTACCACTAAGCCACAATCCCAGCCCCCCGAGTTTTTTGTTTGTTTGTTTGCTCAAAGTTGGAGCTCCACCACTTGAGCCACAGCTCCAATTCCAACTTTTTTTTTACTGGTTATTCAGAGAGAGAGGGAGGAGAGGGAAGAAGAAAAAGAAGAGAAGAGGAGGGGAGGGGAAAGAAAGGCCAACACCCCTTTCCACAATCTCTTGTTCTTGGCTCTGCGAAGCTGCCCCTAGTAGAAAGAGGGATTTTTGCAAGAAAGACAAATAGAGCAGTACTCACCTCCCAGGAGAAGCAGTGGCATCCTGAAGATTTTTAGCTCCACAAAGCTAAACCAATCTTAATGTTTTAATGGTTAATTTTTGTTTTAAAAGTTATTATTATTTTTTGGATAGGAACTTGTGTTTTTGACCACGGGTGACCTGAGTTGGAAATTCTTGTCCGTATCTCTCCCACATAGCTGAGATTAGAGACATGACCACCATTCACTTGTTGAGATGGAGTCTCACCAACTTTTTGCCCAAGCTTGCTTTAAACTTCACTTCTCTGGGCTGGGAAGGTGGGGTCCTGGGTTCGATTCCTCAGCACCACATAAGCAAGAAAAAAAAAAAAAGGCCAGAAGTGGTGCTGTGGCTCAAGTGGTAGAGCACTCGCCTTGAGCTGAAGAGCTGAGGGACAGCGCCCAGGCCCAGAGTTCAGGCCCCACGACCGGACACCCCCCCAAAAAAACCCAAAAAAACAAAAACCTTCACTTCTCCAAGATCCCTTCCAAGTACCCGACTGCAGGTGTAAAGCCACTTTCACCCAGGCCCCTAATTTTTTGTTGTTAATTGGGTTTGAACTTGGGGCCTGGGTACTATCTCTATGCTCTTTTGCTCAAGGCTAGAGCTCTACCACTTTGAGCCACAGTGGTACTTCCAGTTTTCTGGTGGTTAATTTGGAGATGAGAGTCTCAAAGACTTTCCTGACCGGGCTGGCTTCGAACTGCGATCCTCAGGTCTCAGCCTCCTGAGTAGCCACCAGCGCCCAGCTTCCTAAATTTGTTCTTATAAAGGCAACTGATGGATGCTGGTAAGCGGAGCTGGTGGCCGTAGGCCTGCTGGGCAGACAGGAGGGGCGAGGCCCCATGACACCCAGCACGGCAGGAGAGAACCCGGAGGCGGAGGCTAAGGAGATGGATGCAGACATTTTATTCCACATGATATGGCTACTAGGAGAACCTCCCAAGTTCAAATAAAAATAGAGCTTTACAAATTAAAAAACACCTACGATTTACACACACAACGGACATGGCTGACGTTACAGTTCAAACTAACAGTGCAAACAGAGAGAATCCGCGGCCAGGACGACAGCCGGGGCTGCAGGGCTGAGGGCCAACACTGTAGGTCAATACTGCCAGGCCCAGGAGGCCGCGCTGGCCTCCCCCAGAGCGTGGGCCTCCATGGAGGCTGCACCTGCGGGCCTCCTGGAGCTCTGTCCTCCTAGGGCGGCCGGTCCTGTGCTGCATCGGGCCCACCGCACAGGCAAGCGTCCTCCCCATTAGTGACATATGGTCACAAGCGGATGCCCCCAAAGCACAGAACTGCCTGGAACTGAGGACAGCAAGCCTCACCCCACCACCACCACCTGCACCCCAAGCTGCGATGGGTAGAGCACTGGGGGCCAACGGGTGCCAGTGGTCAGCATGGGGAGACAGAGCCAGCCGGCGTCTCCACACTTCCTGGAAGAGCGGAGGCGATGGAGCGATGGGATGGAGTCTGGCTTGGTTCTATTTCTGGGCTCAAGTGACATGGACACAGGACTGGGTAGGGAGTGACAGGAGGGGACACACCATCTCCTTGTGTGACCTCAGGGGATGGGTGGCCCTTGCGGGACCCAGGGGGCCAGAAGGGGTGAAGCCCCGTGGCAGGGGGTGCACTCCAACAGTTGGGTACTTCATTTTGGGGGTGGGCACTGGGGATTCAACTCAGGGCTTCCCATTCTTGGCTTTTTCACTTAAGGCTGGTGCTCTACCATTTGAGCTACACCTTCATTTTCCAGCTTTTTACTAGGTCACTTTTCTACCTGAGCTGGCTTTGAACCTTAATTCTCAGATCTCATGCTCTGAGGGGCTGGGATTACAGGAATAAGCCTCAGTGCTCGGCTGGGCCCTTATTTAAAAAAAAAAGAAGGACAATGTGGTCAAGTTTTGAACGTTGCCAGAAAAGCAAGAGCAGCGAGGCAAACGCACTGGCTAAGTTCCATTTTGTTGGAAGTACCATCTCAAACACACACCAGGCTACCATAGAGACCGGAAGTGGAAATATCAAAGTTGTTTTGGCCAAAACAAGCAAGTGGGGAGAACTGGAGGTGATGCTGCGGGGTCCTGAGGGCCCGGGGAGCTTCCTGGGCTGGGGGAGGGGGAGAGTGAGCATAAGACCCACCAGGCCCGGCCGGGACCAGTCTCTCCCAGGCTGCAAGGAGCCAGGCCCATGCACCCAGGCTCTCAGATTTCTATGGTTTGAAAAAAATGAAATGAGCCGGACGCTGGTGGCTCACACATGTAATCCTAGCTACACAGGAGGCTGAGATCTGAGGATCAAGGTTGAAAGCCAGCCCAGGCAGGAAATTCCCTGTGAGACTCTTATCTCTAATTAACCACCAGAAAGCTGGAAGTGGCACTGTGGCTCACGTGGTAGAGTGCTGGCCTCCAGAACAAAAGCTCAGGGACAGCACCCAGGCCCCGAATTCAAGCCCCAGGACCGACAACATACATGAAATTCAAACAAAAGCTACCGTGAGTCCCAGAGGGTGGCTGCCACAGGGGAGAGGATGGGACACGCTGACACATGTGTGGAAGGGGAGGAAGATGCGTGACAGCGCCCTTAACCAGACGCCACGCAGGGCCCACGAGCGGCCAGCAGCCTGAGCTGGGCTTGGCCTGTGCCAGGGCTCGGCACGCTGCACGCTCCTCAAGCTCCACACTGGCCCTCTAGGCTACTGACCAGAAGGGCGACCTTCCTCCCTCCCTTCCCTTCCCTCCCTCCCTCCAGTCCCATGGCCACCCACCCTGTCACATACCTTTGAGTGGCCTTGGCTCAGGACGGCCTGCTGCCCGTCTGTAAAAACGGCCCCTTCCCTGGCGCTCGGCAATTTGGTCTGGGGTGCCCAGCTCCAGTTAACTTGGGGAGCAGGGTCGAGGCTAAGCTGTGGCTGCCCTACCAGGGAGGAACTGGGAACTAAGAAAGCCCAGAAGTCACAGGAGTGAGAGGGTTGGGGAGACCACGGCTGTTTGCAAATGGTGAGGGGGAGTGGTGGTAGGAGTGGAATCTGGAGACTGAGGGTCAGATCTCCGTGCTCTGCGCTTCTGGCTGGTGGTGGCTCCAGGGACACTTGGGCCATGGGGAAGCCCGGGGCAAGGGGGTTGTGGGGGTGGGAAGAGGTGGATCACTGCCCTTCAGACGGATCAGAGAAGCTGCTAAGAGGCTGTGTGTGGCAGGCCTTGGGCTCAAGCCCCAGAACCACAGAGGAGGAGGAGGAGGAGGAGCAGGAGGAGGAG
>NW_012267222.1:7373862-7399478 GCF_000151885.1 Dipodomys ordii | reverse complement strand
GGAGGAGCAGGAGGAGGAGGAGGAGGAGGAGGAGGAGGAAGAGGAGGAGGAGTCGTCGTTCCAAGAAAGGCCTCCCTGTTCACAGGGGCTTTCTCCAAGCCCAATTTCCAAACTCAGCAATGGACTTCATGGAAAACAGCCCCGCATTGTTCACCTGGGCCCAGGCCATCCAGGATCTAAGGCAGCAGCTGGGCACTCCAGGAGAGCAGGAACGGCAGGCAGGAAAGATACGCAGGGCCCGGCCTGCCTTCCACCCCTGGCCCTGGCTCACGGGGGGGTTGGGCAGGCCTGTGCCGACACCGATGCAGAAGCACAGGGAACAACGGGGGCCTGTGGAGAAGCTGGAAGAGCCCAAGCTTCCAGTTCAGGCCCATCTTCAGGATCTCTGGCCAGCGTAGTGCTTGATGATTCCAGGCTTTCTGGGCAAGGGCGTAACTGGGAACCTCTGGGCTGGAACAGCCCAGCCACCTGTGGGGCCCTTGAGTGAGCATGCGCCTGCCAGGCGGCTTGGGGAGGGGGCCGCAGACTCAGAGGGTCTGGTAATGCTGCCGCAGCCGGGCCTGCAGAAACTCATATGTCAGGTTGTGCCGAGTAATGATCCCCACGATCTAGAACAAGAGAAAGGTCTCAAGTTGTTTGTTGTGTAAAGTCATGTCCCACAGATGCTCTGGAGAGTGATTGCATTTTTAGGAGAACCAGAAATATAAGATGCCAGGCATGGTGGCACACACCTGTTAACTCAGCACTTGAGTGCTGGGCACTGTGCACCCAGTGTAAGCATTTTGTTCTAAACCCTCTTGTTAGTGTGACAAATCTCCATGAATAGGGAGGAAACAACAGGGTAGGTCCCGAGTGAGGAGACTGAAAGTCGGACAGTCACAAGTCACAGTAAGGCAAGAAGGCAGCATGGCACCCTGGCGCCACCTGCTGGCCTTCTGGGACAGAGGCGGCCCAGGCAGAGGGCCAAGGGGTATGGTCAGGCTCACCTCTCCCACTGCGTTCACTACAGGCAGGTGGCGGAGGCCCATGGTCCTGAACAGGTTGAAGACTTGGGAAACGTGGGTGTTGGGAGAGACGGTGAATGGGGAAGGGTTCATGTATGGGGTGACATCCTGCAGAAGAGACAGCAGGGGTCAGCTGCAGCCCACGGACAGCCCCTCACCACAACCATCCCAGACAGTCCACGGACAGCCCCTCAACCACAGCCATCCCAGACAGCCCACGGACAGCCCCTCAACCATCCCAGACAGCCCACGGACAGCCCCTCACCACAATCATCCGAGGGTTCAGCAGCGTCAGGTCCAGGTCATGGATGTCGGGGTACCGCGGGTAGTCCTCGGCCATCTCAGCATAGGAAAGGCGTGGCTGGCTGGCACTCTGCAATCCCAACCGAGTGTCCTTGCCAGGGGAGGCAGGGGCTGGCGTGCCCCTTTGCCAGCCCTGCTGCACATCTCCCTCCCCATCGCCCTGTGGGATCGTCCTGTGCCAGCCGTCACTGCTCTGTGCAGGCCTGTCGGACCACAGGCTCAGGCTGGAGCCTGTGGACAGCTTGCCCAGTCGCCTACTGTGGACAGTGTGGGGGCCCCAGGCAGGGGTGTGTGTGTGTTCCCGGGGAGCACAGGGGTGCGTGGGTGTTCCTGGGTGGCACACGGAGGTATGTGTGTTCCTGGGTAGCCCAGGTGCATGTGTGTGCATGGATGTGGTCTTGAGTGGTATAGGTGTGGCTATGTATATTCATGGGTGGCAGGTGTGTGTGCGCACATGTGCGTGGTCTTGGGCGGCATAGGTATATGTTCCTGGGGGCACAGGAACACTCAAAAGTCTACCTGTGAGAGGAGAGCCGGTGGCGGTGCCCCCCTTTCTGGGAGTGAAGCACGGTGCGTGGGCAGGCAGAGGTCCGGGAGCGCCGTGCGGCCCAGGGCCTCCGGGTCACTCACCGACTGGCTTTCCGAGTAGCACACGCCCCGGACGAGCAGGGTGACGAGCTGTGAGCGCAGGACGAGGCCGTGGAAGGTCAGCGGGCGGAAGCGCTCCTCCATGGTCCAGTCTTCGCTCGGGGACTGGTCAGGGTATAGGTTGGGGTAGGGGGTGTATCTGTTACACAGAAACCAGACGCTGCCTAGCACACCCTGGGCCGGGCTGCTGCCTCGGTGCTGGGGCAGCGCGGGCGCGGGCACGGGCCCCACCTGCGCTCCAGCATCTGCTGCAGCAGGTCCTCCTTCTCGGCTGGCTCCTCGGGGGCCGCGTGCTCCTCGCACATGTTGCGCAGCTCACTGGACGGATAGGACTTCATGGACTGGCTCCGCTTGCGCTGCTCGCCCGCGCGCGTGAGGATGCTGGACTTCTGAGGAGGGGCGAGCACAGGGGCAGACTTTGCAGGGATGCCGCATGGCTCTGCCTGGCACACACACCCAGCGGCTACTGCCCAGCCCACGGATCGGAGAACAACTGGGGTCTAATGACACAACTGGACAGGAGCCGTCAGAGACCCAGGATGGCTGCCAACCCTGTGGCTTCTTTCCTATTCTGTTTTTTTGTTTTTGTTTTTTGGCTGGTCGTGGGGCCTGAACTCTGAGCGTAGGCACTGTCCCTCAGCTGTTCAGCTCAAGGCGAGCGCTCTACCACTTGAGCCACAGCACCACTTCCAGCTTTTTTCTTTTTTCTTTTGCTTATGTGGTGCTGAGGAATGGAACCCAGGGCCTCAGGCATGCAAGGCAAGCACTCTACCACTGAGCCACCTTCCCAGCCCCTTCTTTCCTATTCTGTACATTGCATCATACCTAGTTAAAAGGTCTCCTCAATCTATGTGCAGAGAGCTGCACTAGCTAGAGAGCCTCAAATCCTGACTAGATTTCTTTTGCTTGGGAACAATTCTTCCCAATAAGTACACATATAAAATGGTTTTGGCGCCAGTGGCTCACACCTGTAATCCTAGCTATTCCAAGAGGCTGAGATCTGAGGATCATGGTTCAGTGACTGCCTGGGCAGGAAAGTCCCTGAGACTCTTATCTCCAATAAACCACCAGAATACCAGAAGTGGTACTGTGGCTTAAGTGGTAGAGTGCTGGCCTTGAGCTGAAGAGCTGAGGGACAGCGCCCAGGCCCAGAGTTCAGACCCCATGACTGACCAAAAAAAAAAGATCCTGTGGCATGTCTTGGACGGATAAGGCCCATCTGTGCCATGAACCTATGCTGTCGCAGCAGCAAGGACACAGCCAGTCAGACACAGCCAGTCAGACACAGCCAGTCATACACAGCCAGTCATACACAGCCAGTCAGACACAGCCAGTCAGACACAGCCAGTCAGACACAGCCAGTCAGACACAGCCAGTCAGGGCCACCCAGTGCGTGTGGCAGCTGGAGCGGGAACACCAAGGCCACTTTTCCTACCTTGAACTTGATGTTGTTGCTGATGAGCTGGTTGCCCTTCATGAACTCCCTCTCGTTGCCCCGGTTCTCTGTTACCACTGGGAAGGCGTGGTGGACCGTGGTGCGTAGGATGCTGACCAGAGACTGGATGCGAGTGTGCGGGTAGACGTATGTCAGGTTGGGCTCCATGATGTCGCTAGCTCTCAGCCTGGGGGGGCGGGGGAGGGGTGAGCCAGGCAGCCTCAAGAGCGAGCCCACTGGGAGCACGCTCAGGGGGTGGTGCTGGTTCCCCCTCCCTTCTGCAGCATTCCATTCCCTTCTCACATGCTGCTCCCTGTGCCGTGTTCTCATGCTGGTGGGCGGCGGGCTTTTACCCATGCCTCCCCTCCCCAGGAGAGCCAGAGGCCTGCGGGAGAGCTGGCCAGCCTCCTGCACACTGCACGCTACCCGCTAGGTATCACCATTAAACTGCTAATGATACTGGAACTGAAATCATCATCTTGGAGTCTCCTTTGGATCAGGGAATGGCACACCCCAGCTCACAGATCACATCCAGCCCTGCTCACTCAGCCACAGCATTTTCCTGCTCAGTGGTGACAGAGATGCACCAAGCTGACCACAGCTGCTTCGTGGCACTGCGCTAGCCCGTCGGGGCTGCCTGCTGTCTGGACAGGAGGCTGCAGGGTCTGTGGGATCGCCGCCCAGGCCAACTGTGGGGCGCGTGTTGGGTGTGCATGCAGCAGGCCGGCCTCATTCCCTGCCTCAGTCTCCATCTGTCACTGACCAGACCCAGATACCTGGCTGCACTCCCTTCGGCCTTGCCCAGCCTCTTAGCCCCTCTGGTCCCCACCTGAGCTTCTATGCTGGAGAACAATGTGCCTTGTCCCCCCAGCCAGCCTTCCCACCCCAACCCCAGACACGGGGCCTTACTTGTCCATCTCCACCTCGGTCTCCCACTCCAGGAGTGGCACGCCCCGCAGGCCCACGTGGATGTCATAGATGCCCTTATTGAAAAAGTCCCCTGTCCACTTGGCTACCTGAAACACAAAGCAGCAGCCTGAAAGCAGGCCCTGTGGGCTGGGCTTGGCCCCGAGCCTGCAGGGAGTGTGTGTGGGGGAACGCTCACCATCAGGGTGATCATGATGGGAAGCCCATAGGTGATTTCGTTGGTCGACTCGATCAGGATGACCGTCAGGCTGATGCTCATCCGGACCACGCCGCCCAAGAAGGCCGCTGCACCAATCAGGGCAAAGGTCCCTGAGTAGATGTGGCCCAGTCCGATGTAGCTGGTGAAGAAGCACACGGAGATGGGCTGAAAGTCTTAGTTGCACCTGTTTATCTACAGCTGCCACGCTTGTGCCTGTGTGCACAAATGTGTGTATTCACATATACTCACACATATATACCCTCACACATAAACTTTTTTTTTTTTTGGTGCTGGCTCTGGGACTTGAACTCAGGGCCTGGGTGCTATCCCTGAGCTTTTTTTTTTTTTGCTCAAGGCTAGTGCTCTTGAACCATAGCTCCACTTGTAGCTTTTTAGAAGTTAACTGAAGATAAGAGACTCACAGACCGGTGGGAAGGTGGCTCAGTGGTAGAGAGCTTGCCTTGCATGCCTGAGGCCCTGGGTTCGATTCCTCAGCACCACATAAGCAAAAGAAAAGAAAAGAAAAAAGCCGGAAGTGGTGCTGTGGCTCAAGTGGTAGAGCACTAGCCTTGAGCTGAAGAGCTGAGGGACAGCGCATAGGCCCAGAGTTCAGGCCCCATGACCGGACCCAAAAAAAAAAAAAAAAAAAACAAGAGATTCACAGACTCTCCTGCCTGAGCTGGCTTCAAACCTCCGTCGGCAGATCTCAGCTTCCTCAATAGCTAGGATTACAGGCGTGAGTCACCAGCACCTGGTCCTCACAGATATACTTAGACTCACATGCACCTCTGTGCACATATACACACACTCACTCACACATATACACTCTCACAACACACATACACACTGTACCTTTTCAGGACATTGGCAACAAGGCGCCCAAAAGCTGCCCCACACAGCAGAGAGGGCACAAACAGACCACTCGGAACAGAAATGCCGTAAGTCCAACAGGCAAGCAGGAAATAGAGAATGAAAAACAAGGCCAGGGTGACGGGGCTGAAGGTCCCTGCAAGGGAAGACCAGACTGAGATGCAGGCCTCCAGGGCCACCAAGACCCAGCACGCTATCCTCCTCGCAGGCCCTTCCACAGCCTGCCCCAGGCCCCCTCCCAGCACAGGGGCAGGGGCTGCTAGTTGCTGTGTGGCTGGGATGTACAGGAAAAGCCTGAAGTCACTTGGAGGGAAGGGTGAGGCTGGCCAGTGAGAGCCCGAGCCCAAGCCCAAGCCCAAGCCCAAACCCAAGCCCCGCTGGGCTGGGGCAGTGCAGACTTACCGTCCTGGTGGAAAAGCTGGAGAATGGCTGACTCCTGAGGATTGAAGAAGAGTGTGGCCATGTCATTGTATGTATCATTGGGACAAAAAAACGTCTTGATACTTGAATTTACATCTTCTGATGTGACCTAGAAAGCAGGAGTTAAGAAGTCAGCCTAAGTGGGTGCCGGTGGCTCACGCCTGTCATCCTGGCTACTTAGGATGCTCAGATCTGAGGATCACAGTTCAAAGCCAGCCCAGGAAGGAAAGTCTGTGAGACTCTTATCTCCAATAAACTACTCAGAAAAGGACAGAAGTGGCGCTGTGGCTCAAGTGGTAGAGTGCTAGCTTTGAACACAAATAAGCTCAGGGACAGTGGCCAGGCCCTGCGTCTAAGCCCCAGAACCAGCCAAGGGGAAAAAAAAAAAAAAAAAAAGAGGTCAGCCTAAGGACACCTGACCAGGACACTCTGGCTCTAGCAAGGTCAGAAGTCAGCTGCACAGCTTTGCCTCTGCTTACACTGGCAGCAATGGAGGAATGAATGTAGTCACTGTATTTAATATACACTATGTAAGAAGTGAACTATGTGACTTGTGGGCAGGGACGGGGGAAGGAGGAATGCAGAAAAGCAAAGGAAGGAGCAACATTGTCCAAGAAGCATTATACTCATTATCTTACTTACGGAATTGTAACCCCTTTGTACAACTCAATAATCACAATAAACAAAACTGGCTGGGCACCAGTGGCTCATGTCTGTAATCCTAGTTACTCAGGAGGCAAAGATCTGAGAATCACAGTTCAAAGCCAGCCTAGGCAGGAAGGCAGGAAAGTCAGTGAGACTTTTTTTTTTTGCCAGTCCTGGGGCTTGAACTCAGGGCCTGGGTACTGTCCCTGAGCTGCTTTTTTGCACAAGGCTAGCACTCTACCACTTGAGCTTGGCTTTTTCTGTTTATGTGGTACTGAGGAATCAAACACAGGGCTTCATGCATGGTAGGCAAGCACTCTACCACTAGCCATATTCCCAGCACCAGTGAAACCCATCTCCAATGAGCTACTCAGAAAAAGCCAGAAGTGGCTCTGTAGCTCAAGTGGTAGAACACTAAGCCTTGAGCACAGAAAGGCTCAAAGACAGACCTCAGGCCTTGAGTTCAAGCCCTAAGACCAGAAAAAAAAAATTGAGCAAACCCAACAGTAGTTGACCATGCTGTTGAACTCTGCATTTTGATGTAGAGTGAACTAACCACTACAAAAACCTTCCATCACAGTTCACTGTGGACATGGCCTGCTTCCTCTCTGGGGCTGATGGCTGGAACCCCCATGGGAAGAGTTCAGCAGGTGACAGATAGGTGTCCAGGCCACTGCTAAAAGGCCTTACCTAACAGCCTTTGCCTTGAACTTTCTGGGACAGAAACCCACCTTGTCATGAAACTTGGTGGCTGTGCCACACTCTGGCAACCCCTCCTCTAACCCCATCAGGAGATCAGAATCCGAAGGGGAAAAGGGAACCAACTTGCTCCCCACCCTCCCAGCCTTGGGCTCTCACCGTGGTTCATGGGAGGGCGTCTGGTTTTCTAGCAGACAGTGCTCAGGGGTCATGCGTCACACCCACGGCTGTCCACGCGAATACAGAATGGCCTTACAAAGATTAAGAACATGCATCTGATTCCACTGATGACAGGGTGGAGGCGCTCTGGGTGGGCACTGTGACACTGGGCAGTGTTTTAATAGCATGACCCCAGGTGAAGCTGACTGGGCCACACAACAGGATTCAGGCTGCCACAGGGGGCAGAATGGAGCCCTGCTGGCAGAAGCTGGTGAAGGAGAAATGTGTGCCACGTTCTAGCATCACAGAGCAGAGCAGGGCTGAGCCGATGGTGGACGGCTGAGCCCCAGCAGCAAGGCTGCAGTGGCAGGCAGGGTTTCCCAAAGCACAACTGGAGGAGCCAGTCCTGAAGACCTTCTGGAAGATCTCGTGGCAGCTACACTGGGAAGCAGGACAGCACTTCTTGGAAAAGCAGAGCAGACTCGAAAATGACGTGGCTTTGCCACCTGCTCTGCCAGGGACAGCATTTCATGTCTCATCTACACGGTGACAGCAAAGCCACCCTCATGCCACAAGCTATTAGCTAAGGGATCTGGGCCAAGACCTCTCTTTGCCTTGGTTTCCTAATATGTAAAGTAGGAAGAGCTGGTCTAGCCAGTGCCTGAATGAGTCCATGTCTTTAATGGGCCCGTAGAGACTGAGGTCTGGCACACAGCCTCACTTCCTGGAACAATGTGCTAAGGAGGCCTGCTTGGTCTAGGTCAGCCCACGAGACCACAGGCACAGAATGCAGCTTGATTTTTTTTTTCTGTCTGATTTTGGAGACGGGTTTCACTCTGTAGCCCAGGCTAGCTATGCTTTGGCCTCACGAATGCTAGGATCACCAGCAGGAGCCACTATGCCTGGCACAGAATGCTTCTGTGGTTGTTTTTGAATGTTCCAGAACAGAACACACTTGGAAAACTACTGGTCTCATGAAACAGACCTAGGGAATAACTGGGGCAGGGGCCAGCAAGCTTCCCTGGAGAGCAAGGAAGTGTCCTGTACATTTTGCCACCACACAGTGTGGCCATCTCCCTTCCCCCGGCCATCTGAAATGTAAACAGCCCTCAGCTCGGGCAGCACAAGCGAGCAGCTGAGGACCGGGTGGGGCTGTGGCCTGCTGACCCCAGATCTAACGTGTCTAGGGCTGCACGCCCTGTTCCTGGGACACTGAAGAGGCAGTTCTCCAAGACAAAGGATTGGGGGGGGGGGTTGGGATGGGGAATGTCTGAAAGACTCACATGACCAGTTAAGGGCAACAAAAAGAATGTGGAGAAGGCTTACCAGCTGCCACCCTACAGGCTGGACACATGGCTGTTTCTCAGACCCACCAGTGGCCAAAGCACACAGGGTAGAGTCAGCCCCCATGCCAGCTCCTGTGCCCTGCTCCCCAAGGAAAGACCCTTGGAAAATGAAGGGGAGACAGGAACACAGGATACTTCCACAAGAGCCAGGAGACACCAGGAAAAGGTTCATGGGTCACCCAGACACCAACGTTCCTTTGTGTGTGTGTGTGTGCACACACATGCGCACACCAGTACTAAAGCTTAAACTCAGGACCTGGTGGTTTAGCTTGGTTTTCGTGCTCAAGATGGTGCTCACTACTTGAGCCACATCTCTACTTCTGGCATTTTTATGGCTAGTTGGAGATAAGAATCTCATGGACTTTTTTTTTTTGTCTAGGCTGGCTTTGAACCTTGATCCTCAGTTCTCAGCAGGCTTGTTTACCCAGTCCTAAGAGTAACTCTCACACTCTCAAAGGCCAGGCAGTGGGTAAGGAGGCCTGCTCAGTGGTCCTTGCACGCCTGGAGTAGGAGAGTGAGCAGTCCAGAGCCCCAGCTCGTTTCTGACAAGTGTTCAGCTTGTGAACACTTGTGAACAGCTCCCTTCCCACACAGCCAGACTCGTTCACAAAGGCAGACCAAGAGCCAGACTCATTCACAAAGCGGACCAGGCAGAGGGTGTCTGTGTACAACCTCTCAGGTAGAAAGATGGTGCACAGTCCCCTCTCAGCCACCTGCTACCTAACACCCAGGAACAGCAGGCTCTGGTGAGGGTGAAGGCAGCAGGTGTGTCAGGCTACCTGGAGCTGGACGGAGCCATTGCCGATTTGACCCGCAGAGGACATCTCTCGACATTCTCCTAATACCATTGAGGCCACAAACACCACCACGGTGGTTACCAGGGACACCAAGAGGCTCTCCAAGACTCTAGGAAGCAGAGCACAGCTGTCACAATCCATAATGACACTTGGCCGGAGGAAACACACCCTGCGCCCCCCTCCTACCAGGGCACTCCCATCAGCCCCTGGCCAGCCCACACTGGCTGCATTACTGCTGCATCCCAGCAATCTGCAGTTCAAAATGGGCAGTCAATCAAGCAGGCGACCATATCCACATACTCTTTCCACAGAATTAACTGGCCTCCACAGTACATCCTCGGCAAGAGTGGCCTCCACAGGGCTACAATGACCCTCCTGACTTGGTCTTGTTGCCACCAAGATATCATAAGAGGTGGGCGTCAGCCAGCCACCCGGACATACATGAAGCGCAGGCTAGGCCTCATGTCCTGTCTGGCCAGCAAGGTGGACTTGGGAGCCTGTGTTCATTGTGGGGGAGGCAGGAGCTGTCTCTTGGGGAAAGAGGGCCCCTGAGCCAGGCTCAGGGAGGTACGGCAGGCCAGGGGAGGCAACTACGCAGATACCTGACGAGCTTAGGTTTCGGGTGCACGTTTCGCATCCGGTACTTTGCAAGCCTCTTGTTCAGACAGTTGAATGTGGCTCCTAGGAGGCCCCCAATGACCCCCATCACGACGAAGAACCCCAAATCCATAGCTGTCCAGAGATGACATTTTTTATCAGAGTCAGAGCACTGAGACAAGGGGGAAGGGAGGGAGAGAGAAAAACCAGAGTGGCCATGTGAACAAGAAGGGACAGAGAGAACACAGAAATGAGAATGGGGCTGCCGCCAGGTGCCGGTGGCTCCCGCCTATAATCCTAGCTACTCAGGAAGCTGAGATCTGAGGATCATGGTTCAAAGCCAGCCCAGGCAGGAAAGTCTTGTCTCTAATTAACCACCAGAAAAACTGAAGTGGTGCTGTGGCTCAAGTGGTAGAGTGCTCGTCTTAAGCTGAAGAGCTTGTGGGACAGTGCCCAGGCCCCAGAATTCAGGCCCCATGACCGACCAAAAGAACAAACAAACAAACAAGAATGGGGCTGCCTTCCCTTCTCTGAGAGCTGAGGCCCTGTCAGAATCCTTCCCACGCTGAGCAGGGCACGCATGGCAATACTAGACAGATAGACGCCTCACTAGAAGCTGTACCTGGCCTCTGACCACCTGTGTGGTCCTTCACCTAAGAGCCAGTTTCATGGGTCAGGCAAGGAATACTGGGAGAAAAGCAGGCATACCTTAAACTCGCCAAAGCTCAGCAATCCTGGGAGCTGGAAGGAGCCCCAACTTCCAAACTGAACCCCAGAACGGAAGAAGTTCAGGGTGAAGGTGGCAGACATAGAGCAGAAGAGCTGGGGACAGTGACAAAAACAGGGGCACAGCTGTGACAGGTCTTCGTCTCTCCCTCGAAGCTCAGCCCCACAGCCTCCCCCCCCCCAGGCCTGCAGACGCGGGGCTGGGATAGGGATGGATCCACCCAGCTGATGGACTTCGGGAGACAATGTGGAAACAGGCCCTAAGATGGCCTCCTCCCACTAGCCTTCCATGAGAGCCCTTTGAGAGCAGATACTGCATCAAGAGGAGGGCTGCTCGAGGGAGGCAGGTTCAAGGCCTGACCCTAGATGACGGCCACTTTGTGCTCTCGTCAGATGGTCACAGAGGACGGTGACCATCTGCTGTGGGCGGGCAGTGCTGACACGAAAGGGGAAAAGCCACGGAGGGGAGGCTCGGGCGGCTCTCGCCCTCCAGCCTCCCCAGAATGATGCCCAGGTGGGTTCTGGGGTACGGTTTCCTCCGGTATCTCCTCACCACTTTCCATGTGAGCCTTTGGTTCCAGAAGGACGAGCCCTCCTCCAGACTAAACAAGGTGCCTCCAATGGGTGCCCCGAAAGCGGCAGCCACCCCTGCGGCTGCCCCGGCTGAGACAAAGTCTCGCTTGTCTCTGAGGAAAGAAGAGAGGGTGGGTGAGGGTTGGGGATGGTTAATCCAGAAAAGAGCCCTCTGCTACAAGCACCTCCCACCTCGGCCTGTCTGAATCACACAAACACATCTGCACGGGTCCTTTCTTGGTTGGTTAGCAATTTTAGACCAGGCTTCATGCTCTGAGATGCTTCTAGGCCTTTTGGCAAGAAACAATAAAAGCCATGATGAGCCGGGCGCTGGTGGCTCACACCTGTAATCCTAGCTACTCAGGAGGCTGAGATCTGAGAGTTGTGATTCAAAGCTAGCTCAGGCAGAAAAAGTATATCAGACTCTTATCTTCAATTAACCAGTAAAATCCTAGAAGGAGAGCTGTATTTCAAGTGGTAGAGTGACAGCCCTGAACAAAAAAGCTGAGGGACAGCATTCGGGCCCAGACTGGCATTAGTATTGGCGTTTCTCTCTCATTCTCTCTCTCTCACACACACATGCATGCACGCACGCACGTGCACACACACACGCGCACACACACACGCACACACACAGAGCCATGATGCCAGCTTGGTATTTGTGCTCCTCTGTCAGTGGGTGTGAGTGCCCCGGCTGCAGGGGCTGCTCTGGGCAAGGCTAGGGCAAGCACTGAGCCTGGCCTGACATGACCATCTTTTGCATAAACACTAATTCCTCATGTTTCCATACCTGTCGCTTCGGAAATAAGGGAAGTTAAACTGGATCTTCCGCAAGGAGATGCTCTGAAACTAAAACAGGAAACAGAAACAAAACAAAATCAGAGCAGGCCCACCAGGATGGAAGCTGCAGGACCCCACCGCATGGGGGTGCTGTAAGAACAAGGTGAGCAGAACAGCAGTGTGAAGAGAAGGAAGCCACCTCCTGTGGGAGGAGCTTATGTTTCCTGCCCTCAAATTTCTAGGCCTGTCAGAAATTGCATTTTGTACAAAGTCAACAAATCAGAAAGAAAAAGGGGAAAGAGCTGAGCAAAGGACTGGGAGGAGCCAAAAGCTGCTGCATAAAATGGGGTGAGTTCTGTTCAGGGATGTTGGGAGGGAAGGCCCCAAGAGGGAGTTAGCTCTGCCCCAAGAGCTACTCCCCAATCAACACCACACATCCTGGCCCCAAGTCTGCCTCCTTCTGCGCACTTCGGGGAGACCTGGCGCATGAAGTGGCATCGAGAGAGTTGAGAGATTTCCCCTGGAAGAACCTTCTTTTCTGCACCTCAGCAACTCACGACCACAGTTAACAGTTCACATGGACTTGATTGAACTTGCAGCTCCAAAACCAAGAAAAGCCTTTCTGAATGGAAGCTTTGAAGCCCCAAGCGGGTTCTTCAACCTGTCTGAGCCCGAGTTTCCACCCCTGAGAATGGGTGGCTGTGAGGAGAGGGGTTGATCTGCACAGGATGTGGCAGCACACTGAGGGCAGCTGGCATTACGTCAGGTGCAATGAGTCTGCAACAAGTCCTAGACCTCTGCAGCTCCTGCCTCCTGGTCAGTGGCACTGTGGAGATGACCCACCAAGGCGCCAGGGAGGCTTTCATTTCTTTTTTTGTTGGTTGTGGGGCTTGAACTCTGGGCCTGGGTGTGGTCCCTAAGCTCTTCAGCTCAAGGCCAGTGCTCTACCACTTGAGCCACAGTACCACTTCTATTTTTCTGGTGGTTAACTGGATATAAGAGTCTCATGGGTTTTCCTGCCCAGGCTGGCTTTGAATCGCGATCCTCAGATCTCAGCCTCCTGAGTAGCTAGGATTACAGGTGTGAGCCAGCAGTGCCTGGTTTTCATTTCTTTATGTCACACGTTTTTTTCCCTCCTAAGACTCGGCAGGGCTTTGACACCCCGGTTTCTGTGAGCACCCCAAGTGACATCCATGGGGTGAAGTCACACTGGGCAGCTCCTGATAGACTTGCCCTGGCAGCCCTTACCTGAGGAAGGCCAGCTCCCACCACGGCTCCGCTGTGGATCATGGGGCCTTCCTTCCCCACAAAGAGCCCTGGGAAAGTGAGAGAGAAGCAGTCAGCACTGAGCACCTGTGGCTCAGGAGACCCTTGCTTTACAACACAATTATAAAACAGATGAGCAGATGATTTTCTAAGACAATGCCAAATTCCCTTTAAATCTTGCTATGAGAGAAAATACTCTTTATTCTTGAAATTCCAGGCCAGCAAAGCACAGCTGGGGCCACAGCTACTCCATGCCTGTCTAGTCTGAGAGCTGAGAATGGCTTATCATGGGCGCTGTGTACATCTGTGTATGTGCCACTCCAGGGCTTGAACTCAGTTCCCCGAGCTTTTGTGCTCAAAACTAGCACTCTACCACTTGAGCCACAGCTCTACTTCTGGCTGTTTGGTGGTTGAGGTAAGAGTTTCACAGATTTTTCTGCACAAATTGACTTCAAACTGTGATCCTCAGATCTCAGCCTACTGAGTAGCTAGGATTATAGGCATAAGTCATTGTCACCTGGCTTCTTATGATCTTTAATCCATACATCTTAAAATGGTTCAGATCTTGGGGCTGGGAAGGTGGCTTGGTGGTAAAGTGCTTGCCTCGCATGTATGAGTCCCTGGGTTTGATTCCTCAGCATCATATAAACAGAAAACGCTGGACTGGCGCTGTGGCTCAAGTGGTAGAGCACTAGCCTTGAGCTGAAGAGCTGAAGGATAGAGCCCAGGCCCAGAGTTCAAGCCCCACGACCAACAACAAAAAAAAAGGTTCAGTTCTTACTGAACCATTTATTCCTTCAATTTGGACTGGTGCCCCAGGCCTAAATTATTTACCAGCTGTCTGTTTGAACAAAAAGCTGGCAGACTTTGCTAAAAACCAAGAGTGCAAACTAGATGGTCATTCTATTTCAGGTATGTCCAATAGCAACACACTGACAGTGTCTGCATTTAAAAACTATATATAGCCCAGCCAGGCACCAGTGGCTCACACCTGTAATCCTAGTCATTCAGGAGGCTGACATCTGAGGATCACAGTTCAAAGCCAGCCCAGGCAGGAAAGTCCATGAGGCTCCTATCTCCAATTAAGACACCTGAAAACAGGAAGTAGAGCATGTAGCTCAAAGTGGTAGAATGCTAGCCTTGAGCAAAAAGGCTCAGGGACAGTGCCCAGGCCCTAAGTTCAAGCCCTGCAACCGACAAAGCAAAAATCCTATCGCACCAAAGTGTGGACATCTCCTTTGGGCTGGCCAAATGGAATCAGCTTACACACAAAATGCCCTACCTTCCTCCCTCTGGACCATGTGGGACTAAGAGAGTAAGACTCACCTCCAGCCACACTGAAGAGCACTCCCAGGACTTTGCAAAGCAGGGTCCGGAGCCGGACGATTCCTGGCACCTTCACGCCATTCAGGTAGCACTTGATCTCAGGTATTCCCGAACCTGCTGCCACTGGCTGCAGGGACAGGGGGCACAGTGTCAATTCACACGCCAGTAGTTCTTCACTTTACCCTCAAGGGGCTAGACGGCTGTGCAGGGAGAGCCCACCACCTTCACTTGCCACACTGGCTTCCCCTCACCTGAGGACTTTTCAACCACAGATCATGGTGGGTCACAGGGGGATGGAAACAGGTGCACTGCTGACATTTCCCAGGTGAGTCTGGCAGCCTGGCATCACCTGGGAGCATTCTGACCATCCCCATGGCACCCACCTCCACAGACTCTCATCTTATTTGCTTCTGGTGGTGCTGAGATTTGAATGGGAAATAGGGGTGCTCCTACTTGCTAGGCAGGCGCTGTACTGCTAAGCCACATCCCAGTCCTGACTTAAGCCCTTTTTTTTTTTTGGTTGATCATGGGCTTGAACTCTGGACCTGGGTGCTGTTCCTTAGCTTTTCAACTCAAGGTGAGCACTCTACCACTTGAGCCACAGAACCAATCCCAGTTTTCTGGTGGTTCATTGGAGGTAAGACTCTCATGGACTGGCTTAGTCTCAGTCCCAGGCTGGCTTAGAACCATGATCCTCAGATCTCAACCTCCTGAGTAGCTAGGATTACAGGTGTGATCCACCGGTGCCACGCACCACCCCAATCATGTCTGCGTGAACAAGGGGCCACGTCTGTAGCACCCACTGCTTCCTGACATCGGGAGAGCCTAAATGCAGAACCCCAGAACCCCACCAGCAAGCAGCAAGCCCTCCTCACCTCAATCAGGACAAGAAGGCTTGCCAAGAAGACAAAGGTCAAGTTAAAACCCAGGAGTTCGAGGAGGGACAGGGCCAGGCAGCCTTTCTGGCTACATTCTTCCACGGCTGCAGAAGCTGGGTCAAGGAAACAGATTTCTCAAGCATGTGCACCCCAATGGCTGGAAGCTATGTGGCTGCCCTTCCCCTAGGTCTGGGCCTCCAGTCATAAACGTGCTGAAAAGGTGTCAAAGATGCTGCTTATAGGAAGAACCACTTCAAAATTATGGAACACCACAAACATCATAGCAAGTAATAATGAAGAACACGGGTACAACATGGACTTAACAAACTTCAGCATCATGCCTGCATGCTCCAGATTTTTTTTTGTGTGAAAATACTGTACAGAGGGGTTACAATTACATGAGCAAGATAATGAATACATTTCTTATCAAGCATTGTAGCCTCCTTCTTTGTTTCCCCTTCCTATCCCATCCATCCCCTACCCCCCCCACCCAACCCTAGATTAAAAAAATTTTTTTTTTGGGTCCAGTCCTGGGGCCTGAACTCTGGGCATGGGCGCTGTCTCTCAGCTCTTCAGCTCAAGGCTAGGACTCTACCACTTGAGCCACAGCGCCACTTCCGGCCTTTTTCTTTCTGCTTATGTGGTGCTGAGGAATCGAACCCAGGGCCTCAGGCATGCAAAGCAAGCACTCTACCACTGAGCCACCTTCCCAGCCCCTAGATTTTTTTTTTTTTAACATACTTAACCTAGCTACTCAGGAGACTGAGATCCGAGGATTGCAGTTCAAAGCCAGCCCAGGCAGGAAAGTCCATGGGACTCTTATCTCCAATTAACCACCAAAAAGGCTGGAAGTGGAGCTGCGGCTCAAAGTGGTAGAGTGCTGGTCTTCAGTGAAAAAGCTCAGGGACAGTGCCCAGGCCCTGAATGTAAGCCCTAAAACCAGCAAAAAAACAAAAAGGGCTACAAATATGGCTTAGTGGCAGAGTGCTTGCCTAGCATGCATGAAGTCCTGGGTTTGATTCCTCAATATCACATACATAGAAAAAGCCCGAAGTGGCGCTGTGGCTCAAGTGGTAGAGTGCTAGCCTTGAGCAAAAGAAGCTCGGGGACAAGTGCCAAGGCCCTGAGTTCAAGCCCCAGGACTGGCAAAATAAATAAATAAAACAAAAGCCTAAATCACACACACACACACCCAAAAAAGAATCATACCCCACTCCCTCAATGACTGTGTGCCTCCGTGTGTGTCCGTACTGCTCATACGTAATCCTCAGACGTGTTCTTTTCCTCTTCCTTGACATGAGTCACCATGCTGATAAGCCACAGCTCATTTATTTTAACCTCTACAGAATTACAGAGTATGAACACACCATAATTTTCCCATTCTCCAACTTCATCATTTCAACTTTCTGTTGCCACAAAGTCTCAAACAACAGTTCTGGCATGCACAGGGCCCACTTCTGCAAGAATCCACAAGTCAGATGAATGTGCACCCTCCTGAGGCCTCCCTGCATATCAGCCATTCTGTACCCTCCTCTCCACTTCCATACAAGGTCTCTGCTTTTCTTTTCTTTTTTTTCTGGTTGATATTAAGGTTTGAAGTCAGGGCCTCTCACATTCTTGCCTGCTCAGCTTGTTACCTTGGCTGGCTCCGTCACTCAAGCCCCACCTTTAGCCTGGATTTTTTCTAGTTATTTTGGAGGAGTCTCATAGACTTTTCTGCTGGGTCTGGCCGTGAATAGCAATCTTCCAGATCTCAGCCTTGGGGGTAGCCAGGATTATAGGCATGAGGCACTGACACTTGCTATGCTCATTTTCCTACTGTACTGTTTTAAGTTTTTATTTATTATGATAGTGTTTATTTTGTGTATGTGTGTTGGTTGTGGGGCCTGAACTCTGGGCCTGGGCACTGTCCCTCAGCTCTGCAGCTCAAGACTAGTGCTCAACCACTTGAGCCACAGCACCACTTTGGCTTTTTCTGCTTATGTGGTACTGAGGAACTGAACCCAGGGCCTCATGCAAGCAAAGCAAGCACTCTATTACTGAGCCACCTTCCCAGCACCTAGTGTTAATTTTTGTTGTTGTTGGTCATGGGGCTTGAACTCAGGGCCTAGGTGCTGTCCCCGGCTTTTTTGCTCAAGGCTAGTGCTCTACCACTTTGAGTCACAGTGCCACTTTCAGTTTTCTGGTAGTTAATTGGAGATAAGAGTCTCACAGACTTTTCTGCCCTGGCTAGCTTTGAACCACAACCCTCAGATGTCAGCCTCGAGTAGAAAAAAATTACAGGCATAAGCCACAGGCATCCAGCTTATAGTATTAATGTTTATGTTGTTGTAGGCATGAGTTCATATTACATTTTGGATAATAATTATTTGCCTGTTGAATACATAAAAAACAAAGCCAGGCACTGATGGCAAGTGTGCGTGGGTACACACACACACACAACCTTCTTCCAGGCTGGGGAATTGTTTTCATTTTATCTATGTTGTTTCTCTGTGGTTATTTGGGTTTTTGGTTGCCTTTATAAGTGGAGTATTTACTTTGATATAGTCAAGTTTGTTTGCTTTTTTATTTTGGTCAGTCATGGGGCTTGAACTTGGGCCTGGGCACTGTCGCTGAGCTCTTCAGCTCAAGGCAAGCACTCTACCGCTTAAGCCACAGCACCACTTCTGGTTTTCTGGTGGTTAATTATAGATAAGAGTCTCACAGACCTTCCTGCCTGGGCTGGCTTTGAACTGCAATCCTCAGATCTCAGCCTCCTGAGTAGCTAGGATTACAAGCATGAGCCACCTACACCTGACTGTTTGCTTTTTTCCCTTTATAATGAACACATTTTATATTGTTAAGAACAAGCAGTTCTGAGTTCCAAGATAAATTCTATTCTGCAATTCTGATTGCAGTACTGAATTTATAAACTGATGGGAAGAAGACACATCGGTGCTGTGTTATAGCCTCCGTGAACATGAATGCATCTATGAAAATCTTCTTCCCTTGTCCTTCCCTGATAATTAAAGCTGAGTGGTTAATTAGGAGGCCTTCAAATATCATGCAGCCTGTCATATTCACTTATAGACAAAGAATCTTCCCAACTTCCAGGGTTCGGGAACACCAGGAACTATGAAAAGGATACACGTTTGGACCACTCCGAACTTGAGCTGGGTGAAGAGTCGCACAAAAAAGTCTACGAAGAGACCCACCTGCAACAAGCAAAGAGCAGAGAGCAGTCACAGCCTCATCCGAGCGCAGCCCTAAGCCCACATCCTTGAACGTGGTGCCTTAGCCCAGTGTACCACAGGGGCCGCTTAAGCTACCACCAGCAACTCATGGGTGGATGAACTTTCTGTGAAGCCACTCTGGCTTTC
Source organism: Dipodomys ordii (assembly GCF_000151885.1). Classification (NCBI taxonomy): domain Eukaryota; kingdom Metazoa; phylum Chordata; class Mammalia; order Rodentia; family Heteromyidae; genus Dipodomys; species Dipodomys ordii. The sequence continues at coordinate 7,380,521 of NW_012267222.1, read as the reverse complement.
ACAAGATCCTGCCACAGCTTGGCCCCACAAGGCCCTCCACTATACAAGAGCAGGGGTACAGTGAAGCAAAGAGAAAAAGAGAGGAAAGAACGCAGAGAAAGATAGTGAAGCGGTAGTAACACTGAGTTGTGGGGGAAACCACTGGGAAATTTGCAAAGATGATTCCAAAAGAACAGCTGAAATGTCCCTAGTGGTGCTTAGCTGTATGAGCACATAGCTTAGTATACTAAAGGACAACCGTGTAGGGCACCAGTGGCTCACGCTGTAATCCTAGCAACTCAGGAGGCTGAGATCTGAGGATCGCAGTCCCAGCCAGCCTAGGCAGAAAGTCTGTGAAACTCTTCCCTCCAATTAACCACCAAAAAGACAGAAGTGGAGTCGTGGCTCAAGTGACAGAGTGCCAGCCCTGAGTGACTGAGCTAAGGGATTAGTGCCCAGGCTCTGACGTCAAGCCCTAGTACCAGCACAAAACAAAATTACATCGAAAAGGAAGTACACTTTCTGAGGCATGAGTGGTTGCATGTTCAGGGTTGGTGTTTTGTATTTTCCATGTTATTTCTGTGATTTAGAACCATCACACAGTTCCTCTGTGCAGGGGAAACAGCTTCCGTTCCACTCTTCCACTGGTACCTCCCAGTGCTAATGCCACTGGGAGGCTTTTTAACACAGAAGGAGGAGGTAGTGGCAGATCAAAGTTAAGACTCCGGCCTGTGCCGGTGGCTCACACCTTTAATCCTAGCTACTCAGGAGGCTGTGATCTACGAATAATGGCTCAAAGCCAGCCCAGGCAGGAAAGTCCATAGACTTTTTTTTTTTTTTTTTTGACAGTCCTGTGGCTTGAACTCAGGGCCTGGGCACTGTCACTGAGCTTCATTTTGCTCAAGGCCAGTACTCTACCACTTGAACCACAGCATCACTTTTGGCTTTCCTATGTATGTGGTACTAAGGAATCGAACCCAGGGCTTCATGCATGCTAGGCAAGCACTCTACCTCTAGGCCACATTTCCAGCCCCAGGTCACATTCCCAGTCTCGTGAGACGTTTATCTCCAATAAACCAGAAGTGGTGCTGTGGCTCAAGACCTGAGAGACAGTGCCCAGGCACAGAGTTCAAGCTCCACAACTGACCCTACTCCCCCCACCTGCCTGCAAAAGAGTCAGTAGCTAAAGCTGATGTGGTGGCAGATCAAAGGTAAGAGTAGTAGGTGAGGCTGCTGGCTGCTCCACATAAAGGTCTGCCTTCTAGCTTTGAGGATAGGATGGGGAGACACATTGTCAACACAAGTAACAGCAGTTCTAACGAGCTGGTGTGACAGCCCCAGAAAGGCAGATGGGCTAGTGACTATAGCCGTTACAGAGAAATTTGCAATAAGAAACATACACAGAAAAATAGCCACTTCCATTTTTATGGTGTTTTGGGTTTTGTTTTGCAGTGCTGGAAATGGAACCTAGGACCTTGTGTGTTCTGGGCAAGTGCTTACTCCCTTGCTACATCCCAACTTGGATGTACAGATTTTGACAAAACAATTTAGACCAACCCAGCCTCGTCCCCTGCAGAATGGTGCTGACAGAATGTCAGCAAAGACACCTTTTGAACCTCCTTAATCTCACCCAGTAGAAGTAACCTGTGAATTTACGGAGTAGGAGCCTGATGTGTGCCATGAAGATGGACCCTTGGGTAGATCCTTGGGGTAGTCCTGTATTACCTGTTCACACCTAGACACACAAAGAGTATCATGGAGATTAAGGACCAGACTGTGGCCGGTCCTAGAGGAAGGTGCTACACAGACTGCAGCTCAGGCAGGCAGCTGTCCCTTTCCAGTCCTGAGCTGATGGGATCCCAGTGACCCTTTTGACCACGGCTTTGTCCACATCTCTCTTCAGGGTTAAGAAGTTGTTCAGGCTGCAGTGATGCTCCCAGACCTTTTGCTATCACCGCCTTTGGTCACACTTCAGCTTTCCCTCTCTGAGGTTCAACTGTGAGCCTGTGGAGCCCTGGACATGCTGGCTCACCCTTGGCCCCACCATAGCTTCACAGACAGGTTTTCAAGGAGCAGGAAGGGACCAGGACAGCGTGACTTCATTTGCAGGATAATCTACTTATTAGGTTATCTACTGGACAGATATGCTGTCTCACTTAACTGGTACATTATGGATTTTTTTCTTTCAATACTGAGGAACTCGGGATCTTGTGCTTGCTAGGCAGGCATTCTATAACCTGAGCCCTATTTTGCTTTTGTTATTTTTCTTTCTATTTTGCCAATCCTGGGCCTTGAACTTGGGGCCTAAGCTTCTTTTCCTCAAGGCTAGCCCTCTACCACTTGAGCCAAAGTAACTCTTCTGGCCTTTTCTGTTTATGTATTACTGAGGAATTGAACCCAGGGCTTCATGAATGCTAGGCAAGCACTCTACCACTAAGCCACCTTCCCAGACCTGCTCTTGTTATTTTTTTTTATTTTTTTATTTTTTATTTGTGAACATACTGTACTGAGGGGTTACAATTACATGGGCAGGATAATGCATACATTTCTTACCAAGCATTGCAGCCTCCTCCTTTGGTTTACCCTTCACATCCCTTCCCAGCCTCCCCCCTCCCCCCCATCTTGTTATTTTTTGAATAGGGTCTTACTTTCTACCCAGGACTATAAGCCTACTTATGTTTCTCACATAGTTGGGAAGGCAGGCAAGCTCCATCACATCCATCCTTTTATTGGTTGAGATGGGGTCTTATGAGCTTTTTTCTAGGCTGGCTTGGAACTATGATCCTCCTGATCTCAGCCTCTTGAGTAGCCAGAATTACAGTCATAAGCTACCATACCCAGCTTAAACATACGGTAAGAGGTGAGTCTGGAGCAGACCATTAGGCATTGAAAGAGCCCAGAGTTGAATGAGTCACTTTGCTTTCACAAAGCAAAAGCAAAAAAGCTGAAAAGCAGTATGAAACGCTGGGTCAGGGCTGGGGGTGTGGCTCAAGTGCAGAGTGCTAACTTAACAAATTCCAGGCCCTGAGTTTAATCCCTAGTAACATTACCGAAGAAATTTTTTAAATTAAACTTCTAAAAGAAAAGAAAGGCCAAGATTACTTACTTTAAAAGAACAAGGAAAGAGGAAAAGGCAGTGTTAATTATGGCAACACTGCTAGAGTACTATAGTGATGAGTGACCAATCATTGCCCAGACCAGGCCCTTCCCTGTCCCCCGACCTCAGCTCACCCTCTCCCCATGTCCCTCTGCTCACCAGGCCGGTGCAGACTCCAATGGCGAACACTGTCATCCACTTCACCGCCTCGTACCTCCGCCCCTTCTGTTCACACAAGGAAGAAACACACACACAAAGCGCTCGGGGTCAGACTCCCGTATGCAGGGTGAAGACGATGCCTGACCGCAGGTGGTTCACAATGAAAGACAAGGAACCCAGGGCACTGGGCCAGGAGCTCTGACAGTGGGCACCCTGGTGGGCAGAGAGGCTTGGGGAAATGCTAATCTCGTGGAAAGATTTACAGAGTCCGGGGTAAGGCTGTGTATGTGAGACAAGGGAAGGGGCTGACCCCCCCCCCCCGGTTCCAAGGTCAGCTCACTGGACCTCACCTTGTTATCCATAGTCTCCAGCACCTCCAGGTAAGGGTCGTTGATACAGCGGTCGTAGTCCAGACTCTGAAAGAAGACATGGGAGGAGAAGCGTCACCTCATGGAGGAAGAATGAGCCAAACCAAAAAGGGGACAAGACTGGCACCACTGCAGGGGCCATTGTGGTACAAATGCACAATTTTTTTTTTGTCAGTTGTGGGGCTTGAACTCTGGGCCTGGGCGCTGTCCCTCAGCTCTTCAGCTCATGGCTAGTGCTCTATCACTTGAGCCACAGCGCCACTTCTGCCTTTTTCTATTTATGTGGTGCTGAGGAATTAAAATCAGGGCCTCATGCATGCAAGGCAAGTACTCTACCACTGAGCCACCTTCCCAGCCCCCAGCCCTATTTTTTAATTTTTAATTGTATTTATTCATTTTTTGTAGGACTTGGAGCTTGAACTCAGGGCCTGGCTTTGAACCATGATCCTCAGAGCTCAGTCTCCAGAGTAGCTAGGATTACAGGCGTGAACTACCAGCGCCCAACAGCTGTAAACTTTGGGTTTACATTTGGAAGTCCAGATTGACCCTACAACTTCTATAGCTGCTTCAAGCCAGGTTTCACCGAACTCAGACATCCTGCAAGCTATCTGCAGGGGACCATAGATACTCTGAGAAATAATTCAGAGGGAATGTTTGTGTTTCTGTGTCTTGTAAAAGAACAGCAGTCTGTCAACAAGGACAGGTGGCCTGCCACATGCTCTCTCCTTCCCACAGGCAGCTCTTACTGCCACGTCACTAGTGAACAAGCTGGACATTGGCCTGGTGATGGTCCCAGGTAATGGTCTAAGTCAAACAAACAGAGCTGTGATTTATGACACTTTAGCACATCTATATGATGACTAGGAACAAATCCAAATTAATCCTTGATAAGAGTCCTCAAGTATCAGAACAGGTGATAAGCAAAGTTAATGATCAAATATTTAACTAGCAATAAAATAATTACACTAAATCTAGACAGACAGATACGGAAAATGTTCCCAATTTATCAGACAAAAAAGCCAGACCAAACAATGTATAACAAAATCCCATTCTGATTAACTATATTAGGATTTGTATGTCAGATGTATAACACAGAAACTGTACTTACAGGACAGTCTTTAATAATTATCTTTTATTCTCAGGGGGCTGGTGGCTCATGCCTACAATCCTAGCTACTCAGGAGGCTGAGAACTATGGGTCCTGATTCAAGTCCAGCCTAGCAGGCAAGTCCATGCGAATAGACTATTATCTCCAATAATCTACCAAAAAAGTAGTAAGTGGAGCTGTGTCTCAAGTGCTAGGATGCTAGCCTGGAGCAAAAGAAGTTCAGGGACAGTGCTTAGGCTCTGAGTTCAAGCCCCAGCACTGGTTCACACACACAAAGCAAAATAAAAGGGAGATTAGAACTTTCATCCACAACCTCTAACCCAAGGGAAGTGTGAGGGGCCCAAGGTTACATGGATCTCCATTGGCCAAGGATGTAACAACAAAAAAACCATGCCTAGCCGGGCACTGGTAGCTCACACCTGTAATCCTAGCTACTCAGGAGGCTGAGATCTGAGAATCTCGGTTCAAAGCCAGCCTGGGCAGGAAAGTCCGTGAGACTCTTATCTCCAATAAACCACTAGAAAACGGGAAGTGATACTGTGGCTCAAGTGGCAGAGCACTCACCTTGAGCTGAAGAGCGCAAGGACAGTGCCCAAGCCCAAAGTTCAAGCCCCACGACTGACCAAAAAAAAAAAAATCATGCCTAAACAATGATGCCCGGGTCTGAATGAAGAGCTTGACAGCTGGACACAGGGGGATGCTGGAAGGGTGGCACCCCGAGAGAGGCCATGGATACGCCACACTTCACACATGCTGTGCTTTCCTCGGGGCAGGGCTGTTATCCGAATCCTGGGAAGTCAGCTAAAACCAATCAATCACCCTCAGGCAGGAGGCATGGGGGAACCCACTCGTAATTACCATTAGTCTTGGGGGCCCAACAACCTGGGGTTGTGTCAGAACAGAGGACACCCAACTGGGGTCCCTTGGAACTGAGGAGTGGTGTGGGGAAAGCACCCCACATCTGGTGTCTGCCAAGTGTGGGGTCTTGCCTTCACACCAAATCTATATAGAAATTACTGGCCAACTGATTATTTTCTTGATGGTCTTGTGGGCTCAGAAAACACCCCAAAATGTGTCTCTTCAGACTTCAGAGCCAAGAGAGGCACCTGGGAAGCAAGCAGCACATACAGATCATGACAGGTCCTCCATGCGAGTCTGCTGGAACTGACTCCAGCTTCCCATCAACAAGGTGAATGCAGGACAGGGAGGCCCGTGGCAGGACGTTGACTGGAGTGCACACTACACACAGAGCCCAAACTCAGCCCAGGCTTCCATCCGTTCTCAGGCTCATTCACTGCTCCTAGAAACAAATCAACATCTCTGCTCCCTATTCTTCTCCCTATAAGAGGGCATGTCAGCTTCGAAATCTCACTGGGTTAGATGCTCACTCTCCCGCTACATCCAGGCACATAACTGGTGTCCGTCTTATCACCTAGCATCTCATTAATATGTCAGAGTGGGTTTATTTCTTAGACTTAATCATCAAACCTGGCAGGAGGGGAATAGGGAGTCTTTTGCTCTAAACAAACATTCCATTAATAGTTAAAAGGCTTTTAGGTGTCTAGAATGGGCAAATCCATAGAGATAAAAGATAGGATTAGTGGTTGCTTAGAGACAGGGCAAGGGGAATGAACAGTGACCGGTGCTGGCTACAAGGGTCTCCTTCTGGAGTAATACAAATGTTCTAAAACTGACTGCTCACCCTGGTACTGATGGCTCAAGCCTGTAATTCTAGATGCACAGGAGGTTAAGATCCAGAGAATCTAGGTAGGAGGGCAAGCCAAGGTAGAAAAGTCCTCAAGACTCCATCTCCAAACTAACCAGCAGTGGGCTGGGAAGTTGGCTCAGTGGTAGAGTGCATGCCTTGCATGCCAGAGGCCCTGGGTTCAATTCCTCAGCACCACATAAGCAAAAAGAAAAAAGCCAGAAGTGGTGCTGTGGCTCAAGTG
>NW_012267222.1:7367471-7372162 GCF_000151885.1 Dipodomys ordii | reverse complement strand
CTGGGGCTTGAACTCAGGGCCTGAGCTTCTTCCCCTCCAGGTTAATATTTTACCACTTGAGCCATAGCTCCACTTCCAACTTTGCTACTGGTTAATCAGTCTCCCGGATCTTTCTAAACCAGAGGGGCTGATCTCAGCCACCTGTCTTAACAGAGGATTTTCTAGTTGACACCAAAGAAAATCTGAGCAGAATTCTCTAATGGGCTCTTATACAAAGCAAATGCCCTGGAGAAGTTCTCAGGCAAAGATGGTTAATTGGAAAATAGTAACAACTCAAATCAAAGGACATTCATCCATGCTATTTACATCAATATGCATGTCAGCCTAAGGTAAGTGCACTGCAAACAAGTATTATGTGGTGGGAGGGGGTAAGGGCTTTGGAAAAGCCTTGGTGAGTAACCGGAAGTGGGAAGAAGGCTTCAGACATCTGGCAGTCAGTCTTGGTAGCACACTCAGGATGACTGACAGGGCCCAACTGAGGGTAGAGGAATACTGTGCAACAAAAAGTACTTTATACTAATTTCCTGTGAACATCTCAACTCTATACAAGCAACTACATACTTAAGAAATATGGGGTCGGGCACCTGGTGGCTCAGACCTGAAATCCTAGCTACTCTAGAGGCTTAGAGCTAAAGATCCAGGTTTAAAGCCAGAACAAGCAGACAAGCCATCCTAAGCAGACAAATCCAAGAGACTTATCTCCAATTAATCAGCAAAAAGCTCAAACTAGAGGCTTGATTTAAGCAGTAGAGCACCAGCCATGACGAGAAAAGTCAAGAAAAGGAGTGTGAGGCCCTGAGTTCAAGGCCTAATACCAGGAACAAAACAAAATAAAAAGACAAATGCTTTTATTTTTTGGTTGTGGGGCTTGAACTCTGGGCCTGGGCCCTGTCCCTTAGCTCTTCAGCTCAAGGCTAATGCTCTACAACTTAAGCCACAGCGCCATTTCCATCTTCTTTGAATAGTTCATTGGTGTTCACAGTCTCACAGACTTTCCTGCCTGGGCTGGCTTTGAACCTTGATCCTCAGATCTCAGCCTCCTGAGTAGCTAGGATTAAAGGAGTGAGCCACCTGAGCCTGGCTTAAAACAAGTGCTAGCTGGGCATCTGTGGCTCACACCTGTAATCCTAGCTATTCAGGAGGCTAAGATCTGAGGATCAAGGTTCAAAGCCAGCCCAGGTAGGAAAGTCTGTGAGACTTTTTTTTTTGTCTGATCGTGGGGCCTGAACTCTGGGCCTGGGCGCTGTCCCTCAGCTCTTCAGCTCAAGGCTAGCGCTCTACCATCTGAGCCACAGCGCCATTTCCAGCTTTTTTTTTCCTGCTTATGTGGTGCTGAGGAATCGAACCCAGGGCCTCATGCTCTACCACTGAGCCACCTTCCCAGCCCCCTCTGAGACTCTTCTCTCCAATTAACCACCAAAAAATCTGAAGTGATACTGTGGCTCAAAGTGATAGAACACTAGCCTTGAGCTCAAAAGCTCAAGGACAGTGCCCAGGCCTTGAATTCAGGCCCCAGGAGACAAAAAAAAAAAAAAAAGCAATTTACTTAAAGTCAAATACTAAACTATATCATGGTGCCACAACTGGCAAAATACAGACAGTAGAATATTCCAGAATCCTAATTATTCTGCCCAACAAATTATAAGGAAACAAAAGGATGAAGAAAACTATAAATTAAAAGAAACTTAGCCAGGTGTCAGTAGCTCACACCTGTAATCCTACCTACTCAGGAGGCTGAGATCTGAGGATTGAGGTTCAAAACCAGCCCAGGCAGGAAAGTCCGTGAGACTCTTATCTCCTATAAGCCACCAGAAAACCGGAAGTGGCACTTTGGCTCAAGTCCTAGAGCACTCTCCTTGAGCTGCAAAGCTGAGGGACAGTGCCCAGGCCCAGAGTTCAAAACCCATGACTGACCAAAAAAAACAAAAAAACACCTCAGGTAAAATCATTTCTACAGGAGCATAAAGGCTGCTAAAGCTATAGAACAGGAGGACTCTATATCATTCTTTCCATTTGGTGTACCTATCTGAAGTTCTTCATGATTAAAAAGTTTAAAAATTCTATGGTATACTACAAATCAAAAATTCTATAGCAAAAGGAAGGTGAAAGCCAAGCGCCAGTGATTTATGCCTGTAGTCCCAGCTATTTAGGAAGCTGAGATCTGAGGATTGTGGTTCAAAGCTAGGAAAAATCTAGTTGAGACTTTTATCTCCAATTAATCACCAAAAAGCTGGAAGTAGCACTATGGCTAGATTAGTAGTGCACTAGCTTTGAGCAAAAAGAACTCAGGGACAGCACACAGGCCTTGAGTTCAAGGCCTAGGACTGGCACCAAAAACAATTTTTTTAATTTTTTTCCTCAGGTTGTGGGGCTTGAACTCAGGGCCTGGGTGCTGTCCCTGAGCTTTTTCGCTCTAGGATAGCACTCTACCACTTTGAGCCACAGCACCACTTCGGGTTTTCTGGTGGTTAATTGGAGATAAGAGTATCACAGCCTTTGCTGTTGGGACTGGCTTTGAACTGCAATCCTCAGGTCCTAGCTAGGATTACAGGCATGAGCCACCAGTACCCAGCAAAAATTGAGATATTAAGAAAATAAACAGGGCTGGGAAGGTGACTCAGTGGTAGAGCACTTGCCTTGCATGCATGAGGCCCTGGGTTCGATTCCTCAGCAACACATAATCAGAAAAAGCCGGAAGTGGCGCTGTGGCTCAAGTGGTAGAGTGAGTGCTAGCCTTGAGCTGAAGAGCTGAGGGCCAGTGCCCAGGCCCAGAGTTCAAGACCCACGACCGATGAAAAAAACAAACATAATGAATTCTACTTCTCAGAATTCAGAATTCACCCTAAAGAAAAACTTGAGGATAGACAAGGTAGAATGGACATTTACCACAATGCAGTTCATTTCAGAAAAGTTGAACAAACATTAAAGAAGGATCAAATAAATTATGGCACAATAAAATACTGTTCTTTAAAATCTTGTAGCACCAGGTGTATGCTAGCATATACCTTTAATCCCAGCAGATGGGAGGCATAGGTGGGAGGACTGAGAGTTTGAGGCCAGCCTGAGCTACATAATGATACTCTATTTCAAAAACAAAATAGACACTGTATTGTTATTAAGTTGGACTAGAACTGGGTCATTTGCTATTTTCTTTTTTGTCAGTCATGGGGCTTGAACTCTGGGCCTGGGATCTGTCCCTCAGCTCTTCAGCTCCAGGCTAACGCTCTACCACTTGAGCCACAGCACCACTTCTGGTTTTCTGGTAGTTTATTAGAGATATGAGTTTCATGGACTTTCCTGTCCAGGCTGATTTTGAATCATGATCCTCAGATCTCAGCCTTCTGAGTAGCTAGGATTACAGGCATGAGCCACCTGTGCCTGGCTTCTATCTTCTTTTCATAAGTAGTTTAATAATTCTTTATGTAATCATGGCTTGTATATATCATTTCAAAATTCAAACAAAAACTCATGATGGCTAGAGGCAGAGTAAAATGCCACCAAAAAAAGAAGTTTCATCATGAACTGATTAAATGATAAGTCAATTTCCCTCTGACAGCCTTACTGAACACACATGTATTCTTTTGCTTGAGAAATCTTTGGCCAGGCTGATCTGGAACTCCTGGACTCAAGGGATCCTCCTATTTCAAGCTCTGGAGGACTAGGACTAGAATGTTGTGTCACAACAACATCTAGCTCCACAGTACTGGAGTTTGTACTCTGTGCCACTTACTTGTTGGGGGAAGTATTCTACCAGAGAAAGAGCACCAGCCTTGGACAAAAAAGAAAGGGACAGAGCCCAGGCCCTTTGTTTAAAGCCCAGTACTTGTGCAACAAACAAATGAACAAAAATCCACAAAAACAAAACAGCAAAACTCATCAGACTTGGGGGATTAAGATGACAGAAGTATTTATTGAACAGATCCTTGGTAGGCCAAATTCTGTTACCACTTACTTTCGGGGATAGAAGGTCAAAGAGCAACTCTGGCTGGAATCAACTGCTTCAGTCTGAAGTGACCAGGCCACTTACTACTTTAGTTACCCAAGAAAGCATCTAAGGATCTCACCTCATAGTCTTTCCTTGGAAGGATCTCATCTTCCTCTTCCTGTGTCTCCCCAAGGATGGTCTAGAAAAACAGATCCACAGAAGGGAGACCTTTTTACTGGTTAGGAGTGTAAGGATGCAGAGGTATTTATTGAAATGTTATTAGCTAGCTTCTAATTAAACTGGAGCCATCACCAGAGGGGAACACGAGCAAAAACAAAAAACCAAAAACAACCCTGGGGGTGGGGTGGATATGGGTGGAGAACTAGGCATTTCTATAAACTGACACGTTCTCCACAAAACCATTCTCATCTCCAGTTCAAAGATGCCCAACGCCAAGAGGAAGAAAATGCAGGTTCCACCTGACGTACCTACCACAAATCTAAAATCAGAAGGGACCTGTCAACTCTGGGGACAGCACAACTCAAGTTTTCCCAGATTGCTTTGCAGGAGAAAGCTGGATTGTCAGTGACCCAGAAAGGATGCGAAAAGCCAGGGAGGGACTAAGCACGGTGAGGACTCTTTCGGAAAAGACGCCCGTTCCCGGCATCACTCCCTTCGGATGGAGATAAAGAGAATGGACGCAGCCAGCCCGGATCCTCGCTCCCCGACTCCAGGCCCTGGGCTCGCGGAGCGGGGCGGCGGCTTC
>NW_012267222.1:7356961-7367266 GCF_000151885.1 Dipodomys ordii | reverse complement strand
CGCCTCACCAGCTCCTCCGGGGTGCGGGTCTCGCGCTCGCCGCAACAGCAGCACCACCGGCAGCAGCAGCACGGGGATCCCCTGCACCCCGCCATCTTCCTCTTTTTACTGCCACTTCGGACCCCTCAGCCAAACCCCTCCTCCCTAGGATGCGTGCTTCACGTGACTGGCCCCAGGAGGCCCACGTGACCCTCTCCAGCCCGGCGACCGAGACCGGGAGTGGCTGCCGACGGGTGGGGCGAGGGCCCGCGTCACATGACGAGAAGACGGCATCCCACAGGACCTCTGGGCGCGGCCATGCTGGAGGCGGGACTTCCGGTCGTCCGCACGGTAGCCCCGCCCCCCGGTCCTGCCTCCCTAGGCAACCACCGCCCCGCCCCGCCGCACGCACGCTGCCCCGCGCGCGGGGCCGGCTTCCTCCCGGGTGCGGCTCGCGGGCGGGCGAGCCTCCGGAGTCACCTGGGACGGGAGGGTGAGTGGCGACGAGGTTTGGGGTCGCCGGGGAGGGATCTTCGGAGCCCGAGGTTGCCCGCCGAGTGCGGGGACCTCGTTGGGGGCGAGGAGCGCTGGCGATCCGGCGGCCTGCGAGCCGGACCCTCCCGCGCCTCCCAGCGGGCCCAGGGTAACCCCCAGGGCCTGCCGCCAGGGGTCCCCAATCCTGAGGCCTAGACTCGCTTCCGAGGCCCCTGCTCGGGTAGAGAGACCCCCGGGGATCCAGGGGCCTGGACCCGTGCCGCCCCTTCATGACCCAGTGACCGGATCCCCCTCCCTCCTGCCCCCTGGCGCCCAAGGTGACTTCCTGCCCTGATCTTAAACCTGCCTCTCCCACGAGCCCCCAGAGAAGAGGGGCCTCCGGGCCTGCCACCGCAGCGTCTGTTGCACACTGATGACCTCCGTGACCCTTCCGGGAGTGGTGGGCTTAGTGTCCCCGAGCGGGACACAGCCCGAGTCAATGACCGGTATTAGGCAGGGGGGTATTTTGGCACCGCCTGGCCTGTTGGCTCTCAGGAAGAGTTGACTGTTACCACATGGACAAGAACAGCCAGGATACCTGGGCCTGAGCTCAGTCAGCTTGGTCAGTTGTAGGGCTTGAATTCAGGGCCTGGGCGCTGCCCCTCAGCTCTGCAGCTCAAGGCTAGTGCTCTACCGCTTGAGCCATAGCGCCATTTCCGGTTTTCTAGTGGTTTATTGGAGATAAGAGTCTCACGGACTTTCCTGCCCTGGCTGGCTTTGAACTGTGATCCTCAGAGCTCAGCCTCCTGAGTAGCTAGGATTACAGGCATGAGCCACTGACACCCAGCTGAGACAAATCTCTTAACCCAGGGGTTACAGCCCTGGGAGTTGTGGCAGCCCAACCTAAAATGGCTAAACGGTGGGTGTTACTTGAAGTATGGCGCAGGCTAGTATGCAGGGAGTTCAGTCTCCTGCAGTCCTGGACGTTTTGTTCCAGCAGGTAACTAATGTGACATTCCCTTAAATGCAGGAGGGGGCCCTGGCTACTGGGCCTTTTATCCCTTCCCCCCCCCCCCAGGAATCTGGGGCTGTAGGTCAGAATCTGAACAGACATCCTAGGGAGAGACAGCCTTGGCACAAAACTTCTTAGTGTAAATCAGCTTGACTTAGGATGCATCCAGATGTATTGTGCACTTACAGGTGTCTTAGAGGAGCTCTGGGTTTCCTCGGGTTCCAAGAGAGTCTAGGACCCCAGATGTTAAAATACACAATCTTCCCATAGAAGATCCTGGAGGGGATGAGGCAGGCTGGTGTTGCCTGGTTGTGATCTTTACACCACATGCTGACTTTTCACCACTGTGTGTTTACCTGCTTGTGTGCAAGAGGTTGTTTTTGGTTTGGTTTGGTTCAGTTTACAGGGCTTGAACTCAGAGCCTGGGTGCTGTCCCTGAGCTCTTCTATTCAAGGCTAGTGCTCTAGCCGCAGTTCCAGTTTTCTGGTGGTTAATTAGAGATAAGAGTCTCATGGACTTCCTTGCCTGGTTAGGCTTTGAACCTTTGTCCTCAGCCTACTGAGTAGCTAGGATTACAGGGGTGAGTCACCAGCATCCGACTAAGAGCTGTGTTTTGTTTTCAGTATTTGTCTTAATTTCTCCGGACTGCCAGATGGTGTCTTGCCCTGTTGGCCAGCCTGTAGTTATAATGGCCAGGGCTCTTTTTCTTTCTTTCTTTTTCAATATAGTCCTAGGGATCAAATCTAGGACTTTATACTTATACTTTCTAGCCTACCACTTGAGCTATGTCCTCCCCACCCTCCCTAGGCCTTTTGTTTTTAGTTTGAGGCAGGAGTCTTGCTACCTTTTGGCCCCGGCTGGCTTTGAAGTCTGAATTATCTTGCCCCCATCTCCTGATTAGCTGGTATCACAGGCATACAGCACCATGCCCAGCAGGCCTCCTCTCTGGGGTAACTGCAATTGCTGAGATGACTTTAACTTCAGTAGCCCATGTAAGGAAAGTCCTGCAGGGCAGGCTCAGAGGGGACAGCTTTTATTCTGAGTTGGGCATGAATCCAGGCTCTCCTTAAACTTGAATCTGTCTGGTTCTGGAAACCCAGTCAGTGTTAAGTTCTAACCCACCACACCACAGCACACAAACTGTAATAGGAGATGTTCCCAGCTGAGCTTGCTGCCGGATCCGGTGACCCTGAAAGACTGGTGGCCTTATCTCCACCCACTGCTGCAGTGCCCCGCCCGCATCCCCCTATTCCCCCCCCCCCTTCTACTTCCCTGTGGCCTGGAGGCCTTACTCCCGCCCCGGAGCTGCTGTTAAGCTCTAGCTTGGGGCTCTTTGTTTCAGCTCCGCCCAGCTGGGCACACCCGCTGGAGAAGGTTCCTCGGTTTTATCCTCATTCTGGGTCTAAGCTGGCAAGCGATGGACCATCGGAAAGCCAGGGTCCTCTCAGCTGGCCACTGCTGCCCCTCCCTGCGAAAGTGGGCCTCGCAGGCTGGCAGCGTGGGGCTCTCTGTACCACCCTGCATCAGGTAGCTGTCGCCGAGGATCTGTGGGCGGAAGGCGCATGTGTCAGGGCCCGGGAGGGGTTGTCCTGCGAGGAGCCAGCGCAGATTGGCGCAGGCGTAGCTGTGGCGCTTGGAGCCGCTGTGCAGGGGCCGTGTGAGCGACACTGGCTTTTTTCCTGTTAAACGCAGCGTCCCTTGCTGGAGCCTTCTACGTAGCTGTCTGGATGTGCCTGGGGCTTAGCTGCCTGCTCTCTGATGCCCCCTGCCCCCACCCTGTGCAGCAGGAGCTCAGCCATGGTGAATGAGGTGGGCAGGAGTGATGGCCCCAACCCCCGCTCCGAGGGCAGCAGCAGCAGTGGCAGCGAGAGCTCCAGAAACAGTTCAAGATGTTCTACACCAGGCCTGGACCCTGATCGGTACGAGAAACTCCGGGACAAGATGAAGCGGAGGATGGACTCTGGTGACAAATGGTTCTCCCTGGAATTCTTCCCTCCCCGAACCGCTCAGGGAGCTGTCAACCTGGTCTCAAGGTGAGCTGGTATATGTTATGGAAGGGTGAGCTGGACACCATCTGTCAGCCCTGTCCCAAGGCTGTACCTCTGTGGGTGTGTAGGGGGTGGGAAGGGGGAGGGGGCGGGGCCCTAGGCTTTGAACTTAGAACCTGGGCTCTATCCCTTAGCTTTTTCACTCAAGGCCACTGCTCTACTACTTGAGCCACACCTCACTTCCAGGCTTTTGATGCTTAATTGGAGATTAGTGTCTCACAGACTTTCTGCTTGGGCTGGATTTGAACTGCGATCCTCAGATTCAGCCTTCTGAGTAGCTAGAATTATAGACCTAAGCTACCAAGGCTGGCTCCAAGGGCTGTGCTTTAACCCAGTAAGAAAACACAGTCACCAGAGGCTAGAGAGGCTGTTTATGACTTCTTACTCCTTTAGCATCAGATATTTCTATATTTCAGATGTGGTTTTTTTTTTGGTGGGGGTGGGTCGGGCATGGGGCTTGAACTCTGGGCCTGGGCGCTGTCCCTGTGCTCTTCAGCTCAAGGTGAGCGCTCTATCACTTGACCTACAGCACCACTTCCCAGATATTTCTAGACAAACGCTTGTTTTTGTTTTTGTCAGTCATGGGGCTTGAATTCTGGGCCAAGGTGCTGTCCCTCAGCTTTTCAACTCAAGGCTAGTGCTCTACCACTTGAATCACAGTGCCACTTCTGGTTTTTTGGTGGTTCATTGGAGATGAGTCTCACAGAATTTCCTGCCTGGGCTGGCTTTGAACCTCGATCCTCAGATCTCAGCTTCCTGAGTAGCTAGGATTACAGGTGTATGCCACCGACGCCCAGCTCTAGACAAACACTTGTAAGGGTTAAATATGTTGATTCCCACATAACATTCCTTGGCAGAACTTGAGGCTGGATTATGGGTCGTTTAGGAAGTCACTGAATAGCAGCTTAGAGAATGTGTTGAGCAAATTGGGAATTGGGGTTATGCTTCTCAAAATCTAGAAATGCCAACTGAGTTAGGTTAGCAAACTTGGTGAATTTCAGTTCCTTTTCTTTTAAAAAAGCTTATGCTTTTTCCTGTCCAAACTCCTCACGTGTTGCTCTCAAGTTGGTCAAAGTTTAAAGGCACAGGACATTTAAATAAATGGTCACAACCCTGAACGCCAGTGCTCATGCCCATGCAGGCTTTGAAGACTACTTCAGGAACTGGCCTGCCTGTGCCCAAAATGACTGCCAATCCCTGGGGAGTCCTCTCACCCTCACCGTGTTGGGAGGTGTGGATGCATGTCACAAACCAGTGGCATCTCTGTGAAAACATTTTCTCTGCGATCTTAGGCATGTGTATGTGTGCCCCAGGCTCGGTTCTAAGTGCTGTGGACCGTTTCAGACCATGTTCTCCTGGTTGATAGGGACTAGATAAGAAACTGAGTCTCAGAGAGTTTAATGAATTTTCCTGAGATCACACAGCTAGTCAGCGAAGCCAGGCGATGAACGTGGTTGCTGACCTGATTTTGCATGTATACTCTCCTAGTCTCCCTGCCCTGCCCTCAGAAGGGTGAGGGGCAGCATCCCCCCACAGGGGCCCATCATCAGAAAGAAACCCCCTACAGGTTTGACCGGATGGCCACAGGTGGCCCCCTCTTCATCGATGTGACCTGGCACCCTGCAGGGGACCCTGGCTCAGACAAGGAGACCTCCTCCATGATGATTGCCAGCACGGCAGTGAACTACTGCGGCCTGGAGACCATCCTGCACATGACCTGCTGCCGCCAGCGCCAGGAGGAGATCACCCGCCATCTGCACAAAGCCAAGCAGCTGGGCCTGAAGAACATCTTGGCATTGAGGGGAGGTATGCCGTAGCACCCCCCCCCCCCGGGTTCTCGCTTCCCCAGAGGCGTGTCCTGTCCCCAGAAACATTCTTTACTTGCCGGAGGCTGCAACTGAGCATGCTCAGGGTCCTCTCTCGTCCTGTCGTCAGTGAGCATTGTGGGGAGCACTACCCAGATGGGGCTGCCGCTTTCCACCTCAAAACCCAGACATAAGAGTTCAGCCAGGATGCGGACAGTGCTTGCTAACCTGTGTCCCAGCAGCACAGATGTATAGATGGCAGCCTGTGCTTGGCCTGATCCGTTGCAGAGCACAGCCTGGTGTTCACCCAGGGGCATCTCAGTGCCACTGGGCCACCCAGGATTGGGTTGAGGGAGGCTGATGGGCGGGAGGGGTCTGTGGACCTCTGCAGAACTTGAGACTAGTGGAAAACTCCATGAGACAGGAACTCAGGCCCACGGGAGGGCAGGGAGAGAGGGCTGCTGAGCCCCAGGGCCCAGCCAGGGGGGGTCCCAGGTCCTGCAGATTCATTGGAGAGCCACTTCACCTCCACCATTAGCACCATGCCCACCAAGTTGCCCTTGGTACACATCTGACAGCTGGCTTATGTCTTCTACTACTTGTCAGCTGTGAGGTCGGACTTACACAGTGTGAAGTCCCAACCTTTGAGGCGCCCACAGCCCTGAGTCTAGGGGTACAAAAAGGCTCGAGATCAGGTGAGACCCAGTAGCCATGACCTCTAGCCACCCTGCAGACCCCATAGGTGACCGGTGGGAGGCGGAGGAAGGAGGTTTCAACTGTGCTGCAGACCTGGTGAGGCACATCCGAAGCGAGTTTGGGGACTACTTTGACATCTGCGTGGCAGGTGAGTGGCCAGCGCATCCGCCCTGGTGGGTGGGGAGGAAGAGAAGGAAAAGAGGCCTGGAAAACCAGCCTGTATTGTTCTGGGACATGAGGATCTGGGATGCCAGTGGCCGCTGAGAAGATTCAAGGTTAATCACAGCTGTCTTTGAACCCGCCTACTGCCCCTCACACTCCCAGAAGCTTCCCAGCCCTGTCCAGCAGAGGGCCAGAATTTACTAAGGAAACTCCAAAAGATAGGGAATCCCCAAGCCAAAGTGAGAAGATGGCATCAGATGCCAGTAGGCACTGGCCTGAGAAGAACCAAGGCCCTTCCTCCTCCCCTTTCCATATCACACCTGCCCCCTCTGGCAGGCCCCAAGGGCATGCTTTCCTGTACTGGTGTCCTAATTCCATTCCTGTGTCCATGGTATCAGTCGCAGCTGGAAGCCTAGATTGATTGGCAGTTTTGAGTGTCAGTTCCAAATTCCCAGCAGAGAGAATTGAATTGGCTTTACTGTACCTCGGGCAGCCCAGGCAGGGGGCCAAGTTCACCTGACAGAAATGGCTGGCTGGGAATGGGGAAGCCAAGCATTCCAGGGACTGGAGGTTGAGTGCCTGGGCTGATCTGTCTTCTTGGAGTGATCCTTTTTCGGGAAAGCATCCATGTTTGGTGGCACTGGGGTTTGGACTTGGGGCCTTGGCTTGCTAAGCAGACACTATCACTTGAGCCACTCCACTAGCTCCTTTTTGTGTTGGGTGTTTTCAGGACAGGGTCTCCAGTGAACCACCAGAAAACTAGAAGTGGCGCTGTGGCTCAAGTGGTAGAGCACTCACCTTGAGCTGAAGAGCTCAGAGACAGTGCCCAGGCTCAAGAATTCAAGCCCCACGACCGACCAAAAAAAAAAAAGAGTTTGAGTCCTTGTCTCAGACTACAACAACAACAAACTTAAATGGCTTAACGGAAATAATTTGTAATTATTCATTGTGGATAACGTTGGTCCTTTCCTTAGCCCCTTGTGTCCACGTCTGCTCTTCTCAGCAGGGCTGCCTAGGTGTCTGACACTGAGACAGGGCTAGGATCAGGAGGAGAACAGGTGTGGCTCCACCTGGCCATCACTAATGCAGTCCGTGGGGGACCATGAAGGAAGTATCTTGTAGTTGTGCTTTGCTTAAGGAGGATGATAAGACCAATGAGGGGCTGGGAATGTGGCCAATGGTAGAGCTCTTGCCTAGCATGCATGAAGCCCTGGGTTCAATTCCTCACCACCACATAAACAGAAAAAGCCAAAAGTGGCACTGTGGCTTGAGTGGTAGAGCACTAGCCTTGAGCACAGAGAGGCTCTGAGACAGAGCCCAGGCCTTGAGTTCAAGCCCCACTACTGACAGAAAAAAAAAAAAGATTACCACTGAGTTACACCCAGCTGGCCATAAACAAACTCAGCAAAATCCAGGGGTAGCCTTGTTTTGCTGGTGTTGATAAATGTGTCATTTCAGAACTTCCTGTTAAAAGAAGAATAGCTTCATTATTGAAAGTTCCCCTGCTCCTGAAATAAGAGTTTCATATCCTTTTTTTTTTTTTGGCGTTGGTACTGGGGCTTGCTGGTACTCAGGGCCAGGGACTGTCCCTTAGCATTTTCACTCAAGGCTAGTGCTCTACCACTTGGAGCCATCGTTCTGTTTCTGGTTTTCTGGTGGTTCATTGGAGATAAGAGTCTTACAGACTTCCCTGCATGGGCTGGCTTTGAACCACAGTCCTCAGATCTCAGCCTCATGAATCGCTAGGATCATAGGTACGTCTGACCGGACCTGGCTTCTCCTACTCCCAGCGGCTCTGGCCTTGGGGCTGCTCCCCCCTGAGCTCAGGGTTGAGTGCAGGCAGGAGAAACCAGCTACCTCCTGGGCTATGTTAAGATCACCGTCTTCCTGCCCTCCTGGCTTCGTGTGGCTGCCAGTAGTTGGGTCAGGGAAGACGTGAGAGTGCCCAGAGCTGGTCAGGGCTAGAGGACTCGCCCCTCCCTCAGGAATCATGGGGCCCCATTCCTTTCACGCCCAGCACAAGGTCATCCCACTGCCTCGCATTTAGACCCCAGGACTTTGTTTTGTGGGGTTTGGACCTGACACTAGAAGCAACACAAATTTCACCAGGGTGAGTCTTTTTTTTTACTCTATGACAGACTGATGTTTGAAAGTAGCAATTGTATTATCTCCATCTTTTTTTGGGGGGGGTGTCAGTCTTGGGGCTTGAACTCTGGGCCTGGACGCTGTCCCTCAGCTCAAGGCGAGTGCTCTACCACTTGAGCTACAATGCCACTTCTGGTTTTCTGGTGGTTTTTTGGAGATATGAGTTTCATGGCCTTTCCTGCCAGGCTGGCTTTGAACCTCGATCCTCAGATCTCAGCTTCCTGAGTAGCTAGGATTACAGGCGTGAACCACTGGCGCCCAGCTCCATCTATTTCTTGAAGCAAAGCCCCACTTTGTTCTAATCTTCCTATGTGATGTAGATCCTAGCTTTTCAGTCTTGGACTCTATTAAAAATATTTAAGTACTGGGTCCTGGTCACAAAAGGCCAGAAATAGAGATGTGGCTCAAGTGGTAGCATGCCAGTCTTGAGCAGAAAAAGCTACAAGATAGTACATAGTCCTTAAGTTCAAGCCCCAATACCTACACATATACATAAAAATAATATTGAGCCCGGCGCCGGTTGGCTCTAGCTACTCAGGAGGCTGAGATCTGAGGATCACGGTTCAAAGCCAGCCCAGGCAGGAAAGTCGGTGAGACTCTTATCGCCAATAAAAACCACCAGAAAACCGGAAGTGGTGCTGCAGCTCAAACCGTAGAGTGCTTGCCTTGAGCTGAAGAGCTGAGGGACAGCGCTCAGGCCCAGAGTTCAAGCCCCACAAAAATAAAAATAGAAATAATATTGAATCTAGATGCAGTTGTACTCCTGTGATCCTAGCTGCAGAGGAAGCAGAGGTCAGGAGGATCATGGCAAAAACACGAAACTTTCTCTGAAAAGCAAGCAAAAAGGGTCGGGTGTGTGGTTCAACTGTTAGAGCGCTTGACTAGCAACAGAATTAAATAAGAGCCAGGCACCTGTGGCTTATGCCTACTATAATCCTAGCTACTCAGGTGGCTGAGATCGGAGGATCCCAGTTTGAAGCCATCTTGGGCAGACAAATCCTGAAGACTCTTACCAATCCATTACTAAAGAGCTGGGAGTAGAGCTGTGACTCAGATGATAGAACACCAGCCTAGCGCCCAGGCCCTGAATTCAAGCCCCAGTAAGGGTACAATACATAAATACCACGGTATGCCAGAAGCTGCCTGCCAGGCCAGGGCGTGCATATTCCACTCAGTGGTCCTCCAGGTGCAGCCCGATCTGACTGGCTGGATGAGGCAGGACGGGGTGGGACATCTGTAACTCTCCTCCCCCACACCAAGGGAGCAGCTCCAGCCTCCACCCAGGAGGCTCCCGTGTTCAACCATCTGCTGTGCTGGGGGTGCAGGCATGGAGACTGCGGTGGGGGCGGCCCTCCTCCCCACTCAATTGTGCTCCCTATTGTCAGGTTACCCCACAGGCCACCCTGAGGCAGCGAGCTTTGAGGATGACCTAAAGCACCTGAAGGAGAAGGTGTCCGCGGGCGCCGACTTCATCATCACGCAGCTCTTCTTCGAGGCTGACACCTTCTTCCGCTTCATCAAGGCCTGCACAGACATGGGCATCACCTGCCCCATTCTCCCTGGCATCTTTCCCATCCAGGTGAGGGGTCGCATGACTGAGGCCTTCCCCCACCACTTCCCAGCCCACCATCCCAGCCCCAGGCCGGGGCTCAGGAAAAGTGCTGAGCTCAGAGATGTTCTCTCATGCTCGGTAAGTTTCCCAACAGACAGACAGGCCACCTCCAGCTTCCTAAAATAGCAACAGTGTTTGCTGAGGGTGTTGTATATTAGCCGGCTGCCAAGTGTCACCCAAAGGGATGCTTAGCAATAATAAGTTGTAGTTAAAGACAGTGTTTCCAGCCGGGCGCTGGTGGCTCACGCCTGTAATCCTAGCTACTCAGGAGGCTGAAATCTGAGGATCGCAGTTCAAAGCCAGCCCGGGCAGGAGAGACCGTGAGACTCCTATCTCCAATAAACCACCAGAAAACCAGAAGTGGCGCTGTAG
>NW_012267222.1:7322973-7354991 GCF_000151885.1 Dipodomys ordii | reverse complement strand
CCCAGGTGACATGTCTGCCCTGGAATGACGAGCCCCTGGCTGCCGAGACCAGCCTGATGAAGGAAGAACTGCTACGCGTGAACCGCCAGGGCATCCTCACCATCAACTCCCAGCCCAACATCAATGGAAAGCCATCTTCTGACCCCGTCGTGGGCTGGGGTCCCAGCGGGGGCTATGTCTTCCAGAAGGTGAGAGGGGGGCTCCTGGCGGTTGCCCCTGATTGGGAGTGATAGGAGCATGGGGGTGGACAGGAGCTGGCACTTTAAATGATGTAGACTTGGCCTGAGGCTCAGTTTTGTCTTTGGTGAAATGAGGGTAAAGCATGAAGGATGCAGGAAGCAGTTGCCATTCTGGCTCACACCGCTCCCCAGAGCTGCTGGAGGTGGATGGTGTTCAGAACCAAAGCCTCTGGGCCCTGGCTGTAGAAAGATCTGTGTTCAGCCAGGCGCCGGTAGCTCATGCCTGTAATCTTAGCTACTCAGGAGGCTGAGATCTAAGGATCACCGTTCAAAGCCAGCCCAGGCAAGAAAGTCCTTGAGACTCTTATATCCAAATGACCCACTAGAAAACCAGAAGTGGCGCTGTGGCTCAAGTGGTAGAGCACTCACCTTGAGCTGAAGAGCTGAGGGACAGTGCCCAGGCCCAGAGTTCAAGCCCCATGACAAACAAAAAAGAAAAAAAAAAGATCTGTGTGCATTTCCCAGTTGGCTCGACTACTCCCAGCCTGGTCACCTCCTCTGTATATCCAGCACCAGCCAGCCCTGCGGTGCTGGGAACAGTTAACCGCCAAATGTAAATAAACCCAGCTCAGCCCTAGTGGCTGTGGCACTAGAGAAAATGTCATTCAGTGACTGGGGATGCTGGATCACCCCAGGCCTCGCTTCCTCAACCTGTCAGACCCACATGGGCCTGTGTCCAGTGTCCAGCATGCCTTCTCCCCAGTGGCTGGGAAAGGGGTCCAGACAGAAACCTCACATGCCCACCCCTGGTGTATTCACCAGCTCAGGCTGTCTCCGGTCCTGCTGCCTTCAGGGTCTTGGGCCTGTGGGGGCCCTTCGGGAGGGCGGAGGGCATCTGACTGGGCCTGGAGCTCACCATGCAGTGGGGAAGGAGCTGGGGTAGATATGTGACAGGTGCCTGTCTCCCTCAGGCCTACTTAGAGTTCTTCACTTCCCGAGAGACAGTGGAGGCGCTTCTGCAAGTGCTGAAGAAGTACGAGCTCCGGGTCAATTACCACATCGTGGATGTGAAGGTGAGCTAGCTCCCACAGTTCAGATGGGACTTAGCAGGGCCAGAGCACCTGAGCCTGAGAACACCCACATTCATTCCTTCAACAGTCACCTGCCCAGGCCAGGCAGATCAGGCCAGACATACAGATAAAACCAGGCCCCACGCTGGGTGCTGATGGCTCATATCTATAATGCTAGCTACTCAGGAGGCTGAGATCTGAGGATCATGGTTCAAAGCCAGCCCTGGCAGGAAAGTCCACAAAGACTCTTATCTCCAATTAGCCACCAGAAAGCCAGAAGTGGCATTGTGGCTCAAAGTGGTAGAGCCCAGGCCCTGAGTTCAAGTCCTATGACGACAAAAAACTAAAAAAAAACAAAAGCAGGTCCCTGCTCTCTCAAGAGCTCCCAGCCTAGTGAAAGAGATTGGTCAGCGTGAGTGGGAAAATTGGGAAGAGATCCTGGGTACACAGAACCTTCCAAGGGCACAGAGGAGGAGAGAAGGGCTTCGGGGCAAGGGCACACACGTGCAGAGGCACCACAGTGTCTGGGGACCCTGGGAATGGGAGATGTCAGTCTTCAGTGGATCCTTCAGGGGTCCTGATTGTCCTCCTTGAAGTTTGGGATTCCAGTAGTGGAGTCACTTGGCTCTGTTTCATTTTAGGCAGATCACGGAAGGTAGCCATTGGTAACAGGCAGGGGAGGGCTGGAGCCAGGGAGGCCCAACAGGCCTGCCAAAGATTAGATGAGGGGCTGACCAGAGTGGTAGTCATGGGGCTTGGACTCAGGACCTGGGTGCTATACCTGAGCTTTTTCACTCAAGGCTACTACTGTTCTAGCACTCAGCCACAGGACCACTTCTGGTTTTCTGGTAGTTAATTGGAGCTAAGATTCTCAGACTTTTCTGCCCAGGCTGGCTTTGAACCACAATCTTCAGATCTCAACCTCCTCAGTAGCTAGGATTATAGGTGTGAGCCACTAGCACCCAGTTTAGATTTCGGGTTTTAATGGAGACCAAACAATGTCATTGTCAGAGACACAGGCCTGGGAAGGTATTGGAGGCAGGAAATGCTGAGTTGGAGGTCAATGAAAGACTGTGGGTGTCTCTGGTCTATTCTGCCCAACCCCTCTTCCCCGCTCAGGGTGAGAACATAACCAACGCCCCTGAGCTGCAGCCCAATGCCGTCACATGGGGTATCTTCCCTGGCCGGGAGATCATCCAACCCACCGTGGTGGATCCTGTCAGCTTCATGTTCTGGAAGGTAAGGGAGCTGGGAAGGGGCCTGTTCTGCCACCTCAGGACGGTAGGGAAACCCCTGTGCTGTAGACCACAGACTTGGCCTGCAGAGCCACATAGTCATGTGGCGGTTCCTCGTGGGCTGGGCGGGATGGCAGTGGCCGTGGGACCCGTGCTGTACCTGTAGAGCATATAGAAACCTGACCCAGAGGCAACCCTGGTGTCTTGGCCTGTGTGTATATGTGTGTGTGTGTAGGATGAGGCCTTTGCCTTGTGGATTGAGCAGTGGGGAAAGCTGTATGATGAGGAGTCCCCGTCCCGCGCCATCATCCAGCACATCCACGACAACTACTTCCTGGTCAACCTGGTAGACAACGAGTTCCCACTGGACAACTGCCTGTGGCAGGTAGTGGAAGATACATTCGAGCTGCTCACCAGGCCCCCCAAGCGCGACGGGGATGTGGAGGCCCCCTGAGTCCCAGGCCTGACATCCTTCACTGTGCCCACCCACCTTTCCCACTGTCCTCCGGGCCTGGTTCTTCCCAGGGGGTAATGGCAGTAAGGCCAGCAGGAGGCGTCCGGGCTCTGGCTGGACCAGAGTCAGCCCCACGTGGGAGCCTGCCACCCTCTGAGAGAGCGTGCTCGGGGTCGGGAGCACACTGCCCTCCCTGCCCCACACCAGGGCAGCCTCCGGAGCTAACAAAGGACCCCGGTGAACTTGCACTTGGAGCCCTCGTGGGCCGGGCAGTGAACTCGATGAACTCAACGGGGACTCGCAGCACTGACGACATGGCAGAGTGAAGGTGCCACATCGTCCCACTGAGGTGGGAGGGGCAGGCCACTGCCGCCTCCCTGCGTGGCTGACAGGTGCCAGACCTCATCCCCCAAGCGTTCCCTCAGCTGCGGTCCCCCCAGCCCCAGGCCTGCCCCATAACGTGGCTTCTCTGTTCCGATGGCTGGATGGAAAAGCACCCCTGTGGTGAAAGGCCGTCCCAGCCCTCCTGCTTCCCTCCACCCCTCAGCTCAGGCAGGGCCCGGCCACGCCCCAGCTGGCCTTCCTAATGCCAGCTGCCGGCCCTCCTCTCAGCCCGGCACTCCTCCCAGGACCCAGCCCCAGGTTCTGCTGCCTGGGGCAGTGGCCAGCAGGTGCAGCCGGCTGCTCTTCCTTGGCTCCTGGCCTGCTGGCCTTGGCAGGAAGGAGCCCCGCACACGGACGCGGGTGTCAGAAGAACGGCTGAGTGACGCAGCCTTCAGGGAACACAGCAGAAGCAGCCTTTTATTGTCCCCCAGAGTCGTCCCTCTCCCGCTGCACTCGTGAGGTAGGAGTCTTTGGGGGGCCCTGAGGGACCTGGGCCTCAGTGCTGCGCATCACTCCACAGGCACCAGTCGCGGGCTGCAGCCTGGCCCTTTGTTCTGCCCCACACTCACCACAGCCAGGGCCTGGGCACTCAGGGAGCGGCTGCGGCTGCGTCTCCTGGCTGTCACACACTGGTACCACTGTTTAAAGGCCTGGTACCCAGGGAGGGACAGAAAAGGCTATTTGGCTCCCTTCAAGGCCTGGGCTTTGGCCTGCCAGGGGATCACCTGTGCCCAGCTCATGTCCCCCCCAGAGGCCGCTCCCCCCGCCTGGGCAGCCTGCCTGCCCTTCTCCAGGGAAAATGCAGAGTCTCAGAATAGATCTGACTTGTGACCTGGAAGCTGTGTCTGCAGAGCCCCAAACAAGGGGACCCAGCCCCCCCGCCGGGGCTGCGACGAGAGGCCAGGGATCCAAGCTGGGCCTTCTTGCTCCTAGATGGAGCAGCACCAGTCACAGCAAAGGTCCAATATCTGGCTGTGTTCTGTAATCCAACTGATCCCCTCCCTGGGGTGGCTACCACGGAGACCCCTGACCCAGGAACCAGAGGCAGCTGGGGGACAAGGTGGGGTGACCACCGCGGAGACCCCTGACCCAGGAACCAGAGGCAGCTGGGGGACAAGGTGGGGTGACCGAGCTGGTACCTGGGAGAGGACCCAGCGCTCCTCTTCCTGCCGCAGCCGCTGAGCCGCGCGCAGGCGCACCATGCTCCGCCGCCACGTCCTCCAGGCGAGCCACAGGTGCCACTGCCTGAGCTAGGGACATGGGTGACAGGCAACAAGCCCTGGTGCCCCTTGCAGCCCAGCCCTGCCATGTTGGGGTAGAAGGGTAGTGACAGCCCCAGCCCTGTGTCCCCAGGTTTCTGAGCATGCACCCTTGGAGGGGGAGGCGCCGTTAGCAGGGTTAGGCTGAGGGGTGATGTGCCCGGGGGCCTCCAAGCCCACTCACCAGGGCCCGGGACAGCTGCTCCACCCCTTTAGCATCCACCCAGCGCTGCCATGTCAGTGCCAGGCACCGGGCCTGCCGGGAAGCCTGGAACCTGTGACGCAGAGTCTCCAGACGCCAGCGCCACGCGGCCTTCCTTCTGGGGGCAAGGGCATCGGGACCTCTTCAAGGCCAAGGGGAGGGGCGGTGGTTCAGCACTGACCAGGGAGTGCTCCCCCCCCCCCCCAGTTCTTACCCCAGTCGCCTCCAGGGGCCCCGGCCATGGAGAGCCCTGCCCGCAGAGCCGCAGAGCCTGCCTGGGCCAGAAGGGGGCAGCTCAGGGGTGCTGCTGTCCCGTCCAGGCCGCTCTAGCCAGAGCTGGAAGGCGGGGCAGAGGGGCAGCTCTCTGCCACCTGGAACGGAAGGGGTTGGGTTGGGAGAGGGGCGCCTCCCCTCCTCACACACACACCCTGAGTGATAATACACGAGAAAGGAATTGTCTGCAAACCCCCAGAAAGATAGAAGAGGCAGTGGGTGGGAGCACGTTGGGCTCACCTGAGAGCGGGCGGCTGCTCTCAGCCCGGGTCCTGCCCCTCCGGGGCCTCTGTCCAGCACAGGGAGGCTGCAGGGTTGGCCTGGGCAGTGCAGGCGCTGTGGCCCGTGTCCAGCAGCTGTGGGTCTGCAGGGAGAGCCAGCGGGGGAGATCTGAGCCTCCCAGGGCCTGCTGACCACTTAGAGCCCAAGGGGGGGCTTTGCCCTGCCTGCCCCCTCCCCCCGCAGCTCTACAAAGCTGGCCTTGCTGAGGCCTGTCCTTAAAAGTGGTGAAGCCCAAGCCCCCCAGCACCTACAACACACAGGCCAGGGGCTCTAGGGGACTCAGTGACACGAGCCGCCAAGCGAGGGTGGGCACATGGGCCTGTGGCAGAGCAGGGGCAAGAATTAAGTAATATGTATATGTGTGTTGTGTATGTTTGTGTATATGTGTAGATAGATGTGGCACATGGGCATAGCAATACAGAACTATCATCCTGGCACAGACAAGGCTGAAACAGGTTTGTGAGTTTTGAGGCCAACTCGGGCTACCCAGTCAGAGCCTGTCTCAAAAAAAAAAGTTGCTAGGCCCGGGTGACTCATATCCATAATCCTAGCAAATTAGGAGGCTGAGATCTGAGGATCACAATTGAAGGCCAACCCAGGCAGGAAAAGTTTACATGACTCCATCTCCAGTTAACTAGCAAAAAGCAAGAACTGCAGGCATAGCTCAAGTGATAGAGTGGCAGAGAGGAGTGAACAAGCCCAGTGAGCGTAAGACTTCTGAGCTTGAGCCTCATACAGGCACACGCACAGATTGCCCTGAAGCTGGGCACTGGTAGCTCATGCCTATCAATGAAGCACCCTGCGCCTGCAGAATCTGCCGCTACTGTGACCCTATATATGTGAATTTTGCAAACCACCACAATTGTCTGAGTTCTATTTTAAAGACATGACAACCACTCGTGTACCTGTCTAGTCTATTAGATTCTTCCTGGCATTCTGAAACCAAATTCCTGGTGATGCCAAGTGATATTTAGAAACACTACTTGCCCAGTCAGCGTCTCTGGGCCTGGTCCCTCAGCCAATGTCCCCAGACCACTGTGTGGTGTCACACTTCTCAGTGGCTTTCCCTCCTCCTAGGCCCTCAGCCTCTCATCACCGCTTAGACCTGTCAGAACTAATGAATTCTGGGCTGGAGAGAGACTGATCTTTGACTGGAGAAAATTATGAAAACGTTATTTTTTTCTACTTTGTATTTTATAATTTTTTCCATAATGGAGATACTTCATTTTTATAATAAAGAAAATAACAAAAAATGTGTGACTATCTTCATGTATCCATCTTGTTCCTAAACTGCCCCATGATAAATTGCTGAGAGCTGGGTGCTGATGGCTCATGCCTGTAATCCTAGCTACTCAGGAGGCTGAGATCTGAAGCCAGCCCAGGCAAGAAAGTCCACGAGAGACTTTTGTTCAATTAAATACCCCCCATCCCCTTGGGCTGGGAAGGTGGCTCAGTGGTAGAGTGTTTGCCTTGCATGCATGAGGCCCTGGGTTCAATTCCTCAGTACCACATAAGCAAGAAAAAAAAGCCAGAAGTGGTGCTGTGGCTCAAGTGGTAAAGCATTAGCTTTGAGCAAAAGAAGTTCAGGAACAGCACCCAGGCCCAGAGTTCAAGCTCCAGGACCAGCGCAGGAAAAAGCAGGGCTGGAGGTGTGTGTCAGGTGGTAGAGGGCCAGCCAGATAGAAGTGAGGCACCCTGAGTTCAAACCCCCAGTAATACCAAAAAAGAAAAAGGATTTGTCTGTCTCTATAACAGACTGGGGCCCAGGCAGACAGACCTGCACAGAGCTAGCAGCCAGGAGAGGCCCTATTACATTTGTTGATGGTTTCTGTGTTGTCCAGAGTCAGGACAGCAAAGAGGACCAGGGTCCTGGAGGACAAAACAGCGTCTGGCTGTGGGGCTGAATGAAATAAGCTGGACTCCACCTCACCTGCTTCCAAGGGACAGGGGCGTCCAGCAACAGCAGGACGCGCCCTCTGCTGGCCAGCCTGGGCCAGTGCGTGGGGCCAGCTCCCTGGACTCCCCAGGTCCAGAGGAGGCGTCTGACCCCAGCCTGCTGGAGCCAGATGATAGCAGCTCTCTGGACATGGCTCCCGGTGGAGGCCTCTGCAGCCCTGGTGAAGGAGGAGACACCCACTATTGGCTATTGGCACCATGGTTCTTTAAAGACAGCCCTGCAGGAGGCCTTTCCCAGAGTTCTTTGGGAAGGGCTCAGGGCATACCCGACTGAGCCCCACCCCCCTGCTCATTCTTCTGGAATCCTATTAAATAGGCATGGCAGGGCTGAATGGCCACAGCAAACAGGGCAAGCATTCTGCTTCAGGGATGGACAGGATGGTTTGGTTATCTTTTTCCTCCCTTTACCTAGCAAGAACACTGGTGCTCTGCCCACCTGCTATGAGTCTGGTCCTGTGCCCAGTGCTCATCCACCCTGCCACACTGATGGCACGAAGGGGGGTGAGAGAGAGGCAGTACATTGCCTGAAGCCGGTGGCTCACGCCTGTAATCCTAGCTACTCAGGAGGCTGAGATCTGAGGATCGCAGGTCAAAGGGCAGCCCAGGCAGGAAAGTCTGTGAGACTCTTATCTCCAATTAACCACCAGAGAACCGAAAATAGTGCTGTGGCTCAAGTGGTAGAACACTAGCCTTGAACTGAAGAGCTGAGGGACAGCGCCCACGCTTAGAGTTCAAGCCCCACGACCAACAACAACAACAACAAAAAGAAAGAAAAAGAAATCAAGATTTCAGAGCCAAGTGCCAAGGACTCACGCCTGTAATCCTAGCTGCTCAGGAGGCTGAGATCTGAGGATCACAGTTCAAAGCTAGTACAGACAAGGAAGTCCATGACTCATTACCAATAAACCACCGGAAAACTGGAAGTGGTGCTGTGGCTCAAGTGGTAGAGTGCTCACCTTTGCTGAAGAGCTCAGGGACAATGACCAGGCCCTGAGTTCAAGCCCCAGGACTGGCTAAAGAAAATACACATACACACATACACACACACACACACACAACTTTTTTTAAAGCCACATGACCCCTCATGGAACCAATATCCTGTGTCATGTGTCCCTACTGAGAGTGGTGTGAGCTGTATTCACTGTCTTGCTTCTGCCTGGCTGACCCCTTCACCCCAGCCCTGAGCTAGGGATGCCAAATGAAAGTGGCTAAAACTAAGTCCGGTAGGAGCTGGGGGGTGGGGGGAGAAGGGGAGGGGAGTGTGGGAGGGAGCAGCTACTTAGCATGTGCAAAGCCCCAGGGCTCCGTGCACCACAATTCATTCATTAAAACTATTCAGTATTGGATCAGGCGCCCGTGGCTCGCGCCTATAATCCTAGCTACTCAGGAGGCTGAGATCTGAGGATCATGGTTGAAAACCAGCCTGGGCAGGTAAAGTCCAGGAGACTCTTATCTCCAATAAACCACTCAGGAAACCGGAAATGGCACCATGGGGCAAGTGGTAGAGCACTTGCCTTGAGCTGAAGAGCTGAGGGACAGAGTCCAGGCCCAGAGTTCAAGCCCCACCACTGACAAAAGGCAAAAAACAAAAACTGCCGGGTGCTGGTGGCTCACGCTTGTCATCTTAGCTAGATGAGGATAGCAGTTCAAAGCCTGGACAGGAGAGTCCATGAAACTCTTATCTCCATTAAACCACTAGAAAACTGAGCTGAAGAGCTCAGGGACAGCGCAGCTGGCGCTGTGACTGTAGCTGGGGTCAGCTGGACCGCAAGAAAAACACTCCCGGAGGGAGGGTCCCTTCTCCCTCCCAGGCCCCTCCCCTCCCAAGCTGCAGCCTCTCCAGCCTGCCTCCCACCTTGGCCTCTGTCTCTCTCACACACACACATGCGCACACATACACACGTGTGTGTGTGTGTGTGTGTGTGTGTATAGCCGCTTCTTCTCCTCCTCTGCCTCAATTTCCTCTCCTCTGTTCTGGGACTAATTCTGCTGGGCCCTAAGAGAACCGTGGCAATGCCCTGCACCGGGCGGGTGAGCAGGGTGCAGGCGAGGGGGCCACGCAGGGCCCGTGGGTGTAAAGTGGGGGCCACGCTGAGATTCAGGGAGGCCGGCAGCCAAGGGGTGGGAAAGCTGGGACCCCAGCACTGCAGAATTCCGGCCCCCAGATCCTGCCCAACCACCCCGTGCTGGGGGCCCCCGTGGCACTGGCTGTCGGGGATGGACGGCCGCCACCCCCCTCCCCCGCCCTCCCCGCCCCTGTGCCCCGCACCCAGTCTCCCAGTCCCGGCTCACTCTGCCAGCAGGAGCAGCGGCGGCACAGGGCAGCCCGCGCCCGTCCCTGGCTCTGTCGCTCTGCCTCCTGCCGCCAGGCCAGCCGCGGGAGCCGGGCAGCTGCAAACGCAGGCCTGGCGGGCAGCCAGCTCTCTCCGGGCACCTTGCACTCCCATCCAGCAGCTCCAACTGTGGAAGATGCTGGAAGGGGAGCGTCCACCCTGAGGATGCCGTGTCCCCCAGCCCTCTTCGGTCCTCCCCTGGGCGGCAGGGAGGGACTGGGGTGGCTTTCCTCTGCTTCCCTTACTAGGGACAGGAGGGGTCAAAGGTCATCATGACAGGTGGCAGGGACAGGAAGGGACCATCAGCTTCCAGTGCCCAGTCCTGGGCTCAGCTGCTGCTCGGGTTTTGAGCATGAGCCGGGCACTGTGTCAGGGGATGTTTGCACGCCACTCTGGTGCTATCCCAGAGGGGTGAGCACTTTGTATGGCCTCCCTTTTACAGATAGGAAAGAGGAAGCCCAGAGAAGTCAAGCAACTTGTCCAATATCACACAGCCAGTGAGGTGCAATGCTGGGCTGAGAAGCCAGGCAGAAAACTGTCATCACCATCATGCTAAGGATGAGGAAGTGAGGAGCCAGGTGCCAGGGGCTCACGCCTGTCATCCCAGCTACTCAGGAGGCTGAGATCTGAGCATCACAGTTCAATGCCAGCCCGCGCAGAAAAGTGCATGAGACTCATCTCCAATGAACCTCCAGAAAAAGCCAGAAGTGGCGCTGTGGCTCCAGTGGTAGAGTGCTAGCCTTGGCCCTGAGATCAAGTCCCAGGACTGGTGCGTGTGCATGCGCATGTGCGCTCACACACACACACACAGAATCAAGCGAGAGACCCCTTCAGAGCACCTCCCCATGCTGCCCCTCATAGCAGGAAGAGTGGGGGGGGGCCTGAGCCTGGGGCCAAGCCCCCTGGAGAGGGACAGGGGGTCCTAAGGGATGCCAGCCCCCAGGGGACATGGCTGGAACGCAAGGAGTGATGGGAAAAGCTGCTGGGAAGGAGCAAATGCCCTGCGCAGAGGGCAGCGTGGCTGTCCCTGTGGGGGGGAGGGGTCCCTACCGCCTGTGGAGGGCCGGCTGGCACCACATTGCTGCACCCCAAGAACGCTGGTCCCGCACCTGCCAGCAGAAGAAACCCTCCCCCCGTGAGCGCCCCTCAGGGCCCACAGGGTAGGGAGTAGGGAGGATGGGGAAGTCCTGCCCCCCCTTACCTCCTCCAGAGCGCCTTGGGCTGTGCCGCAGCCCAGCCCAGCCCCCTCTCCTCCAGGGCCCCCCCACAGCTCCAGGACCGATGATTTGGTCTTGCTGCCGTCTGGCCGAGGGTCGGGGCCCCATGCCCTCCTCCGCCACCGGCTCAGGACGCCCCGCAGCAGGCGCCGCTCAGCACCCCGGGAGAACGAGCTGCGGACAGGACGAAGGGACGGAGGGGGGGTGAGCTCCGGCCCCCTGACCCCGGCCCAGCCACAGCCCGGAGTCCTGAACCCACCCACGAGACACGCCGGGGAGTCGGGCTAGCTCAGAGCCTGTGTGCTAACCTAGCATGCGGGGAGCGGGGGAGACCCCAGGTTCCAACCCCAGCACCCTCCCCCCAAAAACAAAAGGAAATTTTGATGTACAGTCTAAGCCCCAGAGTAAGATGTGTGTGTGTGTGTGTGTGTGTGTGTGTGTGCTCGTGCACACGCGCGCGCACCAGTACTGGGACTTGAACTTAGAGCCTGGGCATTGTCTCGACTTTTTTTTTTGTCAGTCATGGGGCTTGAACTCTGGGCCTGGGTACCGTCCCTGAGCTCTTCAGCTCAAGGCTAGCACTTGCACTTGCTGTGTGTCAGTGGCTCATGCCTATAATCCTAGCTACTCAGGAGGCTGAGATCTGAAGATCACGGTTCAAAGCCAGCCTGGGCAGAAAAGTCCATGAGACTCTTATCGCCAATAAACAACCAGAAAACCAGAAGTGCTGCTGTGGCTCAAATGGTAGAGCACTATCCTTGAGCTAAAGAGCTGACGGACAGCGCCCAGGCCCAGAGTTCAAGCCCCACAACTGTCAAAAAAAAAAAAAAAGTCAAGGCGAGCACTCTACCATTTGAGCCACAGCGCCACTTCCAGTTTCCTGAGTGGTTTATTGGAGATAAGAGTCTCACAGACTTCCCTGCCCATCCAGCTCTTAACTGTGATCCTCAGATCTCAGACTCCTGAGCAGCTAGGATTACAGGCGTGAGCCAAGCGCCAGGGGCTCAGAGCCTACAGATAGAATTTTTAGTCCTGTATGTGCTGGTGTGGTCTCTCTGGGGTGGGCAGAGATGCCAGTCCCCCCTGTCCCTCGGCCCCAGCCTGGGCTCTGGGTCCTGGCGGTCACTGATGCCTTGGCTCGGGCTGCCAGCAGCTCGCTGCTCGGCCCCATGCAGAGGCCTGGCATCCTCCGGGCACCAGCGTGCCAGGACCCATGCTGGGGCTGCAGGAATGGGGAGATGGCCCGGCCCACACGCCACCAGACACGGCCCTTGGCACCCAGGACTGCTGTGTGCCCACCCTGTGGCGCGGGCCAACCGGAAGTGGCGAGTTCCTGGACACCTACGTGGCTTGCTGGCACTGGCGGAGCCGATTCCTCCACAGCAGCAGTGCACGCTGCAAGGCCAGGCTCCGGCAGCCTTCCTGCAGCCAGCCCTGCTTGCGCTTCCGCCGCTCAGCCTGGACCTCCTCCCCCAGGCCAGGGGCCCGGGGGGCTCCTGAGGCTGAGTCACCACCTGAAAGCCGCCGTAAGACAGTGAGCCGTCACCAAGGCCTCCAGCTACCCCAAACCCACGGCCTCTGCCCCTCATGGGCCTGGCCCCTCGTGGACAACAGCTCCTTCCGGCCACCTTCAAACCTTCAAACCTTCCCCCCAACACCCCAGCTTCCTCAGCAGTGGGGTGCTCTGATCGTTGAGTGGGAGTGAGGTACCCCAGCACTGAGCAGGCCTGGGGGGAGGACAAGGAGGGGACAGCCGCTCTCCACGAGATCTGGGACACCCCCCAGGTCCCCATGCGTGGCTGGCTGAACCCCGACAGAGGCCGCCACAAGAATCCATGCACTGGGCGCTGGTGGCTCACGCCTGTCATCCCAGCTACTCAGGAGGCTGAGATCTGAGAATCATGGTTCAAAATCAGCCAGGGCAGGAAAGTCCATGAGACTCTCATCTCCAATGAACCACCAGAAAACCACAAGTGGCGCTGTGGCTCAAGTGGCAGAGCGCTAACTAGCCTGGAGCTGAAGAGCTCAGAGACAGCGCCCAGGCCCAGAGTTCAGACACACACAGAAACAGACAGACCCCCCCCCCAGGTGAAGCCTCCATTAGGTGGCAGTATTTGCTGAGCAGCACCCGGGGGCACCCGCTGGGCGGGAAGGGGCGCTCTGCCCCCCACCCGCTCACCTGTCCTCTGCCAGCACAGAGCCAGCCACGGCACCGTGGCCCCACCCAGGGCCCGGCGCTGCTTCATCTGCACCCACCGCTGCAGACACAGCGTCAACACGCTCCGGCCTCGCGCCCTTCCTCGTGTGAGCTGACACCAGGCCCCAAAGCACCTGGAGAGAAAGTGTCTCCATCTGTGAAATGGCCGAGCCAGAGGGGTTCTGAGTATGTTACCTGCCCAGACCATGCCACCAGAAGGCCCCAGCAGCTTCCCATCAGGCCTCCCACACCCCCTGCACCCCTCAAACCAGTTCCCACCCAGAGACCAGAGACCAGAGCACATCACACACTCCTTTAAGTCCCAGCCTCCTGGCTCTTAGGATCTGATGGCCCTGGGTGATCGTTCCTCTCCCCCCACCTCAAAACACCTGGTCCCCTCCCTGGACCAATGAAGGTCCAGCAGGACTCTGCTGCTCACGAGTTTCCCTGTCTCCCTTAGGAGACATGGTCATCACTTATCTAGGAAAACTCCCAGCTTAACCTGGAAGGCAGGGCCCTGTGGCTCTCGCCTATAATCCTAGCTACTCAGGAGGCTGAGATCTGAGGACTGAGGTTCAAAGGCAGCCCAGACAGGAAACACTGTGAAACTTATCTCCATAGACAACTAGAAAACCGGAAGTGGTGCTATGGCTCAAAGTGGTAGAGCACTAGCCTTGAGCAAAAGAGCAGCAACCAGGCCCTGAGTTCAAACCCCATGACCAACAAAAAAACAAACTCGTAGACCTGTGCCCTCCCTGGCCAGCTGGCACTGGGTGGCATCTCCCTCCGTCCGTCCCCTCACCGTGCTGGCTCCCCGGGGATGTGGGCCGGGTGGGAGGCTGGGACAAAGCCCTGGGCCTGCAGCTCAGGGTGCTGAGTCTTCCCCGTCTTCCTACCTGCCGAGCCAGGCTCTCTGGGGCTGGGGGGCCGCTGGGGCCTCTGTAGCATGCGAGCACCGGGTCTGCGGGGAGCCCCCTGTCCTCCGAGTCCCTGCGGTGGCCCCGGGGGCCTCCCCCAGGGTCCCCTTCTCCCGCCTGGCCTGGTCCTCCTGATAACACCAGAGGAGGAAAGCTGTGGAGGGAGGGAGGAGAGGGAAGGAGCGGGGTCCAGGCCAGGAGGGGCCTCTGACTCCTGGTCTGCCACGCCCCCCTCACCCAGCACCCTCACTTAGGCCTCTGGCCAGCATCAAAGGCCCACAACACACAGCATGTGCACCTCCCACTGCTGTGTGTCCTCAAGCTGACCACTTAACTTCTCTGGGCCACAGTTCTCCATCAGTAACAGGGACACACTACTGGAGGAAGGTCACCATGATGCTCCAACTTGCATTACCAAAATAGTGCTCTACACATGTGAACAAGCTCAGGCCCTGCTCTCCCCCTCCCCAATCCCTCCCTCCTGCCCCCCCCCCGCCCCGGCCCTGCCTGCATGATTTTTGGGTTTTTTTTTGTCGGTCATGGGGCTTGAACTCTGGGCCTGGGCGCTATATCTCAGCTCTTTAGCTCAGGGCTAGCGCTCTACCATTTGAGCCACAGCACCATTTCCAGATTTCTGGTGGTTCATTGGAGATGAGGCTCATGGACTTTCCTGCCTGGGCTGGCTTTGAACCTCAATCCTCAGGTCTCAGCCTCCTGAGTAGCTAGGATGACAGGCGTGAGCCACCAGCGCCCGGCTTGCATGGTTTTTTCCCCAGCACCCACCACCTTACCTGCCAGGTGATGCAAGGCCTGCAAGATCTGGACTCTTCTGTCTCCCTCACCTGGTCTCTGCCCAGGCCGCCGTGGCACAGGCCTGGTCCCCTCCGTGGGCCCCAGCTTCCCTGGACTGAGAGGGAAGATGCCCGGAGAACCCAGTGCCCCAGCTGATGGCTGGTTCCCTCACCCCCATACCCTCACCCTGGTCTCTGAGCTCGGGGTGCTGGGCCAGGGCCCCCTGCTCTATTCTACTCTATTCCAGTTTATTTTATTCCTGATTATCCAAGGTGCTTGCGGGGGGGGGGGGGGGGGGGGGGGCGGGGGAATGGAAAAGAGAGAAGAGGGGGGCGGGGGGGGGAGAGACACGTCTGCTTTTGCTTTATTTCCTTCAGTCTTGTTCAGATATTTTATTTTCTTGTGATGTTGAAGAGGAGACCCAGGGGCTTGCGCGGGTCACGCATGCACTTTACCCCCAGCTACGACGCCAGCTCCTACTTAACATTTCTTTTGGTTTTTAACAATAAAGATGTGTTAGTGGCACTGTGGCTCAAGTGGTAGAGCACTTGTCTTGAGCTGAAGAGCACAGGGACAGCGCCCAAGCCCAGAGTTCAAGCCCCATGACCGACAAAACAAAAAAATAACAATAAAGATGTGTTTAAATAACACTTAAATAATTATTCAATTTACAAATAAGACTCAGAACATGCTGGGTGCCAGTGGCTCATGCCTGTAATCCTAGCTACTCAGGAGGCTGAGATTTGAGGATCTCAGTTCAAAGCCAGCCCGGGCAAGGAAAGGCTGTGAAACTCTTTTTTTTTTTTTGGGTCCAGTCCTGGGGCCTGAACTCTGGGCCTGGGCGCTGTCCCTCAGCTCTTCAGCTCAAGGCTAGCGCTCTACCATCTGAGCCACAGCGCCACTTCCGGCTTTTTTTTCTTTTTGCTTATGTGGTGCTGAGGAATCGAACCCAGGGCCTCAGGCATGCAAGGCAAGTGCTCTACCACTGAGCCACCTTCACAGCCCCGGCTGTGAAACTCTTATCTCCAATAAACTACCAGAAAACTGGAAGTGACGCTGTGCCTTCAGTAGTAGAGCGCTAGCCTTGAGCTGAAGAGCTGAGGGACAGTGCCCAGGCCCAGCGTTCAAGCCCCACAACTAACAAAAAAACAAAAACAAGAACACACAGCTATAGTGGAAATGTGGGGAAATACCAAAGCAGGGCACTAGTGGCTCATGCCTGTAACCATGGCTATTCAGGAGGCTGAGATTTAAGAATCAAGATTTGAAGCCAGCTGGGGCAGGAAAGGCTATGAATCTCTTTATCTCCAATCAACCAGCAAAAAGCTGGAAGTGGCTCAAATGATAAAGCACTAGCTGGAGTGAAAAAACTCAAAACCCCAGAACTGGCACAAGAAAGAAAGAAAAAGGGGCTGGGAATGTGGCTTAGCAGTAAGGTGCTTGCCTAGCATGCACAAAGCCCTGGGTTCGATTCCTCAGCACCACATACACAGGAAAAAAGCTGACATCTTCATAAACACAGACTGCCAGTTGTGTGCTGGGTGGTTAAACCCTGACATAATTCCTACTGTTTGTTTTTTTTCCAGTTACAAGCGACACTGTCATAGGCGTTTGCCCAGATCTACGCCGCCTCTGCCCGCACCCTCATTCTCTGCGGGAAGGGTGTGGAGGGCGACGAGGTGGGGAAGGGCGGCCCCAATGACCAACCTGCAGGCGGGCTCCACCACCGCCTTTCCTCCCGAGGAGGGGCCTCCTGCTGCAGCCTGGGTGGGGGCAGCTGTAGAGCCAGTCGCCTCCACTGGGTCAAAACAGGGTACAGAGCCTGGGATTACAGGTGCGAGCCCCCAGGGCCTGCGGCCTGTAGTCTTAACCATTCCATTCCACTTCCCTGCTGGCAATGATTAAGGGGGACGGGGCGGGGAGGGGGGGGAGGGCAAGCAGCAAGACAGGCTGACAAGTCAGTGATAAGAAACAGCATTTTTGTTGTTGTTGTGGGCCCTGGGTGCTGTCCCTGACATTTAAGCCACAGCTTCACTTTCAGTTTTCTGGTGGTTCATTAGAGATGAGTCTCACAAACTTTCCTGCCCAGGCTGGCTTTGAACCACCATCCTCAGATCTCAGCCTCTTGAGTGGCTAAGATTACAGGTGTGAGCTACAAGCGCCTGGCTCAACACTTACTTCTAGAACAAAGTGTTTGCTGAGTGGATCTGAGCCTTCCGGATTTACTCCGTTAATCAACTACAACTATTATCATCCCATTTTAAAGAGAGACTTGAGGCAGGGAGAGGTCAGGTCATTTGCCCCAGGTTACACAGCTGGAAAGCGGTGTGACTGAACCCAGATGGTGCTCTACTGCTGGCCAGTCAGGAGGGGCCACCTGAGGTCAGCGGGGCCCTCCAAGCTTCCCAGACACCCCAGGGCCATATTTCCTCCCCGCCCGGGCTCAGCCTGAAGCTGGCTGACCTTGTGGAAGCTCCGAGCCAGCAAGGCCCTGGTGTGTCGCCGCCAGGCCACGTCCAGCTGAGCCTCCTGCGTCCACACAGTCCATCGCAGCGCCCGGAGACCCTTTCCAAGCAGCCGCCGCCGCCGGTGACTCAGAGCCACGGCCTCGGCCACTGCCCACCGCCTCTGGGCCAGTCGCCTCCAGGCTCTGAAACAGGTGGCCAGCGGCTGCCGGCTGGGGACACACCAACACTGGTCAGGGGGCTGGCCTGGCCCCCTGGTGGCCACACAGCGTTCCAGCAATGACCAGAACCTCCTTCAGGATGCCTCCCAAGGCAGAATGGACCGCCATAGCCCTGCTGGCCCCAGAAGCTGACCCATCCCCAAGGACCCCACCCCAGGATTGCAGCTTCCCCGCATGTTCCCAAGAAGGCTGTATCTCCAGCAGACCTTTGTCCCCACAGCCCATGAACAGTCCCTAGAAGGTCCCCTTCCCCTTCTCCCCCAAGACCTCACCCAGCTGCCTGGAGCTCCTGGACCACAATGCTTTGCGCGTTGCTCTGGAGAAGCAATGTGACCGCTCTCAGGACGAAGAGCCAGGCGGGGCCTCTCCCCCCAGCCTCCCCTATGAAGCCCACAACCCACCCTCGCCTCCCGGGCCTCTACCTGCTGGGCACTCCTGTAGGCCCGGGCTGGGTTGGGTGGGCTGGAAGTCGGCCTCTCCTCCTTCCTGCTGGCCCCTTGGCCCTGGACCTTGTCTCCTTCCCACTCACGCAGGATGCCCCCGGAGGAAGCAGGGAAGCGGGGCTCCCCTGGAGTGAGCCCGGGGGGCGCCCTGTGCCTCCTGCCATGGGAAGGCCACTGGGGGCACTTCTGGCCGGGCCCCCGCGCAGAGCTGAGCAAACTGTGGGTGACGACCCCCGAGGCGGTGTTGGGAGAGCCTGGCCCACCGGGCACTGGGCGATCCGGGAGTCCAGCCTGGGCCTCGGGCATCTCTGAGCCCCGTGCAGTCCCCCTGGGGCCTCGGGCCCGGTTCCTCTCATCCAGGGAGGCCACACCAGGCTGGCAGGGCTGGGGACGGGCAGGGGGTGACCGGCTGTCGTCAGGGCCCGGAGGCTGCCTGAGCCTGGGCGCCCTGTGCTCCAGCTGCTGCGCAGCACCCAGCTGCCGCCGCCGCCCGAGGACAGTGGGGGCCGGGGCGGCCAGATCCTCCAGAGTGAGGGGCTCCCCGAGGAGCCTGGGGGCCCCGCTCCCCAGCCTGGGCCAGGATCCTTCATCCAGCTGCGCGCGCCCTTCGTGATATAGAAAACCTGTGCTGAGCCTGAGGTCAGAGGTGGAGGGCGCTGTGGCCGGGGTCGCGTGCCCTGCACCGAGCCCCAGGGGAGTGCGCTGCCCAAGGCCAGCCTGGAGGCGGGGGGCGGCGGTCCCCCCGAGCCTCAGGTTGCTCTGCTGCACGGCTGGCTCTGGGGCCTTCCTCCGGGGTCCCCCGGGCGCCCTGGGCCTCAGGTTGCTCTGTTGCTGGAAGCGTGAATGGACCCACCGACCCGTCGTTGCGTCCTTCAGAGCCGGGCCCAGGCGGGGACTGGGGCTGGCCACGTTGGTCTGGACCTGGCGGTGCTCCAGACACCGCGCTGGCCTCAGGGGGGAGGTGGCGGTGGGCCCTCTGTTCCTGTCCCAGCTCACGGGCGGCCACCAGCCACGCGCACAGCCCCGGCTCCTCAAGACAGTCCGCTGCTCTAGGGACAGGAGAGAGAGTGGTTAGCTCTCAGGTGGGACAGCCAGGCTCCAGTGGGAGCCAGGACTTCAGTTCAGGCCTGAGGGGGAGATGACAGGGGGTGGGGGGTGGGGATGGGGGCGGTGAGGGGCTGATCCAGGCCAGCACGGGGGGGGGGGGGGAGAGGGTAAGGGGGGGAACTCTCTCCATGGCTGGTGTGAGAGGTGGGGGGACAGGCTGGTGTGGAAGTGGGCCCCGACCCCAGGCCCCAGGGCTCCCCAGGCCCCAGGGCTCCCCAGAGGGCTGGCGGGGACTGGCGAGGTGTCTGAGGGGCTCTAGACACAGGGCTGGCTGGCGGGTACCATTGGCCACAGAAGTGACTATCTTTGGGCTGGGAATGTGGCTTAGTGGTAGAGCGCCTGCCTAGCATGCATGAAGCCCTGGGTGCGATTCCTCAGTACCACACACACAGAAAAAACTGGAAGTGGCGCTGTGGCTCAAGTGGTAGAGTGCTAGGCTTGAGCAAAAGCAGCTCAGGGACAGTGCCCTGAATACAAGCTCCAGGACTAGGAGGACAAGAAGCAGCAGAAGAATGAGGAGGAGGAAGAGGAGGAAAGAAGAAGAGGCTGTCTTTATGGGTAGCAACTAAAGCTCAGAGAGGGAAGGAACGTGCTCACAGGACGAGAATCACAGTTTGAAGTTGTGTTCTTGGGTTGCTTCTATCCTGGGCTGGACCTACTTCATATCTTCTAAGACGTTCGGTGGGGGGAGGGAGGGGCGCCTTGAGCAGGGAGTCCCCACCCCTTCCCCCAGCCTGGCCTGGCGGGGAGCCGGGCTCAGCCGCGGGAATATCCAGTCCCACTCCTGGTCTCCAGGGACATGTGCCTGTGACCCTGGCAGGCAGGCAGGTGGAGAGGACCCCATCTCTGCAACCATCGCCCAGGCCTCCCTGGGCCTCTTGCCTGGCTTTGGAGCGGCTGCCTGCCATGGGGGCACGTTCTCCTTGTGGCTGGGGACAGGTCTCCGCTCCACGGGTGGAGGCAGCCGGGTTCTTGGTTCACGCCAGGGTTGGGTCTGCCTTTGTAACCAGGTGGGCTGGGCTGGGGGGCGGCTCAGTGACACAGCGCTAGCCCTGGGCTCCATCCCCACTGGGACAGGACAAGCCAGGCTCTGTAGGGAGAGGCCAGAGTAACCGGCTCACATTTCTCTGGTCCCTGGCTGCCCTGGGTCTGCCCCGCAGCACTCCTGCCCCTTAGGCTCCTCTCCCCGCTGCACATATTTTGCTCTTTCCCCGGTAGTTTCCTTCCCTTTCTCATCCCCTCCTCGCTTTCTTTTTTGGATGTACTGGGGTTTGAGCTTAGGACATCGCACTTGCTAAGCAGTAGCTCTACCACTTGAGCCATGCCTCTAGACCAGCCTTTTGCTGGTGAGCTGAAGTCTCTCACATGTTTTCTGCTTGTGCTGTCTTTAAACTGAGATCCTGGGGATGTGGGGGTGGGGAGGGATGGGAAGGGTAACAATGCTTGATAAGAAATGAACTCATGGGGCTGGGAAGGTGGCTCAGTGGTAGAGTGCTAGCCTTGAGCTGAAGAGCTGAGGGACAGCGCCCAGGCCCAGAGTTCAGGCCCCACGACCGGACCCAAAAAAAAAGAAATGAACTCATTACCTTGCTCATGTAATTATAACCCCTCTGTATGATATTTTCACAATTAAAAATAAACAGAGATCTTAAGATTTCAGGCCCCTTCCTTCCTTCCTTCCCTCCTTCCTTCCTTCCTTCCTTCCTCCCTTCCTCCTTCCCTCTCTCCCTCCTATCTTTCCTTCTCATGGACATTTCTGTCCAGGCATGAGCCAACGGGTCACTCCCCAATGGTGGCCAGAGTGAGCTCATGAACACACAACCACATCTGCCCAGCCTTGACCCCACCCCAAGACCTCCTGGCCACCTGAGGGTCCTCGGAAGTCCAAGGCCCTGTGGGAAGGGCAGGTTGTAACGCTCCTCACAAGCTTTCTTCACTAGCCTCACCTTTTCTCCTCTCATACACTCACTCCAAGCCCACCAGCCCCCCCCCCAAGCGGTTTCTCCAACACACCTTTAATAGGTCTGCCCCAGGGCCTTTGTACTTGTTCCTCTGGCCTAGAACTGTCTCCTTCATGCCTTTACCTGTTGCCTTGAATATCCTGAGGAGCCCTTCCAAATGTAACATTCTACTCACTTCTTGCTCTGTATCCTATTTTCCTCCAATATACTGAACGACTGCTTTTCTTCCCCCCTCTTGCATAGATGCATATGAACACAGGCCATTTGGTCCCATTTCCCTCTGAATCTGAGTAAGTAGAATAGCCCTGCACATATCTAAGCTTCATAAACTACTGTCAAGTGAAGGACCCATACTAGGCACCAGCAAAGCTCTCAGCCGGCATCCTGCCACTCAATCCACACCACCGCAGGCCTATGGTTTAGTTTTCCTGTTTTAGAAATGAGAATATTGGCTGGGCACCATGGCTCATGAAGCTACTCAGGAGGCTGAAATCTGAGGATCATGACTTGAAGCTAGCCAGCACAGGAAAATCTGTGAGATATTTTTTTCTTTTTTGCCAGTTCTGGGGTTTGAACTCAGGGCCTGAGAGCTGTCCTTGAGCTGTTTTTGCTCAAGGCTAGCACTCTACCACTTGAGTCACAGCACCACTTCCGGCCTTTTCTGAGTAGTTTATTGGAGATAAAAGTTTCAGACTTTCCTGCTGGGGCTGGCTTCTTTTTTGGGGGGTCCAGTCCTGGGGCCTGAACTCTGGGCCTGGGCGCTGTCCCTCAGCTCTTCAGCTCAAGGCTAGTGCTCTACCACTTGAGCCACAGCGCCACTTCCAGCTTTTTCTTTTTTCTGCTTATGTGGTGCTGAGGAATGGAACCCAGGGCCTCATGCATGCAAGGCAAGCGCTCTACCACTGAGCCACCTTCCCAGCAGCTCCTGGGGCTGGCTTCGAACCAGGATGCTGAGATCTCAGCCCCCTGAGTAGCTAGGATTATCAGTGTGGGCCACCAGCACCCGGCTAGAGTCATTTCTACAAAAAAGCCATCAGTGGAGTTGTGGCTCAAGTGGTAGAGCACCAGCTTGGGGGAGGAGGGACGAAGGGACAATGACTAGGCTCCAAGTTCAAGCCTGAGTACCGGCACAGTACAAAAAGAGGACACCAGGACTCAGGACACCTGCGCGGCCCCGCCCGTGCCCAAGCCGACTGCAGGCGGCTCAACCCACAGGGGCTCTTCTTACCCTGGCTGGGGCTCAGGGGCTCATCCGTCCACTTCTCCCGTCAGCCCCTTCCTCCCTCGGGCGGCCTGCAGGCCATCCCCCTCCCTGCCCACTTAGGGAAAAGCCTCCCTCCCCTTCCCACCAAGGGAGCTTGAGGCCGCTTTCCTGTCCTGGACTCCTGTCCTGTCCGCTGCTAACGACATACGCCCCGCCCCGCGCAGGCCCCGCCCCGCGCGGGCCCCGCCCCGCGCAGGCCCCGCCCCGCGCAGGCCCCGCCCCGCGCAGGCCCCGCCCCGCGCAGGCCCCGCCCCGCGCAGGCCCCGCCCCGCGCAGGCCCCGCCCTGCTCGCCAGCTCCTGAATGTTACATTGTCCCCTCTCCTCTCCGCCCAAATGGAGCCTCCTGGAGTTAGAGGCATTTCTCCCCCTCTGCCAGGGCAGCACCTCACCCAGCTCCCTTTATGGAACGCTGGGTGCCCTTCTGTGGGGGGCTGACGTAGGGGGCCATCCTCTCCTGACGCCCCTTCTAGTCTCCTGGACCCACCCAGGGCAGCCTTTGGCCTGTGACTGACAGACCCCGCTCCTGCCTCTCACCTGGGACTGCTTCTGCGGGAATCTTCCAGAGCCAGAGCCCTTCCCTGCTCTGGCCACAGAGCCAGAGTGGGGGACCCAGGACTCAAGGA
Source organism: Dipodomys ordii (assembly GCF_000151885.1). Lineage (NCBI taxonomy): Eukaryota > Metazoa > Chordata > Mammalia > Rodentia > Heteromyidae > Dipodomys > Dipodomys ordii. The sequence continues at coordinate 7,332,156 of NW_012267222.1, read as the reverse complement.
GCTGTCTCCACAGTCCACTGCCTGGCACGGGCTCTGGGACCTGACCTTTGCACCCCTACCCCGTTTCATTTCCTCTGCCAGTCTCAATTTGCAACAGAAGCACCGCACGTACCAAACAGGCCAGGAGCCATACAAACATGAGAAACGGACCTGTTTGTCCCCATTGCCCCCAGCCCATGCCACCAAAATCATGGACTCCACCTTGTCTTTGTAGCTCTTGCTTTAATGCATCCGTGCATCACACCATACACACACACAAGAACTCTAGGGCGTTACCAAGGTTCTGCGATGACACCAGCCTTGCACGTTTCATTTGTCCACCTTGGGGCAGCAGTGTTCACATACACAGGTCTGCTTAATATTGTAGTTACTCTAAGTCGCAAATGGGTGGGGCTACGTAACCTCCTGACAGCCAGGACGTTCTGTTTTTCTCAACTTTGACCACTTGGCCTCCCTCACCCACCCAGAGTGGCCTGTGTAGCTTGTGAGTAGGCTTCAGAACACACACACACACACACACACACACACACACACACGGCTGCAGGCCCTTGTCTGGCACCTGGCAGCCACTCAGCCTCTTTAACTGACAGAGGATTGAGAAGAGAGGCTGGACTTCTGGGGGTGAGAGGACAGAAAGCCAGCTGTGAACAGCCAGCCCAATCCAAGGACTTGGACCCTGGGTCCCAGGGGCTCTGTGGCCTGCTAGAGAGGCACTCCCACCCACGGCAGACACCAGGAAGTGTGCCGCTGAGCGCCCTGACACTCAGCACTGAATTCACCTGAGCAGACACAGGCCTTGCTAGAAGCCTGTGAAGGCACACAGCCAAGTGGCAGAGCAGGATTCAGAGCAACGCCCAGCTCACCTGAGCCGGAGCCATGAAGCCCATGCCATGCGGTCCCCCAGCAGACTCAGTGAGGTCCCCCACTTTCTCTGGAGACAGCGGGGCAGGTGACTGTCCAGGCTCCACTTGGGGTTCAAAGAAATCATGCCAGGGATGGCCGGGTGGGCCCCGGTGGGAGAGGAGACAGGGCTCAGCCACAGAATCACCTGAGTTTAATGCCAGGGCTCCGAGAGGGGCAGGTGTGGGCTGTGGTGGGTCTTGGGAACTGCAGACACCTCCTCCCTCTGGGCCTAGATTCCCAGGCACCATGCGGCCAGGCAGTGAGAGGCACTGGGCAAGGTCCCTGTGGATCTTGAGGCTTAGTGAGCTCCTGCAGAGGGGGACCACAGCCTGGGGGGTTTGCAGTGGGGTGGCGTGGGGACGGGGTCACCACTGTCCCAACTCACTCAGGCACAACTTGGTCAGGGTCCACACAGCGCAGCTGTGGGGTGGGAGATGAAGAAAGAGGCTATAGTTCCAGCCTGGTGACAGTAGGGTGCCGTGAAGGGGAGAGGGTGGGAGGCTCTGACCCTCTTGTAACACATGATTCAGGCATTTGGAGAGGGGATGGAGGACAGTCCACCGTTGGTGCAAGCATCCAAAGATGATGCAGCCGGGGTCAGGAGGGCCCCAGGGAGGCTTCAATACCCTCGGGGGGTGGCCTGGCCCCTGCCATCTGGGCCTGCAAAGGGGTCTGCTGGAACTTCTGTGGAGTCGATAGTCTGGTAGGCACTGCGCTCTGGAGAAGGACCAAGGTCATCTGGAGGGCAGGCAGGGAAGGAGGGAAATGGAGGAGGGAGGGAAATGGAGGATGAAGACTGCTGAGGACTGCCCAAGGCACACCGCACCTGAGACCCACCCCTACCTGAGGCCAGCTGCTACCCTAAGCCCACCCCCACCTGAGGCCCACCCGGGTCTCCAGATACCCAGACATACAGTCCAGGGCCAGACTTCTCTTCTGCTCCCCTCCCAGAACAAGGACTCTGCATGACTAGCCAGGAGCCCCACAGCCCGGCAGAGTTACTGCTCCCAGGGAGTAAAGCTTGGAGTGCAAGGCAGAGCGAAAGGCTCTGAGAACTCCCACACCCCACTTCCATCCCCTCTGCACATCTGAGCCAGTCTCAAGGGCTGTGGGCCTCAGTTTCCTATTTGTGTCATGGCCAGCCTGCCCCTGGTTCTCCCCATCCCAGGGCAGGTCAGGAGGGCGCTGAGGTCAGCCAGGGTAGGTGGCCATGGGCCACTCCTGTCCTTGTCCAGTATTGCCCTGGTGGGTTCCGGGCTGCCACAGAAAGCTAGGAGGGCACAGGCCTCCATCAGGACAAATGGGAATGGTGCCAGGGGGCAGCAGGCAGCCAGAGGGGTCGCCTGTATCTGAGTTGGCTTTATAGCCCAAGCTCTCTGTGCAGGTGAGAGCCTCCTTTCCTCCCCCCCTCCCCACCCTGCACAGCAGGAGAGCAGGGTCTGGGGGCAGGTGGGAGGAGAGGCTCCCATAGTCACCTGCAGGGCTTGGGCTGGGGGACCCCACCCCGTCCACATCTGTGCTCTAGGATGCGGGAGGGTCTGGCCACAGGGTGCCACCACAGCCGGCAGGGGCATGCCGGGCCCAGACTCACCAGTGTGGAAGGGGAGCACGCCCCCGCGCTCGCGGTGCATGTGGTAGAGCAGGCAGCAGGAGAAGGGCTTGAGCAGCAGGCTGAGGATGGCCATGCCGGCGCCGAAGCGGCCGGTGTCCGACAGGCCGGCCCGCGGGTAGAAGATGCTGATGTGGACGATGTCCAGGAAGATGGTAGCCAGCAACCCCCCCAGAAACTGCAAGAAACACCAGCAGCGGCTCATGGGCACTGACACCCCAACCCACCCGGGGTTCTTCCCTTCCTGAGGCCTCTGACATTCACTGGTGACAGACGGGCAAGACCTGCGTTTCCCCAGAGCCCCACCCCCCACGTCCCCCAAGGTCAACACAGGGCCTAAGAAGGAAAGGCCCCTGGGATCCAGCCAGCCTGCTGTACCCCGTCTCGGGGTCCTGAGGCTGGGGCCCGGGTGTGCCTGGGCAGAGGTGATGGGAGAGAGGAGCCTTGGTGGCTTCCCCCACAGCCACATCCCTCCAGACACAGTTCCTGAGGTGGACCAGGCTCGCCTGGGGAATGGGCAATCTTGGGGGCACTGTTGGGTCCTCACCCATCGCCTGTCCTAGGGAAGGCAGGGATGGGCTCAGAAGTGAGCCAGGTGAGCCAGGCAAGCCGTGCAACAGGCCCGGCTTGGCAAGTTGCACAGGCTCATGTATGTGCCAGGCTTTAGAAAGCAGACAATGAGGAAGCCAGGGGAGGGGGGCGGGGCAGATGGGGGCACAGCGCCCCCTGCTGCCCGGCCACAGAGCCCGCGCCTCACTCACCATGCTAATGGCGTCGATGGAATCCCGCTGAGCCACAGCCCACACGCCCAGGGCCAGGATGGTGAAGTTGGCCCAGGCATAAGGGCCAGAAAACACGATGCAGCCCCTGCAGGAAGATGCCACACCATCAGACAGAAGGCCCTACAGCGGCCCAAAGGTCTCCTTCCTACTCCATGGCCTCAGGCCGTAAATCACATTAATCTATCCTCCATCCATCTAATGTCCTTGACTGGAGCTTACACTCAGGGCCTTGTATTCGGTTTTTTTTTTTTTTTTTTGGTCAGTTGTGGGGCCTGAACTCTGGGCCTGGGCGCTGTCCCTCAGCTCTTCAGCTCAAGGCAAACGCCCTTGAACCACAGCGCCATTTCCAGCTTTTTCTGCTTATGTGGTGCTGAGTAGAAAAGGAAAGAAATGAAAGGGAGAGAAGGGGAAGAAGGGGAAAGACCCAAGGACACAGGTGACAGAGCAGGGAACCCCCCTCCCCAGTCACTCACCAGGTGGTCAGCAGCCAGTGAACAAGGAGAATCACCTGTGGTACAGGAGAGAGTGCGAGACGTGAACAATGTGACATGGCGGCCAGGAACAAAGCCTACCAGGGCTTCACGCGAGTCTCAAGGAAACACTAGCCACTCGGCCACATGCAAAAAACTAAAAGTGGACCCCAGCCTGTCACCATGCACTAACATCAACTCAAAATGCATTAAAGACCTTAACATCAAACCTGAATCTCTAAAACTACTGCAGGACAGAGTAGGAGACACTTGAACTTATAGGCACAGGCAGGAACTTCTGAACAGAGTCACAGGGTCACAACGAATTGGAGAGAGACTCGACAAATAGGACTACCTTAAAATAAAAATTTCTGCACAGCTAAAGACATAGCAACCAAACTAGAAAGACAGACAACTAATTGTGAAAAAGTATTTATCAGCAATATATCAGACAAGGGGTTAATATCCAGTATATACAGGGAACTCAAGAAACTAATCCCTCCCAAACCCAACAAACCAATTACTAAATGGGCAAGGGAACTAGAGAGACTTCTCAGAAAGAAGAGATAAAAATGTCAAAGAAACACAGGAGGAAATGTTTACTATCCCTGGTTGTAAAGGAAATGAAAATAAAAACAACCCTGAGATACCACCTTACCCCAGTCAGAATGGCCCACATCCTAAAGTCAGCCAACAACAAATGCTGGAGGGGATGCGGAGAAAGAGGAACACTATTGCACTCTGGTGGGAATGTACACTTATACAATCACTTTGGAAAGCAGTCTGGAGCGTCCACAGAAAGCTAAAGATTGACCTTCCCTATGACCCAGCCATACCACTCCTAGACATCTATCCTGAACAATAGGAACCAGGATACAAGGACACGTGCACCTCCATGTTCACTGCAGCACAGTTCACAATAGCCAGGGTATGGAAACAACCCAGATGCCCCACCACAGATGAATGGATCCAAAAATTGTGGTACCAATATACAATGGATATTTTGCAGTCATTAGAAAGGACAAAATAATGGCACTCGCAGGGAAATGAATGGAACTAGAAGAAATCATGTTGAGTGAGGTAAGCCAAGAGCAAAGAGATGGTCTCCCTGATATGTGGATGTTAAATCCAAAATGTAAGGTGATACAACAAAGTAAACTAGACTCAAGAAACAAAGGACCTTCACTCATCTGGTCAAATCATTACTAAATGACCCCATGGTGCTGATCACATATATGGTCTATATGTGCACATCAGAGGGAAACCAGAAGGAAACAGGAAATATACAGCAGCAGGACCCATCAGCTGCACTGGACATTGATGAAAACGAACTAAGCAACTAAAGGGCAGAGATGGGAAGGAGGGAATGTGTGGGAAAGAGGGAACAGCTGACACTAAGCAAAAGGAAAGAAATGTACATATCACCCAATGTGGAAGAAATAACTATTGTCAGAGCTCATAAAACTCAAACTTTATAGACCACGATAATGACAATTTGCCCCATGAAAGTCAGAATGTGTTTGTGATTTTAACGAAGTATCACTATCCCACAATACTGTGAAATTTATGTAATAAAAAAATGGCAGGGCTGGGAAAGTGGGTCAGTGGTAGAGTGCTTGCCTTGCATGCATGAGGCCCTGGGTTCGATTCCTCAGCACCACATAAGCAGAAAAACCTGGAAGTGGCGCTGTGGTAGAGTGCTAGCCTTGATCTTAAGAGCTGAGGGATAAGCCAGGCGCTGGTGTCTCACGCCTGTAATCCTAGCTACTCAGGAGGCTGAGATCTGAGGATCCCGGTTCAAAGCCAGCCCAGGCAGGAGAGACCATGAGACTCCTATCTCCAATAAACCACCAGAAAACCAGAAGTGGCGCTGTAGCTCCAGGGGTAGAGCGCTCACCTTGAGCTGAAGAGCTGAGGGACAGCGCCCAGGCCCAGAGTTCAAGCCCCATAACCAAAAAAAAAAAAAAAAAAAGAGCTGAGGGACAGTGCCCAGGCCCAGAGTTCAAGCCCCATGACAAACAGACAGACAGACAGACAGACAGAAAGAAAGAAAGAAAGAAAGAAAGAAAGAAAGAAAGAAAGAAAGAAAGAGAGAGAGAGAGAGAGAGAAAGGAAGAGAGAGAGAGAAAGGAAGAGAGAAAGAAAGAAGAAACGCTGGCCACAGCAAGGGGCTGGGACTGGAGGGGAGCCGACCCTGGTGTCCCCACCTTTGTGCAGAGCAAGGCTGTAGGGAGCACTTGGGTATGGGGATGGAGCCGTGCTCAGATGGTAGAGACTTGTGGGGACCCTGGAGCTGGGGGAGCCGTGGAACAAGCCCTGCTTTTTGCTGGTTATACTGGAGATGGAGTCTCAGCCTCCTGAGTAGGTAGGATTACAGGCGTGAACATCCAGACCCTTCCCACTTTTGGCTTCTTTACCAATTTCCAGTTCCAAATGCTCTGACCTCCCACTCCTCAGCTGCACACAGTAGATTCTAGAATAGTGGACCCTGAGAGTCCTGGCTGCTATTTATTTACTTATTGTTTTGGGTGCTGGACATGACACCCAGGGCCTCACACACACTAGGCATGTGCTCTAGCATTGAGCTCTACCCCCAGCCTGCAGGTCCTGGCTTTTTAAGGGGTGAGGGGGAAGGATGGGTGGAACAAGGTTGAGGACAGCAGGCGACTGACCACCCCACCCTGGGCAGGTCTCTGAATGAACTGTGGGAGACTCTGCCTCCAGCTGCAAGGAGAAACAATCACCCTGGAAATTCTGCAGCTCCATCCACACAAGAAGTGTGACGCCTTGTGGCCACCCGACACTGCTGCTTTGAAAATATTTAAGAAACCTGAGTGCCCGTTCTGTCACTCCTCTTAAGCTCCCCAGAACGCATGCTCAAGGGAGACTCTCCTGCTGTTTGCCTAGAGAGCCCCAATGTCCAAGAAAGCTCCAGGGGGAGCAGAGCCATCTTGTCCTGCCCCTTTTTGGTGTCTACAGGAGAGACCAGTGATTCACTTTGAACAAAAGCTGTCCCTAGTGTAGCACGGGTGGTTCACGCCTGTCACCCTAGCTACTCAGGAGGCTGAGATTGGAGGATAGAACCTAACCTGGCTCCAAAACTTACAGGCTGTGTGACCTCTGGTAAGTCACTTCACCTCTGATTGCTGCAATCTGCTCTCTGAGGGACAGGGGCGGCGGAGAGGCCAGGAAGCCCTCAGCACAAAGCCGGCCAGGGGGCCAGGCCTCAGACCCAACAGGAGGCTGGCTTCTCAGATTCTGCCCCACCCATGCCCTGCGTCCACTCACAGGACCGTAATAACCCCAAGACTAGCCCTTTCTGACCTAGTCACGATACCATTCTTCCAGCTCAGGGCCTGCTTCAAGCATGGGTGGGAGAGTCAGGGACAGGTCTTTGTGCAAAGGGCCTGCAACAGTAGTTCCCCTGGGCTCAGGGCAAAGCAGGCACTCAGGCAATACTGAGGGGATAGAGGGCATGGGGAGGGGCCCCAGGGGGTCTCCCCTGCTCCTGAGTACCACCTCACTTCAGTGCCCCAGAACACCGTGTTAAAAGCTGGCTTCACAGTCTCCAGGTTTGACAACAGTTCACTACAGAATACCGTGTTCACCCTGCACTGCAGATCATAAGTAAATGAGTATGATCCTGATCCTGACACCAACTGAGACACACACACACACACATACACACACACACACACCGCCCCTGCCCCATTAAAATCCTGCTGATATGAATCCCAATTCACTTGTCCTGTGGGTTTCCTGGGCTCTGGCCTTGCAGGCCTCTGAGGTGTACTTGTCTGACTAGCAGAGACTGAAGATGGTACCCTGTGACCCAGGTCAATGGAAGAATTAGCTTTTTCTTTTTTTATTGGTCGTGGGGCTTGAACTCTGGGCCTGGATGCTGTCCCTCAGCTCTTCAGCTCCAGGCTAGTGCTCTACCACTTAAGCCACAGTGCCGCTTCTGGCTTTTTTTGTTTATGTGGTGCTGAGGAATAGAGCCTAGGGCCTCATGCATGCAAGGCAAGCGCTCTACCACTGAGCCACCTTCCCAGCCCTCTGCTTTTTCATTCTAGGCACTGGATGCTTATATAACATCATGTCCATAAAAATGCACATAAAGGCCGGTGTCACACCTGTCATCCTAATTACTCAGGAGGCTGAGAGCTGAGGACTGCAGTTCGAAGCTAGCTGAGCAGGAAAGTGCCCATGAGAACTCTTATCTCCAATTAACCACCTGAAGTGGTGCTGTAGCTCAAAGTGGTAGAGTACTAGCCCTGTGCAAAAGAGCTCAAGGTCAGCACCCAGGCTCTGAGTTCAAGCCCCATGACCAACAAACAAAAAACAAAACGCACATAAACCCTCAAGGTGAGGTCACTCTTCACTATCCTGGTACGAACAATGCCATCCTGACTCTACTGTAAGGACCTTGGCAACTTATTGATCTAAAGTTGATTCAAGTGCTGGTGGCTCATGCCGGTCATCCTAGCTACTCAGGAGGCTGAGATCAGAGGGTTGTGATTCAAAGCCAGCCTGGGAGGGAAAGTCTTATCAGACTCTTATCTCTAATTAACTAGCAAAATGCCAGAAGTGGAGGTGTGACTCAAATGGTTACAAGTGCCAGCCTTGGGCAAAAAAATAAGCCAAGCAAGAACCTGAGGCCCCAAGTTCAAGCCCCAGGACTGTCACAATAAATACATAATACCAAGTTGGTTGTCCAGGGGAAAAAAAAATGAGTGTCCATTTGCATAGATGGCAGCTGTGGTTAACAGACACTCGAGTCCCCCGGGTCTCCCCTGTGCCTCTTCCTTCTGCCCCTCACCTGGGCCTGTCTTACCAACTACTTTGTGCACGTTTCCGGAGGCGGAAAGGCACTCCATGTAGCGTGCTCGCGTTGCCGGGACAGGGAGGGAGCCCTGATCGCTGCAAACCTCTGCCGCCCCACGGGCCAACGCTGGCTAAATGCTTCCCGCAGGTCCATCCTCTTCCCTACAATCTGCTTCCCTCTGTGGCTGGCCGGGGCCGCGAGATAGACCAAGCCGGATGCGGGGCGCCGTGCGCGGCACCCCCGGGCGCACCATCTTCTCACAACCGCACCGCGGCCCAAGATGGCCGGTTTCGGCCAGGGCTCCCGGCCCAGAGGCCTCCGGCTGCCCACGGGGCGAGGGGGAGGCGGGGGAGCAAAAGGAGAACAGCCCGGCCGACCGAGCTCCGGAAGCGAGGGCGCCCGGGGTTTTCTGCACTTTGAAGCAACTTGTGCAGCTCGCGCGCCCCGGTTGCGACACCCGGGCGGCGCGTTGGGAAACTGGAGAACCAAGGGCCTGCGGACATCCGGCTTCCTCCGTGGGCGCTGGCACGTACCGGGGGCCGCGGGGACCCCGGCAGAGGCCCGGCGCGCTCCCCCCGGGGACCCCCCGCCCCC
>NW_012267222.1:7310383-7322638 GCF_000151885.1 Dipodomys ordii | reverse complement strand
GCCCGCCGCGGCCACCTTCAGGTTCACGGCCGGCAGCTCCATCCCAACCCCGGCGGAGGGAACCTGCGCCACGGCCGCGGGGGATCCTGGGCTCCGAACTCGGGGAACAAACTTGACAGGCCCCGCCCCTCCCGTGACGTCTCCTCCAATCCCGGCTCGGCCCCGGACCATGTGAGGCGCCGCGCGCGCGGCCACGTGACCGCCGCCACCAGTTGCTAGGAGACGGCGTCCTGCAGCACGCGCCTTCTAGGAAGCTCCTTTCCCCGCCCCTGAATTCCCGTCCCGGCCGCGCCCCGAGATGGCCCCGCCCCGAGATGACCACGCCCCTAGGTGGCCCCGCCCCGCCCAGGCCCTTATTTGCGAGCGTCGCCCTGGACGCAAGCAATGCCCTCCCTACCTGGTTACTCTCTCCGGTGAGCCGGTGGGACCGCCGTGGGATCACCCGCAGCCCCATGGGCAACAGCTGGGGTCTGTCCCGCCGTCCTCTCTTCCCGGTGGACTTAACGTTAGTGACAGTCCTGCCTCACAGGTGCTAGTGAGCGTAGATGAGCTAATCCATGTCGTCCAAGAGCATAAGTAAGTCGGGAAGCCGTGGCTCACGCCTGCACTCCTAGCTACACAGGAGCCTGAGGTGTGGAGATCGTGAGTTTGGAAGCCGCCGCAGAGACTCTTATCTTCAAGTAATCAGCAGAAAGAAAGGAAGGCTCACCTTGGTGGCTCACACCCGTGGTGGGAGCAGGGGAGGCGGAGGCAGGATTGTGAATTGGAGGCCTGTCAGAGTTGGCTATAAACTGACATTTGTTTACTCAATAAGGAACTATTCCAGAATAGAATTGAAGGGACAGAGCGAGGGCTCAATTCCAAACAAGACCATGGGAGGGTTTATAGCCAAGACACCCAGGGAAAAGGGATTCCTCCCAAATTTAGCAGATTTCTTACTAAACTTAGTTATGTAGGCTGAGCAAGGACAAGGAGACAGAAGGCCAAGATCATAGCTGAGAAGAGGACTTCGCAGTGCTTGAATTCCAGCCACTCCAGAGGCTGAAATAGGAGGCAGAACAAGCAAAAGAATCCCTTGAAACCAGGACTTTAAAGACGGCCTGCGCAACACAGGAAGACCTTGTCTCAAAAGGGCACCAGTGGCTCACGCCTGTCATCCTAGCTACTCAGGAGGCTGAGATCTGAGGATCTCAGTTCAAAGCCAGCCCAGCGGGAAAGTGTGATACTCTTTTTGTTGTTGTTGTTCATGGGGCTTGAACTCTGGGCCTGGGCGCTGTCCCTCAGCTCTTCAGCTCAAGGTGAGCGCTCTACCACTTGAGCTACAGTGCCACTTCTTGTGGTTTATTGGAGATAGTCTCACAGTCTTTCCTGCCCGGGCTGGCTTTGAACCACAATCCTCAGATCTCAGCCTCCTGAGTAGCTAGGATTATAGGCATGAGCCACCAGCCCCCAGCTTCTGTGACACCTTATCCCTACCAAACCACCAGAAAACCGGAAGTGGTGCTGTGGCTCAAGTGGTAGAGCACTAGCCTTGAGCTAAAGAGCTGAGCGATGGCACACAGACCCAGAGTTCAAGCCCTGTGACCTGGGGGGGTGGGGGATGGGGAGGGAGGAGCAGGGGGAGCACTTCACCTCATCTTGGTCCTATGGAAAAGGCAGAAAAGGACATTGCCTGTGTTCCAATGGATTCCAGGAAACCAGGCGGAAAGACAATATTGCCTAAAAAGAAGAACCCCCCAGCCTCTCCTAGTTTTCATTCTGTGGCATTCCCTTCAAACATCCTCACAGCACCAGTCCTTTATTCCATGTGCATTGGTGTGCATGTGAACATATGCCTGCCACATGTGTGTGAGTTCCTTGTGTCTGAATGCACATTTGTACACATGCATGGCATGTGTGCATGTCTATGTAGTATGTAAATTCATGTGAGCACATGGGCACACATGTGCATGCTGGTATTATATATATTGTATGAATAGCTATGCATATGTATGTGTGTGCATGCTAGTGTGTATAGTTGTGTAGATACATGTGTTTGATATGCATTGAAATGTGTCTTTGAATGTGTGTATGAATACATGTGTATGAATACGTGTGTGTGAGTTGATGTGTGTGTATAGACACATATACCTGTGTGAATAGCCATGCATAATCGTGTGTTGCATGTGTGCACCTGTGTTTGATTGTACATGTAAGTGTGAGATATCTGTGCACATGTGCGCATCCTTGTGTATGTACGTGTGTGTGTACTCATTCTCTTGACTCAAAGCCCCTTGTTCAGGCTGCGTTCTCCAGCCTCTGGGCCAGGCTGGGCTCCCAGCAGACCTGTGGTTTCTGGAGACATGATTCTCCCCTGCCGGCCAGGGCCTGGCCTGGTTTGCACACTACAGATAGTGACAGCTCGCCTTTGTCAGACCTCCCATCTTTCCACATGGATGGTGCTAGAATTTCAAAGGAGACACCTGAAGGCTCTATCTGGCCCAACAGAAGCTCGGGTGCGCACACAGGCCGCTTGTGACCCGGCCCCGCAGTCCCCAAGGTGCCCACGGCCTTCCCCTGTGCTTATCTGGGTGTTTGCTTTCATTCCCATGGCTTTCAAGTCTGACTGGGGCAGCTCCGGGCCTCTTCACCGGCTTGCAGGGGTGTAACTGAGCCTCAGCCTGTCCCCAAGCAGCCCAGATAAGAGAAGAATGAGGAAGGTCCCAACAGAAAGTCCTGCAGTAAGCACTCTACCACTGAGCCACCTTCCCAGCCCTGGCTTTTTCTGTCTATGTGGTACTGAGGAATCAAACCCAGGGCTTCATGTATGCTAGGCAAGTACTCTACCATTAAGCCACCTTGCCAGCCCCTAGAAGGGAGGAACTTTCTATCAACTTTCTAATCATCTAATCATCTTGGACTAATGATGCAATGAATTCAGAAGTGAGCAGAGGGCTGGGAAGGTGGCTCAGTGGTAAGAGTGCTTGCCTTGCATGCATGAGGCCCTGGGTTCGATTCCTCAGCACCACATAAGTAGAAAAAGCCGGAAGTGGCGCTGTGGCTCAAGTGGTAGAGCACTAGCCTTGAGCTGAAAAGCTCAGGGACAGTGCTCAGGCCCAGAGTCCAAGCCCCACAACTGACAAGAAAACAAAAAACCCAGAAGTTGAGCAGAGTTAACGCAGGTCACAAAACAGGAAGAAAAGAAGGAGGGAATCGTGCAGCACCTTGTGCCAGGCCCTCGGGAGTTGGGGAGAGAAGCTCAGTGGACAGCCTTCATCCCAGGGTATGTCTGTCCCTTAGTGGCTGAGGGGTTTCTGGTTTGAAATTGGTCACCTGGTGCTGCATCCAGCACTGCAGAGTGATCAGGAAGCTAGAAAGGGACGGTGCCCTGTGAGAAAGAAAGAAAAGCACAAAGGCCATCTCAACATCAACACAGGGAGCCAGGGGACACTCTTCCTTGAAGGACAAAGCCCCTGGTTTATCTCCCACACAGTTGTTTTTTGTTGGTGGTGGTGGCAGTGGTCCTGGGGCTTAAACTCCGGGCCTGGGCACTATCCCTGAGCTCTTTTGCTCAAGGCTATATCACTCTATCACTTTGAGCCATAGCAACACTTCTGATTGTTCTGGTGGTTAATCGGTGGTAAGAGTCTCATGGACTTTCCTGCCTAGACTGGCTTTGAACCACAATCCTCAGATCTCAGCCTCCTGAGTAGCCAGGATTACAGGCGTGAGCCACCAGGGCCCGGCTAGGCAGTTATTAATCAGTATGACCTAGTAGGAAAGGCAGTGAACTTTGTACATAACTAGCAATAAGTGAAAAAGTTTTCTCACAGGAAGCAGACATCATTTTGGTAGAAAAGTAACCCCAGGCTGAACATAAGGTCTTAAGCTGACCTGGTGAGTAAACTAGCTGCTTTCTTATCCTGGTTTAGGAGAAGGGTCAGGAACAGGGGCCGGGCACTGTTCTGTGCATGCCTGAGTGACCCTTGCCACTCAGGTATCCCTGGTGCTTATAGCCTAGCTTAGGAGATCAGCGGTCCCCAACAGCCTAGACATGTGACCCAACTTGCCAACTATCCCATTTTGGTGATTTTATCCATGCCTGAGGACAATGGCTTTACAATCAAAGGGTGTGGGAACATGGTGTCTTTTCTTTGAGGCTTTTTTTTTTTTGTGGTCCCAGATACATAAAACAAGCCAGGCATTTTGTATCTTGCAACTCCATTACTTATCTGGGACACTGTATCTCATTTAGAATCTAGGAGGGAGGGAGGGAGGATGGAATGCAGGACTGGGCATTCTTGAACCAGTTGATTGGATTCCTTACTGGTCCAGTGATTGTTTAGCCTCAGCTTCTAGACCCAGCTAATTATTTTGTTGTTGTTTTTGTGGAGTTTGAACTCTGGGCTTGGGCATGGTCCCTGAGCTCTTTTGCTCAAGGCTAGTGCTCTACCACTAGAGCCACAGCACCACTTTTGGTTTTCTGGTTGTTAATTGGAGATGAGTCTCAGGGACATTCATGCCTGGGTTGGCTTTGAACAGCAATCCTCAGATCTGAGTAGCTAGGATTACAGGCGTGAGCCATTGGCTCCTGGCTATTATTACTATTATTCTGATCCGTTTTCTAATTTCTTTGCTTTATGTCAGTCATGGGGTTTGGACTCGGGGCCTGGGCATTGTCCCTGAGCCTCTTTTGCTCAAGGCTAGCACTCTCCCACTTGAGCCACAGTGCCACTTCAGATATTTTCTGTGTATGTGGCACTAAGGAATCGAACCCAGGGCTTCATACATGCTAGGCAACCACTGTACCACTAAACCACATTGTGTGTGTGTGTGTGTGTGTGTGTGTGTGTGTGTGTGAGTCATGGGTCTTGAACTCTGGGCCTGTGTACTGTTCCTGAGCTCTTCAGCTCAAGGCAAGTGCTCTACCACTTGAGCCACAGTGCCACTTCTGGTTTTCTGGTTGTTAATTGGAGATGAGTCTCAGGGACATTCCTGCCTGGATTGGCTTTGAACCTCAATCCTCAGACCTCAACCTCCTGAGTAGCTAGGGTTACAGGCATGAGCCCCTGGCGCCTGGCCACATTTTTGACTTCTTTTCTTTTCTTGTCTGTCATGGGCTTGAACTTGGGACCTGGGCGCTGCCCCTAAGCTATTTTGGTCAAAGCCAAACACTCTACCACTTGAGCCACAGCACCAGTTCTAGTTTTCTGGTGGTTAATTAGACACAAGAGTCTCACAGACTTTCCTGCCTGGGCTGGCTTCAAACCAGGATTCTCAGATCTCATGCTCCTAAATAGCTAGGATTACAGGCGTGCAGCACCTGGCCCATTTCTAATTTCCCTGTCACCTCACCCTTACCATCCTGCCTTAGGGTCACGGCTATATAATCAGGATTGGGAGTCAGATAGATGGAGCCTTTGGCACTGCCACCAACTGGCCTGGACACCTTAGACTTGTGGCCTTCACTGCTTTGTGTTTTAGTCTTCTTCCTTTTCACAAAAGGTTCTATGGAGGTGACTATGGCTTATCTTTAATTGCAGGAAAGGCCAGGAGACTCCTATCTCTAACTAATCACCAAGAAGCCTGTAGAGGTGTGTCTCAAGTGGTAGAGCACCACCCTTGGGTGAAAAAGCCAAAGGAGAGCAGGAGGCCCTGAATTCCAGCTCTTAAACAAAAGAGGATCTAACATCTTCCAGTTACCCAAGAGAAGGGGTGTCTCCTGTAGTAAGTTGTGGCTGAAGATGGGTGTGCATGAATGCACCCTTCTCCATGCTGTACTCAAGTCTGTTCCAGGCTCTGGTCCAAGGCCAAGGTCAAGGACACACAGACAGTTCAGGCCCACACTGTGCAGAGCTGCCTCTGCCAGTCCCCAGGAGGGAAGGATCCCAGGCTCCGGAGCTGGGCCCTTGGGCCATGAAGGCCCACAGAGGTGAGACACCTCAGCCTCTGCTGTCACCTAAAGCTCCACCTGGCCAATGGAGAAAGGAGGCCAGAGCTCCATCACTGGCCAGAGGCAACCCTGCCCCAGGAGGTTAAGGGTTTTGGAGAAGAGCAGTGGAAGACCTTAAAGAGCCAAAACAGAGAAGAAATCCATTCTTGTTGTTTTTTTGTTTGTTGGGTCCAGTCGTGGGGCCTGGACTCTGGGCCTGGGCACTGTCCCTCAGCTCTTTAGCTCAAGGCTAGCGCTCTACCACTTGAGCCACAGCGCCACTTCTGGCTTTTTTCTTTTTGCTTATGTGGTGCTGAGGAATCGAACCCAGGACCTCATGCATGCAAGGCAAGCGCTCTACCACTGAGCCACCTTCCCAGCCCAAGAAATCCATTCTTAAGTCCACATGTAGCTTTGATCTTGCCTGAGTTTCTGGCCTACCAGCTGCTGTACAGTTTCATCCAGGTTCACCAGCGCTGTGGCCATGTGAGCCAATTCCTCAAAACAACCCTTTTAGTCCTCTCTCTAAATGTGTACTCAGACATACATATGCATAGAGAGAGATGTTAAGATACTACTATATGCAAGATATTAAGATAGATAAATACTGTATTGGTTCTGGCTTTTTGTTGTTGTTATTTTGGTGCTGGTCCTAGGACTTGAACTCAGGGCTTTTCCATTCAAGGCTGGTGCTATACCACTTGAGCCACACCTCTACTTTTTTGCTAGTTCATTGGAGATGATAATCTCATGGTCCTTTCTGCCAGGTCTGGCTTTGAACCACCCACCCTCAGATCTCCTGAGTAGCTAGGATTACAGGCATCAGTCACCGGCACCCTGATTCTGTTTCTTTGGCGAACTGTGAGTGACTGTCCCTGAGGGCCTGGCCCCTGAGCGACCAGCTTCCCTCCTGCCCCCTAACCTGAGGCTGTAACCAGGCTGTGGGCCCAGAGAGCTGGCATTCCTGCGTTCTTTTATCTTGACCTTTGACCTCAGCTCCATTCTGGCTTGGGTTCACCTCCCAGAACAGGAAGAGTTTGTGCCGCTCAGTGTGTCCTTCTCAGACCACTGACTCGGGGGTTGGCCCCTGGGATGGGCAAACCACAGCCCCGGGCCCAGATCCAGCCCACACCACTCACTGCGGGAGGGAGGGGTAGCCTGAGACACCCATGGGAACGGAACTTCTTGGACCGTTCTTCAGAACCATCTGCAGCGATTGCTTCACCTGGGGCCTGAGCAGGAAAGTTTGAGGGAGCCCTGCTCAGCCCTGAGTTACCCAACAGGCGAAGCCCCGAGGCCCAGAGATCCTCAGAGCCCTGGGTGGCTCTCCGCGTTTTAGGAAATGCTGTGTCCTGTCCAGGCTGGGCAGTGAGATGTCTGTGGGGACACCAGGCCCTGGTTGGGGGGAGGGGACGCGGGGGCAAGCCTGGGTCTAGCCTTGGCTACGCCAGGATACGATGCCAGCAGGGGGCCAGAACATACCCGGCTCTGACACCCGGGTCTCGGAGGGCGCGGGCAGCACTGTGGGGCGGTGCTGGCAGGGTCTGTGGCTGAGATAAGAGATGTCCTTCCTGTGCCAAACTCTGCCACTGCCGGGCAGTTCACACGCTGTTCCAAGATGGCATTTGAGCCTGCCCACACCTGGCCTGAGCACTGAACTGCTTCCTTCTCCTCTCCCCCCCGCCCCCTCAAAACTGGCATCTAATGTGTGGGTGAATGCACGCACGCACGTGTGTGTGTGTACGCGTGCATATGCACACACGCGTGCCAGTACTGGGGCTTAGATTCAGAGCTTGGGTCTTAGCTTTTTCCACTCAAGGCTGGCTCTCTGCCACTTGAGCCTACAGCTCCTCTTCCGAATTTTTTTGGTTCATCGGAGATCAGAGTCTGGCTGGCTTTGAACCTTGATCCTCAGATCTAAGCCTCTTGAAGTGGCTAGGATGACAGTTATGAGCCACTCACTCCCAGGGATATCTGATTGTCTCTGTGCTTGGCTACTCCTAGGGTGAAGTTTCTGGAAGGCTTCCAGTAGTGACCAGCTTCATAATCTCTCAGTGACCCCAACCCCCAAATGGAGAGTGAGGTGAAGACATGACCCCCTCCCCACCAACCCCCAGGGGTCAGGCTGGAGGACCATCAAGGGGTCCAGGCCAGGGAGAGGGCGGAACTGGGTCGCTTTGCCTGCAGCCCAGTTCAGAGCAGATGTCAATCAAACCTGTGGAGAGAATGAACCGGAAGTGCAATGGGAAGACCCTGACAAGGCAGACCGACCATCCCACTGGGAGGGAGGGAGGGAGGGGGAGTGGAGAGCAGGAAGCAGGGCTACGAACCATCTCTTTATTTACAGCTTGGGAGATCACATGCAGCGTGACCTTGTGGGACTACAAGGCATGGCACCTCTGGGTGCCCACACCTTAAAGACACCTCCCCTCCCCTTGAAACTTCCTAAAAGTCAGAGCACCCTAGGGCCAAGAGCGGCAGGCAGGCCTGGTGTGCCAGTGTAAATATACCAGTGGTTGCCAGCCCAGGGGGCGGGGCCTCTGAGCCTGCAAATGTGTCATCCAGTGGAAGGGGCCCAGAAACGACCTCCCATTGGCCAACACGTGTCTGAACACAACCGTCCCGAACCACCCAAACGTCCTCCCCGGCAGGCATTTCCGTTTTCCCCTGTGACCCATGACCTCAAGGCTTTCTCATCCTGAGAATGATCTGGAGAATGAACTGGCCCGGGGCCAGGTGGCTGGGTCTACTCCTGGTATTTGTGAGTTAGCAGTGTGGAGTGGGCCCCCAGATTCTGTCATTCTACCAGGCCCCCAGATAATGCTCCAGGTCCTGGAGACGGTGAGAGGAGTGAGGACCAACTCTGGGTCCTGGGCTGGGTGACCTCTTGTTTTTGCACTCCAAAAGGCACTTCCTGTCACCTAGACGCAGATGTTACGCGGCCACCCCTGCCCCTTCCTCCCTAGCACACCTGGGGGTGTGAATGTCGAGAGGTGCAGAGATGGCCCCAGTCCAGCCCCAGAAGTTCCCAAGGAGGAGCCTCTCCCCTTCTTTCCCAGCACTCCACTACCTGGCTGACGTTTCCCATGCTTTCCTGTTGCTGGAGAACAGGACTGGCTGGCGAGAACACGGCTTAGCGAAGACCCATGTGTAGCATCTTGGTGCTTTTTCTGATGACCCTCATGTCATCAGAGCCTTGGTCAGTGCCCAGCAGCTGCGGGGTCGGCTCTTGGCATCGCCAGAGCACAGCAAGGCAGTGGTGGTAGGCTTTGTGGGGCTCAGGGGAGGGCAGGCCTCAGCAGCTCTGGCCTTCCTCTTGGGCCCCTGCCCAGCTTCCTGTCCCCTGGGGAACATCTTCACACTCATGACTTTCTCCTTCAGCACCCGGGATCTGAACTATGTTATCTAATGAATGCTATCCAGGGCTGCATCTAGGAGACTCTCCCACCCAGCCCACCACAGGACCCGGGCCACCTGTCCCAAGGGAGCATCTCCCAGCCCAGGGTTCTACAGAGCACCCTTTGCAGCCTTCTTGGTGACATGAAAATACCTTTGAGCATGTGATGGATCTTTGCAGGAGAGCAGAAGAGCTGCTAAATAAATCTTCTAAATAATCAACTAGGTAATACTGGGTCTCAGTGTACTGTGTGCCCAGCATCTTAAAGGATCGTGTACTTACTGGTCCTGACATCTCTAAGAAGGAAGAGCTGTTGGCTGGACACCTGTGGCTCACGCCTATAATCCTCATGACTCAGGAGGCTGAGATCTAGAGGATCCAGATTCAAAGCCAGCTTGGGCAGAAAAGCCCCAGAAACACATATCCAATGAACCAACAAAAAGCTGAAAGTGGAACTGTGGTTCAAGTGGTAGAGCACCAGTCTTAAGGTGAAAAGCCAAGCAAGAGTGTGAGGCCCAGAGTTCAAGCCTTAGTGCCAGCGTGCACACATGCGCGCACGCATGCACACACACACACACACACACACTTTCAATAACTTTCCAAAGGGCAGCAAGGGGTGAGAGTTGGAATAGGCTGTTTGATCACTTCACAGTTTTGCTCTATGCCTGGGCGTTGCCCCTTGGCATTTTGTTCAAGGCTGGCATGGGACTGCTTGAGCCACAGCTCTACTTCCAGCTTTTGAATCATTAGCTGGAGGATCTCACAGACATTTCTGCCTGGGCTGGCTTCAAACCATAATCCTCAGATCTCAGCCTCCTAAGTAGCTAGGAGATAGGCATGAGCCACTGGCACCCAGCACCCCCCCCCGTTTATGGGCACACATTGGTGCCCATAACATTCATTTTGATGGTGTCCACAGATGCTTCAAGCGCCAGCCGACTGGAGTCACGTGACACGGTGTGGTCTATAAAGCCTAGGACATTTATTTGACCTTTTATGGGAAAAGTGTGCAGAAGCTGGAGTGGTTTATCAGCAAAAGAAATTTAAGATAGACCTAAGAAAGAACTTCCTGGCAGAGGAATGGATACAATATTTGGAGGGGGAGTGAATTCTCGACTCTGGAGTTAAAAGGAGACCCCTACTACCCCCACCCCCACACACACAGGTAAAATGGACGCAGCAAAGAACTGGGTCTGGAATTCCCACAGTCCTCTACGCCTTCCGGCTTTGTCTGGATTGTTTCCCGTAATTGATGTCCCAGGACCACAGATATCATGGCCTCCAGCCACAGCAATGCTGTGAATCACCGACAGCACATGGCTCCTCTCTCTCTGACACAAAAACCAAGGTCAGGCTCCCCTTCCAAGCAGCCGGCTCTGACCTCTCCACCTCCCCCACCCTTGCTCTGCCCCCAGACTCCCATGCCTGCTATCAAACTTGAGCAGGGAGGGAAGAACAAGCATATTTGATTTCTTCTAGATCTGCCTGTTCTCCTCGGTGTCTGACCCTTGGTCCTGACTGATCTAAAGCAGTAAACAGCCCTGGCATCCCACGGGCCTGGCTGTGGGAGAGAGGGGGGTGAGAGACCTGGATGAACCCAGGTTTCCTGGTCCAGACAGCTGGCCAAGAGGGAGAAGCAAGGTGGGGTTGTAGCTCTCCCAGGTGGCCCTCGGATCTGCTGGGATGGAGACAGACATTCTGGGTGGGCTTCTCGGGTCTGGCTTAGGTGCCCCCCCCACTTCCCAGTTTGTGTGTGGGGGAGAGCTCTGCTGAAACATGGAATGGAATCTAGGATGGCCCCTGAGGGGGCTGCGAATCACCGAAGTGGTGTGCAAAGTGTGTGTGTGTGTGTGGGTGCATCTCCATGCTTGCATCAGACTGTGGGGGTCAAAGGCCTCAGGACAGGACAAGGGGGAGTGTGGATCCCAGAGCTGGAGCAGCAGAGCCACGAGTCAGAAAGAACATTACTGTTTCCCAATCACGTCATGTCTCAGAATACTAACTGCCAGAGAGCAGAGACGCATCGGCCCCCACAGCACTCCTTAAGTGGTGTAAGTGGTGCTTAATGTAATGAATTTGAGGAGAAATGTCCTGGGGTGGAACCCTGGGTCTTGGGTGTGCCACACAAGTGCTTGCTTTGTGTTTAAAGATGACACATTTGACAGCTGCTGCGGCTCAGGCCTGTCATCCTCGCTACTCTGGAGACTGAGATCTAAGGATCGTAGTTCAGAGCCAGCCTAGGCAGGAAAGTCTTTGAACTCTTACCTCCAATGAATCACCCCCAAAAAGCCAGAGTGGAGCTGTGTGTGGCACAAGTGGCAGAGCACTAGCCTTGAGCACAAAAGCTCAGGGACAAACACCCGGGGCCCCGAGTTCAGGGCTCATCACACACACACACAAATACACTTATGTCCACAGAAGACTGAGAGAGCTCACACTATTCTAGCCACAGCAAAAGGAATGACGAGGGAGTGTGTCTCTGTTGCTGAAAGCTACAGGAAAACCTGGCATCAGTTCTTAGCTGTGGAGAGGCAGAATGAGGGATGGGGGGCTTGGTGGTCCATAGCCCCCCACCCCACAGCCAGGTTCCGATCTGCCCCCAGCACCCAGCCAAGGTTGCTTCTGCTTTTCAGGTCCCAAGTGACTCAACTTCATTCAGGGGACCCCAGACAATCAGGGGACTCAAGTGTGTCTCCACGTTCTGCCCTGCATCAGGGCCACCGTGCCCACTTGAAAAGGCCACCGGAGCCGGGCGCTGGTGGCTCACGCCTGTAATCCTAGCTACTCAGGAGGCTGAGATCTGAAGATCTCGGTTCAAAGCCAGCCTGGGCAGGAGAGACCCTGAGACTCCTGTCTCCAATAAACCACCAGAAAACCGGAAGTGGCGCTGTAGCTCAAGTGGTAGAGCGCTCGCCTTGAGCTGAAGAGCTGAGGGACAGCGCCCAGG
>NW_012267222.1:7292117-7310228 GCF_000151885.1 Dipodomys ordii | reverse complement strand
AGGAGGCTGCAATGCTTGGTAAGAAATGTACGCATTATCCTGCCCATGTAATTGTAACCCCTCTGTACAGTATGTTCACAAATAAAATAAAATTAAATTAAAAAAGAAAAAGAAAAGGCCACCGGAGGATTCAGAGAGACAATGCATGTGACTGCACCAAGCACCGCTGAGAACTTCCAGATCCAGGGCCTCTGAAGTCACCTCCAGTTTTTCACCTTGAGCCTGTGGTAGTGCAGATGCCCAGCAGCAGAGGGCGCTGTGCACATGGCCATGAGGGAGATGCGGACTGCATGGTCCAGCAGATGGGGCAGGTGTGCCATCCTGCAGCCCTGGGCTTGAGGCCCAGCGTCCGGGGCCTGAGTCCATGGTCTCTGGCACCTGTCCCCCACTTGATCTCCCACTGCTAGCTACAAACCCCAGGTCCAGCTTCTCCAGACCTCGGGGCGCTCAGCCCCAGGCCAGTGGGGAGGTGGCTCCCTGGCGCTAGACGTTGATGAAGGATCCTTGGTCACCGTCGGCCGACTCGGGCTCCACACAGCGCCCCTTCCTCCTCGTGACCCTGCGGTTTCGGTGGAATCTGGCATAGCAGCGCAGACCTGGGCAGAGGGGAGCTAAGGATCAGGCCATGGGCCTGCTCTCCTCCCTCCCCTCTCCCCCCTCTCCTCCCCTCCCTCCCTCCCTTTACCCCACTCCCTCCATCTCTGCCGGAAGGCCCCTGGGTGCAGCAGTGCCTGGATGGGTTTGAAGGGGGAACTGGGGCACAAGGTGGGGTGAGGCATATGGGTGAGGGGTGGACCGGGGGATTTTTAGGGCAGTGATGATAATAGACTATAGTTAATAATGTACCTGTATTGATTTTGTCCCACAGTACTAAGTGAAAAGGAAAATGATTAAAAATAGGGAAACTGCAGGGCTGGGAAGGTGGCTCAGTGGTAAAGCACTTGCCTTGCATGCATGAGGCCCTGGGTTCGATTCCTCAGCACCACATAAGCAGAAAAAAAAAGCCGGAAGTGGTGCTGTGGCTCAAGTGGTAGAGCGCTAGCCTTGAGCTGAAGAGCTGAGGCCCAGAGTTCAGGCTCCACGACTGGACCCAAAAAAATAAAAAATAGGGAAACTGCTGCTGGGTACCAGTGGCTCACACCTGTAATCCTAGCTACTCAAAAGGCTGAGATCTAAGGATCTTATCTCCAATTAACTACCAGAAAATGGAAAGTGGAGCTGTGGCTCAAGTGATAGAGTGCTACCATGAACAAAAGAGCTCAGCCCCACAGCTAACATATATCTGGATACTGCAACTGGGTGGCTCAAATTCTAATCCTAGGATCACAGTTCAAAGCCAGCCCAGGCAGCAAAGTCCAAGAGACTCTTATCTCTAAGTAACCACCAAAAAGCCAGAAGTGGCTCAAGTCATAGAGTGCCAAGTGAGAGCACAAAGCCCTGAGTTCAAGCCCTAGTACTGGGACTCACACACACATTCGTCTATATCTCTACATCTCTATCTATCTATCTATCTAGCTACACTTTGTGTGTGGAAATCATTCCAGGGGAAATTTCTGTAAACCTTCAGGAGTTGCTTTAAGACCATTGTGGGGGGCTGGGAAGGTGGCTCAGTGGTAGAGTGTTTGCCTTGCATATTTGAGGCCCTGGGTTCAATTCCTCAGCACCACATAACCAGAAAAAGCTGGAAGTGGCGCTGTGGCTCAAGGGGTAGAGTGCTTGCCTTGAGCTGAAGAGCTGAGGGACAGTGCCCAGGCCCAGAGTTCAGGCCCCACAACCGACAAAAAAAAAAAAAAGGAATACTCTGACTTTAGCTTTTGCCCTCCCTTCCCTTCCTCCCTCCCTTCTCCCTTTCCCTAACCACTCGGGTCTGAGTGCGTCACTGTAAAGTGGGGACCATAATTGCTCTCCTCTGGGGATGGCTGTGAGGATCCCAGGGAAGAAGGGCTTGGCACAGAGCCAGGCACACTGGGTACACGTGTGCAGGTGGGCACATGGGCAGCCTGAGGTGGAGCTCAGGGGAGTTAAACAGCCCAAGAGAGGCCGGGCGGGGCCCCGGTGTCCCTCCAGGGATAAAGCTGCGCTGTGTCAGCGCCAGCATCCTCAGGTTGGATCGGATTGAAACAGATCTGGCGATCGTGCCAGCTTGTATTTCAAGGGGTGAGAAAAACAAATCTGAGAAACAGTGCCAGGAGTGGAGACAGTGGGAACCAAGACTGGGGCGGGGGGAGGGGTGACGGGGGGAGGGGGGAGAGGGGTCTCCAAGCAAAGCTGATCTGAGTTCATGCTTTCTGTTCCCAGGGGATGCTCCTCCCTCCCCGGCCCCTCCCACCGCCGGCCACTCTCCCAGGAAATCCTGTGTCCTCCCCTCGGGTCTCACCTTCCACACACATGCAGTCATCGAAGCATTTGTTGTTGAGCCCACGATTGTGGGGCGTGCACAGGTGTCCCCGCAGGTCACAGCAGGTCCCTGGTGACACACGGCGCACACGTGGTCAGCCACGCTGCTCCTCCCTCCTGCCCTGCCCTGCCCTGCCCACGGCCCCGCTGAACAGGACATCCGTCACCTGGGAGGCCAGCCCTGTCCCAGCAGGCTGGGCCATCTGGTGAGACGCTACCCATGGGTGTCATGGCTGACATCCCGGGGGGGGGGCGCTGGCGGAGACCCCAGCTAGGAACTAGACTTGGACATCGGGCCCTCAGGGCTCATGGGCGCCAGCATCTTTCTGACAGATGAGGGCCCAGGCACAGCTTCGCCTGAGCCGGCTCAGCGCTCGGGGACACAGTCTGTCTATCCAGTTGGCTCAAACAATAGTGTGAGAAAGAAACAGCCCGTGAGGAGGCGGGCCAGGCGGGAGTAGTGTCTGGCCACCATCATGGTGCTCAGATCTCTCCCAAGGAAAGTGCCGGATTTCTGGTTTTGGGGTTTGTTTTTGCAGTGACAAAAAGGGCACGTGGCTGACGGTCTCCAGCTGCTGGCTGTGTCAGAGGTCGCCTCTGCCGGTGTCCAGCCCCAGCTGAGAACCAGCGCAGCAAGGGCCCCACGGCTGGCCTCCTCCGCCTCCTCCGCCCAGCCAGGCCTGGCCCCAGGGCTCCTGTTTCACGGGCTAAGACTGATGTTACTCTACGCACCCTGCTTCCTCTCCTCAGGCTGAGCACCACGGGTTCATGCCATTTATCCTAACTACTCAGGAGGCTGAGAGCTGAAGATTACAAGGTTCAAAGCCCTCTCTCTCTCTCTGGTCAGTTGGGGGGCCTGAACTCTGGGCCTGGGCGCTGTCCCTCAGCTCTTCAGCTCAAAGCTAGCACTCTACCACTTGAGCCGCAGCGCCATTTCCGTTTTCCTGGCGGTTCATTGGAGATAAGAGTCTCAGGATTTCCCTGCCTGGGCTGGCTTTGAACTGTGGTTCTCAGCTCTCAGCCTCCTGAGTAGGTGGGAGTACAAGCGTGAGCCTCGGCGCTCAGCTCCTTATCTCCATTTAACCAGCAAAAAGCCAGAATTGGATCAGTGGCTCAAAGTGGTAGAGCACTAGCTTTGAGCAAAAAGAGCTCAGAGACAACACCCAGGCCCTGAGTTCAAGGCCCATGACTGACAAAAATAAAAATCAACAACAATCAAAACCAATTTGGGTGGGCTGGGAAGGTGGCTCAGTGGTAGAGTGCTTGCCTTGCATGCATGAGGCCCTGGGTTCGATTCCTCAGCACCACATAAACAGAAAAAGCCAGAAGTGGCGCTGTGGCTCAAGAGGTAGAGTGCTTGCCTTAAGCTGAAGAGCTGAGGGACAGTGCCCAGGCTCAGAGTTCAGGTCCATCACCGGCAAAAAAAACCAATTTGGGCCCTTGGGTAAGACACTTAGCCCTTCTCTCCCTAGGGCCCAATGGGCTTTGTAGAAAACAGAATGGCAGGGTCTCTCTGTCTCTCTCTGTTTCAGTCTTTCTCTGTCTCTTTGTCTGTCTGTCTCTCTCCACCCCTTGGATTGCTGTAAGTATTAGATGAATTCATGTACAATAGCCACCCTCAGGAAATTGGCTCTCTTGTGGTTATTATTTATTGTCTATAAAGAGTCAGGAACCCTTGGCCAGGCACCAGTGGCTCACGCCTGTAATCCTAGCTACTCAGGAGGCTGAGATCTGAGGATCGAGGTTCAAAGCCAGCCTGAGCAGGGAAGTCTGTGAGCCTCGTATCTCGAATAAACCATGAGAAAACCGGAAGTGGCGCTATGGCTCAAGTGGTAGAGCGCTAGCCTTGAGCTGAATAGCTGAAGCATAGCACCCAGGCCCAGAGTTCAAGCCCCACAACAACAACAACAGCAACAACACAAGAGTCAACAACCCTCAGGCATTGCTCCCAAGCCTGGGAAGCCCCTGCCCCACTCCATGCGGCCCAGCCTGGGGCTCTGGGTGTGGGCACGGGGGTACCTGGCAGGCAGTCCTGGTGGTGGTCACACGGTTCTCCTTCGGCGGGCGATGTCTCATTGCCGTCACCAGAGAGGTGGCCCCGGTGTTTTTCTGGGGACAAGGTGTGTCATCAGAAGTTGAAGCCCAGCAAGGAGAACAGAGGGAGGGATTAAATACAGGACTCTGGTATTGCAGGCAGCCTGGCATAGCTCAGACAAGCCCCTACCTCTCTCTGCCTCAGTTCTTTCTTCTCTAAAGTGGGAGCAGCTGGGTGCCGGTGGCCCACGCCTGTAATCCCAGCTATGCAGGAGGCTGAGATCTGAGGATCGTGGTTCAAAGCTAACCTGGGTAGGAAAGTCTATGGGACGCATCTCTAAGTAACTACCAAAAAAAAGCTGGAAGTGGAGCAGTGGCTCAAGGGTGAGAATACTCAGCTTGAGCACAAAAGCTCAGGCCAGCGCCCAGGCCCAGGCCTGTTTCCCCACGGGCTTGGCATGGGGTAGGCACTTGGCATCATTTTCTTCCTCAGTGCTGGCTCCAGGCTGACGAGCCCCCAGCCCACTATTGGCATCTGCAGCTCAAACCACCCTCCATGGGGGCTTTGCCTGGCGCAGGGCCGGGGAGGGGCCCTGGGTTGCCGGTGTGTGTGGGAGAGCTGGGCATACCTTTCTTCTTTGCAGAAGGCCAGACTTCAGGTTTTAGGTCTTCATAATCGGTCCAGTCGAACAAGGCCATGTCCAGCGTGGGCATCACCTCTCCATCAGACCTGGGCTGCCCCTGAAGGGGAAGAAGGAGGGGACCTGAAACCTTCCCACCAGAGAGCAGGAATGGGGGCGGGGGGCTCAGGCCCCAGAGGAGAAGCTGCTCCTCCTGCTCTACATTGGTGAGCCTTTGTTCCAGCCAAGTGAAGCCCAGCCCTGGAGACACACGCCTGCAATCCCAGCTGCTCAGGAGGCTGAGATCTGAGGATTGTGGTTTGAAGCCAGCCTGGAAAGGAAAGCCCATAAGACTCTTATCTCCAGTCAACCATTAAAAAGCCAGGGCTGGGAAGGTAGCTCAGTGGTAGAGTGCTTGCCTTGTATGCATGAGACCCTGGGTTCGATTCCTCAGCACCACATAAACAGAAAAAGCCAGAAGTGGCACTGTGGCTCAAATGGTAGAGCGCTTGCCTTGAGCTGAAGGGCTGAGGGACAGCGCCCAGGCCCAGAGTTCAAGCCCCACAACCCCCCCAAAAATCATTAAAAAACCAGGAGTGGAGCTGTGGCTTAAGTGGTAGAGCACCAGCCTTGAGCAAAAAAGCTAAGGGACAGTGTCTAGGACATGAGTTCAAGCCCCAGGATTGGCACAATCACACATATTATGACTATGGCCTCTCACACACAAATGATTTTATTATATTTGTATTCTTTTTTTTTTTTTTTGCCAGTCATGGGGCCTGAACTCTGGGCCTGGGCGCTGTCCCTCAGCTCTTCAGCTCAAGGCTAGCACTCTACCACTTGAGTTTTTTCTTTTTGCTTATGTGGTGCTGAGGAATCGAACCCAGGGCCTCAGACATGCAAGGCAAGCGCTCTACCACTGAGCCACCTTCCCAGCCCCTATACTTGTATTCTTGGGACCACTAAAGACAATACTTTTTTTTTTTTGTCTGGTCGTGGGGCCTGAACTCTGGGCCTGGGCGCTGTCCCTCAGCCCTTCAGCTCAAGGCTAGCGCTCTACCACTTGAGCTACCTCCCCAGCCCAGACAACACTTTTTCTTGTGTTTGAGGCCATCACTGAGTGAGATGAGGGTCATTTGGGAAAGCAAGTATCTTTCAACCAGGAGTGACTGAAATTACAGAAAATGAAACTGGGGCTGGGAAGGTGGCTCAGTGGTAGAGTGCCTGCCTGGCATGCATGAAGCCCTGGCTTCCATGCCTCAGTACCACACACACAGAAAAAGCCAGAAGTGGTGCTGCGGCTCAAGTGGCAGAGTGCTCAGGATAGTGCCCAGGCCCTGAGTTCAAACCCCAGAACTAGGCGTTGGGGGGAGGGGAGTGAGTGAAATTGTAAATACTCGTCAATGCTGATTTATAAGTTCTATTCCATTATACGGATCCCTTGAAAGGACTTTATTTTGAGAGCTCTCAGAGCCACAGAGGAGAGTCAGGAGTGAGCGGGTAGACTCCTACATAGCCTTCCACAAACAGCAGCAGTGGCATTTATGTGAGCGTAGACAGAGCAACGGCTGACTAGCACCAGCTAAGCCTAGGCCATATGGGGAGTTTTGGCAACACTAGGGCCTGAACTCAGAGCCATGTGTCTGCTAGGTAGGTGCTCTACTACTTGAGCTATGCCCCTAGCCTTTTGTTACTTTTCTAATAGGAATCTGCTTTTGTCCCCAGGCCAGGCTAGACCACAATCCTGCTATTACTGCTTCTCTTGTAACCGGAGTGACAGGTGTGCCCCAATGGGTCCAGTCTTTTTTTTTTTTTTAATGTATTGAGATGAGGGTTTCATAAATGTTTTGTCGGTGTTGGCCTCGAGTTGCAATCCTCCTGATCTCAGCCTCCTGAGTCATGGGGATTATAGGTGTAAACCACAGCACTCCGCTGCAACACAGCTTTAAAAATTACTAGACTGTTCTGTGAGCTCTTTCCCAAGTCCTACCACCCTCTGTGCGTGGAGACCCCAATGCTAGGTTGGCACTTGCTTCCTGGGCTGTGCCCAGAGTGGGCTCCGGGCCCTCTTCCTCAGGATAGAGTCCCGCCCAGCAGGGTGGGAGCTCAACTGCCCTGGCATCAGAGGCCTTCCTACATGGCCCTGCCCTGTCCCAAGAGCCCTTCCAGCCCTGAGCTGCGGGGGGGGGGCCCTACCTGGGGCCGCAGGGAGGTGACCGGCAGGATCAGGGACTCTTCCGTGGCAGGTGTGGCCTCCAGTGTGGTCAGGAAGAGCATGGTGGGGGCCAGGCTGGTGGACGACTCCTCCATGGTGGCCTCCAGGATCTGGTCTTCAGGCAGCTCCGCCTTCTTCATCAGGGAGCTGGGGCCTCGGATCAGCGCTCGGCCTGAGACCCGGCAGCAAGCATAGGTTGATCTGCTTGCCACCTGCTGCCACACACCAGCTCAGCCCACCTTTCCCACCGCCAGCCACGGGGTGGCAGGGACCACGTGACTTAGTCCAGGTACCATCCCCGCCGCCGCCTGACCTGCTTGGGACCCCGGACAGTGAAGCCTACCTCCCAGCATTCTGGCAAGTCCACTGGGAGCTGGCGGAGGTGGGCATGTCGCAATAAGAGCTAGAGGGGTTAACCCTGGAAGGCTTCCTGGAGGAGGTGAGGTTGGGTCTGTAGCAGTCACCTCACCTTGCAGAATTGAATCCCAGAAGGCAGATAGGGGACTTTAGGGGACTTCAGAACCATTCCTTTGGAACCATTCTTTTTTTTTTTTTTTCCTTCCCTTAAGGAAACAGCCAGAGGCTGAGCCTACAGGTTCCTCTGTCCCTTGCCCCCTGCCAGTGCTCCCTGGAAGCCAGGAAGTGGGGCTGGGTGGAGATCGGGGCCATGCATGTGCCCTCCTGCTCATCCTCAAGGGTGCCCTAGAGGATCTCCAGGCTCCCGGGCTGGGGCTTTGTCTAGGTTTGCCGGCTGGGGTGGGTGGGGTCTCAGGAGCAAGCCCTCCCCCCTTCCCACTTGTGGGAGGAGGGAGGCAGAGGCTCCACCTCTTTCTTCCCAAAGAAACATCAGCGTGTCCCTGGCACTTCCTGGCCCCTAGGGGCAGTCCTGTCCCATGAAGAGACAGAAGCTCCAAGCGGCCTGCTGGGGCCTTGGGGAGACTGGGGAAGTTCTACCTGTGAGCTAGCTGCCCAGGGTTTGGCGTTGGTTTTTTTTCAGAGACTGAACAGGGGCCAAGGGCGGGAAGAGAAGGGAGGCCGGGGTGGCTTGGAGCTCACTGTGGATAAGCCCTCCTGATACACACAGGGTGACACAGGGGAGTGGGGGTGTCATGTCTCCCCCGGAGTGCTAGGGTTTAGGTCTGCAATACATCCCAAAAGCCAAGACTGTGATGCTGCTGCCTTTTTAAAAGGTGGGGCCTGGTGGGAGGAAGTGAGGTGATTGGGGGCGTGGCCTCCAAGGAGCTATCAAGACCCTGGGCTGTTCCCCTCTCTCTGCTTCCTGGCCCCCAAGAGGTGAGCAGCTTGAGCTCCAGCCATGACTCCACCCCAGGCCCAAAGCAGGGTGGGGAGGAGGACATAGATGGGCTAAGACCTTTGAAACCACCAGCCAAAGGACGTGGTTTCTTTCTTTAATTAGTTTATCTCTCAGGCTTTGGGTGGTGGCTATAGAGAGCTGACAGACATGTGGAGTCACTTGTACTCAGGTGACAGAGTGGACGCCCGTCCCACTGAGGATGGACTTGGACTTGTTATGGTCTGTGTCTAAACATTCACAAATCAGGTCTCCACCCTGAGGCTGAGGGAAGAGGGAACATTATCCTCAAGGTAGAGCCAGGGGGCTGAGCTTGGTGGATCTGACTTCAGAGCCTCCACTCTGTTCTACAATTGATTGAATGAGAGGCTGGAACAGCGATGATCTGTTCTGTCTATACCTAGCACTTAGAGTAGGATAGATTTAGGTCAGATACAAGGCAGAACTTCCTGACACAGGAGGAGGATCTAACTCTCCTGCCTCCTCCACTACCTACACCACCTCTCTGAGATCCCTCCACTCTTCTGGGTACTTATTGTCTGGAGCTACCAGGAGACCCAGTTGGCCTCCCCCTCCTGCCCTGGGCCATCGCCCCTCCCAATCCTCCCCAGTCCCCGAGCTACCTCGGTGTGGTTTCAGCCTGTCTCTGCGTCTCTTGTGCTCCCTGCCACGTTTCTTCGCCCTCTCCCACCCTGGAGGCCGGGGCTCCTTCTCGGGATAGGGTGACGCCAGTCCCAGGAACAGCTCCTTGTCCAGCAGCAGGCCTGCAGGACTCTGTCCAGGCAGCTGCCCCCCAGGGAGCCTGGAGGCCTGCTTGGGGGTGGTGACCACAGCTCCATCCTGAGCCCGGCTGGGCATGCCCGGGCCCCGCCGGCGGTGATGGCTGGCCCGTGTCCATAGCACAGAGCCTGGGTCCCTGTGAATCTCAGGCAGGTTCCGGGCCGGGCTGAGCGAGCCTGCCAGGCCCCCCTCCAACAGCACCAGGAGGCTGAGGAGCAGCGTAGGGACCCTGCAGAGGGTGGATGCTGCCATTGGCTCTGCCCTGCAAGGAAAGCAGTTCTCTAGGGTAGACCTCAGCCCCTGCTTCTGGTCCCAGATCCCTCACCCACTGTTAGGACTCCCTTCTTCTGGTACCTGAACGAAGGCTTGAACTCAAGTCCTCACATTCTTTTTTTTTTTTTTTTTGGCCAATCCTGGGTCCAGGACTCAGGGCCTGGGCGCTGTCCCTGAGCTTCTTTTGCTCAAAGCTAGCTCTCTACCACTTGAGCCACAGCGCCACTTCCGGCTTTTTTCTTATGTGGTGCTGAGGAATCGAAGCCAGGGCCTCTGGCATGCAAGGCAAGCGCTCTACCACTGAGCCACCTTCCCAGCCCCAAGCCTTACATTCTTTTTTTTTGGTCGGTCGTGGGGCTTGAACTCTGGGCCTGGGCGCTGTCCCTCAGCTCTTCAGCTCAAGGCGAGCGCTCTACGACTTGAGCTACAGCGCCATTTCCCCAAGCCTTACATTCTTGTATGGCTTTTCCACTCAAGACTGGTGCTCTACCATCTAAGCCTGTTTAATTACAGATAAAAGTCTCTCAGATTTGTGTGTCTAGGCTGGCTTTGAACCTTGATCCTCAGATCTCAGCCTCCCAATTAGCTAGGATTACAGGTGTGAGCCACCAGTGTTCAGTTAACTTGGTTCTTTTTTTTTTTTTGGTCAGTCGTGGGGCCTGAACTCTGGCCTGGGTGCTGTCCCTCAGCTCTTCAGCTCAAGGCTAGCACTCTACCACTTGAGCCTCAGCACCACTTCCGGCTTTTTCTGCTTATGTGGTGCTGAGGAATCGAACTCAGGGCCTCATGCATCCAAGGCAAGCACTCTACCATTGAGCCACCTTCCCAGCCCCCAACTTGGTTCTTTTTGTTGTTCTGGTTCTGGGACTTGAACTCAGGGTTCTGTCCTTTAGCTTTTGTGCTCAAAGCTAGCACTCTTGCCACTTGAGCCACAGCTCCGCTTCCAGCTTTTTTTTTTTTGGGGGGGGGTTAGAGATAAAAGTCTCATGGCATTTCCTGCCCAGACTGGCTCCGAACCACGACCCTCAGACCTCAGCCTTCTGAGCCACTAGCATCGGGCTTAACCAAGTTCTTAACAGGGATGTTGGGGGACTGTGCCCCCTAGGGACTCTCCAAGCTAATGGCATCTAGGAAGGGGAGGGGTGCAACCCCGCCATGCACAGAACAGGCCCCAGCAACCATTCATCTGGCCTGGGAAGTTGGTGGTACCCAGACTGAGCAGCCATCGGGACCCACAGCCTCCAGGCTCCAGCCCCGACTGAAATTCCTTTCTCTGCACAGAACTCTGCCCTTGGCCAAGTCCCCTGCTGCACAGCGGAGCCCTGCAGAGCTCCAGAATGCACTGCAAGGCGCTGAAACTTGAGTGGGAGCCTACATGCAAACAAACAGAATAATAGCACACCCCATGCTACGCGCTCTGGGCAGGTCTGTTTTGCTGTCTTTCAACAGCTCTCTGAAAAGGCTCCTGTGATTGCTCTTGTTTTCTGAAGTGGCAATTAAGGCTGAGTGGGTAAGTCACACTTTGCGAGTGTCATTGTGTGCGCTTGCGTCCTGGTCCTGGGGCTTGAACTCAGGGCCTGGGCGCTGTCTCTTTGCTTTGTTTTGCTCAAGGCTGGTGCTCTGCCACTTGAGCCATAGTTCCACTTCTGGCTTTTCGGTGATTAATTGAGATAAGGGTCCCCATGGACCTTTTCAGCCTGGGCTGGCTTTGAACCTTTGTTCTCAGATCTCAGCCTGAGTAGCTAGGATTAAGGGGGTCGGGCGGGGCGGGGGGTGAGCCAATGCCCAGCCCAGCTACTCTTCTCTTTCCATCATGAGCTCTTGGCTCCCTGAACTCCTGACATTGTCCCTGTAATGCTGATGAGTGTGGGGGTCTCTGCAGACTGGCTCTGTCTGCTCTCTATTGTCCCTGCCACATCCCCCCAGGATGCTGACCTCTGGGGCAGGAGGCGCCCAGAGGACAGTTAAGCAGGGGCTCAGGAGGCTGGTGGCTGGGTTGGTGGGGTGTCTGTCTGGCCCTAGGGCCCTGCCCCCACATCAGCCCCACTCCATCTTCAGATGGCACCAGGCCGGCTGATTGAATTTTTATGGCCTTCCCAGAACTCCATTAGGCTCCCCAAGGTGCTTACGCCATGGTTTCCTTGTGATTTGTGGCCAGAGAATTGACCAGGGCTGAAGAAAGATTGGCAGGCCTGGGAAAGTTCCCTAATCCCCCAGCATCCCCAGTCTTCTTGGCTCCTGTGACCCCCCCCCACAGGCTCGCAGTACCCAACTCAGAGGCAGGAGGGAGGCCAGAAGGGAGGCCAGGAGGGGCCCCCCTCGCACATCCGGACTCCAATGAGCCAGCTAGGCTCCTCCTGGGGCCAAAAGTGAACACATAAGTCTCCTCCATCCTTTTCCATTTTGTCCCCTCAGGGGACAGCCTACAGGTGAAGGGGGACATTTGTGACACCATTTCCTCATCCCTGTCCATCCAATCCGGAGGTCATAAACTGCAGTGCTCCCCCAGGGCCTCTGGCTAGTGAGGCTGGTGCTCCCTGTTCCCGAGGCAGCCCCATGGGGGCCCAGGAGCCTCTGGACGCATCAGTCCAGCTTCGTTCTGTTCAGAGCAGGGCTGCCGTCCAGGCCGGCATCTAGTCTGACCACAGCGGGACGCGGCCCTCGGCACTCCCTGTCATGGGGAGACAGGACAGGCTGGGTCTGGGTTGGACGCTGTCCAGCTCCAGGACATCCCCGGGCCACAGAGAACCTTTGGGGCATCTATCTGTTGGTGGATGGAGTCCATCATTCTGGGATAAAAGAGGGGAGGACGGGAGATTCAGGGAATGCAGGCAGGGGGCAGATGGGGACTTGGCAGAGGCTGGCAGGCCTGTGGGCACAAAGAGGCCGCTCACTGTCTCTGACTGTGAGGATGGTCAACGACTCAGTACCTTCCCACCAAGCACTTTTTCACCCAGCATCTTCCCACCCAGTACCTTAGCACCTTCCTAACTAGCACCTTTCCACCCAGCACATTCCCACTCAGTACCTTCCTACCTGGTACCTTTCTAGTTAGCACCTTCCCACCCAGTACCTCCCCACTTAGTACCTTCCCATCCAGTACGCACCTTCCCACTTAGTACCTTCCTACCCAGCACCTCCCCACTTAGCACCTTCCCACCCAGCATCTTCCTAACTAGCACCTTTCCACTTAGTATCTTGCCACCCAGCACTTCCTACCCAGTACCTTCCCACTGAACCACAGCCTCCTCATTTTGGTGCTGAAGAATCTGTACAGTGTGGCCCGGAACTCATTTTACAATACCGACTTCTGCTTTCTCTTCTTCACACTGGGCAGAGGCTGGTCCCGGCCCCCAGGACACTCGATCTTTGCTGTCTGTTCTCACACAGGCTGGCCCCTCAGCCCTGAGTACCCTCCATCTGTCCCCATAGTTCCCTGCTCCATGCAGCCTCCTCCAGTCCCTGCCCCGGTGCACTGCCTTCCCTCTGTTCCTTCACAGCCCTCCCTGGCTCATGCAGCCCTGGTCTGCCAGGTTGGACGGGGCATCTCGGTCTTTTTATCTAAACCCTGCCCAGACAATGCCACTCAGGGGCGGGGCTCTGCTCCTGCCTCGGCGCTGCACGATCAGGCACAAGTCTAGGCACTGGTGACTGCAGATTAGGGTGCCAGGGGACGCCCTGAAGTGGGTGTGCACACACGTGTTGTGCATATGTGTGCTTGTGTGTGTGTACTGGGTACACAGGGTAGGGAGGAGACTGCATGCATGCTCGCCCCCCCCACTTCAAGCCCATCAGATCTTGGAACAGCCCAACCACCAAGATGCCAACCTGGCAGAGAGCCACTCAGGAAACATGGGCTGCCACAGAAGCCGTGCCAAGGATCCCCAGCAATGAGGTGACAGGCGCCCATCCATTCCTGTCACTCTGGAAGCCAGTTGGAGGCCATGTCACAAAGCAGCAAGCATCCAAGTGAGAACGGAAGGCAGGCGCTCCCCCCCCCTCAGACGGCTCTGCCCGCAGCTCACTCACAAAGCCGGCCTAGGAGCCCGAGTGGATCCTTTGCCCCTGCCCTCCATGCTGGGCACAGGCCAAGCCCGGAGCTGATCTGAATGGGCGTGGTGGACAGACCTCAGGAGCGTCCATCTTGACACAAGTCCAAACAAACAAAAAATCATCCTAAGCCAGGCTCCGGTGGCTCATGCCTGACATCCTAGCAAGTCAGGAGGCTGAGGTCTGAGGATCATGGCTCCAAGCCAGGCAGGGCAGGAAACTGTGAGATTCTTTTTTTGGTCAGTTGTGGGTCTTAAACTCTGGGCCTGGGCGCTGTCCCTCAGCTCTTCAGCTCAAGGCTAGCACTCTACCACTTGAGCCACAGCGCCACTTCTGGCTTTTTCTGCTTATGTGGTGCTGAGGAATTGAACCCAGGGCCTCATGTGTGCAAGGCAAGCGCTCTACCACTGAGCCACCTTCCCAGCCCCCTGTAAGACACTTATGTTCAGTTAGCCACCAAAAAAATGCTGGAAGTAGAGCTGTGGCTCAAGTGGTCAGAGTACCAGCTTTGGGCTGGAAAAGCCAAGTGAGAGCCAGAGGCCCCGAGTTCAAGGCCCAGTACTGGAACACACATGTATACATGCGTACACACACACACACACACACACACACACACACCATCCTACTAACAGAATTATAACACTTGAGCTCCCTTCCACTTGTCTACAAACAAGGAAACAGGCTGAGTAATGGCAGCCACTAAGTAGCGCTGCACTTGGGATACAGGATATAGTCCTTGTCTCTAAAGCCAGGGCTCAAAGCTCCCCCTCCCCTCCCCACACATACACATGCACCTGCCATTCCCTGGAGAGCACTTGGGGGCGGGGAAGCAACAGCATATGCAAATGAGATAACTAATCCCTTCTAAAGCCCTTCCCCACCAGCAGCCTTGCCTCTGGGGCTGAGGGCGCTCCTGCTAAGCCTGCAAGACAACTGTGGAGCTCAGCCACCTGGCTCCTCAGGACAGCTCCAAGACCAGATTTCTCCCATGCTCTAGAGGGCCCACAGGTTGCCTGGTGGGCTGGGGAGGGGGTGCTGGCTGAGGGGTGTCAGGATGCTATGCTAAGGCCAAAGGATTGCCCCCCCCCACAACAAGAATTCAGGCCCTGTCTCCTGTCTTGTGTGAAAGTGGTATGTTGGAGGTGTGAATCTTGGCCAGTGCTGTTGTGGAGCAGAGCTTTTGAATCTGGTTCACCTAATAGAATTTAATTCACCTAATCTAATTCATACGCTGTATTTTAGCTGCGCACAGCTGGAATTCTAGCTACTCCGGAGGCTGCCATCTGGAGGATAACAGCTTGAAGCCAGCGTGGGCAGGGAAGTCCAAGAGACTATCTCCAAATTAACCAGCAAAAAGCTAGGGTGGAGGCATGGCTCAAGCTAATCAAGCAGGCTGAGTGGCACCTGTTGTTTTTTTCCTGTTTCATTTTTGTTCTTCCAGGGCTGGGGATTGAAGCTCAGTTAAGTGCTTGCCTACCATGCACTAGCGACCTTGGGTTCCACCTCCAGCACCACAAAACAATATTTTCTGTATGTGTGGGCCGGGACTGGGGCTTGAACTTGAGGCCTAGAGTCTATTCTTTGGCTTTTTTCACTCAAGGCTAGCACTCTACCACTTGAGCCACAGCTCCACTTCTGGCTTTCTAGTGGTTTACTAGAGATTCACACATTTTCCTGCCCAGGCTGGCTTTGAACTTCAATCCTCAGATATCAGCCTCCTGAGTAGCCAGGATTTTTCTGAACTGGAGCATCAAGCAAAGACAGCTAGAGACTCAGCTCAGCACTGGTGTGACAGGTATCTACCCAGGCACCGGCAAATACCTAGGAGGGCAGGAAGTGGCCACTTCCTTTCACCTTTGTTGACTTCCTTTAAAGAAGTTTGGCAGGAGCTGCACAGAATCTAAGTAGAGAGGCTGAAAATGTAGGGCTTACAGCTGCAGCTGCATAAATCAGAGCAAACATTGCGGGGGTGCTACACAGCTCATGAAATACGTTTTACTGGCTTTATGTGAAGTATTGGGATTCTGGGTTAGATTTCAGTTGAGAAAACTCAACTGAATACCCCCCAAAAAGATTTTTGGGGGGTGGGGGCTAGGACTGAGGCTGTATCTTGGAGGTAGAGAGCCTGCCTAGTGTGCAAGGGTCCTGGATTCCACCCCAGCACTGCCCAAAACAAACAAAAACAAAACCCCACTTTGTGTGTGTGTGAGAGAGAGAGAGAGAGAGAGGAAGGTAGGGGAGACTGAGCCCCAGACTCTGGGTCAGATGGGTGTTCCCACAGGCTGGGTGTGCCAGGGAGCCTGGGCATTTACCGTCCATGGTAACACGACTCCTCCATCTGTCTATCCAGCTGCCAGCCACAGGTAGGGAGAGGTGACGGACGGTCCCTTGGGGCCTGCAGATGCCCACCAGGGCTGGGCCATGCGTGTACCAGCACGGCCTGCGGGCACACCATGTGAAGGCTAGCCCAGCCAGGCCCAGACGGTGCTCTGCCTCGCCAGCCCCTGGAGGAGGCCTGCCGGGCTCTCTGCCTAGCTTGCCAACTCTGGCTGATTGCTGAGCACGAGGGTGACCCTTACAGATCTGACTGCTGGCAAGGGTACCAGGAGACTGGCACAGGGCCTCTCTGAGGGGGTACTGCCATCTTTCAGGAGCGCCTCACCAGAGGGAAAGTGTGCTGGACAGGGAGGGAGGCTCTGCTCCCCACAAAAACATAAACCCTCCGAGGTTTATGAGAAAGTTCAAGTCCAGCGCTGGTGGCTTTAGTGGCTGTGCGCACATGCAAGTGCGTAGTTGGTACGAGGGCTTGAACTCAAGGCCATGGGATTTGCACTTTGGGCCTGGGCGCTGTCCCTGAGCTCTTCAGCTCAAGGCTAACCAACGCTCTACCTCTTGAGCTATAGCACCACTTCTGGGTTTCTGAGTGGTTTATTGGAGATAAAAGTCTCACGGACTTTTCTGCCTGGGTTGACTTTGAACTGCGATCCTCAGATCTCAGCCTCCTGAGTAGCTAGGATTACAGGCGTGAGCCACCACACTTGGCCTACTTAGAGCTTTTTTTTTTTTTTTTTGTCAGTCATGGGGCTTGAACTCTAGGCCTGGGAGCTGTCCCTCAGCTCTTTAGCTCAAGGCTAACACTCTACCACTTGAGCCACAGTGTCACTTCCTCACACTCTTGCTTAACTCTTTTGCTCAAGGCTGGTGCTCTACCACTTGAGCCATACCTCCCCTCCCATTTTTTGCTGGTTATTGATGGAGATAAGAGTCTCAGATTTGTCTGCACAGGCTGGCTTTGAGCCAGGATCTTTAAATCTCAATCTCCTGAATAGCTGAGATCACAGGCGTGAGCCTTTAGCGCCTGGTATGAGTTTCAATCATTTTGAGGGCAGCCTCAAAGTGTCATCCTCCTGATCTCTGCCTTCCAATTAGCTGGGATCATAGGTAGGAGTCACAGGACTAACAAAAGTTAGAGGCACAGACATAACCATTAAGAATTAAAAGATAGGTCCCCGAAACCTGTTAAACTAGCCATGGATGAACTACACTGAGCACAGTAAAAGGAGCTGTGTGACTTAAACAAGTCTCTTAACCTCTCTGATGTTAAGATGTGGAGTAAATGCAATGAGTACGGCTAATGGCTGCTGCTATTATGAGATGGGGAAAGAGAGGAATCAGGGAGCTAGGGACGGGGTGGGGCAAGGCTCAGGAGGCCTCTGGAACCCTTTGTGGCTTCACATGTGCAGGGGGCCACATCCTCCGTGTTGAGTCGGGTGATGGATGGCCCGGTGGACAGCGCTCGGCCACCCTGGAGGGGACCATTGTCTTAGCAAATGAGATTTCACTTCCCTGCAGGGGTAGCTCCATCTGCTTTAACTGTGTCCCACAGCAGCTTTGGGCTCTGCCCGCCCCCCCCAGAACTGCAGAGGCTTTCCTGGCCAGGGCCTTCCAGCTCTGCCTCCTCTCACCCCCATCCCTGACGCCGTCCCCCCACCCCGCCACCCGGCCTAGAGCTTCTGCCTGATCACAGATCCTCAACACCCCTCCTCTCCAAAGCAGTTTGTGGGGGGAGGGAGAGAAGCCCCACCGTCTCCCAAACTTCGTTATCTTGGTACCCAGATGATTCTGCATCATTTGTCATTTGCTCAGACCTGTCACTTAATCTTCAAGTGACAAAACGCCTTCTGTGGGGTTCTGGCACAGGCAGGCGAGCAGGAGAGATGTGGGTGTGAATCCTGCCTCCTGCGCTGAACAAGCCCTGTGACCCAGGCAAGTAGCTTCACCTCTCTGGGCTTCTGTCCCACACTGGAACAGTGATACATTTCTTTTTTGGGGGGGTGTGGGGGGGAGATCTGGTCATGGGGCCTGAACTCTGGGCCTGGGTGCTGTCCCTCAGCTCTTCAGCTCAAGGCTAGCACTCTACCACTTGAGCC
>NW_012267222.1:7287611-7290092 GCF_000151885.1 Dipodomys ordii | reverse complement strand
AAAAAAAAAAACAAAACAATTTTCCATTCATTCGTGCCCTCTGGATCAAATGTGCACGGAGTATCTACTCTGTGCCAGGCTTGAGGAGCCCCAGCCCCAAACCCAGAGAAGAACAGGAATGAGGGAGAGTGTTGGGCTCCCACAGGAGGGTCACCCCACCTTGGTCTCCGGGGAGGAGTGGGCTTGGACTGAATGCAGGCCAGGGAAGACACCTCAGAAAGAGGGAGGAGCTCTGGCAAAAGCTCAGAAGTGGGGGCCTGGCCAAGATCTGGGGAACCTGGGATGTAGATTGGGGGGGGGAGATGCCTGGCAAAGGGCTGGAGAAGGGGGGGCAGAAGAGGTGTTGGAGCTGGGGGAGTTTGGGGGAGAAAGGGAGATGGATTGAATGGGGGGAGGGAGCACTAAGGTTTCCACGTGGTGTAACTCTCTGGAGGTGACAGGATCTGCTGAGTTAGCTTCACGGGAAAACTGCTGGGGGGGGGCAGGGTATGGGGGAAGAGTTGGCAGGGGCCAGTTCAGCCAAGATGGACCTGTCTGCCGGGCAGAAGAAGCCTGGATGGAGCTGGGGGTGGGGCGGAGGGGGGGAAGCACAGCCCATTCTTGCCTCTTTAAAGGAAAAGCTCCTTGCCAATGCTTTCAGCTAGCTGTGGCTGAAACAAAACTCAGCCAGGGCAGCCAGGCCTCTGCCAGCTGAGAGCCTGCCCTCTGCCGCAGGGGCCCTCAACAAGCCATGTGTTCTACATCACGGCCGGACATCTGAGGTGTGTGAGCCATGATCAGGGGGTTTGTGGGTGATGCTACAGTTCTGGGTCCAACCAAGACAATCCCCAGGAGAAGGAAATGCAAATGACTTGAGGGCTAGCACCATTAAAAAAAAAAAGTAGAAGAAAAGAAAGAAATTGTGCAGGATGAGAGGTTCGGAAGTGGGGTGAGCGGTCCCCATGCCTCCAGCAAAGAAAGCATCCATAGTTCATATTCCCTATTCCACCTGCCTTTTAAACTCGGACTGTAGGACAGGCAGAGAGGAGAACGCGGTGGCAGGGAAGCATGGCTGCCTGGTCCTGTGTGTGCAAGAGAGGGTGGTGGAGGGCCCCATCTCCACACCTGGAATTCATGGCGCTCCTGTCCTCACCAGCACCCACCACCGTTGCATTGGCTTTCCTCCCATTTGGACACACACCCCTGCGGGCAGGCCCTTGATCCCCGCCCCCCTTTTTGATCCCTCTTTTATGATGAAGGCACCAGGCTCCTAAAAGACGCCTGCCTTTGTCAAGGATCTCTCCAAGAACACCAGCGCGCCATCATCCAGGAGGATGGAAGGACGAGCTGCCAACTCCGTGGCTGGCGCCAGACTAGAAGGTGGGCAGTGGCGGGGGGCGGGGGGGGGTGCAGCGGGCCAGGGCGGCCGCCCCGGGAGCTGCCGCCGAGGGAGCCCCCAGCAGAGGTCGCCAAGGGAAACTTGGCGGGAAACGCAGGCGCTGTCCAGTCTCCTATAGGAGATGAGGCCCCTGCGTGGCGAGGGGAAAAGCGGCCCTGGGGAGGAAGGGGACGGAGTCTGCCCGGAGGAGGAAGCCTGGCGCTGTCGGGGTGCTGGGGTGCAGTCCCAGATGGGCTGCGTGGGAATGCACGGGGCGCACGGGACCCAGGGCGGCGTCGAGGGGACCCGGCGGCTCTCTGGCCAGCGCTGGCCTGGGTTCCGAGGTGGGGGGGGTCTTCCGACGGCGATGGCAGGGGATCCCGGGCCTGAGAGACCACCCAGAGACCCAGAGACCGAGGGACAAAGAGATAGCAGGTCCCGCAGGGAGAAAGAAGGCTGCGGAGCAGATCGGTCGAGGGCGCGCGCGAGGTGTCAGCGTGGGAAAGTGAGTGACCAGGGGCAAGGGCGGGGACGCGCGCGAGGCCGGGAGTGGAGGCCGGATCCGAGGGGACGCGCGGGAGGCCGGGAGTGGGGGCCGACCCGAGGGGACGCGCCGGAGGCCGGGAGTGGGGGCCGATCCGAGGGGACGCGCGGGAGGCCGGGAGTGGGGGCCGACCCGAGGGGACGCGCGGGAGGCCGGGAGTGGAGGCCCGACCCAAGGGGACGCGCGGGAGGCCGGGAGTGGGGCCCGACCCGAGGGGACGCGCGGGAGGCCGGGAGTGGGGGCCGATCCGAGGGGACGCGCGGGAGGCCGGGAGTGGAGGCCCGACCCAAGGGGACGCGCGGGAGGCCGGGAGTGGAGGCCCGACCCGAGGGGACGCGCGTGAGGCCGGGAGTGGAGGCCGATCCGAGGGGACGCGCGGGAGGCCGGGAG
The DNA here is from genome assembly GCF_000151885.1 of Dipodomys ordii. Lineage (NCBI taxonomy): Eukaryota > Metazoa > Chordata > Mammalia > Rodentia > Heteromyidae > Dipodomys > Dipodomys ordii. Next base: position 7,287,801 of record NW_012267222.1, on the reverse strand, counting down.
TGGAGGTCCCATCCGAGGGGACGCGCGGCGGGGGCGAGGAGCAGCGAAGAGACGGGCAGACGGCCGAGCGGGTCCGAGGGCAGGGGAGAAAGTCGCCTCCTCCCTCCAGCCCACCTTTGTTCCGGCGCCGCCCGGTGGGGCAGGAGGGCGGGGCCGGGCCTTACCTGTGCGGTCGGCGGGGCCGAGGTCG
>NW_012267222.1:7286377-7287111 GCF_000151885.1 Dipodomys ordii | reverse complement strand
CCCCGTGGGGGGGCGGACGATCTAGCGCCGCGGCGGGGGTCTCTGGCGGACCCCCAACAATGGCTCGAGTCCGCGCGCTCAGCTGCGGCCGCGTCCCGCGGGGAGGGGGGCGGCTGGTCCCCAAAAGGATTATTCCGCCTGGACTGTCAAAGCGCACGGCGCGGCCGGGGCGGGGAGAGGGGACGGAGGGGGACCGGAGGCGGACGGGGAGGGGCCGGGGGAGGGCGGGCTGGGGGAGGCCTTTGTGGTCTCGGAAAGTGCGCGGAGTAGGGGGAGGCGAGGTTCTGACGAGTCGCTCTCTTTTGGGGTACCCGGGGTCTTTAAAGTGGTACCACCTCGCGCCCTGTGCTCCCTCCCACCGCCCCCGGGGGGGGGAAGAGAAAGATGCGGGGGAGAGGGAGAGAGAGAGACCCCAACACACACACCTCGCCAAGCACACAACACCCTGGGCTGCCTCCCGCCTCGCCCCGGCCGAGGCCGGCCCTCATCCGGACAAAGCCAACCGTCGGGGTTGGGGGCGGCTCATCATCCATCACCACGCAGACCCTGGGAGTCCGGGAATGCCGGGTGATGGGTCCCATGGCCCCCATAACTCAGTACGGGGTCATGGGGGCCACGGGCACCGCGGAGATCAAAGAGCGGGGCGCCGCAGGGGGGCGGCCCGGGCACGTGGGGGGCGGGCGCGGCGGCGCCGGGCGCCCTGGGCTGCGTCCGCTTCCACCGCTTTTCTCCAC
>NW_012267222.1:7268952-7284782 GCF_000151885.1 Dipodomys ordii | reverse complement strand
CTCAAGGTCTCTCCTGCCCGGGCTGGCTTTGAACCGCGATCCTCAGATCTCAGCCTCCTGAGTAGCTAGGATTACAGGCGTGAGCCACCAGCGCCCGGCCCATCTCCAAATTCTTTATGCAGCCACTTAACACACACTCACAAAGAGGCTGAACATAACACAGGTGCTGGGTGGGATGTTGAACTAAAAGCATGAGGCAGGGTCCCTGCTTAGGAGGCACAATGAGCCCTTAAAAGCATCAGCACCCTCTCCCCCACCCTCTCTCTTTTTTCTCTCCTTTGTCCACCCCCATGTGTTTGCATCCTGAAATGGTCAGGCAGGATAGGATAAAGGACACTTCTTGTGATCAGTCTGGAGGACATGAGGGTGGGGGTTGGGCAGCATCTTGGGGGGCTGGGCATGTCCTTGTCTGTTGTTTTACCTAGTTCACTTATTTGTGGCTGGTTATTTTTGTGGGTCAGTACTGGGGCTCGAACTTAGGACCTAGGTGCTGTCCCTTAGCAACACCTTTCCTCCCAAGGCTAGCGTTCTACCACTTGGGCCACAGATACGCTTTTGGCTTTTTATTGGTTAACTGGAAGTAAGATTCTCATAAACTTTTCCTGCCCAGGCTGGCTGCAAACCAGGATCCTCAGGTCTCAGCCTCCAGAGCAGCTGGGACATCGTGTTTGTTAAGCAACCCCAACAGACCAAACCACCGTATGCCACATCTTTTGGGGACTAGTGCTGGTGCTGGTGCTTTCTTGTAGCAACTCTTCTCCACATCTCCATTTGAACAGCTCTTGAGAGTTGGGAGTGAGATTCTCTCCAGTCCCAATGCAGAGCCTTAGGGACCACTCCAACTGGCAAATAAGCACCCTCTCCTCAACATCCACCTTCCCCTCACAAGCCCCCTAGTACATGTGTCATTATGGTGAAAATCATGCAAATAACTTCATTGGGGGAGGGGGGAAAGTCTCCTAGCAAATGGCTATTCAAAAATGTAATAAAATTAACCCTATAATGTGATCTGGGCCTCCCAAGACCATCCATCATGCCGATTGGATTATGATAGGGAAGCCAGATGTTGCTGAGCTCCAGACAGACTTCCCAGTTCCCTTGCCCTTGCTCCTGTCCCATCCCCAAGGAACTATCCTCTTGCTATGGCCTCTGCCAAGTTGCCAATGAAAAAGCTGCTTGAGTAAAAACTGGTAAGGGGAGGGGGAGGGGGAGAAGGATCCTGGATTTCCTCCAAGTAACCAAACGTCCACCATGATGAAATTTCCCCCAGGTCTACAAACCACTGAGCACTTTCTACACTGTGGCTCTGTATAGAGAGTTCTTCTCCTACATGGTGAGCTGTGGGCAGGGTCCCTCACTTTTTTGTTTGTTTGTTTTGAGGTGCCAATACTAGGGCTTGAACTTTGAACTCAAGGCCTCGGTGCTGTGCCTTAGCTTTTTCCACTCGAGGCTGGCACCCTACTGTTTCAGCCACATCTCTACTTCTGGCTTTTTGCTGGCTAATTAGAGATAAAGTGTCTCCTATTGTCTGTACAGGCTGGTTTCAAACCAGCCTAACTACTCAGCCTCCTGAGTAGTTAGAATTATAGGCATGAGCCACCAGTACTCAGATCCCAACTCTTCAGAGGAGTTGCTATCCCCAAATGTGCTGCTGGCTGCACCAGTTATTGACACAAAATCATCCATTCTTTTGGGTTAAGCATTGACATTTTACAAAATGCAGACAAACTATGGGGGCAAATCCCACAGTCCCCTGGGGAGCTTGTTAAAGGGCCAGTGCCCTGCTGTGCACCCTGAGCTGGCAGCTGGATAGCCAGAGGTTTAATAGGTTCCTTGGGGATTGTGATGGAGATTTCCTAGGACTGCATTTTTGAAAAAGGCTCTGTTGACATTCCTGCCTTAATCCTCTTGTTACTTACCTCTCCCCATTAGCACTGTGCAAATGCAGGTTTGAAGGCATCTGGGACAAAGGTACAAGTCCCCAATAATGATCTGTAAACAGTCAATATTCCAACTAGATCTTATACAAACAGGTAGATGAAACTTCCACAGTCTCTGATGTCCCTAGAGGCCAGAGACAAAAATCCTCTTGGTTCTGATCTTGTCACCCATTAACTCCATAGTTATTTCTCTGACCTTAAATTCCTCATTTGTAACCTTTGGTACTGTAAGTTAAACCCCAGTGGGTGTGGTGATTCACACCTATACTCTCAGCTACTAGGGAGGTGGAGATCGAAAAGATCTCCATTCAAAGTCAACCTCGGCAAAAAATTGAGACTTTATCTCAATCAGCAAGCCTGGTGTGGTGGTATATGTCTGTGAACCCAGCTGTACAAGAGGCCAGAGGGATGATCTGGGAGATTCTTCAGACCTGGAAGACTCTAGCTTTGAAGCCTGGGGGTGGGGGTGGGGAGCAAGAGGCAGGGCTGAAGTGGCAGATTAAGTGTGAGGAACTGAGTTCAAACAGCAGTATGCAAAAAAAAAAAAAAAAAGGTTTAATTCCTAGTGTCCAAATAAATACTTTTGTTTTCCACTTCAACTTTGGTCAATAAAGGAACATGCCTGGTATGTTTCACCATTTGTAAATGCGACTGTCGAATGGATACTAAGCTCGTAGAGGGTATGAGGGAATTAAATGATGGTCATATGAATATAATCATCTCTGAGGAATCTTCCAAATGGAGTTCGCGCCTCGCTGGTACAGGAGAGCAGTAAACTGTTGGCAGAAGGCACCTCTGCCTGCCTCCACCTCTGTCCCAGCTGTGCGACTCAAGGAAGATTTCTCTCCCTCTCTAAACCTCATTAGGCTCATCTGCCAAAAGGAGGACAATCGGATAAGAGTTACTCCGAGGATTCAGTGACAACGCACAGGCTCATTCAGTCCAGTGCCCAGCACTAGGCTGCAGCTTACGAGGATCAGCTATTATTTACTTATTTTTAATGGAAGTGCTGGGGATGAACTCAAGGCCCTCGGCACGCACTTAGGATGCACCCCAGCCCTCCCCGTCCCCCCCCCAAGACAACGGATTCGCTTTCTGTTGGGCAGCCGAGGATGCTACTAGTAGCAGCACCAGACGGTGACTGTAGCTCCCAGCTGCCCTCAGCAACTCCTCCTCGTCCTTTCTGGCGCCCCTAAAGCAAGAGAAATGCCCTGGAGGAAAAGAATATAAGGCGAGCGAAGGCGACTCAGTCGCCCGGTGTACGACCCAGCCTGAAGTCTGAGACCGTAGCTCACATCCGGGTGCAGAGATCGCTGACGTCCAACCCAGGCCCCGCCCCACCCCGACACGCCCACAGCGCGATTCCGAGGTTCGGATTGGTCAGTTTAGATGAGTGGGCGTGTCTACTCTGGGCCGGAGTGCCGCGGACGTCACCAAGCGGCGCCGCTGTCGCGGCTTGCGCGGGATTCGCGAGTAGTCGTCGGTTCTCGCCTGTGGTGGTCACCGAGCTGAGCCCGGGTGGGCGCCGAGGCCGGAGCTGGTGCCGAGAGGTGACCTGGCTGGGCAGAGGGCGGGACTTCTTCCCCCTCGGCTGCGTTTTCCCATCGTCCTCCCCTGCGCCTCCAGCGGTTTCCCTCTGCGTCCGCGGCTTGTTTTTTGGGGGCGCGGGCGACTCAGCGGCGCGCGGGCAGCCGGGGGACTGAGGCCGATCGCGGTGCGGCTGATGCTCCCGAGCGTGAGGCCGGGGACGAAGGGGGTCCGTGGCTGCGGCGGTGCCGCGTGAAGGGGCGTCGGGGCGGGACCCGCGGGCCTGCGCCCGGGGCCGCTGGAACCTTCCCCTGCCCAGGCCCCGGTGGCGGGAAGAATGACCACGCTCACCAGACAGGACCTCAACTTTGGCCAAGGTAGGGAGACGGGGCCTGCGGTGCGTGTCTGGGCGGGGGTCCTGCGGGAGCAGGGTCTGGGCTGCGCGGTCTAGCCCACGGGCTTGCGCCTCCTCTGCAGTGGTGGCCGACGTGCTGTGCGAGTTCCTGGAGGTGGCCGTGCACCTGATCCTCTATGTGCGCGAGGTCTACCCGGTGGGTATCTTCCAGAAGCGCAAGAAGTACAACGTGCCGGTCCAGGTGAGCCCTCAAAATCTCGGACTGTAGAGGGGGATTTTTGTTGTTGTTGTTGCCGGTCCTGGAGCTTGAACTCTGTGCCTAAGCTTGTGTACTCAACACTAGTGCTCTATCACTTGAGTCACAGCTCTACTATTGGATTTTTTGGTAGTTAGAGATGAGGCTTATGGACTTCCCTGCCTGGCCTGGCTTTGAACCCTGATCCTCAGCCTCCTGATGGAGGTGGATTTTTCAATAACTCTAACACTTTAAGGCCTCTTTCATTTTTGACAGTCTCTGATGGCTAGACAGCCTCTTACCCCTCATCCCCAGCTTCTCCTTGCTTTCTCCTCTACCTTAAGGAAATTCAATTGCGAGCTCACACACATGTACTGGGGTTTAAACTTAGGGTCTTGGGCTGGGATGTAGCTCAGTGGCAAAGCGCTTGCCTAGCAAGCACAACGTCCTGGGTGCGATCCCCAGTACCAAAAAAGAAAAGACAAAAAAAATACAGTTAAAAAAAAAAACCCAAACAATAAACTTAGGGTCTTGTGTTTTTACCAAGACTGGCAGCTCTTATCACTCATCTACAGCTCCACTTCCAGTACTTAGGTGGTTAATTGGAGATAAGAGTCTCACCTAGTGAGATGCCAAAGGCAAAAATGCCTGTAACCCTAGCTACTCAGGAGGCAGAGATCTGAGGATCGCTGTTCAAAGCCAGCCCAGGCAGGAAAGTACAGGAGACTCTTATCTCCAATAAACCACTCAGAAAATCGAAAGTGGAGCTATGGTTCCAGTGGTAGAGCCCTAGCCTTGAGCTGAAGAGCTGAGGGACAGCGCCCAGGTCCAGAGTTCAAGCCCCATGACCAACCAAAAAATAAAATAAAATAAAAAGACAAAATTATGATAAGCATGCTGCTCATCTCCACTTCCTAGAAAGATCTCCTTAGCAGGTATTCAATTAATTTAGCATAGATAACCACTAGGTATTGGGAGGTAGGAGGAGCTTAAAGGATATACAAGGAAAAACAAGTGATAATCAGCACCTATTGAGCCTTAGGTACTAGGTACTGTGTGTAGGTACTTCATTTAATCCTCTTTTTATTAGATCACCAAGGATAAATTAAGGGATTTGCCTGATGCTATATGGGTTTTGTGGGTGTACATGCATGTGTTGGTCCTGGGGCTTGAACTGAGTGCTATCCCTGAGCTTTTTTTTCTCAAGGCTGGAGCTCTACCCTTTGAGCCATCATTCCCTTCTTTTTGGTGGTTAATTAGGGATAAGAGTCTCATGGGCTTTCCTGTCCAGGCTGGCTTTTGAAACTTGATCCTCTGATCTCAGCCTCCTGAGTAGCTAGGATTATAGGCATGAGCCACTTTGTTGAGCACTTAATGTTATTTTATTTTGTGCCAGTATTGGAGCTTGAATTCAGGGCCTGGGTGCTGACCCTTAGCTTTTTCGCTTAAGCCTGGGGCTCTACCACTTGAACCTCAGCTCCACTTCTGTCTTTTGTAGTTAACTGAAGAATCTCAGGGCCTTTTCTGCCTGGGCTGACTTTGAACCTCTGTCTTCAGATCTCAGCCTCTTGAATAGCTATAATTACAGGCGTTAGCCTCCAGTGCTGAGTACCTAATGCTATTATGATTATGTTTTGGTTCATTGTGGGGCCTGAACTCAGCCTGGCGCTGTCCCTCAGCTCTTCAGCTCAAGGTTAGGGTTCTACCATCTGAGCCATAGCACCACTTCCAGCTTTTTCTGCTTATGTGGTGCTGAGGAATCGGACCCAGGGCCTCATACATGCAAGAAAAGCACTCTACCACTGAGCCACCTTCCTAGCCCCCCAATGCTATTTTAAATGCTAATGTTGAGACTAAATTTTTGTCTTTAAAGTTCTCTTCACACGGGTAAATGCATAGTTGTTAGTCCAATAGTTCTGGGTCTCTAAGGCCGGCAGTCCTAAGGAGCATCTGGGCCAAGTGGTAGGGTGGAAGGGACTGGTATTCTCCACTTGTGCTTGGGCCTCAACAGTGTGTGGGATTGTATACAGATGTCCTGCCACCCGGAGCTGAATCAGTACATCCAGGACACGTTGCACTGCGTCAAGCCACTGCTGGAGAAGGTGAGGGGGTGCCAGGCCCTTCCTGACCCCAAGTCCTTCCTTCCCACTTTTGGGTGGAATAAAATGAGGGCCATTCAAGGTGCCTATGGCCTAACCCCCTAAAGCCCATTTCTGCACTCTGGAGACCACCGCAGCCAGTAACAAGGCTTGGGTGTGTGAACCCTATCAGGACACCTTGGGCCAAACCAGGAACTTGGGATATGTGGGATGGCTCAGAACATTCTGGATTCTTTCCATGTGTGTTCCATAAGTTCTATCTGAGCTCCTGTCTAGTCCAGACTCACCTCTGAGACTTGCTGGGCCATCCTCGGGGTTCCGCATCCTCTCCTCCCAGCCTGACCTCTGGTGCCCAATGTAGCAGTGGTCAGCAGCTGAAGAGGGTAGCAGGGGCCCCTCCCCAATCTTCCCTGGGTAGGGGGTGGACCCTACGCCCAGCTTGGGAGTCCAGGTCCCTACCTTTGCAGAATGATGTGGAGAAAGTGGTCGTGGTGATTCTGGATAAAGAGCACCGCCCAGTGGAGAAGTTCGTCTTTGAAATCACCCAGCCCCCCCTGCTCTCCATCAGGTACCCTCACACCTTAGAATGTGTTAGCTGGTCTGCTGATACTCTTATGGTTAAGGCAGGCCACTGGAGCCAACCTCCCTCTTCCCACTGGCTATGTGGCTTTAGGTAACCCTGTCTTCTCCAGGCTTGGGGACCTGGTGGTGGTATGAAGGGCTGAGGGTTTTGTCCTGGGTCTCCCTTGAGGGAAGGTGCTCAGCATCTCTCCCTCCATCCCACCTGAGGCATGGGGCTGGCTGGTCCTCAGAGGTGCTGTGAGGTTCTGGGCCCATGCTGCTGGGGCAGGTCATACTGAGCCGTGAGTCTCGTTCCCCTTTCTAGCTCAGATTCCCTGCTGTCCCACGTGGAGCAGCTGCTCCGAGCCTTCATCCTGAAGATCAGTGTGTGTGATGCTGTGCTGGATCACAACCCCCCAGGTGTGCTCATCGCGCCCACAACCTCATCCCTTCCTCCCTGCCCTTCAGAACCTAGGCCCACCCCTCCAGAAAGCTGCAGCCTTTCCAACTGGGTCTTCCCAACCCTTACAGTGTACTCTGGGGCTTGCAGGTGGGGAGGGAGGTAGGGAGGGCAGATGGGAACAGGCAGGGGCAAACCAAGCTCTCCTCCCCAGGCTGCACCTTCACAGTCCTGGTGCACACGAGAGAAGCTGCCACCCGCAACATGGAGAAGATCCAGGTCATCAAGGTGAGAGGCCACAGGCCGGGGGTCTCTGTTCTAGGTGGTCTGGATGCTGTTCGTGACAGTGCCACCAGGCCAGTGCTGCGTCTGAGCATCTAAAACCTATGGGAGCCCAGTGGAGCCATGTTTGGCTTGACAGCTCGTCCTGGCTGTGGGAAGGGGAACTTGGGGGAGGGGACTCAGCTGCGGTTCCAGCAGTGGTGCTGCTCTAAAGCAGCTCAGGGCTCCAGGGTCACCGGGGCTCCTGGAGGAGGAGTCTGGAAGGAACGTGTCTCCCTCTGGAGTCCTGGGACCCCACTCTGCCGTGAGAGGTGGCAGAGCCAGAGCTGGCCTGGCTCCAGTCCCCACCACACCTCAGTCCTGCCCACTCCTAGGACTTTCCCTGGATCCTGGCAGATGAGCAGGATGTCCACATGCACGACCCCCGGCTGATACCCCTCAAAACCATGACATCAGACATCTTAAAGGTGAGAGGTAGGGGGACAGAGCAGTTTATTTTAGGGGTGCTGGGATGAGGGCCGGATGCTCAGGCTTGGAAACACCACTGGGGCCACAGCACCTCTCCCCAGGCCTGCTAGAAATCCGGACCTGTAGGGTGAGCTCCTGCTTATCCTCCAACCCTGGCTTTCTCTCTCCTAGATGCAGCTGTATGTGGAAGAGAGAGCTCATAAAAGCAGCTGAGGCTGCGCCTGCAACCCACGGAGGCCACGGCTGTGTGTCACTGGGGTCCCCAAGCCCAGGGCAGGGACCCTGGCTCCCTGACTCCAAGTGCTCTTATTGCCCCTGTATGGCACCTTCTCCCCACAGGGCTGCTCGGGTCGGCTTGCCATGGTGGAGGAGAGGGCTGGGGAGGTGCGGTTGGGGGAGGGAGGGCGCAGCAGTGAGGGATGCTGGGCCTGCAGGTTCTCACCTGGTGGGGGAGGGCGCAGCAGTGAGGGATGCTGGGCCTGCAGGTCTCACCTCCTGGGGTTCAGTTGTTCACCCTGTGCATCTCAACTACTGTTCTGTGAGGTGTTTCAATAAAGGGCCCCAAGGGCTGATGGCTATGTGTAATGAGTGAGAAGGCAGGTGCAGCCATGTTAACGGGTGGGGTGGGGGGGGGAAGGGGAGGGAGAGCTCCTCCCATGAGACCCAGTGACCCCCACCTCACTGCAAATGCCACCCAGGCTGGGTTTTCCTGAAAATATTTATTACAACAAAGCATCAGCAGATCACCACAAGCTGGAGGTTTCCCAAGCTGGACGGAGGCAGGGCTCCTGGGGCGGGAGGCCCTGCTGAAGGCTGGAGAGCCATCTGCCTGGAGAGGCCTTTGGCTGACTAGGACAGAGGCTGGGAGAGAAGACGGCAGAGGTGGCTGTGGCCTGGTCATGGCCTGTGGAAGCGCAGCGGGAAGAGCGATGGGCTGTCCTCCGTCCCCCGCCGCAGCCTCTCGGGCCGCGGAGGGGCGGGGGCCGGGTTCCTGGCTGGTTTGTAGCTGATGATGATGCTGCTGTTGGTGACGCGAGGGCCGTACCAGCCAGCCCAGAACTGGGTGTCCTGCCCCCCGTGCTGGAAGAGGATGTGACGGACGCCTGGCGGGTAGTCTGAGAAGGTGTGGGAGACCTGGGGTGGGGGGGAATGGGAGGAGCAAGTGAGCACAGAGAAGGAGTCTAGGAGAGCTGGTTGGGGTGGGTAGGGGAGGCCTTACCTCTTTCCAGGTGGCATCGCTCCACTGTTCAATGGTCACAGGTGGGGGCTCGAAGGACGCCAAGACGATGTAGTCGGCCGAGGCCAGCTGCACCCGGAGGTGGTAGGTGCAGCCACAGTCTGCCCGGGCCGCAAACCTGGAGAGGACAGAGGACAGGGCTGAGAGCGGTGTCCCTGCCTGAGCTTGCTCCCTGTGCCCTGCCGGGCCCTGGGTATGCAGTCTACCCACGAGGTCCCTCAGTCACCCACCTGAGAGGGACACCCTGCGGGCATTCAACTGACATATGACTTTACATAGCCAGCCATGTTCCCTAAACACTACAGTGGGCCTGGGCCTCATGAGAGGCGTGTGTGGGGCTCAGACAGACAGCACCACAGGTGGTATGGCTCTTCTCAGAGCTGGTCAGGAGGCCTGGCTGGACCTGGGGTCCCCATTTGCTGGCCAGGCACTGGTGCAGGCTTAGCACATGTGCAACCCCGGGGCCACCCCCAGCACTAAAACAGCGATTTCTGGGATAATCAGGGCTGGGAGGCCAGAGTTGTGTTCGTGATGACCCCTGGGTAGAGCTCTGTCCAGCCCCACACTGGCTAATGTTCGCTGCTGACTGTGTGGGGGAGGGCAGGAGCAGCAAGGACTGGCTCAGAGGATTGGGCTATGGGGCAGCCCATGCCCAGGACAGCACTGGGCAGAGTGCATTCTGGATTCTCTGAACCAGTGGCTGGTGTGCGTGCATGTGTGCGTGTTAATGTAGAGTTGGGGCCAGGCAAGAACCCCACTCACCAGTCTTTCACCACGATGTCAGGCCGCACCGTGTCCATCAGCTCCTCCCAATAGCCCTCGGCTTTGAGATCCACCAGCTGAGACTTGAGGCACATTCTGAGGGCAGAGGGCAAGGCTTGTGTTTCCAGCCAAGTGAGCCAGGCTGGGCAGCCCTTGGGGACCAGGGAGGCAGTTCCAGGGGACCCAGGGACCCCCCCCCCCTTTCATCACTGCAGGACAGGCACTGGCTGCAGTTTACCATCTATTTCCCTGGACCTGAGCCACTGGAAACTGGAGCAGCAAGTCCGGCCCAGCTGGGTCTGGGCAGCATTTGATCCAGGCCAAAGCCTCAGTTTCCAGGGCCACATACAGTCAGTCCCTTCTGTGACTTAGCTGTAGATACCCTACCCTGCTGTAACTGCCCAGTGCTCTCCTGCTGCCTAGGACAGGGGACCAGGTTTAGTGGCTCCAGTTAGCCATGGGCACTGGTCTGTTTGGGAGCCACCTGCCTGAGCATCAGGCCTTGATTTGCCTAGGACAAAGGTAGGTATCCTGGCACTCTGCCCTCATTTCAACTTGTATTTTGTCATGGGGCTTGAATTTAGGGCTTGGGCACTATCCCTGAGTTCTTTTTCTGCCATTTTGGGCCACAGCTCTACTTCCAGCCTTTTCTGAGTAGTTTATTGGAGATAAGAGTCTCAGGGGGACTTTTCTGCCCAGGCTGGCTTCAAGCCACAATCCTCAGATCTCAGCTTCCTGAGTAGCTGGGATTACATGTGTGAGCCACCAGCGCCCAGCTCCGATTTCTTGGTCTTACTCAAAGGATGTGACGAAGTATTTCTTGACTTTGGGGTCGGGGAAGTCAGCGCCGTGGTCTCCTGGGAGGCTCTCCACCTTCCAGTGGTGTCCCCCATTGGAGTCAATTCGCCAGGACGCCATGTCCTCTGGGAAAGACAAAGGTTTCTTTTAGTATTATTTGTGCTGGTCCTGAGGCTTGAACCCGGGGCCTGGACACTGCCTTTGTGCTCACTTAAGCCACAACTCTATTTCTAGCTTTTTGGTGGTTAAATGGAGATGAGTCTCAGATTTTCTTGCCCAGGCTGGCTTTGAACCATAATCCTCAGATCTCAGCTTCCTGACGAGCTTAGGATTACAAGTGTGAGCCACCAGCACCTGGCCCATAATGCTTAGTTATCATTTTCATTGTTCTGGGGGTAGAACCCCGGGTCTTGCACATGCTTAGCAGGTGTTCTATCATGGAGTGCCAATCCCAGCTCGCCTGGGAGAAAGCATGGCAAAGTGAGCAAGGCTCACTGTGGTCAGATTTCTGGGGTTTGTGGTTCCCTAGGGGTTAGTCTGCTTGCTCCTTCCAACAGACTATCACTCGCTGCCTCTCCTGCTCTGCCCCAAATGGTCCCGATTCCTAAGGTACAGCTAATATCACTTTCATCGTCACTGTTTGGCAATACTGGATTTAAATTCAGGGCCTTGCTAGGCAGATTCTCAACTTGAGCCACTGCTCCAGCTGTGTAGCTGCAGACACCGACAGAAACCTACAGAAACCCTCCATCCAACTTCCTTCCGTGTTGCCTTGCCACAGAACTGCCAAGAGTCTGAGATGGAGCTGAGGGGCTCCCGGGAGTTTTCCCTCCGGCGCCCCCCAGTGTCGAGAAGGAGACCTAGGAGGCTTCTGGGCTGAGGACTGATTTGGCTCCCCACTGACAGACCCCCTCTTCCTGGGCGGGAGCCAGGTGGGGTGACTGGAACCCCCTGGGCTGGCAGGAGGCTCAGGGGTGTCCTGTTCAAGGCCCGCCCTTCCACCAATGTGCTCTAGACCAAGGTCACCATTACCTGGTGCATTTCCAAACCACTCTCCACCCATCTCCACACCTATTTCCTTGTGCTCTGGGAGTTTTCCAGTAGAATTTCCAGAAGCTGGGCTGGTCTGCGTTTAGGCTAGGGAAGGGCTGACTCTGGCTGCATGTGGGGCCCAGTGCAAGGCCACTGCAGCCTGGCTCTCAGGTGATAGAACCAGGCAGCTGCTCTGTGGAGTCAGGCAGGAGGGGACTGATCCCAATCAGCCAGGACCAGAGCTCTGTGCTCGGCAGTGCGGCTCTCCAGGAAGTCATTTGCAGGGTTGGAGCATGCTTTGTAGCTGGTGGAGCTCACTGTCAACTGTCACCAACTCCCAGGGGCCCAGGGAGAAAAAGGGAAATTGACCAAAAGGGTCTTGAACACAGACTAGGCCTTGTACTCTCTACTGCACAGGATGTAGTAGGTGCTGAATGGAGGAAGGCAGGAAGGGGCAAACAGACCATTCTAGGTGTGTGTGTGGGGGGGGGGTTGTCTCACACTGCAACTGCACTCACCTGTCACGCCTCCCTTCACCTACTGCAACACCAGAGGTGGGAAGACAATGACTATGAGGCCTCAGCCGAGCACCTGGCACAGAAGCCCAGGATAAACCCAGGCAGGCCCAGTGCCAGCGCCTCACGTCTGTAATCTGAACTACTCAGGAAGCCGAGATCTGAGGATCACGGTTCAAAGCCAGCTGGGGCAGGAAAGTTTATGAGACTCATCTCCAATTAACCACAGAAAAAGCCTGAAGTGGCACTGTGGTTCAAGTGGTGAAGCGCTAGCCTTGAGCAAAAGGAACCCAGGGACAGGTGGATCTGTGATGTGCCCTGAAAAAGCATCCTTGTCACTCCATGGGGTGACAAGATCCACGGTGCCCTGAGAACGTGAGGTCTGTAGCAGAGGGAAAGGGTAGGTGCCTGTCGGGACAGGTGGCACTTCTCATACTAGGTTATATAACTCATAACTACGTTACAGGAAGTGCCATGAGGGCAGTGACAGGCAGGGGACACTGTTTCTGGATGAGTGGTCAGGGTAGATCTCTTAACTGACCTGAAGAATTAAGGAGAACCAAGGGAGCTTGGTAGGAGTGAGGGGCATGAGACCATCCCAGCAAAGGCCGCGAGGTTCAGGAAGGAGAAAGGACCCATGCTGTGGCAGTGTAGCCCACCTTCAGCACAGGGGTTGCGCAGGAGATTCCTTTGCAGGCTGCGCAGGAAGTAGAAGATCTTCCAGTCGGCCACAGGCTGGTCCCAGTCCCGGGTGATGAAGCCGTCGCGCAGGCACTTGCGCTTCCAGAGCGTCACCAGGTCGATGAGGTCCCGCCAGAGGCTGCAGACCGGGCGGCAGCGCAGCAGCAGCTGGCGGGCGGGCACGTGCGTGAAGAGCTCCAGCAGGATGTTCTCGGGGAGCTCGTTGATGTTGATCTTGGCCATGGTGGTGGTGGCTGGGGGTCGCTCTCAGGCCTGTGGGGACAGCAGCAGTGAGCCAAGAGCAGGGAGCAGTACTGGGGTGTGCATGTGCACCCAATCCTAGAGATACAAGTCTTAAAGCTGGGCTCCGGTGGCTCATGCATATTGAAGTAAGGAGGTCAGGTCTGGCCAGCGCCATATTGGCCACATGGTGGATTGTAGGGTCTGAGATCTAGTCTTTTTATGCTAGGGGAAGAAAACTTCCTATCACCTGCCTCCCAGGTGATGGGCGTGCCCAGATCCCTGGAGGCAGGAATGGGCACTTGGCTGATAGGTTACTAAACTTGTCAGTCCAGTGCCTGGGACTGGGAATTTCCTGTGGATCTGTGTCCCCCCCCCCCAACCCCCTCCCGACCTACTTAGGCCCGGATAAGCCTAGAGGCCATTACACGATGCCACGTGTCTCCATGATTATCTCCTGTGTCCTGTCTCTGCCCCGTCTCCTGGCTCATCTCCAGCCATCATGGTGTACCAATTCAGCTTTCCATTGGAGCTAACTTGGATTGTTGGTATTGTTTTGTTCTTTCCTCTTTAGCCTGTTTCCTAGCTGTGTTACGTGTATTTGGGGACTGCAGACCTTTGTAACAACTGGCTGCCTGCAGCCTGCTAACTATAATAAAGACTCCAATATTTCATATTCCAAAAATGTGGCTACTGGGATAATTTACCTTACAACACTATAATCCTAGCTACTCAGGAGGCTGAGATCTGAGGATCAGTTCAAAGGCAACCCAGGCGGAAAAGTCGCCATGAGACTCTTATCTCCAAATAACCACTCAAAAAATGAAGTAGAGTTGTGACTTGATTGGTAGAGTGCTAGCCTTGAGCACAAAGAGGCTCAGGGACAGCGCCCAGGCCATGAATTTAAGCCCCACAACTGACCAAAGGGAAAAAAGTCTTAAAGCCTTTCTGCTATCCTAACCAGGCATAAGCCAGTAATGACCAGCCATTGGGAGGTGGAGGCAGAACAATCAAGAGTTCAAAGCTGCGTTCAAAGCTGCCGGGCGCCGGTGGCTCACACCTGGAATCCTAGCTACTCAGGAGGCTGAGATCTGAGCATCACGGTTCAAAGCCAGCCCGGGCAGGGAAGCCCATGAGACTCTAATCTCCAATAAAGCACTAGAAAACCGGAAGTGGCACTGTGGCTCAAGTGGTAGAGGGCTTCCTTTGAGCTGAAGAGCGCCAAGAACAGTGCTCAAGCCCAGAGTTCAAGCCCCATGACTGACCAAGAAAATAATTCAGGGCTGGGAAGGTAGCTCAGTGGTAGAGTGCTTGCTTTGCATGCATGAAGCCCTGGGTTCAATTCCTCAGCACCACATAAACAGAAAAAGCCAGAAGTGGTGCTGTGGCTCAAGTGGTAGAGTGTTAGCCTTGAGCTGAAGAGCTGAGGGACAGTGCTCAGGCCCAGAGTTCAGGCCCATGACTGGCAAAAAAAAAAAAAGAGTTCAAAGCCAACTGAGACCACAAGGAACTACAGTTTTTATATTAAAAACAAAACAACCTAGCTACTCAGGAGGCTGAGATCTGAGGATCACAGTTGGAAGCCAGCCAGGGCTAGAAAGTCTATAAGACCCTTCCTTATCTCTAAGTAACTACCAAAAAAGCCAGCGGTGAGTCTGTTGCTCAAGTGGTGGCATGCTAGCTAGCCTTGAGCAAAAATGCTCAGGGACAGTGCCCAAGCTCGGACTTCTAGCCCCAGGACCAGCACAAAATAAATAAAATGTTAAAAGAGCCTTTTGAAGCTAGTTGGATGCCCGGTAAGATTTCCCAGAGGTGACACAGTGGGGTGCAAATTCCTTGAGGGCTTGGCGATGGAGATCTTCACTGTCAGAATACCAGGGCTGGGAGTGTGGCTTAGGTAAAGTGCTTACCTAGCATGCATGAAGACCTGGGTTCCATTCCTCTGTGCCACAAAAAGAAAAAGCTCTTGTGGCAGAGTGCTAGCTGTGAGCAAAAGAAGCTCAGGAACAGTGCCCAGGCCCTGAGTTCAAGCCCCAGGACTGGCAAAAAATGAAAATACAAAATACAATTATCCACTGCTCACCTAGAGGAGCTCAATCACACATTCCTCCAGCCAGGCCTGGGAAGGCCAGGAATGTGGCTGTACGAGCTCCAGGACTAAAGTTCCGCCTTGGGTGAGGTTTGGGATGAGACAGGGAGGGTTTTACCTGCATCTGGCTGGTATGGAGAATGTGGTCCACCTCTGTGGGGCAAGCTTTTCCCAGGCTCTTCTGAGGGTGCAGACAGGGCCCAGAGGAGGCTCTGTCTTGTCAATCCTCAGGGCCAGAAAAAGGATCTTTGGTCCCTGTGGCTATGCTAGGGAGGGACAGGAAATAGCTTCGTAACAAGTGAGATCAGACCACTTTAAAGTGTTGACAATGCACAGGGAAGCGGAGGCTCTCATCCTCCATTAACCACCAAAAGCAAGCCAGAAGTGGAGCTATGGCTCAAGTGGTAGAGCCCCAACCAGCCCTGAGTGAAAAAGCTCAGGGACAGCGCCCAAGTCCCGAGTTCCAGCCCTAGGATCCGCACACAAACACCTGTGGAACTAGCTCACGGGGCACCCCGGGGGGCCAGGCCGGCCGCCGGGGGTCGCCCCCCATCCCGTCCCCACCTAGGAAGCGGACGTCCCACCAGGTCCCGGGTCCCGGCCTGGGCA
>NW_012267222.1:7260002-7267877 GCF_000151885.1 Dipodomys ordii | reverse complement strand
GGCCCTGCGCACCCCGGGCCCGGTCCGCACGATGACCGTGGGACTCGGGCACAGCCGGGCGCCGGCGGCTCACGCCTGTCATCCTAAACTGCTCCGGAGGCTGCGATCTGAGGATCGCGGTTCGAAGCCAGCCCGGGCAGGAAAGTCCGATGAACCACCGGCAGACCGGAAGTGGCCTCCCCCGCGGTCACTCGGGCTCTGGGGAAAGCGTGGCCAGTGGGAACTGATGCCAGGGCTGCCCAGAGAAACCCACGCGCCGCCGGCCGCTCACAGCCAGAGCTCGGGCGTGTGTGGGATGCCCGGCCGGGAATGGGGTTGGAGACGTGGTCCAGGGGGTAGAGCGCCAGCCAGTGCGAGGAAGCATCAGGTACCGACTGAGAGTCCCGGTCTTGGCTGGGACCTGTCACCCCCTGCCTGTGTGAGACCCCCCACAGCCCGTGCAGACACAAGCCGACTGAGAACACCTTTTATTTGGCCACATGCAGTGGGGAGGGGCTGGCATGGTGGGCCTGGCTGGGGTAGGCAGGGAGAAATGGCAGCCCCTAGGGGGACTTGGGACGCCTGGCCCTCGTTTGCAGGGAACCCCTTTTCCCTTTCTGTGGCTGCCACTTCCTGTGCGCCCACACCTATACTGCGGCCCAGTGCGGGATTCCTCGGGAAGCCCTGCATTATGGAAGTACTAGTCTGGCTCCCACTGGAAAGTCCTAAGCAGGACCCCACTGGCTATCCCAGGCCTGTCCTGTGCAACTCGGGAGCAGGTCTGAGCACCAGGAGGGAGCTCAGGGGGACAGAGGACAGAGGGGTCAGAAGGAACCACCCCCAGATCCGCCTGAGGCACGGGGTCACCAGCCAGCATCTGCCACAGGTTTGCCCCATGTCCTGCTGGCTCCTGCTTCAGGGGCCCCAAAGGGCACAGGGGACAGGTCACAGGGGACAGATCCCTGAGGGGGGGGCAGAAGAAGGCACACACAGGGATGTGGGCTGGCCTCCAGGCTTGGAGAGCTCTCTCACAGCAGCCTGGGGGACACGTTCACCTGCCTCCCGTTTCATCTTTTAAGGGGGCCGGCATCAGATCGGGACCTTGGTGGAGAGTGGGGGGCCTCTGGCATTGAAAGCTGACCAGATTGACAGGCTCCACAAAGAGGCAGCTGGGGGGGGGGATGGAGGTCAAACCAGGAGGTCTGGGGGTAGCTGGCTTGCAGCCCTCCTCCTTCTTAAGGCAGACTCTTCTCTGACAGCTGCTCACCATTCAGGGCTCGGTGGATGGGGATTCAGGGGGTGTCAGGGAAGCGGGGGCCCGATGGTGATGCTGCTGTTGGTGACCCTGGGCCCGTACCAGCCGGCCCAGTAGTGAGTGTCCACGCCACCGTGCTGAAACCAGATGTAGCGGACGCCGGGTGGGTAGTTGGAGAATGTGTGGGAGACCTGGGGCAGGAAGAAGGAGGGAGAGCGTCAGGTGAGCTGGCCCCAAAAGGCCAAGGGAGCAAGAAAAAGGCTCTGTCCTCAAGGCTGGACCTGGGTCAGCAGGTGCGGTTTGGGGCCTAGCTCTGTGGTTGTGGGCAGGTCATTTTAGCTCTCTATGCCTCTGTTTTCTTATCTGTAAAATGGAGCCAATACCAGGTGTGCATATGGGTTTGTTAAATTGAACTAAAATTAGTTATTTTTTTAAAGTCTATTATTGGGGCTGAAAATGTGGTCCTAGGACTTGAACTCAAGGCCAGGGTGCTATCTCTGAGCTAGCATTTTACCACTTGAGCCACATTTCTGTTTCTGGCTTTTTTTTTTTTTTTTGCCAGTTCTGGGGTTTGAACTCAGGGCCTAGTCACTGTCCCTGAGCTTCTTTTGCTCAAGGCTAGCACTCTACCACTTGAGCCACAGCACCACTTCTGTTTTTATTCTGTTCATATGGTACTGAGGAATGGAACTCAGTTCATGCATGTTAGGCAAGCACGCTACCACTAAGCCACCTTCCCAGCTCCCCTTCCCCTCCCTCTTCCCCCCAGGAAGGCTTCTTATTACTAGTTCACAGATGAAGTGAGCCAGGCCCTGGAGTTCCAAAACCCAGATGCAAAAAGGCAGAGCTTAGAATTGACCCTTGCACTGACTCAGCAGTCTCTCTTAGGAACCTGTCCTGCCTCTTTGCCCTCCCCCCCAGACACACCCACTCAGGGCACACCCCGCCCACGCCCCCCCAAGGCCTGCTCAGCCCCTCCACCTGCCCTAACTCACCTCCCTCCACTTGGCATCGCTCTTCTGCTGGATCATCGCAGGGTCGGGCTGGAAGGTCCCCAGTGGTGCGTGAGCGGATGACAGGAGCTGAACGCACAGCTGGTACTTGGACCCGCAGTCTGGCCTGGCTGCAAACCTGCGGACAGAGGGAGGGGGTGGGGGGCAGGGCGGGGGTGGGGCGCCTGAGCAGCAGGCCCCCTTCCCCCCTCCCCTTGCCCGCGGGCACTCACCAGTCCTTGACCTCGATGTCCGGCCGGGTGTTGTCCATCAGCTCCTCCCAGTACCCTTCGGCCTTGAGGTCCACTACCTGGGACTTGAGGCAGGTGCTGGGGAGGTAGAGGGGCATGGGCCTGGGGCTCAGCAGCAGGAATTGGGAGCTAGGCTGCCCCTCCCCCCAGGCCAGAAGCCCTCAGGGTGTCCTAGGCATTTCCCCCACTCCCCAAGACCCCCAGATCTTACTAATACGATGTCACGAAGTATTTCTTGACCTGGTCATTGGGGAACTCCTTCCTCTGGTCTTTAGAGAGGTCTTCCACCTTCCACTCGTCCCCTCCGTTCACATCGAGGCTCCAGAACTCAAAGCCTTCTGCTGGGAAGGCAGAGTTCCTCATGCAGGATGTCCCCCTGCACCCCCTTTCCACACACCCCTTCCTTCCTCCCTCTCCGCTCCAGAAGCCCCGACAAGCTGCCCTCTTGCCCTGTGGGCCAGCGGATGGACAGGCCCCACCCCAGCATCAGGTGTTTCTTGTGTCCGGGCACTGAGAATAAATACCAGGCCCCTTCTGCATGGAGGGCACAGCCATGGGCCGGACAGACTCAAGTGTCTCACAGAATCCAACAGTACTGGGCTGTGTGTCCCTACATAAATTGCTTTTCCCCTCTGAGCTTGGTCTTTTCATTAACAGAACAAAATCTAGAAAACTTGATACGAAGTGCCACAGGATTTTAGCTTTTGAGGACCACAATTCTCCTCTTCTTTTTTCTTCTTCTTCTTCCTCTCTCTCTCTCTCTCTCTCTCTCTCTCTCAGTGGTACTGGGGCTTGAATGCACTGACTTTCCAGGCAGGTGCTTTTCTACTTGAGTTATGCCACCAGTCCCTTTTTACTTTAGGTTCTTTTTCAGAAAAGGTCTTCAGTTTTAACCTGCACTGGCTTGAGACCCTGATCCTATCTTTAGCTTCCTCCTGAGTTGGTGGGATGATAGCCATAAACTACTACACCCCACTTTTCATTGGCCTGAGGTAGGTTCTCAGTAACTTTTTTCTCTAGGCTGGTCTATTGATCTCTGCTTCCCAAGTAGCTGGGATTACAGAAGTGAGACATTACAGCTGGCCTTGTTTTGTGTTTTACAACCCTTTAGAAACATAAAACTATTGTTAGTCCCTAGGCTAGATTTGGCTGGTGGACTATAATTTGCAAAATGTTGGTGAAGAGCTTGGGTGCTGGTGAGTCCTGGCAGACAGATCCCTAAAACTCTGGAGCCATTTTTTTTGGGGGGGGTGGTCATGGGGCTTGAATTCTGGGCCAAGGCGCTGTCCTTGAGCTCTTCAGCTCAAGACAAGCACTCCACCACTTTAAGCCACAGTGCCATTTCCAGTTTTCTGGTGGTTATTTGGAGATAAGAGTCCCACAGACTTTCCTGCCTGAGCTGGCTTTGAACCATGATCCTTAGATCTCAGCCTCCTGAGTAGCTAGGATTACAGGTGTGGGCCACCGCCACCTGACTTGGAGCTCTTTTCAAAATTATTTTCTCACTCTTCACGCTTGGGTTTCCAGAAGCAAGACTGCCATCTAGGACAGTCTCAGTAGACCTAACCCTGAAATCAGTGAATGAGGCCAACAAAGCATGGTTTGCGCTAGGCACTGGTGGCTTCCCTCTGTCACCCCAGTTACTCAGGAGGCTGAGAGCTGAGGATCACAGTTCAAAGCCAATCCAGGCAGGAAAGTCTGAGACTCTTTATCTCCAATTAACCAGCAAAAGGCTGGAAATAGTAGAACTCTAGCCTCAAGTAAAAAAAAAAAAAAAAAGCCCTCAAGGACAGTACCCAGGCCTTGAGTTTAAGCCCTAGGACTGGCACAAAACCAAAAACAATCCCCCTCCCCCATGGCTCTGATTTGTGTCTTGGGCATTCTCTATTCTAGGAAGGACCTGGAAGATCTAGTCTTTTTTTTGGGGGGGGGGGCTGGTACCAGGGTTTGAACTCAGAACTCAGATCCTTGAGCTTGTTTGGCTGGTGCTTTATCAACTTCAGCCATGTCTCCAGCCTGGCTTTTCTTTTCTTTTCTTTCCTGGCTGTTATGGGGATAGAGTCTGGAGTCTGGCAGACTATTCTGCCCGGGCTGGCTTCAAACCTCAATCCTTCAACTCTCAGTGCACCATGAGCAGCCAGGGTGGCAGGAGTGAGCTATTAGTACCTGGCTGGGAGAACGAATCCAGAAGTGGATTAGTTGGCCTCAGTTTACCCATCTGAAAAAATGGACGCACTAATGAATGACCTCTAAGTTATCGTGAGAAGTGTTTAGCCAGCCAAAGGACCTGGCTCACCTTGGCAGTTCAGCAAACATTAGCTGCCCTCATGGTGTGTGTGTGTGTGTGTGTGTGTGTGTGTGTGTGTGTGTGTGTGTGTGTGTGTGTGTGTGTGTGTGTGTGTACGCGCGTGCGCGCCGCCAGGCCCTCTGCACCCCACCTTCAGCACAGGGGTTGTGCAGGAGATTCCTTTGCAGGCTGCGCAGGAAGTAGAAGATCTTCCAGTCGGCCACAGGCTGGTCCCAGTCCCGGGTGATGAAGCCGTCGCGCAGGCACTTGCGCTTCCAGAGCGTCACCAGGTCGATGAGGTCCCGCCAGAGGCTGCAGACCGGGCGGCAGCGCAGCAGCAGCTGGCGGGCGGGCACGTGCGTGAAGAGCTCCAGCAGGATGTTCTCGGGGAGCTCGTTGATGTTGATCTTGGCCATGGTGGTGGTGGCTGGGGGTCGCTCTCAGGCCTGTGGGGACAGCAGCAGTGAGCCAAGAGCAGGGAGCAGTACTGGGGTGTGCATGTGCACCCAATCCTAGAGATACAAGTCTTAAAGCTGGGCTCCGGTGGCTCATGCATATTGAAGTAAGGAGGTCAGGTCTGGCCAGCGCCATATTGGCCACATGGTGGATTGTAGGGTCTGAGATCTAGTCTTTTTATGCTAGGGGAAGAAAACTTCCTATCACCTGCCTCCCAGGTGATGGGCGTGCCCAGATCCCTGGAGGCAGGAATGGGCACTTGGCTGATAGGTTACTAAACTTGTCAGTCCAGTGCCTGGGACTGGGAATTTCCTGTGGATCTGTGTCCCCCCCCCCCAACCCCCTCCCGACCTACTTAGGCCCGGATAAGCCTAGAGGCCATTACACGATGCCACGTGTCTCCATGATTATCTCCTGTGTCCTGTCTCTGCCCCGTCTCCTGGCTCATCTCCAGCCATCATGGTGTACCAATTCAGCTTTCCATTGGAGCTAACTTGGATTGTTGGTATTGTTTTGTTCTTTCCTCTTTAGCCTGTTTCCTAGCTGTGTTACGTGTATTTGGGGACTGCAGACCTTTGTAACAACTGGCTGCCTGCAGCCTGCTAACTATAATAAAGACTCCAATATTTCATATTCCAAAAATGTGGCTACTGGGATAATTTACCTTACAACACTATAATCCTAGCTACTCAGGAGGCTGAGATCTGAGGATCAGTTCAAAGGCAACCCAGGCGGAAAAGTCGCCATGAGACTCTTATCTCCAAATAACCACTCAAAAAATGAAGTAGAGTTGTGACTTGATTGGTAGAGTGCTAGCCTTGAGCACAAAGAGGCTCAGGGACAGCGCCCAGGCCATGAATTTAAGCCCCACAACTGACCAAAGGGAAAAAAGTCTTAAAGCCTTTCTGCTATCCTAACCAGGCATAAGCCAGTAATGACCAGCCATTGGGAGGTGGAGGCAGAACAATCAAGAGTTCAAAGCTGCGTTCAAAGCTGCCGGGCGCCGGTGGCTCACACCTGGAATCCTAGCTACTCAGGAGGCTGAGATCTGAGCATCACGGTTCAAAGCCAGCCCGGGCAGGGAAGCCCATGAGACTCTAATCTCCAATAAAGCACTAGAAAACCGGAAGTGGCACTGTGGCTCAAGTGGTAGAGGGCTTCCTTTGAGCTGAAGAGCGCCAAGAACAGTGCTCAAGCCCAGAGTTCAAGCCCCATGACTGACCAAGAAAATAATTCAGGGCTGGGAAGGTAGCTCAGTGGTAGAGTGCTTGCTTTGCATGCATGAAGCCCTGGGTTCAATTCCTCAGCACCACATAAACAGAAAAAGCCAGAAGTGGTGCTGTGGCTCAAGTGGTAGAGTGTTAGCCTTGAGCTGAAGAGCTGAGGGACAGTGCTCAGGCCCAGAGTTCAGGCCCATGACTGGCAAAAAAAAAAAAAGAGTTCAAAGCCAACTGAGACCACAAGGAACTACAGTTTTTATATTAAAAACAAAACAACCTAGCTACTCAGGAGGCTGAGATCTGAGGATCACAGTTGGAAGCCAGCCAGGGCTAGAAAGTCTATAAGACCCTTCCTTATCTCTAAGTAACTACCAAAAAAGCCAGCGGTGAGTCTGTTGCTCAAGTGGTGGCATGCTAGCTAGCCTTGAGCAAAAATGCTCAGGGACAGTGCCCAAGCTCGGACTTCTAGCCCCAGGACCAGCACAAAATAAATAAAATGTTAAAAGAGCCTTTTGAAGCTAGTTGGATGCCCGGTAAGATTTCCCAGAGGTGACACAGTGGGGTGCAAATTCCTTGAGGGCTTGGCGATGGAGATCTTCACTGTCAGAATACCAGGGCTGGGAGTGTGGCTTAGGTAAAGTGCTTACCTAGCATGCATGAAGACCTGGGTTCCATTCCTCTGTGCCACAAAAAGAAAAAGCTCTTGTGGCAGAGTGCTAGCTGTGAGCAAAAGAAGCTCAGGAACAGTGCCCAGGCCCTGAGTTCAAGCCCCAGGACTGGCAAAAAATGAAAATACAAAATACAATTATCCACTGCTCACCTAGAGGAGCTCAATCACACATTCCTCCAGCCAGGCCTGGGAAGGCCAGGAATGTGGCTGTACGAGCTCCAGGACTAAAGTTCCGCCTTGGGTGAGGTTTGGGATGAGACAGGGAGGGTTTTACCTGCATCTGGCTGGTATGGAGAATGTGGTCCACCTCTGTGGGGCAAGCTTTTCCCAGGCTCTTCTGAGGGTGCAGACAGGGCCCAGAGGAGGCTCTGTCTTGTCAATCCTCAGGGCCAGAAAAAGGATCTTTGGTCCCTGTGGCTATGCTAGGGAGGGACAGGAAATAGCTTCGTAACAAGTGAGATCAGACCACTTTAAAGTGTTGACAATGCACAGGGAAGCGGAGGCTCTCATCCTCCATTAACCACCAAAAGCAAGCCAGAAGTGGAGCTATGGCTCAAGTGGTAGAGCCCCAACCAGCCCTGAGTGAAAAAGCTCAGGGACAGCGCCCAAGTCCCGAGTTCCAGCCCTAGGATCCGCACACAAACACCTGTGGAACTAGCTCACGGGGCACCCCGGGGGGCCAGGCCGGCCGCCGGGGGTCGCCCCCCATCCCGTCCCCACCTAGGAAGCGGACGTCCCACCAGGTCCCGGGTCCCGGCCTGGGCA
>NW_012267222.1:7238423-7256297 GCF_000151885.1 Dipodomys ordii | reverse complement strand
CCTTTAAGAGGCGCGGCCGCCGGGACCCGGCCAGACGCGGGCAGCGCCTGGGACTCGTCGCCGGCCGGGACTCGCCGCCCGCAGCGCTCGGCTCCTCCTTCTCCTCCTCCTCCTCTAGCGACCGCGCTCCGCAGCGATGGACGGAGACGGGGACCCAGGTAGCTGCCGCCTGGATCCAGTCGCCCCAGAGCGGAGGGGAGACGGGGCAGGCGGGCGAGCTCCCCAAAGAGGGTCCCCGAGATCCGGCGCGCAAACTTCCTCGCGCGTTAAGCCCGGGACGCAGCCCCGGAGCGCAGGCTTCCGTGCGGTGTCGCGGCCAGGCGGGGGGCTTGGAGAGGCGACCGGCGGAAGTGAGGACTCCTGGGGCCCAGAAATGGCCTCGGAGGCCTCCCGGCTTCCAGAGGGTGCGGGGCCTCCCCCCTCCCCGCCCCAGGCGTCTGGGATGGAGGTGCCTGCGAGGTTTTTCTTCCAGCAACTTCTTCCATATGCCAGCTCCAGCCTCGAGCGGCTTGGATTCCTGTAGGCTTTTGGATTTACTCCTGGCCTCGAATCCACCCATCCCAGCCTCCCTCTCCTGGGCTTCCCTCTGGAGGGGCTGCCCTTAAGCTGGGGGGCGGGCATGCGCAGTGAGGACCATGCTCGGGGTGAAGTAGAGTCCCAGCGCCCCGGGCTCTCCGGGACTGCCCAGTCATCTTTTCTGGCACCAAAGACCCCCTCCATGTCTCCAGTGGCCCGCTGGGCCTGCTGAGTCAGGGTGAGGACAAACCGGCCTACCCATCACCCACACCCCGAAGTGCATACTTAGGCAGCCAACCCTTTCTCCAGTCCTGAAACCCCAGCTCCCCCCTCCCCTCAGTCTGGCCCCCATGCAACTGGGGCACCAGAAAGGGCTTGTGATTTTTCCCAAGGCCTAGCTATTCCCTGGACTCCCTGGTCCGCTCCAACCCAGGTAAGTGAATCAGCCCAGAGGCCGCTTTCAGAGCCAGATAACTTTCCGACAGCAACAATGTGGGGACTTGTGTGGGTGAGAGTGGGGGCTGGGGCCCGTAATCGGATCTGGGGCCTCAGCGCCAGGCCTAGGGGCCAGAGAGGGGACCGAGGGAGGTGCACCTTTCGGGGAGCATCAGGTGTCCAATGGGGCCAGGGCAGGGCAGGAGTGGTGTTGGAAAGAGAAGACACTGGACCTCGGTCCCCAGAGAGCCGTGAGCAGCATTTTCCCTCCGCAGCCCGGGGTCTGCCCCCTGCCCACTCCCTAACAGCCACTCCCTTGGCTGTCCAGGGTCCTCTGGAATTCCTCCTCCCTGGGTCTGGGAGCGAGGGGTAGCCTCCAACCCATCCAGACTGGTTCTGTGAATCCTCCCCTCAGGTCCTCCCTCCTGAGATACTGGTAACTTGGTATCTGTTTACTCAAGTCTTAGGTGGCCCAGATGAGGTGGGCTGGAATCCAAGAGCAGGTCCCGTGGGCCCAGACATCTGCCCAGGCCTTGGGATGAGAATAGCCTTGCCTTTTCCTCTGGGGACTGTGTTCTGAGGACCACAGCATCATCCCAATGCCCTGGCACAATAGTAACCCCCCCTTTCATAGGTGAAGAAACTAGGGGTCAGGTATGGGAGAATGAGGGGTGACATAGTCCTTTCCCAAACACCTGTACATCTCTCTGATCGATGACCGCTCCTGAGCCATACAGAGTGGCCAGCTGGGGAGAGTTGGGGCTCCCGGTCTTGTCCTCATTTCTCCCCAGTTCTTGGGTCCTCTTGTCTCCTTCCCTAATCCTGGCAGGTCAAACCTTCCACAAATCACTTCCCATTTCACCCACAAAATCAAAATCATAACCATACCTATTCATTCAGTGATTTTTCTCAGGGTTTGCACTTGGGACCTTCCACTTGCTCAGTTTGCTTACTCTGCTGTGACTCTACTGCCCGAGCCACACCTCCAGCCTTGCTTTTTGCTGATTATTTTGGAAATGGAGTCCAGTGGATTTTTTTGGCCCAGGATGGCCTCAAACTGTGATCCTCTCTCTTTCAGCTTCCTGAAGTAGCAAGGATTGCAGGCAGGAGCCACCTGTGTCCAGCCTCAATGAATTCTTTTGTTGGCACTGTGACAAAGTTGGCCTTGGAGCCAAACTCTCTGGGTGCCAAAGTAGACTTCAGCTAGAGTTTTGTGACCACCCTCCCTCCCCCCTCCCCACAGTCCTTTCACCTGTCGGTGCCTGATTCCTCATTGGTGAACACAGGGGCACCCTGGAAGGTGGTGAGGTATGAGGATGTTAGGAGCAATTGAAATGCTTAGAATGGTGCCTCTCATTTGCTAAGATCCCAGTAAGCATCCTGGGGAGAAGGCAGTTCTGATCTTCTCCAGATCAGGCCACCCCTTGAAGACCAAGGCATTTATGAGAGGATTGCACCCAAGGATAAAGATAGGAAGCCATTTAACTGACTTTGAACCTGGACTTAAGAGGGGGCAGGGGACTGGAAAGGCATCTGGAAGAGGGGAGGGGAGCAAGGGCCTTGGTGGATTGAAGTATTAGAACAATGCTAGAGCCGGGGGCCGGTGGCTAACGCCTGTAATCCTAGCTACTCAGGAGGCTGAGATCTGAGGATCGCGGTTCAAAGCCAGCCCGGGCAGGAGAGACCGTGAGACTCCTACCTCTAATAAACCACTAGAAAACCAGAAGTGGTGGTGTAGCTCAAGTGGTAGAGCGTTCGCCTTGAGCTGAAGAGCTGAGGGACAAGCGCCCAGGCCCAGAGTTCAAGCCCCACGAACGACAAAAAGAACAATGCTAGAGCCAGGCACGAGTGGCTCACATTTGTAATCCTAGCTCTTCAGGAGGCTGAGATCTGAGGATCACAGTTCAAAGCTAGCCTGGGCAGGAAAGTCTGTGAGATTTTTTGGGGGGTGGTGATGGTAGTACTAGTCCTAGGTCCTGAATTCAGGGCCTGGGTGCTGTCCATGAGCTTTTGTGCTCAAAGCTAGTGCTCTACCACTTGACCCACATCTCCATTCTCAGCCTTTCCTGCTTGAGCTGGCTTTGAACCATGATCTTCAGATTTCAGCCTCTTGAGGAACTAGGATTACAGGTGTGAGCCACTTAGTGCCTGGCTGCGATAAGACTCCTATCTCCAATTAGTCACCAAAAGAAGCCAGAAGTGGAGCTGTGTAGAGTGCTAGCCTTGAGCACAAAAGCTCAGGGGCAGCACAGTTCAAGCCCCAGGAGTGCCTCTCCGCCTCCTCACCTCCGACAAAAACAGTAACATGCTAGAGTCATCTGCCATCAGTGATCCCTTCTGTGGTGTGACCTGAGAAAAGCCACGGGGCCTCAGTTTCCTCTGCAGGGGTCTGCGGGTGTGTGTGTGTGAAGTCAGTTGAGTCATTTCTTCAGTATGAGGGGAGCCCATCTGGGGGTCTGCCTCTTGGGTCTCCTCCCTGGGCCCAGGTCCCCCCCCCCCAATCGCAGAATCTCTGGTCAGTTGTGGGTGAGGACGGATCTAGGGTTTGCAGTGGGGTCAGGCTAGGGGAGTCAGAACCTTCCCCCTCGACCCGCAGAGAGCGTGGGCCAGCCGGAGGAGGCGAGCCCGGAGGAGCAGCCCGAGGAGGAGGCGGCGGCGAGCGCCGAGGGGAGCGCGGAGGAGGAGCAGCCCGGGGAGGAGGCGGAGGCGGCGGCGGCCGCGTACCTGGCCGAGCTGCCCGAGCCGCTGCTGCTGCGCGTGCTGGCCGAGCTGCCCGCGGCGCAGCTGGTGCAGGCCTGCCGCCTGGTGTGCCTGCGCTGGAAGGAGCTGGTGGACGGCGCCCCGCTGTGGCTGCTCAAGTGCCAGCAGGAGGGGCTGGTGCCCGCGGGCGACGCCGACGACTCGCGCGAACACTGGCAGCACTTCTACTTCCTGAGCAAGCGGCGCCGCAACCTGCTGCGCAACCCCTGCGGGGAAGGTGAGGCCCGCGGGCGGGGCCGCGCCTGGCGGAGGGAGGCCGCAGCGTGCCCCCCCCATCATCCAGGGGTCGCGCATGCGCACCCCATGCATGGCCAGGACCCCCGCGGGGCCGCTGACCCGGGCGGGGTCTGTCCCGGCTCCGCAGAGGACTTGGAAGGCTGGAGCGACGTGGAGCACGGCGGGGACGGCTGGCGGGTGGAGGAGATGCCCGGGGACGGCGGCGTGGACTTCATCCACGACGACAGCGTGAAGAAGTACTTCGCCTCCTCCTTCGAGTAAGGGGGAAGGGAGAAGGAAGGGGCGCGGGGCAGGGGGAGGGGGCGCGACCCCCACCCTGACCTCGGTTCCCGCAGGTGGTGTCGCAAAGCGCAGGTCATTGACCTGCAGGCTGAGGGCTACTGGGAGGAGCTGCTGGACACCACCCAGCCGGCCATCGTGGTGAAGGACTGGTGAGAGGCGCTGGGGGCGGGGCCAGGGCGCTGGGGGCGGGGCCAGGGCGCTGGGAGCCGGAGGCCAGATTTGTGGTCACTTAATTTTTCTTTTTTTGGGGGGGGGCAGTCCCAGGGTCTGAACTCTGGGCCTGGGCGCTGTCCCTCAGCTCTTCAGCTCAAGGCTAGTGCTCCACCACTTGAGCCACAGCGCCACTTCCGTTTTTTCTGTGTATGTGGTGCTGAGGAATCGAACTCAGGGCCTCATGCATGCGAGGCAAGCGCTCTACCACTGAGCCACCTTCCCAGCCCTACCTATTTTTTTTTTTATTACAGAACATTAGTTGTACTCTTGAGTTCATGCACTGTGTTCAACCTCACCCCCTCTATCAGCTCCACAATCTTTAGGAAAAAGTGGACCTTCATCTTCCCTCCTGATATTCATTTGTTTATTTATTTTCTTAGTTATTTGTGTGCCGGTGCTGGGGCTTGAACTCAGGGCTTGGACACTGTCCCTTAGCTTTTCCACTCAAGCCTGGAGCTCTCTCACTCGGACCACAGTTCCGTTTCTGGATTTTTGGTGGTTAATTGGAGATAAAACTCTCATGGAATTTTCTTGCCTGGGCTGGCTTCGAATCCCAATCCTCAGATCTCAGCCTCTTGAGTAGTTAGGATTACAGACATGAGCCAGTAGCGCC
The DNA here is from genome assembly GCF_000151885.1 of Dipodomys ordii. NCBI lineage: Eukaryota > Metazoa > Chordata > Mammalia > Rodentia > Heteromyidae > Dipodomys > Dipodomys ordii. The sequence continues at coordinate 7,251,241 of NW_012267222.1, read as the reverse complement.
CTGCTTCTCCTGTGTTTTGAATGTTAGCACATAAGTGTGTGTGTGTAATCAGTCCACCTTCCCAACAAAACGTGGTTCCGTTCCTTGACTGTAATCTGTCTCACCTGGGGTTTGGATCTCGGGCCCAGTCCCTTCCTTTTCTGATTTCTTTATCTGGGAAGCGGGGGTCACTGGTTGAACGTTGGCCGGGCAGGGATGCTGAGCTGGCAGGAACTTGGATGGAGGGCAGGTCCCAGAGGTGCTCAGCAGGTGCTGCTTCGTCCCTGCCCTGCCCTCCCCTCTCCCAGGTACTCGGGCCGCAACGACGCCGGCTGCCTGTACGAGCTCACGGTGAGGCTGCTGTCGGAGCACGAGGACGTGCTGGCCGAGTTCAACAGCGGGCAGGTGGCAGTGCCCCAGGACAGCGAGGACGGCGGCTGGATGGAGGTGAGGCCGTGGGGGCGGGGCCGGAGGGAGCCACGCCCACAAAGAAGCTCTCCTCCGGGGGGCTTGCACGGGGCGGGGCCTGTGGCGTAAAGGGCGTGGTCTTAAGGTGAGAGCGTGACCTCACCGGAGGCGTGGTCTTATAAGAGTCGAGCCAGCGCGGTGAGGGCGGGGACCGTGGTGGGGGCGTGGTCTGCGCGGGGAGGGCGTGGCCTCGGCACCGGGGTCGTTGACTCTCTCTCTTCTCCCTCCCAGATCTCGCACACCTTCACCGACTACGGGCCGGGCGTCCGCTTCGTCCGCTTCGAGCACGCCGGGCAGGACTCCGTGTACTGGAAGGGCTGGTTCGGGGCCCGGGTGACCAACAGCAGCGTGTGGGTGGAGCCCTGAGTGACCCCCCGCCCCCGGCCGTCCCGGAGGGCCGAGGCCGGGAGCTAGGCCTTAACTTAGTGGGTAGTGCATCCTCGCCGGCCCCGCCCTTGCGCCCCGCCGGCCCCCGCGGGGGGAGAGGGGTTGGCTGCGGGGAGACCGAGCCCCCCGCGCGTGCGACCCGGGGCCGTGGGCCTGCTGCTGACCCCGCGCTCTAGCCCGCGCCTGCCTGCGGGCGGCGCTCAATAAAGGCTATTTGTCCAAGGAACGAACGGACGGACGGACCGAGAGGCGCTGAGCGGACGCCTCCCCTTTGCACCCCGTCTCCTGAGGGCCCCTGGCCCGGATGGAAAAGTACTTGATGGGGTTCCAGGGGATCCCGTTTCCAGGGGCGCCGGGGCCTGGGCAGCCGCGGACAAAGGCTGGGATTGTGCGGCTAAGGGGGGGGGCGGGGGCCTGGCGCCTGCCGGGCACCGAGCTGCCCGGACCCGGGGGCTGCTGGGGGGGGGGAAGGCTGCGCCCCGGGGCCCCCTCCGCTGCCCGAGGGCTGGGGAACGACCGGATCCAGCCGGAGGCCTCGGCCTGGGCGGCCTGGGTCCTGCGCTCAGACCTCGGGGGACTCGGCTGAGCCGCGGTGCAGCCAAGGGGGGGGGGGTCCTTCTCCCATGCGTTCCTTCTCTCCCAGGATTCGAACCCCCCCTCCCCCGTGTGGGGCCCTGGAGCGAAGGCAGCTGTCCCAGGGGAGTGCCACCCCTGGGAGGTGTCCGGGGGCCCTGGGCTAATGGGGCGCAGGGGTGGGCATGGCGGTCCTTCCCGCCGCGCCCGCGGAGGAGGCTGGCCAGGGCAGTGGGGAACTGGGAGGTCAGGGGTGCTGGGAGGGGGAGGGCTCTCTGAATGGGGGGACCCCCGGGGGGTGGGGAGGGGAGCTGCCAGGGCTCCGCTGCCAGGGCAGCGGGAGGGGAGGGGTGGGCCCGGGGGAGCGGAGAGGCTGACCCCGACCAGACACCCCAGGCTGGGTGTTGTGCCTCCAGGCTGCTGTGGCCTCTGGGGGGGGCAGGGACCCCACCGAGGAGATCTGGGGGCTGGGCTCGGGCTGCTGCCCCGAGCACCTTTCACTGGAGGGACAGTGGACATGGAGCCGTCCAGGCGGCTGGCCCTGAGGCCGGGGTCTCGGGTGTGAGGCGCGTCCCGCCGGGAAGGCTCACCACACCCCCACTGCGCGGCACACACGGGGCACACGGACGGGAGACACTCGGGGCCAGGGACACGCAGAGCCCCAACCCAGGACATCAGCTCCACTGTGCCCCAACCCCTGGCTGTGCAGTTCCCTCCACCCACGGCTCTACCTGAAGGCAGAGAGCCGTGTCCTTCAAGGCAAGGCCCCAGCTGTCCAGCAGGGGGCAGCCGGAGCTCTATCCCACAGGGACAGCCAAAGGCCCACCGGGCCTGTGTGTCCCCTGGGCTGCCTCCTAATTCATCAATGGTTATGGAGCGCACACTGCAGAATTTACAGTCTAGAAGGAGAAAGGTAAATGTAATCAATCAAACGTAAAGAAAACCAAGATAATTACCAACACGATATAGCTCTCAGTGTACACAAACCAGCACGGCTCTAAGATTATAAATTAATATTATAGGTATGTATGCACACATATATCACAATAACCTTATGAAATGGACACCGTTATGTTTCCCAGTTTTTACAGATGAAAAAACAAAAGCACAGAGAGTAACTTGCCTCAGGCCACAAAGCTAGGTAATCATTCATATAAGTAAGATTCTAAACCGGGTGTCTGTGGCTCATGTCTGCAATCCTAATCCTCAAGAGGCTGAGATGTGAGGATTGTGGTTCAAAGCCAGCTTAGGCAGGGAAGTCTATGAGACCTTTTTCTCCAATTAACCACCAAAAAGTCAGAAGTAGAGCTGCGGCTCAAAGTGGTAGAAAGCCAGCTGTGCACAAAAATCTCAGGGACAGTGTCCAGGCCCTGATTCAAGTCCTATGGCTGGTACAAAAAAAAAGTAAGATTCTACTCACTCAGGAACCTCTATAAGTAGAGAAAAATAAAGTAGGAGACATGAGTGGGAAAAATATTTTCTGATCAAGGTGATCAGGAAAGACCTCTGAAGAGTTAACCCTTGAGTGGGATGCTGAAGAGGAATCAGATGAGCAGGTTTCTGGGGGAGATCTTCAGGAGCAGCATGTGCAAAGGCCCTGGGGCTAGGAATGAATGACTCTTATTTACAGATCAGAAAGGTAGCCTGAATGGCTGGAGCAATGAACTTGGAGATGGAAGCTGGCAACCCTGAAAGAGTTTCTGGTGGACTCACTGTGTGCTCTGCCCTCTGGGGTGTCAGCGTTGTAGAAAGGAGACACGTATCAGTTTCCTGGAGGGACAGATCTTTGTAGGTGCCAAGGGCTGGCTGGAGGGTCTTGTGCTAAGTGCTTGGGCTGAGTCCATCTGCTCAGTGGTCCCCCCCAGGGGGCAGAGATGGCTGTGGAGGTTTCGGGGCGAGCAGATGGATGGAGAGCGACAGATGAAGGGGACACGGATCCTAGGGCCCCAGCAGGAGGAGGTGCTAGGGGCTTCCAGGACATTTTGGTCAGGGGGCTGGGAGGTAAAAGCAAGTATGCAGATTTTTTTTGGGGGGGGAACGCCTCTGTTTTGCGATTTTGTTTAGCAATTGTTTTGCAATTTTGTAGGGAAAATGTCCCTCTGTGCCTCTTGGATTGATTTGCTTTCCCTGCAAACCTGCCTCTGTATATTTGGTGCCAGTACCAGGGCTAGAACTCAGGGCCTTGGATTCTCACTCAGCTTTATTTGCTTGGCCTTTCTGCTCAAGGGAGGCGGGTCGCTGCTCTACCATTGGATTCACACCTCCATTTCCAGCCTTTTGGTGGTTAATCAGAGAGAGAAGAGGCTCACGAACTTGCCTGCCCGGGCTGGCTTTGAACCACAGTCCTCAGATCCCAGCCTGAGTGGCTGGGGTTATAGGCGTGAGCCTGTCGCCCTTCCAATCCGGAGTTTTATAACGTGAAGCATTCATAGTCATGGATTTGTGGAGCTGGAAGGAGCAGTTCCGTCACTGACCACAAGGTGCCAGTATTGTCAAGGCACCCCAGCCCCAGCTCGAGTCCATTCTCCGAGGTGGGATTCGAATCCAAACCCAGATCTCTCTCCCCTCTGCTCTGGGCTGAGTGGCTGTCTGTCCTCAGGGCCTGGGCTTTGGAGTTGCTCTTAGCCCCAGGGGTCCTGAGGTTCATCTCTGGAGCTGGGTCTCCTGCGGGGCAGGGACAGGCTGGTGGCACCCAGGGGTCTGGGGTCTGTGCCTCTGCAGAGCCCAGGCCTTCCCGTCCCCATCCCCCCCCCCCCCCCCCCCAGCTGTGAGCACTGCACACCCAGGCCGATCCGACCCTGCGCGCCCAGTGAGTAATGACTTCTCTATTTTTTTCTCCCCCTGTAAATTAAACCTAATCTTGTGTTGACTCTGCAGAACAAGGAGAATAATGCAGAAGATTAAGATGAGATGGCATTCATTCCCCAACAAAAGCCAATTAATCCTTAGCAAGATTATGGCCCTGAGCCAGCCACTATCAGCTGTGTACCGGGCTGGGGAGGGCCTGTCTCTGAGGCTTCAGCTGGAAGTCTGTGTTTAGGCAGCAGGAAAGACTGCAGGTAGATACGAGGAGGGACTTCCTGGATGAGGAAAAGGTCTGGAGCCCAGGAAGGGAATGGGGAGTGTGGAACCAGCATGCACATTATGCTAGAAGGTTCTATGGAAGCTCCTGGGGCCCCTGCACCTACACATAACACTTGCAACCTGAGAATGCGGGTGACCGGGTTGTGTCTTGCTTTTCTGGGGTGAACTTTGGTCGGTGATCTGAGTGCAGGGGTCCCCAGTCTCCTCTCCCTCCTGCTATCTTCCCTGGGCTCTCTGCCTGGTCACCCGGTGTGAGTAGGAGCAAACCGGGGCTCTGAGACGTGGGGTCCCCCCCTGCGGCCTGCAGACCAAGTGGGGTGAGGCCTCCATCTCCGGTTTGCATCCCACCCGGCTGTGGGCTGCACTGAGTCCCGGCCACCAAATCTCAGTTTGTGACTCTTGGTAACTCCCAGAGGGAGGCGGGGCTTGTGACTGGGGGGAGACTGGCTTTGGAGGGACCCCGCCTACCCAGAGCTCATTTTCTCAGATGCGCAAGGGCTGTGCCCCAGGGGCCCCAGGCTCCAGTCCCCGGAGCCGGGCGCGTGGACCGCGCTGCGGTCGATTGTCCAGCGCTGAGCTCCTCCTGGGCTGCGCGTCCCAGGAGCAACTCAGAGACCGCACGCGGGCCACACAGCAAGCTCCTCTGCGAATCTGGGGGTCCGCCGAGGCCTTCACCCTGGGATTGGGGGCGGAGGGGGTACTGGCACAGGGAGGGGAGCGGGGCCCGTGCCAGACCTGCAGCTCCTGTGTGATGCCTTCAGGAGGGGGGCGTGCATGGAGCACCACCTGTATGCCGGACTGCGATCCTCCGGAGCACACCGCTGAGGGCCCTGTCCCCCAGGATGCTCACAGGGAGGCCTCCTCGCTGCAAACCTCAGCCAGCTTGCCTCAGTTTCTTCATCCAGCGGGACACTGTGGTAAAGAGCAAACGCAGTCATGGGGCTGGCAAGGTGGCTCAGTGGTAGAGCGCTTGCCTTGCATGCCTGAGGCCCTGGGTTCGATTCCTCAGCACCACAGAAGCAGAAGAGCAAACGCAGTCCTGTTCACCCAGCCCTGACATCGGAGGCTGCTTATAAGGGGAGCTGTGGGCAAATTCGTGAAAGAAACTGAGGCTGGGCCCGGTAGCTCATGACTGATTCCAGGGGCGGGGAGGGAGGGAGCAGAGGACTCACGGTGGGAGATGAGCTCAGCTATGGAGGCCCCCATCTCAACTAACAAGCTAGGTAGGGTAGGGAGCATCTGTAGTCTCAGCTCAACGGGAGGCAGAGGTGGCAGGAGGGTTGTGTAGGGCCACTGGGGCTAAATGATCCCACTTGAAAAAAATAAAGCACAAAGGGCTGGTTGTGTGTGTGTGTGTGTGTGTGTGTGTGTGGCAAGTTGTAGAGTTGAGGTCTGGAGTCCCAGTCACAATGCTGCCAATAGAAAGAGAGAAAGAAACTAAAGAAATGAAGGAGGCAGAGGGTAGGAGGGGAGCCTGGGTGTTGGAGCTCTGTCTCCTAGAGCCGGGCGAGCTTCCTGGAGGCGGCACGGTGGGCTGCAGGGCTGCTCTGGGAGCCCCAGGCTTCCGGTGTGGGTCCTCTGTCCTCCGGGCACAGGTCGGGCACAGGTGGGCTGCACCAGAGCTCGGCAGGCTCTCTGCCAGGGCGATGGCGATGACGGGGGGGGGGGGAGGCGGGGAACCGTGGCTCTGGAGGCTCTCCAGGCTGCAGGGTTGGGGGGGCAGAGCCGGGGAGGGGGCCAGGGAGGGGGCCGGGATTACAGGCGCTCCCGGGCTGCGCCAAGACAAAGATGTCTGGCAAAGAGAAAAAGCAAAAGGAAAGCAGGCAGGGAAACTGATTTTTCTCGGCTGGTGTTTCTGGGGGAATTAAATCTTGTTTTTCGTCTCCAGCGAGGGGAATAATCCAATCTGCGGAGGCAGGCGCCTCTCTTTATTGCCGTGACTCTGACCTGACAGGCTCCCGGCTGCATTTGAAATCAGGCCGTGGGTCCGGGGAGGAAGCCTCAGCCCCCACCCCTCCCCTCAGATCAATGACTCTCCTCTCCAATACCGGAACAATGAATGATTCCCCGAAAAGCAGGCTCGTGGTCTGATGCCTTCCGCGCTGCAGAGCCGGCTGAGCCTCGCAGATTGGATTTCGTCTCGGAGACACATTGCCAGCTGGGTGCACAGGGTGCTGGCCTGGGGCCTGGCAGGGGGTGGCAGGGTGCCAGCCACTAGCAACTGGCGGTACATTTATTTGGTTGCTTGTTCCTTGTGGGGCTTGAACTCTGGGCCTGGGCGCTGTCCCTCAGCTCTTCAGCTCCAGGCGAGTGCTCTGCCTTTTGAGCCACAGCGCCACTTCCGGTCTTCTGGTGGTTCATTGGAGATAAGAGTCTCATGGGCTTTCCTGCCCTGGCTTTGAACCATGATCCTCAGATCTCAGCCTCCTGAGTAGCTAGGATGACAGGCATGAGCCACCAGCACCTGGCAAAAATACATTTCTTTTTGGACAATCTCTCTCCCCCGCCCCCCGTCCCAGTCCCCCCCATCCCCACCCACAAGTTGCACAGTTTTTGCCATAGTCTAGGGAGTATCACTGTTGCATTTGTTCACCTTTTATCCCTCCGTTTCTGGGCCTCCCCCTTCCCCTCTCAAACAAGCCAGCAAGAGAAGAAAACAAACACAGCAACAAAGAAAAAGAAAACCCTCTCATTTCCATTTCCTGGAGTTCATCTCAATAAATTCTACTTTACACGATGAGCATGCAGTCTTTTGAGGGTTCGTTCGTTCATTCTCTCCTGGGCTCGACTTGATCCTGGGGTGAGCTGCTCCAGGCCTGCTGGAAGGACTTTCTGAATGTTTTTCTGGGGTGGGGTGTGGTGGCCTGGGCCCCAGGCTGCCGTGTGGGGGTGACGACCCAGCCTCTCTTCCCCTCGGCTCTACATCCACTAGGTGACCAGGGGCGGGGGTAGGGGGCGGGGACGGGGATGCGCCAGGCCTCGCACCTGCCCAGGCCTCTGCTGCGCACGCGTGCAAGGCTCCTGCAAAGCTGGCCCTTCAGAACTGGGCCCCTCAGCCCAGGGTACAGAAGGAAACTGGGGATGGGGGGAGAGGGGGCACGGCCTGGACCCCAGGAAACTCCCGGAAGAGCCTCCAGTTGTGCTGTGGCCTCACCAAGTTGGGGTACTGGGGTTCTCGTTGTGATTTTCCATGTGGGAGCTAGTCACCTTGGTGGGAGGGGAGACTGAGCTTCTAGAAGGATGGAGATCTTCATAGCAAGCTGCCTGGCGGGGCCAGGCCGGGATGGCGGATTTCAGCACCTTGGACAGCGCCCGCCCAACAGCCTGGAGAGCAGCAGCCTCAGATAGGAGAGCAAGCCCGCGGGCGGGCAGAGGCTTGGACAGGCCGGACTGTCCCTCAGGGGACAGGTGAGGCTGTCCCAGGACATCAGCCCCTCGCCCCCCTGGGCCTCACCTTACAGCCAGCCTGGCAAGCTCAAGCCGAGCCGCTAGTTAGTGTCACATCGCCCTCCTGCAGAGTTGTTGGGTCGCTGGCACCTTTCATCCCAGGCTGCTCTCTGCACCCCCTGGCAGCCAGACCCCGCCCCCATCCCCTGTGTAAGTGGGGGTGCCAAGGGGGACGGGGAGCGGGCGGTGGCCAGGGCTCTTGGGCAGCCAGGAGATGGCCCTGGTGCCTCAGCCCCTCCTGGAGGTACCACCGCCCCACTGCCGGCCTCTCCCCTTTCATCTCTTCCAGAACAAACCCGAACTGATAGCTACATTCCACCGGCCGCCAGCGCCTGTTTAATGGAAAACGCCATCTGTAATTTAAATGTCAGAACGGGGCGGGTTCTGAGGGCTGCCTGGAAGCCCGGGGCTCCTTTTCCCAGTTTCAAAACAGACCGGGCAAAGCAGCAAATGCGCCACGGCCTGCGGTGTGGAGGAGCCATGAATAACCTCCCATCCGAGCCCTGGCTGCCACAGCCCCGGGGTGGGACTGGTGCAGGGAGGTGCAAGCCCGGCGGTGGGGGGGGTGTCTGGGCTCGCCTAAGTCCCTAGCCTCACCCCTCCACACCTCTGCACCTGCCCCCTCCACACCTGCACGACAGCCTTGCCCAGGAGCAAAGCTCATTTTGTCCCTGTCCAGGGCCTCTCTGGCTCTCTTGGAGGGCTTCACCAGGCACTGGACAGTGCTTTTCTATCCATTTTTTACTTCTTCCTGCTGTGGCTGCTGGCTGCACATACCCCGGCTGCCTCCAGCCGAGCCCTTTCCCAAGAAGCCATTACTTTTCTGGCTTACCACATATGACTGGCTTCAGTGTCACCACCTCCAGGAAGCCTTCCCAGAGTGCCCCGTGGCCTCTCACCCCCTCACCCCCCTAATCATCCACGACCTCTGGCTCACCACAGCTCATGTACCGGTATGATCTATTTCCCTTCTCCTTGTCTGAAGAGCTGGGAGCCAGCAGGGCTGAGTATTTGCTGTGGATCAGACTTAGACACTCGTCTCCTTTATTTATTTATTTTTGGTCAGTTGTGGGGCTTGAACTCTGGGCCTGGGTGCTGTCCCTCAGCTCTTCAGCTCAAGGCTAGTGCTCTACCACTTGAGCCACAGAGCCACTTCCGGTTTTCTGGTGGTTAATTGGAGATCAGAGTCTGACAGACCTTTCTGCTTGGGCTGGCTTTGACCTATGACCCTCAGATCTCAGCCTCCTGAGTAGCTAGGATGAGAGGCATGAGTCACTGGCACTCAGCTCTGGTCTCCTTTAGAGATGGGTAGATGGAGGCATGGAGGGTAACTTGGCCTTCAGGACTAGAGCTGGAACTCGGTGGCGGCATCAGCCTCTGGAGACCAGGGTCAGAGCCACCACATTGCGGAGCACGGTGACTGTTCGTTTGCTGAACAAAGGGCTCTCGGGTTGTGTCCTGGTCTCTTGCCTGGGGACCAGGAGACAAGCAACTGGTGGCTCACACCTGTAATCCTACCTACTGAGGAGGAGGCTGAGAGTTGAGGATCAAAGATCAAGACCAGTCCATGAGACTCTCACCTCCTGTTCACCATGAAAAAAAGCCAGAAAGGGCTGGGAATGTGGCTTAGTGGTAGAGTGCTTGCCTGGCACGTGTGAAGCCCTGGGTTCAATTCCTCAGTACCACATACACAGAAAAAGCCAGATGTGGCACTATGGCTTAAGTGGTAGAATGCTAGCCTCGAGCAAAAGAAGCTCAGGGACAGTGCCCAGGCCCTGAGTTCAAGCCCCATACTGACAAAAAAAAAAGCCAGAAGTGGAAGGGTGCTCAAGTTTTTGAGTGAAAAAGCTAAGTGATCCAGGTGCTTGTGGCACACACCTGTAATCCTAGCTACTCAGGAGGGTGAGATCTGAGGATCTTGGTTCAAAGTCAGCCTGGGAAAGAAAGTCCATCAGATTCTTATCTCCAATTAGCTACCAAAAACAAAACAAAACCCAAAAGTAGAGCTGTGGTAGAGCAACTGGCATTGAGCCAAAAGCTCAAGGCCAGAGCCCAGGTGCTCAGGTCAAGCTCCAGGATTGGCACAAAACCCAAAAGAAACAAAAACAAAAGCAACCCCAACTAAATGAGAGCAAGAAGCCCTGCGTTCACTGGGCTCAGTGGCTCACACCTGTGCTTTCTACATGCTTGGGAGGCAGAGATCAGGAGAATGGAAGTTCAAGGCCAGCCTGGCCAAAAAAAGCAAAGGCAAAAAAGTTAGCAAGATCCCATGTTAACAACAACAGCAGCAAAGCTGGGCCAAGGGGCCCACGCCTGTCATCCCAGCCATACAGGAAGTGTAAATGGAGAGTCCCAGTGGAGGCTGGCCAGGGCAAAAATGTGAGGTGGAGCCAAGCACCAGTGGCCGGTAATCCTAGCTAATCAGGAGGCTGAGATTGGAGGATCATGGTTCAAAGCCAGCCCGGGCAGGAAAGTCCGTGAGACTCTGATCTCCAATAAACCACCAGAAAACCGGAAGTGGTGCTGTGGCTCAAGGGGTAGAGCGCTGGAACTCCAGTTCAGACCTGGGCACTGTCCCTGAGCTGCTTTTGTCTCGACCACTTGAACCACAGCGCCACATCTGGTTTTGTCTGTTTAAGTGGTACTGAGGAATCGAACCCAGGGCTTCATGCACTCTAGGCAAGCACTCTACCACTAAGCCACCTTCCCAGCCCCCCTCACTGCTGTCTTCTTAACCTCTATGTATTCTGGGGGCGAGGGGGAATTCCGACTTGGGCGACACTTAAAACCACTGAGTAGGAAAGAATGTCTTCAAGCTCACAGCTTTATCCTGTGAGTGAGGGTCCAGGGACCCCTCGATCTCATGCTCTGCCCTCTTCCTGCCCCGCCCTGCCCGTCAAACCTTCTCTTCATCTGGCAGCCATTTGTCCCTTGGGCCAAGAGAAAAGCAGAACAATGAGCTTGCAATGGGGGCATCCTCTCTCTCCAGGTCTCCTCTTCCTACATATTCTCCACTTGTTAGAGGAAATCATGTATTGACGTTGGTATTGATTTGCATAATTCAGGTATAAGTAGAAGTTTTGCTGGAGTGGCAGGTAGCGGGCCGTCTCTGCCATCTCCCACTGATCCTGGGGGAGTTGGGAATGGGGCCTTCAAGTTCCCCCAGGCTCAGGACTCATATTGTCTGCAAAGCCTATAGACATTGGTCTTCCCAGGACTTGATGTGTGTGTGTGAGTGTGTGTGTGTGTGTGTGTGCATGCATGACCGCACCAGTATTCAGGCTTGAACTCAGGACCCGGGTACTTACTGCCCTGAGCTTTCTCTGTTCTAGACTGGTGCTCTACCACTTGAGACACAGCTCCACTTTCAGCTTTTTGGTGGTTAATTGGAGAAAAAAGTCTCATGGATTTGTTTGCCTGGGCTTTGAACAGCCATCTCAGATCTCAGCCTCCTGAGTAGCTGGGATTTCAGGTGTGAGCCACTGGTACCTGGCTCACATCTGGAATTTTTTTTAATTTATTTTTTGTTGGTTGTGGGGCTTGAACTCAGGGCCTAGGAGCTGTCCCTGAATCCCTTTGTGCTCAAGGCTAGTGCTCTAGCACTTGAGCCACAGCGCCACTTTTGGTTTTCTGGTGGTTAATTGGAGGTAAGAGTCTCACAGGGATTTTCCTGCCTGGGCTGGCTTTGAACTGCTATCCTCAGATCTCAGCCTCTTTTTTTTTTTGGGTCTGGTCGTGGGGCCTGAACTCTGGGTCTGAGCGTTGTCCCTCAGCTCTTCAGCTCAAGGCTAGCGCTCTACCACTTGAGCCACAGTGCCACTTCCGGCTTTTTTCTATTTGCTTCTGTGGTGCTGAGGAATCGAACCCAGGGCCTCAGGCATGCAAGGCAAGCGCTCTACCACTGAGCCACCTTCCCAGCCCCAGATCTCACTCAGCCTCTGGAGTAGCTGGGATTACAGATGGGAGGCACCGCCCCCTGACTCACCTCTGGAATCTTGATCCTGAGTTTCCTACTTCCCTTCAGAGATACAGAGCGATGTGATGCCCCCGTGGGGTCAGGGGCTGGTGATCCCCACCTCAAGGGATCCTTCAGAGATACAGAGAGATGTGATGTCCCCGTGGGGTCAGGGGCTGGCGATCCCCACCTCAAGGGATGGGTTAGGGACATCTGGGGGACTGCGGGAAGAAAGAAGGAAAAGACTAGGCTGCACTGGGAGCCGGTGAGCTACAGCGCGGCGGGCTGAGAAATGGCGGTGCAGTGTGGGAAGATTAGGGCTGTAACGAGGCAGAGAGGGATGGGAGGGGCGGCCGCCGCAGCCGTTTCTCAGGCCTGTGTTCATTCACAAGTATTTATTGAGAGACTATTAGGTGCCAGGCAAATAGGAAAAGAATTACGTTTAGGTTGGGAGACAGCGGTGATCTGTTATTGTAATTAGTGGAGAAAAGGCTGCTGCCTACCCAGCCTGGGAGGGTGGGCTTAGGCCTGGGATCTTGGGGGGGGGCAGACATGGTTCTGGAATGGACCATTGCCCTGGGGCCGCAGAAAGGCCATGGACAGCTCTGGGGGTGGGGGAGGCAGGCCCATCCAGGGGGCACCCCAGGAAGTGAGCCTCAGGGGAAGCGGGGTGAGGGGAAAGCACTGCCCCGGCCCTCACCCCCTCTTCCACGAGTGGCCGTGACGGAAGTCCCTGGAGCAGTGGCCAGGCTGCGGACTTCCTTTCCTCCCGTTGCCGTAGGCTCTGGGTAGCAGGGCCTCCTCTGGAGGGGAATTTCTAGAACATTCTCTTTGTATGACTGTTGTGTCGTGTTTTCTTTTCTTCCCTCATTTTCCTGATTTGTGCTTAGCTCTCCTCCTCCTCCTCCTCCTCCTCCTCCTCCTC
>NW_012267222.1:7233975-7238261 GCF_000151885.1 Dipodomys ordii | reverse complement strand
CCTCCTCCTCCTCCTCCTCCTCCTCTTCTTAAGGGGACCCTGGCTATCTGATCTGCAGGCTATTTTTTCTCTCCCTACAGTACTGTTTCTGTCCTCTCTCTCTCTCTCCTCCCCCCCATGCCTCTCACTAGTCTGCAAACTCTGAGCCAGGAGGCTGAGGCAAAGAAGGCTCAGCGATTCCCTACTGTGAATATGTCTTATCCTGTCACTTATTTATATATGTATTTGATACAGGGTCTATGTAGCCCAGGCTGCCCTTGAACCTGTGGCTCTCCTGACTCAGCCTCCCAAAGGCTGGGATTATAGGTGTGCATCACCAAGCCCAACTCTGGATGTGGTTTGGGTGCTGTCTGTCCCTGAGCCTCTTAGTGCTTAAGGCTAGTGCTCTACCACTTGAGTCACGCCACAACTTCTGGCTTTTTCTAAGTAGTTTATTGGAGATAAAAGTCTCCCGGACTTTCCTGCCTGGGCTGGATTCAAACCATGATCCTCAGATCTCAGCCTCCTGAAGTAGCTAGGATTACAGGTGCGAGCCGCCGGTGCCCAGCAAAAAGATTACTGATGATGTTGCAGAAAGAGTGGTTTTTATTGGAGAAAATTTGCAAAACTGCAGAGTACCATGAAGAGAGGAAATAAAAACTGTCTTTTAGACCCGGGCTTGCTGGGCTGAGCGCTCCTTTTCTGTTCCCAACTTGGCCCCGCCCACTGGGGCCCAAGGCCCGCCTCCTCCAGTAATTACAAGTAACATTAAAACTGCCTGCCGGACCAAGTTATTACTTCCAAGAATAATAGTGTCTGTTACTACAAGAAACTAATTAACAGCATGCAATGAGGGGGAAAAATTCAATTAATTAGTGGCTTAATAAGTGTGCGCAATGATTCTGGCTGGGCTTGGGCCTTGGGGTACAGAGGATGGAGGCCCCAGAGGGCGAAGGTGGGGTGGGCTTAAGAGTGGGGTGAGCTTAGGGCTTGGGCCTGAGTGGGGTCCTGTCAGCTTGTCTGAGGGAGAGATCCTGCTTCAGTCTCGAGAACTGCTGAAGCTGACATCTCACGCTTTTTAAACCAAGCTACTCAGGAGGCTGAGATCTGAGGATCGCAGTTCAAAGCCAGCCCAGGCAGAAAAGACTCATCTCTCATTCACCACCAAAAAGCTGGACATGGAGGTGTGGTTCAAGGACAAAGTGCCACCCTTGAACACAAAATGCTCCACCTCCATAGTCCTGACTCAGCCACCACCCAGCTGCCCTGGCCCCGCAGCACCCACCTGGCCCACCCACCTGCCTGTCCGTCCTGTCCTGCCGCCCTGGAGGAGCTGAGCCGGGTCAGCAGCCGTGCGGCTCTGGGCTACTGTGGCAAAGGTGCGTGTGTGGGAGACGTCAGGGTGCGTTCACAGTCCCCGAGCGCATGTAAGGAGCATTCCCACGCCCGCCCAGGTCTCACCTATCTAGGTGTGCAGGGTCCATGCCACCCAGGCACTGGCTGGGACTGGCGCTGACCAGTCAGAGCCCAAGAGCTGATTCCCAGTTGAGGGTCTTCAATACAGTTCTCTCCAGAGAGAAGAAATGTCATTGAAGTATGGTAGACACTTAATATAAAAAGATTTCCCGGGGGCTGGGAAGGTGGCTCAGTGGTGGAGCGCTTGCCTTGTATGCATGAGGCCCTGGGTTCGATTCCTCAGCACCACATAAGAAAACAGCCAGAAGTGGTGCTGTGGCTCAAGTGGTAGAGCCCTGGCCTTGAGCTGAAGAGCTGAGGGACAGCGCCCAGGCCCAGAGTTCAGGCCCCACGACTGGACCCCCCCCCCAAAAAAAAGATTTCCCCTGTATTTTGTGATATTTGTCAGCTTTAAAGAATATCTTTTAGTAGATTTGCATTCATGCCTAAATTTGCATTGTGTGTGTGTGTGTGTGTGTGAGCCAGTCCTAGTGCTTGCAGTCAGGGCCTGAACACTGTCCCGGGCTATTTGCTCAAGACTAGCACTCTACCACTTGAACCACATCTCTACTTCCAGTTTTTGGTGGTGAATTGGAGATAAAAGTGTCACCGACTTTCTTGCTCAGGCTGGCTTTGATCTGGGATCCTCAGATCTCAGCCTACCCAATAGCTACATGATAGATATGAGCCATGAATACCGGCTTTAAATGTACAATTCTTTAAAAAAATAAAAGCCACACATTTTTCCCCCATCACCCAAGTTGGATAAACTTCAAGTCTCATGAGACAGGAATCCTCTCTGCCCTACCCCAGGGCCTTTGAACATGCTCTTCTCCCTCACTCTCTTAGTTTCTCCTTTAGAACTCAGCTGTAACTTTAGATCTTCACAAGAACCTCTTGCCATATATTCCCTCCCTCCCACTCAACATTTACTGGGGTTCCTGGACTTCTTCCTGGCTCCTCTGTAATTATGATCAGTAACAAATGAAATTGCCACCCCCACCTCCCTGAAATGTCAGCTCTGTGTCCTTGCTTGTGCTGCTTGCTAATGTTTCACTGGTGATTAGCAGGGAGTCTGGCATACAGTTGGCACTCAATAAATGCACCCAGGATGTCCAAAGGAATGGCTAGATGAAGCTCCAATGCAGGACTTTCCCCTGGCAAAGTGGCCTTTCTATCACAGGGCATATTTGAGGCCTTGGGTCATCTGACGGGGGTGGGGGGTAGGGTGGGGGTAGCGTGTGCATCAGCAGGTCCTCAGGCTCCGAACTGGTGGAGAGCGAGGCTGGGCTGCATCATGGGGTTCTGGGGAGACCCAGCTGCCTGCCCTGGTTGGGGCCTGTGCGAGTTTTCCCTGCCTGCCCTTGTGCAGTATTCTAGAAGGGTCCCCTGGCCTGGCCTGGGGGTCTGTGGCCTGCAGCTGAACTTTCAGCCTGGGCCTCCACGGAGCGGCTCTGAGCGCACAGAGGGAGCCGACAACGCAGCTATTGAATTTCTGATTTTAATTTATGACAATTCTAATCCTATTATAGGTTTCCTTTGTCTGCAGCTATGCCACAGCAGTTTAATCACCGCTGAGAGAGGAGGAGAGAGGGAGAGAGTAGAGAGAAAAGAAACAGAGAGACAGAGACAGACAGACACAGAGAGAGAGACAGACAGATAGAGATAGAATTCCCCCACTCCAGGGGCCTTTCCTGTCCATCCGCATGCCTCCCTTGCTGCCTGAGGGAGTTTAGTGGTCCTGGTGTGGAGTGTGTGCAGTGTCCGTGCATGAGTGTGTGGTGTGTGTGCAGTGTCCGTGCATGAGTGTGCGGTGTGTGTGCAGTGTCTGTGCATGTGTGTGGTGCGTGTGTGTGGTGTGTGTGTGTGCAGTGTCCGTGCATGAGTGTGTGGTGTGTGTGCAGTGTCTGTGCATGAGTGTGCGGTGTGTGTGCAGTGTCTGTGCATGTGTGTGGTGCGTGTGTGTGGTGTGTGTGTGCAGTGTCCATGCATGAGTGTGTGGTGAGTGTGCAGTGTCCATGCATGTGTGGTGTGTGCGTGTGCAGTGTCTGTGCGTGTGTGTGGTGTGTGTGTGCAGTGTCTGTGTGTGTGTGGTACGTGTGTGCAGTGTCTGTGTGTGTGTGTGGTGTGTGTGTGCAGTGTCTGTGTGTGTGTGGTGCGTGTGTGTGGTGTGTGCAATGTCCGTGCGTGTGTGTGGTGTGTGTGCAGTGTCTGTGTGGTGTGTGCGTGTGCAGTGTCTGTGCGTATGTGTGGTGTGTGTGTGCAGTGTCCGTGCGTGTGTATGGTGCATGTGTGTGGTGTGCACGTGTGTGTGGTATGGTGTGTGTGTGGTATGGTGTGTGTGTGTGTGGTGTGGTGTGTGTGTGCAGTGTCCGTGCGTGTGTATGTGGTGTCTGTGGTATGGTGTGTGTGTGTGATGTGGTGTGTGTGCAGTGTGTATGTGGTGTCTCTGTGGTATGGTGTGCAGTGTGTGCGTGGTATGGTGTGTTGCGTGTATGTGGTGCGTGTGCGGTGTCCGTGTGGTGTATGTGGTACGTGTATATGTGGTGTGGTGCGTGTGCGCGTGCGTGGTGTGTGTGTGCGTGTGCGGCTCGTGGCCGTGTTGGGGTGCAGTCAGCCTGGGGTGTCTGGAGGGCGGGAGTGCGCGGGGCCGTCAGCGTGGGGTGTCAGGCGCTGAGGACATGGCTGTCCTGAGCTGGGGGACCCCATGCCCACGGGGGGGGGCTGGGCCTGGCGAGCTCACAGATGCCGCCTGACCACGGAGGGCGATGCGGCGTGGCACCGGGTCAGAGGTCGGGCGTCACGCCGTGAGCTCCCGCAGGTCTCAAGCCCGGGCTCGGAGGCGCGGGCGG
>NW_012267222.1:7214039-7233477 GCF_000151885.1 Dipodomys ordii | reverse complement strand
GGGCCCGCAGCCCGCCGCCCCTCGGTCATCCCCCGCGCCCCGCACGGCCGCGGCTTTGCTCACGATCCGTGGAGCGCAGAGGACACCCACGCCGTACCCTCTCCAGGTAGGAGCAACGATACTGGCTCAGACATGAAAACCGCCTTTCTGTTCAAATCCGCGTCGGGTCTTTTGCCGATTGGAAAAAAAAAAAGGTGCGAAGCCAGGGCTCTTGGGCCATTGCAAGTTATTAATTTCAAGTGGGGCCTTTAGCAGGCGTATTAATGATGGCGGGGTGAGGGGAGGGGGTGCCGGTGCTTTCTCTGGGTGGAGGAAGGGTTTGTTTCCGTGTGGGTGAGTGGGCCAGAGAGGGAAACATCACTGCCTTCTGGAAAGCCTGGGAGGAATCGAGCAGGAGAAGATGCTCTGCAGACAAGATATGGGGTCCTGAGAACGGGGGCTGAGCTGGAACCCCAGGACTCTGGGTGGCTGGGGCGTGTCCTCAAGCCAGCACACTTGAGTGCTTTCACAACAAGGGAGTGATGAATTCGGGCCTGGTGTGGTAGTGCCTGCCTGTAATCCCAGCTAAGAGAGAGGCTGAGGTTGGAGGTCAACCTGAACCAAAGTATGAAGCCATCCCTGAAAATTACCTAAAGCCAAAAGGAATGGAGGCGTGACCCAGCAGAGTGCCAGCCTCAGAAGCACAAAGCCCTGAGTTCAAACTCCAGAACTGCCGAAAGAAAAAGGACGGATCACAAAGAAATGATGACTACCCCAGGAAGTTAGGTTAATTGCCTGATTTGAATGATCATATAACATCTGTGTATGTGTAATCATTACTTCTTGGCTCATGGGTAGGAAAACAAAAGCCAGACATGGCGGTGGGGGAGGGGAAGAGGCCCGTGTTGGTAACACAGGGCCTCACCCCTGAGGCCCCTCCCCACGGTACTGGCTGGTGGAACTCCTCTCATTTTTTGCTTTGGCTGTATTGACACCCGCCTTTTCCGTTATTCACTTACTATTTTTTATTTCCATGGACTCACTTTAAAGAACTGAAATCTAGTTTAAGGAAAACATTACATTACAGCCGTAAATGGAAAACTGACATCCTTAGTCATAAATTCAAAGCTACATAAAAATAAATACAAGACCATTAAAATAAAAAATGTCCATTCTCGTCACCCCACCAGAGAGCAGCTCCCACTCGGCCGCTTCCCACAGTGTGTGTGGCACAGGAGCAGATATCTGGTCCTGGGGGGAGGGGAGGGGGGCAGAGGCCCGGGCTTCCTGGCATTGGAGCCCAATTACCTCTGGAGGCTGGAGAAGCAGTGGTGAACAGGTGACCAGGCCAGGGCGCTGGTGCCCTGGGCCTGGGGACGAAGCAGCGGTCAGGGGTGTGTGTGTATTGAGGGGCTCAACTGGGAACATGTGTGTTATGAGCTTCAGGGAATGACATGTAAATGAGATGCAAATCAGACACCTGCCAGCCTTTGTCCTCTGGGACTTATGGCCCAGATGAGCTCTAGCATCCTAGTGAGCTCCCAGGGGACGCAGCGGGTACAGCAAGGGCAGAGGGAGCCCAGGCTCTGCTGCTGCACTGCTGGGTGACCTTGGGCAGACCATGGAGCCTCTCTGGACCTGAGTTACTTTGGTCTATCTGAGGGGGTTGAATACATGGGACAGATAATCTATGAGTCTGTTTGGTTGGCCTGTGATGCCATGCTTCTGGGAGGTGACTTTGGACGGAGATGAACATTTACATCTGCCCAGCTTGATAAAGCAAAGTGCCTTCCGGAGTGTGCGTGAGCCTTGTCCAATCAGTGGAAGTGGTGCGTGGAAGTAAAGACCGGCACCCCTGGGGTGAGGGAGGGCTCTACCGCAGACGACCTCCAGACTTGAGCTGCAGCATTGGCCGGGTCCCTAAATCAAAATCTGTCTGTCTGTCTGTCTGTCTCCTCTCCCCTCCCCCTTCTTTTTCCACAGGCAAATGCGGATGCAATAGCCTCTGAGCCTGGTGCACAGACTCCCTTCATGTTAGGGAGAAGCTGGTACCTGCAGCTTTTCCGCTTGTCACTACAGAAGAACTCACTTCCAGCTCAGCTCACAGGGGCTTGAACAAAGCGGGCATCTGCGCGTTGTAGCTGCGTGTGGCGGTCAATCAGCCTCCACGGCTGTTGGACTCAGCAGCTCGGGAGTGTCAGCTGCGGCCCAGTTATTTCTCCATCTGTCCACTCTTTTCTGTTCCCGCTATTAATGTTGACTTTCCTCATGGTGGCAATAGCGCTGCACCGGTCCAGCCATATCTCCTGGTCCAGAAGGAGTTCTGTGTCCCGGAACCCTCGCAAAAGTCAGCCCTGAGGGGCCTTCTGGCCCACTTCAGGCAATACCTGTTGTGGCAGAAAGATGATGAATGGGCCAGCATAGACTTGGTTTATCAAGCTAATAACTGTGTTGAGAGGCCTGGGGTGGCCTGTGCAAGGGTCCTTGGGCCCATGTGAGGGTACACCTGGAGCTTTCTTACATACACAGGTCAGCTGCACAGGTCATGTGTGTTTGAGGGGCTCACACAGATGCTGAACTCAGAGGTGAGCTCTGGGGTGCAGGCAGGCCCCACCCCTCTGCCTCTCCTTCTCTGGGGTCCCAGGCTACAGCTGCGCTCCTGGGGTCACTGTCCCATGAACTGGGGGGCCGGTGGGGGATCCTCAGTGCCACGCCCTCCCTGCTGGCACAGTGGCCCTGCGAGAGGCCGGCCAGCCCAGCCCAGCGTCTCTCATCTTACAGCCTCTTCCCCACAGAGTTACAAACCGGTTTCTTTTTTGTGCTTAGTGTCTTGCCTGGGGCATTTTGTTACAGTCACCGCAACCCATAGAAGCAGTCTGTGCAACAGTTCCTGTCCTCCGCTCTCAGGGCTCCTTGGGCACTTCAGTGCCGCCCACCCCCCTGCTGCCCGGCCCCTGCTGTGGCTCCGCCCATCGTGCATTGCGTTCCAGCTGCTCTCTGAACCTGCCAGAGTGGAGAACTGCCAGCTTTGTGACACTTCTGCCTGGAAACCTCTCATCCCAGATCCTATTTTTGGTTTTCTCTTTTTCATTATGAAAACTTTTGAGCCGATTCACTAGAAAGATAGTGCAACAATGGACCTCAGTGCACCACGCTGCCGACAGTGACTACTCGGGCCAAGCTGTGTGGCCCTCACCCTTCTTACCAAAAACGCCAGGCAGTGTCTCACCTGCAGTTCAGTGATGTCGCTGAAGGTTAAAACCTCTTCCCCAGACATGACAGCCACACGGTCATCTCCCCGCAGAATGAACTCTTCCCTAATATTCATGTCTCGGCACTGACCAGATGTGGCCCATGCATGCGCGTGCACACGTGTGTGTGTGTGTGTGTGTGTGTGTTGGTCATGGGGCTTGAACCCTGGGCCTGGGTGCTAAAGGCCAGCACTCTACCACTTGAGCCACAACACCACTTCGGTTTTCTGGTGGTTTATTGGAGATAAGAGACTCAAGGACTTTCCTGCCTGGGCTGGCTTTGAACCGTGATCCTCAGATCTCAGCCTCCTGAGTAGCTAGGTTGACAGACGTGAGCCTGTGCACCTCTAGCACTCCTCTTTATATTTCCTTCTTTCTTTTTTTTTTTAATCAGTCTCCAGTTTTTCCCAAGTTCTACTTTGGAGCTTGATCCTTCTACCTGCGCCTCCCACATGATCCCATAACCAGGGTTACACACACATAGCGGGGTACTCAGCTTCTTTGGTTGGGATAGGATCTCACAAATGTTTACCTGGACTGGCCTGGAACTGCCCTCCCAGGGAACTGGTTAAAGTTGTGATGATGCTGGGTATCATGGCTTCCCTGTCTACCATGGCTCTGCTTGACAATTGTCCATCTTTAGGGCTGAAGTAGCCAAGGGGTAGAGCTCCTGCTCAGTGAGCACGAAGTCCTGAGTTCAAAACCTATTTCCACCCCAGAAAAAAAAAAAAGAAAAACTTTCACACATGTTCAACTTTTCGATGGTGTGAAAGCGATCTGCACCCAGCACCAACTTGAACTTGAGTGCTGATCTTTTTCGGGGGGCTCAGGATGCAGGTCCGACGCTCTCTGTGTCTGTATGCTGGGCAGAGGCGGGACCAGGCACCCAGCCCTGCTGCAGCTGTAGCGTGCTGGCTTTCAGGCAGTCGGTAATTACAGAGCGCATCTGCGTATTAGCATAACATGACTTGCCCAGCTGCGGGCTGATGTTGAGCGTGGGGAGGACGCTGTAGATCCAGTGTGTGTGTGTGTGTGTGTGTTGGGGGTTAGGGCTGGAACTCAGGGCTGGGGTGCAGGCCTCTGCCTGGTACTGTCCCTCTGCCACTGGAGCCACAGCCCTGCTTCTGGCACTCCTCACTCTACTTAACTGTCAGACCTGCCTGCCTGGCACACGACACAGCCCAGCCCAGCCACCTCCCCTCATGGGGGCCGCAGGATGCCCTTGCCCCTCAGGGCCCAGCACCCCGAGCTAGGACTTCTCTTTTTTTTCCTTTGTACTGTCAGGCTCTTAGAGCCTCCCCCCCTCCCAGCCCCCAGCTGTGGCTGCCTCTTCCTTTGTGCCCCTTTTCTCCCTGCTGAACTGGAGAGGGGATGGCAGCTATGGCAGGTTCATTAACTAGAAAACACTCCCCGAACCACACAGATAAACGCAGCCGACCGGCAAAGTGACACCGTTTTACTGCTCTGCTCTTCATGGGTGGCAGGGCTGGCTCTATCTGTGGTGACGATGGGTGACATCCTGAGTGTAGCCCCCGGCGGGTGTCCTGGCCTGGCTGGCCTTGGCCTGAGCTAAAGAGAAATCCTTCCACAGCAGGCCAGCTCTCACCTGGGGCTGCAGACCAGATGGGGAAACTGAGGCCCAGAGGTTTCACCCCTTGGTGGAGGTCACCTTGGATGTGACAAGGATGCTGGAAAAAAAAAGTCCTTGACCTTAAAATAATCGATTGGCGACCAAATGAGAGCACACGGGGGAATGGAAATGAAGAAATGTTAAATGTCTGCAAAATGTAACGTTAGGTCAACTGCATTAATTACGGCATTTGCTATTCATAAATGTGTCATTAGCGGGGAAAGCGATTTGTCAGCTGCATTTGTCTCTTACTGGGGAGAATCCCTGAGCCAGCCAGGGAATGGGCTGGGAGCGCCACTGGGTACCAACCGACCCAGCGCCGGGAGCCCTCCAAGTCCAAGAGCAAAACGAGAAAAATCCTTCTGCAAATGGCTGTGTTGAGCGGGAGGCGTGGTGGGCGTGGCTGCGGACAGGGAAGGCTTCTAGTTCCTGGCATTGGCCTGGCCAGGGCTGAGCTCTCCCCACGCCTTTGCAACCTTAGTCTCTCTGGCACCCTTTGTTTTATTTTGTGCTCATCCTAGGACTTGAACTCAGAGCCGGGGCCCTGTTTCTTCACTTTTTTTTTTTTTTTCAGTGTTGGGACTTGAACTCTGGGCTTGGGCGCTGTCCCTCAGCTCTTTAGCTCAAGGCGAGCGCTCTACTGCTTGAGCCACAGTGTCACTTCTGGTTTTCTGGTGGTTTATTGGAGATAAGAGTTTCACAGACTTTCCTGCCGGGGCTGGCTTTGAACCGTGATCCTCAGATCTCAGCCTCTTCAGTAGCTAGGATTACAGGCGTGAGCCACTGGCGCCCGGCTTATTTATTTTTGTTCAAGGCTGGTGCTCTACCATTTGAACCACAGTTCTACTTCTGGTTTTCTGGTAGTTCATTGGAGATGAGTCTCACCAACTTTCCTTGGGCTACTTGGAAGTGTGATCCTCAGATCTCAGCCTCCTGAGAAGGTAGGATTATAGGTGTGAGCCACACAATCTTCACGGCTCACATAGTACAATTTAGTTCATATGTGTTGAATAACTAAGTCAGTAAACGCACCAGTTGGTTTCCCTGGGACCTCAGACATGGCGGTGGTAGTGCTCATCGACGACGGAGAGTTCAAGTTCAGCCATGGTGAGCTTGGAAGGGAGGCTGGAGAACTCTCTCCACTGCCACAGCTCCTGCGCTGCTCGCCCCTCTGCAAAGCCCACTCCCGCTCTCTTGGGATTCTTCCTTATTGTGTGACGGGCCACCCAACCCTCCCTAGCTGACAAGGACACTCTATTATTAACTCGTACCTTTCTGTGGGTGACTAGGCTCAGCTGGGTGAATCTTTCTTGAGGTCTTTTGTGTCACCTTAGCTACTCAAATAGGTCTGGAGGACTGATTCAAAGCCAGCTTGGGCAAAAAAGTCCATGAGATTTCATCTCCAGTCAACTGTCAAAATACCAGACAGGAGGCATGGCTCAGGTGGTAGAGCGCCAGCAAGAAAGCCAAGTGAGTGTGAGGCCCTGAGTTCATGCCCTGGTACTAGTGCGTACACACACACACACACACACACACACACACCACACCCCTTCCCAGGACTGGAGGCCCCAAAAGACTCCCACCACTGGAACATCATTGAAGAAGAAGGCACAGCTGTATCTGTCTTTCTATATGGTCTATGGGTTCTGCCCCATAGAAAGCTGGGCCTCTCTCTCCCCCCCCCCCTCCCCCTGTCCCTCCTTTCCTCCCTCCCTCCCCCCCCTTGTACTCGTCCTGGGGCTTGAACTAAGGATTTGGGGACTGCCCCTAAGCTCTTTGGCTCAAGGTGAGTGATCTACCACTCTGAGCCTCAGCGCCACTTCCGATTTTCTGGTGGTTACGTGGAGGTAAGAATCTCATGGGCTTTCCTGTCCAAGCTGGCTTAGAATCTCGATCCTCAGATCTCAGTTTTCCTAATAGCGTGGATTAAAGGCATGAGCTGCTGGCATTCAGCTTCTGTGACCTAGTCTTTAACGTCATGGCCAGCAGCTAGCGGGTTCTGCCGGGGAGAAGCCCTCGCTCCCTGCAGGGCGTGGGAACACCAGGCCAGAGGGGAGGCTGGGCTCTGCTCCACAGACTGCCGTGGAAGAGGAGACACGGGCCAGAAAGGTTGTGATGGCCGCCGGCCAGTGGCTTACGCCTGTCATTCTAGCCACTCCGTGTAAGGTAAATTAAAGTAGGTGGCTGATCAATGAGAGCATCACACAGTATTCAGGCAGGAAGAGAAGTTTTATTTCTGCTGCCTGGCATGCGTGGTGGAGAGCACAGGGCTGAAAAGGGATGAGCCCCCCCCCCCCACACTTATCACTTATGTAGGCCGGGGTGGGGGAGAAGGTGTGGCCAGGTGTGGGGGTGTAGCCATACTGGGTGTGACCTCAGGGCCTAGGACCCTCCCTGGGTCAGATGGGAGGTGTGACCAGGACAGCCCAGGAAGTGACCTGGAGGAGGGGAGGTGCCTGGCTCCAGCTGTGCCAGTCTCCTTGGGTGACACAGGTACTGGGTGGAGACTTAGCCAAGGGGAGGGAGGAGTCTGCCCGGCCTTTCCCAGGCAGACCTGACACTGGGGAGGCTGAGATCTGAGGATCTCAGTTCAAAGCCAGCCCAGGCAGGAAAGTCCATGAGACTCTTATCTCCAATGAACCACCAGGAAACCGGAAATAGCGCTGTGGCTCAAAGTGTTAGAATGCTCACCTTGAGCAAGAAGAGCTCAGGGAGAAAGCCCAGGCCCTGAGTTCAAGCCCCATGACAGGAAAGAAAAAGAAAAAGGAAGGTCTGTGATGGGGGCCAGAAGGCCTGGCCCTGCCGATCGCCTCTGCACCAGATCATTTCAGAGGGCTCCGGGGCTCCCGTGGGGGGCAGGGTCCCCTGGCACCCCTCCCCAGCCAGCCCCACGTGCATTATTCATGGCCTCATTACTGTTAAATTTAATCACCAAATGTCATCTGATTGCCATTTACTCTGCCTGCTCACCAGAGATTTACCTATTTATTTTACATTTCAAATGAATTGTTCGTTATTCTGTCACTGGGGCCTTTATTTCGTAATTCATTTGGCAAGTTGTGACAAGTTGGAAATGATGCTGTATTGAGCGAGGTACCCTCAGGCCTGCTGGGGGGGGTGCTCCTTCCCTTGAGGGAGACCCCGGCCTGCCTTCCTCCCTCCACAGGGACCCCCCTTGGCCAGTCCACCTCTGTGGTGGCCAACCCACAGAGCAGTAGTTTTCTGACAGCTTGCCTTTTCATTTGTGTTAGTCCTGGGGCTTGAACTTAGTGCCTGGGCGCTGTTCCTGAGCTCTTGTGTGCAAGGCTAGTGCTCTACCACTTGAGCCACAGCTCCTCCTGGCTTTTTGATGGTTCACTGGAGGTAAAGAGGCTCTTGGGCTTTCCTGCCTGGCCTGGCTTCAGGCGTGACCCACCCACGCCCATCCTTGTTCCTTGTTTGGAAGTCAGGTAGATGATGATGATGAGGATTTTATTTGGAAATACTGGAATTTGAATCCGAGTCCTCATACTTGCTCTGTGGGCACTGGGCCCCTGCACGTGTTCCCAGCCCTTTTCTACACGTGATTTTTCACATAGAGTCTCTGGCTTTTCTCAGGGGCCGGCTTCAGACTTCTGCCCTCTTTTTTTTTTTGGGTCCGGTTGTGGGGCCTGAACTCTGGGCCTGGGCGCTGTCCCTCAGCTCTTCAGCTCAAGGCTAGCGCTCTACCACTTGAGCCACAGTCCTCCTGGCTTTTTGATGGTTCACTGGAGGTAAAGAGGCTCTTGGGCTTTCCTGCCTGGCCTGGCTTCAGGCGTGACCCACCCACGCCCATCCTTGTTCCTTGTTTGGAAGTCAGGTAGATGATGATGATGAGGATTTTATTTGGAAATACTGGAATTTGAATCCGAGTCCTCATACTTGCTCTGTGGGCACTGGGCCCCTGCACGTGTTCCCAGCCCTTTTCTACACGTGATTTTTCACATAGAGTCTCTGGCTTTTCTCAGGGGCCGGCTTCAGACTTCTGCCCTCTTTTTTTTTTTGGGTCCGGTTGTGGGGCCTGAACTCTGGGCCTGGGCGCTGTCCCTCAGCTCTTCAGCTCAGGGAGAGCGCTCTACCACTTGAGCCACAGCGCCACTTCCGGCTTTTTTCTTTTTGCTTATGTGGTGCTGAGGAATCGAACCCAGAGCCTTGAGCATGCAAGGCAAGCGCTCTACCACTGAGCCACCTTCCCAGCCCTTCTGCCCTCTTAACCTGTGCTCCTCATGTAGCTAGGATTACAAGCTCTATCATTATACCCAGCTTTACAGTCGAGATGATGTCTTGCTAACGTATTCCTTGTACTGTTCAGGAACCACGATCCTTAGGAATGCCACCTTCTGAGTAGTTGGGATTACAGGCGTGAGCTACTGAGCTCAGCCTTTATATTTTGCTTATTAACTGCTGTGTAACCAACTATCCCCAAACTTCCCAGCTAACAACTTGATTCGTTTGCAGGGGTGGGACACTGCCATGAATGAACCTCCCTTGGTTTTTGGCCTTGGGCTTTGACTCCCTGGGCAAGTGGCTTTACTTCCTGAGCCTCAGTGTTCTCACCTGGGAAATAGGATGGTAATGTGTGGGTGTCACCAGATGGTCATGGTGGGGGAGGGCTGGCCTGGCTGCCCAGCTCGCTGTCCAATGACCCATCAGGCAGCTCCTCTGGCTTTGGGCAGCTTATGGGCGGGGCTGTACCCAGCTGGCTTCCTTCCCAGACTCCCACCCAGGCACCTGGAGCGGGTCCAGCGTTGGGAGGAGGGTGTGTGTGTGTGAGGGGTGTGTGTGTGCGGGGGGGGGGGTGTATCTGGAGACCCAGAACAATTGCTTTTTGGATGCCCGAAGCTCCCCTGGCCTCCTGGAGTCTTAAAAGAATTTATTGGCTTTTCTGATTATGTGATCAATACCCGCACAATGCTGGAGATTTGGAAGAAAGACCTAGAAAAGCCCACAGGCAGGAAAATGGCACAGTAATGCGTCTTGCTTGGGGGGGGGGAGCACACGCTTCCGGTGACTTAGTGTGTTCTCTGCGTGGGTGGACATCACTCGGACGCGTCCTTTCATGCAGCCAGTTCTTCTGACAGGAATAGCTATGGTGCTGGTAAATTTCCCTAGGGAGAAATTTGTCTGTCCCCCCCCTCGAGTCCACATGTCCCCATCCTGTCTGGGATTGCTCAGTGTGTCCTCCTCCCTCCCCCCCACCTTTGCTCAGACTCACAGCCAATCTCTTTAGATTCTCCATCCTAATCCAGCCCCCTGGCTTCCTGTCTCTCATCAAGCCATTCTTCAGGTTCCTTCTTGAGCCTCCTGCGCCCTTCCTGAGACACCAGCCACGTTCCTGCTTCCCCCATGGGCAGGAGGCTCCCTGTCTCCCCACCTTTCCAGTATTCCTTTCCTGACCCCCCAAGCACAGGCTCTGGCACCTCTCTGCCCCGGGAGGCTGGATCAGAACAGATTGCGGGCCACATGTGGCATGTTAAATGTTCCCACAAGCCATGTTCAGAAAAGAAAAGGAATCAGGAGAAACGCATTTCATAGCAAATCTACTTTAACCCAGTGTACCTCAGTGGTTTAGCATTTCCACCAACAGAAAAGCCAGGGACGAGCCATGTCAACCTTTTTCCCTTTGTATTTGGACCAAAATTTAAGAAACTGGATGTGGATTTTTTTCCCCCATCAGTCATGGGTTTTGAACTCTGGGCCTGGGCGCTGACCCTGAGCTCTTCAGCTCAAGGCTAGTGCTCTACCACTTGAACCACAGCACCACTTCCGGTTTTCTGGTGGTTTATTGGAGATAAGAGTATCACGGGCTTTCCTGCCTGGGCTGGCTTTGAATGGCGATCCTCAGATCTCAGCCTCCTGATGAGGATGATAGGCATGAGCCACTAGCACCTGGTCTGGATGTGGATTTTTAAAAAATTATTATTATAAAGGTGACGTACATCTGGGTGTGGATTTTATTTGTACTCCTATCACATGATGATTCAAACTAAGCAAGTTCTAGGAAGCCACTGTGTGTGGGGGTGCATAGTCAGGCTCTGTGATTATCTGGTGCCCTTTTCCCCCAGCCCCCCCAGTTCTTGTGTCAGCACTGGCTCTTCTCATTTCAGCTTCACACATTGCAGCTTTATCTCTGTAACTTCTCTAATGCCTCAGTGATGCAATGCCGTGTCTGCCAGAAAAAGCCAGCCATAGTGAGCTGGATGGTTTTCTTTTGTGGTCTGGGGGATTGAACCCAGGCTTCGCAGTGGCCAGGCAAGTGCTCCGCTGCCTGCCTACGCCCCCCACCCCACACTTAGGGGTTGGAGATAGGCTCCTTTGGCCTTTTCTCCTCTCGCAAATGAGCAGAGGCTCATTTGCACATCGAGATTATGGCACAAAAAGACTGGGCTGGCCAGTGGGGAGACGCTAGGCGGAAGGTCCGGAAGGAAGCGGGGCTTGGAGTTTGTGCCATGAAAACAGGCGAGAAGAGAAGGAGGAGCCTGTTGCACCTCCTCTCCCGGGGAAGGAGGCCAAGACACAGACGCCGATGCAGGACAAAGAAGGGTGTTTTTCAGGGTCTTCAGCTAGAAAGGAGGAGAGTTTTATCTTTGGGAAGTGGACAGCAACCAGACATCCTCAGACTGGCCTCACTGCACACGAAACAGGGCTGGGGTTTGCAGATGTCTGCCTGGGCTGTTGGGCCCAAACCCCCAGGCTGGCTTAAACTGCAGACATTTATTTCTCTCCTGCCTGCAGGCTGAGAAACTGGAGATCAAGCAAGGCGCTGACTGATTCCGACCTCGGGCAGGCTCTTCCTTGCTGGCAGAGGGCCACCGCCTCCTCACCAAACCGCTTCATACAAGGGCCCCGTCCCTGTCATCAGGCCTGGTGACCTTCTGTGAACCTGGTTACCCTCCTAGGCACTGGGGTTCTTGGATGGTAACCTGATGTTGGGGGGGTAGGGTTTCAACATAGGAGTTTTTTGCGGATAAGGGACGCACAGTTGAGTCTATGGCAGTATTTAAAAAATTGTAAGGTTATTGAGGTTGCTAAGCTGCAAAGGAGTCAGGAAAATATGATGGTGTCAAGTTGGGCATTTAAGGAGTATGGCATTACAGGGGCGGGGCATGTGAGGGTGTGGTTCTGTGGGGGTGGAGCATCAAGGGGGCGTAGCATTACAGGGGCGGGGCATCGAAGGGTGTGGCATTGAAAGGGGCAGACCATAGAAAGGGCTTAGCATTGCAGGGGTGGGGCACTCTGAGAGGCGGGGCATCGAAGGGGCATGGCACTGCAGAGGCGGGGCATTGTGAAGGTGGGGCACTGAGAGGGGTGGAGCATCCAAGGGCTGTGGTATAGAGAGGGGTGGGTCATAGAAAGGGCTGGGCATTGCAGGGCAGGGCATTTGGAAAGGCGTGGGTTGCCTGCGGGGGGGGGGGGGGGGGCCACTGGGGGGGCATCGCAAGGTGGGGGTGACCGTGCTCCTCAGGTGGGCCCTAGGAAGCATCTCCAGAGACCACTGGTAAGCTGAGCCTCACCATGACCGCCAGGAGTACCCCTGATCTTGCAGACTGCTGATAAATAAGTACAGACCCAGGAGACCCTCCCTCCCCACAGTCCCAGCGCCTGCCTTCTCATGCTGGTAAACATCCAGCCACCCATTTCCCCACTCCTCATACTAAACAGTCCAGATAAAATCATAATTCATTTCACCAAATACCTCTTGTGGAGATTCTTTAGAATGTATTTAGGTCATTTCTAATTTTCTCCGATAAAAAACAAATTATGAAGAACTGATTTTGGAAGCAAAATGTAACAGCACATGTCTGAGAGCAAACAGGACCCGGCTGTGCAATCTGAAATGGCCCCCGGGTCACGACACAACCGTGGCATGCCCGTGATGCCCACTTGGAGTGTGCCCAGCACAGGGTTGCTGTTACAACTTGTTAAAACTTTTTCCAGGCCAGGCACAGGTGGCTCACCCTGTAATCCCAGCCACTCAGGACGTTGAGATCTGAGAACCAAGGTTTGAAGCCAGCTTGGGCCGGAAAGTCCTGGAGACTTTACCTCCAACTAACCAGCAAAATAAGCCAGAAATGGGGCTGAGGCCCAAATGGTAGAGCACTAGCTTTGAGCAAGAGTGCCTAGGCCCTGAGTTCAAGTGCCACCACCAGTACCAAAAACCCTCAAACAAAACCTTTTTCATTTGCTAGTGAACAATCTCCCCTCCCAACCCCACCCCACCACACTCCCAGCCCCTACCTGAGATACTTTTCTGCTTAGTTGGCTCCTTAGAAAACTTGGTTCAAGTTCTCTCCTCCTCATCTGGCTTCCAACCTTCTCCATTCCCAGCTAACTGCCCGCCTTCTCTTCTTATCCACATCCCTTCAGAAATGCCAATGAAACCAACCTTAGAAAACTTCCGTCTGGCCAGGTATGGCAGTCAAGCTTGTAATCCTGGCACTGGAAAGTCAAGTTCTAGGCTGGCCTGGGCTCTATAGCCACACTTCATCTCAAAAGCAACAAGGCCAGTCTCAGTGGCACAGCCTGTAATCCCAGCTACTTGGGTGTGTGTGGGGTGGGGGCGGGGAGCGGTAGAGATCAGGCAAGTAAGGGTCAAGGCTTTTTGCTGGTTGTTTTGGAATTCGTATCTCCTGGACTCTCCTGCCCAGGCTGGCTTCAACCTGCAGTCCTCACATCTCAGCCTCCTGAGTAGCTAGGATGACAGGCGAGAGCCACACTCAAGATGACAGTGGCTAGGCCTGCATGGCTCAGAGCCTCCCTCCTCCCCCACCCTGCTACCTAACTCCGCTGGAGACCTCAGACTGCTCTGGAGAACGCTGAGGACCCCCCCCCCCCCACACACACAGGTTTTTCTGGAGCTGCTTCCATGGAAGGGGGGTGCTCAGATCCAAGAGCTCACCAGCCATCCATGCACCAGAGGGGGACGGATCCCCCGTGAGAAGCCAAAGACACTTTGTGGACACAGGCATGCAGTCAGACTGTCACTTCCCTGCTGCGTGGCCCTGAGCAAGTTGTTCAACCTCTCTGAGCCTCAGCTTCCTTCTCTTGTACTGGGCGCACGGAGATTGGTGGTAAGGGTTGAAGGGTTTACATTTGCCAAGCACCTGGCCGAAGTCAGGGCGGTGTAATTGCTAGCTCTGATTATTCTCAGTAACAAATGAACTCACAGGAACGCAGGCAAGAGAGCGGGTGGCAACCTCATCCCCTTGGTGCATGGAACCACAGATTGGTTTTGAACTGTGCGCGTGGCCCGGTAGATGCTGGGAATCTTCTCATGGCTGAGTGGGGTCAGAGCGGCTGGTCCCTGCCGGGAAAGCCCTCCACTGGAGGTGGCGTTGGGAGCAGCAGCGCTGTCTGGCTGTCTGTCCGTCTCAGCACCTGCAGCTTGGGGAACAAGCTGTCTTTCCAGGCTGATAATTTGCCTTCTTCTCAGTAGGAGCCAAGGCCGCCCCATTAATCCACCCGCAGGGGTCCTTTCAGAGCGCTTGCTGTGTTTCAGCTCCTGCTGGGGACGGGTGTGTGGGGGGGGGTTGGGCTTCTGTGTGGCTTACAGCCACCCGCAGAGGCTCTGCAGGACTGGGGGGGGGGCTTTCCCTGATGTGCCAGCCCCTCCTCCTGTCTGGCGTAGAGGTCTTGGAGCCATGTGTGGGCATCCAGTGGAAGACGCAGGGGTTTGAACTCAGGGCCTCATGCCCTGGCTCAGCTTTTGACTCAAGGCTAGTGCTCTACCACTCGAGCCACACCTCTACTTCTGACTTTTGGCTGGTTAAGTGGAGAGAAAAGTGGAGAGAAGAATCTCTCAGATTTGTCTGCCCTGGCTGGCTTCCAACCTCGGTCCTCAGATCTCAGCCTCCTGAGTAGCTAGGATTGCAGGGTGAGCCCCCAGTGCTCAGCTCAGAGATGAGGTGAAAATTCTGCGGGGCCTAAACACAGGGACCCAGAGCCCAGGAACCTGGCACTGACCAGGTCCTAAGTACTGCATTTCCTCAGCCCCATTCCACACAGGGGTAAACCGAGGCATGGGGCAGTGCAGGGCATGCCACAGCTGCTAAGTGACAGGACTGGGGTTTGAACCTGCAGAGTCTGACTCTGGTTTGTGAGCCAGGCCGCTGGGCTCCACTGCCTGGAGCCGCCATGGGCTGTCTCCTGTCATCCCCGCTCTGAGCCCAACAGAGATGCTTGGTGCTTTCCCACGGGGGTGCCAGTGGGAGACCCGAGTTCCATTTCCCCTTCCTACATGTGGGGCAGGTCCAGAAAACCCATCAAGGTACCTCAGCGGCCTCCCACAGCCAGGCTCCAGACAGCGGACCCCCCCTGCCATTAGGGAGAGAAAATCGGGTTAATCCAGTTTAGACCAAAAAGGAGCTCAAGAGACATGAAGTGTCTGGGGCCCAGTTGTCCTCACTGACTAGTAACTGCTGCTGTGCTGGCTTCAGACAGCTGTGCCCTCATGGTGGCAATGTGGCTGCCAGAGGCCCAGCCTCACATCTCCTATTCACATCCAGCAGCTGCCGCTCAAACCCATGGGCTGCTGAAACCCAGGAGGGAAGAACTGAGGGCCTCGGGTGGGTCAGTGTGGCCCGGTGGTGGTGGGGCTCACCGCTCCCCATCCTTTCTCCTGGCACAGATGTACCTACATAGCCAGTGTCCCCATGATGCTCACCTTGATGGGGAATCAGTGCATCATCGCCACCGCGTCAGAACTTGAGGCTCCCTCAGCCCACCCGCGGGTCCCCAGCATCCCGCCTCTGACACCAGGCCCTGCCCAGCTTCCGGCCAAGGAGGCGCCTCAGGGCCTCCCGAGGACCAGGCGTGGGTGGCACTGAGCCTGGGACCCTCAGACGCCTGCGTTGCAGGTGCCCTGGGTGCGGGCGGCAGGCTTGTAGACGTGTAGTAACTTGCCCAGGGTCACACAGCTCCGAGATGGCAGAGAGGAGACTGAATCATGGGAGAAAGGCCCAAGTATCAGAGGCTCCAGCTTCTGCCCACACTGGGTCCCCGGTTCTATACAGGCCAGGCAAGCTCCGTGTTCTCTTCACATGTTCTGGGTCACCAGATGTGGTTCCTTTCCCTCCTCCTCCATGGGGACCCCTCCCCCCTTCCCCGGCCCCATCCCCCACGTGATGGCTGTGAAGTTTGAGCTGGGGGCTGTGGAGCTGAGCGGTGCACCCACCGACCCGGCTGAACAAGGCGACTCAGAGCTCCGTGTTTATGAATGGACTATAACTGTAAACAACGTGTAATTAAAGTGCTCAAGTACGCAAACGACATCATTTCAATAACAAAGTGAGTCTGGGCTGGGGCTGCAGTGTCCGGCCTTTGATACAAAGGGAAGAAAACTGGGCCAGTGATAAACAGTTGAGCACAAAGGCGCTGTTCAGAAAGCCAAGCTCTGAAAGTGGGTCAGGGCGGGATTTCCTGCAAATTAGTTACTGTTTATTTAGCGACTCTTCTCCAGTGCAAAGTGTGGCTGCACAGCAGGAGACTTAACTCGGTGGAGGGTTCCTTTTAGCCACAGTTGGCAGGAGGATCATTAGAACCCCATTTTTTGTTGTTGTTTTTAGTCGTGGGGCTCAAACTCTGCGCCGGGGTGCTGTCCCTCAGCTCTTCAGCTCAGGGAGAGCGCTCTACCACTTGAGCCACAGAGCCACTTCCAGTTTTCTGAGTGGTTTATTGGAGATGAGAATCTTAGGGGCTTTCCTGGCTTTGAACCACGATCCTCAGATCTCCTGAGTAGCTAGGATTACAGGTGTGAGCCACCATGCCCGGCTAGAACCCCATCTTGTTTTCCCAAGGACCTTGGCTGAGCTCGCAGCCTTGTGCCAGGCTCTGGGATGCCGCCCACAGGGGCCTCTGTCCCCATGAGTGCCCACCACAGAGGCAGCATGGCCAGGGTGTGTGGGGAGACGGAACAGGTGGGGGAAGAGGAGGGGTGGTCCTGAGGAGCCGGGCCTCATCCTGCGTGCACAGGCAGAAAACCGGAGCTTCCGGAGGAGGGGTCAGCAAGCACTTTCTATAAACAGCTGCGTGCATTAGGCGCAGTGGGTTGAGCAGTCTCGGTCACAACTACCCGACTCAGCCCTTGTCCTATAAAAACTGCCACAGGGGGTGTACAAACAAATATTGGTGTCTGTGTCCCAATAAAACTTTATTTATAAACACAGGCTGAGGGCCAGGTGTGCTGCCTGGTGCTGGGGGTGAGGGGCAATGGATGTGGAGATCTGTGGGTGGTGGGCAAGGGCATGGCCATTCTCATGTTTGAATCTTTCCTCCCTTACTTGCCGGTTGACCCTGGTGAGTTTTATACCTGTTCTGTGCCTTGGTTTCCCCCCTTCAGAGTGAGGGCATTATAGATGCTTAGTGAGCCTGGTGCCCACCCATGGGGGAGGGTTCTGTGAGTTCTTGGGTGTGAGGGACCCTCCCCCCCCAGAGTCTAGACGTCCAGTCTGGGCGAGGTCACCGCCCCACCCCGCCACGCCCGCCATGTTCCTCTGCACAGACTTAACTGCGAGAAGGAGAACATTTATTCAGAAACAAAGCGCGGCGGGGGTTAGTGTCGGCAGTCATAAACTAGAACCATTATGACGGCGTTCTGTAATTAGAGGTATTATGACTTGTGGATTCCCGGAGTTGTCTGTTTAATATTTTTGGACTGCTTACGTCTGGAGCCCAGAAAGCGAAGGCAGACGCTTGTCCTGGGGGGAAAGGTCCCCCAGCCTCCCAGCCCGCCCGATGCTGGCCTCCTGGCCAGCTCAGGCTGCGGGGTGGAGGTGGGGCCTCTGCTTGCTGAGCATGGGGATGGAGCAAGGGACAGTCTCCAGCGGCCATCCAGGGGGCGTGGAGTTCAGTCACTGCCCCTGCCTGGGGCCTGCGGAGTGTTTGTAGATAGGGGACGGCGGGGCGGGGTGGGGGGAAGCTTGTTGTCTGCCAGGTCCATGGGGCCGAAATGAGCTGAACCCTATTTGTGAGAATTGGCAGTTGTGGGGGGCTGTCTGGCAGGGAGGAAGGCTGGCCTGTGTCAGGTTCTCTCTCTGAACTCACTGGGCCTTTGCGGCACTTGAGTCCTACCTCCACTTTCAGCCTTTCTACTCTTTTAGTTTTGCTAGTCATTTGGAGAGGAGAGTCTTCCTGCCCAAGCTGGCTTTGAATCTTGATCCTCCGATCTCAGCCTCCTGAGTAGTCAAGATGGCAGGCGTGAGCCACGGGCACCTGGCTATTTCCTCCATGTGTAAGGGAAGAAGCGAAGGCTCAGAGATGTCCAGTAAAGTGCGTGGGGCGGCACAGCCTGCAGAGAGGGGGCTGTTGGGGAGCAGGCGGAGAAAGCCTCAGCTCGGTCCCTGCCATCATTGGCCAGTCCACTCCCAATCTTTCCAGGCACGGCTATGTGAACTTGGGAAAGTGACTTACCCTCTCTGAGCGTCACTTGCCCTGTGTTGGTTTCCCAGGGCTGCCATGGGAGGTACGCAGACTGGATGCCTCAGGACGAGGGGAGATCATCAGGGTTCTGAACCCCGAAGATGAAAACCTGGGGCTGGTCAGGGTGGCGCTGTGCCCGGCCTCTCTTCCACCTGTGGCTGTCCGCTGCTGGCCTGGTCTCCTCCCAGGACTCTGCCTTCACGCAGGCTCACAGCACAACCCAGGAGGCCCTCGAGACCCTGTACCTGGGGGACACAGCCCTCAGGGGCTCCCCGCACCCTCTGCAGCCGCTCCCCCTACTTATCTTCCTGAAGACTCTGTATCTCTGCTCTCTCCGTGACATGCGCCCTCCGTCCCCCAGGGGCCGACAGCCCTAGGAACCTGGGGCCAGGCCGGGTCCTGAGCCCAGGCCACAGGTGGGGAGGGGCCACTGGCTCTCAGGACCCCCCCCCCAGGTCTCCTGACTTGAATTCCCCTAGGCACTTCCCGGGTGCTTCCGGGGTGAGACCTGGTCTCCCCTGGCTGGCTGGACCTCACCTGTGGGGGGCAGGATGGAACAAGCTCAGATTTAGTAGTCTTTTTTTGGGGGGGACGCTTGAAGTTAGGCCCCCGCCGTTGTCCTTGAGCTTTTTTTTTTTTTTGCTCAAGGATGGCGCTCTACCACTTGAGCCGCAGCACCCCTTCTGGTTTTCTGGTGGTTTGTTGTAGGTAAGAGTCTCATGGACTTTCCTGGCAGGCTGGCTTTGGATCATGATCCTCAGTTCTCAGCCTCCTGAGGAGCTGGGGTGACAGATGTGAGCCGCAGGTGCCGGGCCCGGCCCGCACCGTTTTTAACGGTCAGGCAATCCGCACAGGCGGCCTGGGATTGAGTTCCCTGCCTGCTCTCCTGCTGGACACCTGGGCGGCAGGGGCTGGGGGGGCAGTGTCCCTCGGCCACCTGTGTCACAGGGCCCCATCTCGGCTGTCACCTGCCCTGCCCGGGAGCAGCTTCGTCTTCATTTCTGCAGGGCCTGCAGCAGGCACTGACATTTCCTCTTTCTGTCTCCGGCTCCGTGAGCCTCCGTGTCAGGCAGCTAATGAGCCTGGCCTGGTGGGAACCGGGAAGAGCTGCGGCCTCCATGTGACCACCACGGGGCGGGGGGGG
>NW_012267222.1:7213422-7213982 GCF_000151885.1 Dipodomys ordii | reverse complement strand
GCTGTGAGCATGGACAGGGTGGGGGGACCCCCCGCTGTGAGCATGTACAGGGTGGGGGACCCCCCGCTGTGAGCATGGACAGGGCAGGGGGGAACCCCACTGTGAGCATGGACCATGGACTAGGGGGGACGCTGTGAGCATGGACAGGGTGGGGGAACCCCCGCTGTGAGCATGGACAGGGCGGGGGGACCCCCACTGTGAGCATGGACAGGGCGGGGGAACCCCCGCTGTGAGCATGGCCGAGGGGGGGACCCCCGCTGTGAGCATGGACAGGGTGGGGGGACCCCTGCTGTGAGCATGGACAGTGTGGGGGGGACCCTGCTGTGAGCATGGACAGGGCGGGGGGACCCCTGCTGTGAGCATGGACGAGGGGGGGACCCCCGCTGTGAGCATGGACAGGGTGGGGGGACCCCCGCTGTGAGCATGGACGAGGGGGGAACCCCCGCTGTGAGCATGGACAGGGTGGGGGGAACCCCTGCTGTGAGCATGGACAGGGTGGGGGAACCCCTGCTGTGAGCATGGACAGGGTGGGGGGGACCCCCACTGTGAGTATGGACAGG
>NW_012267222.1:7158951-7212432 GCF_000151885.1 Dipodomys ordii | reverse complement strand
CCTGCTGTGAGCATGGACAGGGTGGGGGGGACCCCCACTGTGAGTATGGACAGGGGGAACCCCCGCTGTGAGCATGGACAGGGTGGGGGAACCCCCGCTGTGAGCATGGACAGGGTGGGGGGACCCCCGCTGTGAGCATGGACGAGGGGGGGACCCCTGCTGTGAGCATGGACAGGGTGGGGGGGCCCCCGCTGTGAGCATGGACAGGGTGGGGGGACCCCCGCTGTGAGCATGGACAGGGTGGGGGGAAACCCCTGCTGTGAGCATGGACAGGGTGGGGGGAACCCCTGCTGTGAGCATGGACAGGGCGGGGGGACCCCTGCTGTGAGCATGGACAGGGTGGGGGGACCCCCGCTGTGAGCATGGACAGGGTGGGGGGACCCCCGCTGTGAGCATGGACGAGGGGGGGACCCCCGCTGTGAGCATGGACAGGGCAGGGGGGAACCCCACTGTGAGCATGGACAGGGAGGGGGGAACCCCACTTTGAGCATGGACGAGGGGGGACGCTGTGAGCATGGACAGGGTGGGGGAACCCCCGCTGTGAGCATGGACAGGACGGGGGACCCCCGCTGTGAGCATGGACAGGGTGAGGGAACCCCCGCTGTGAGCATGGACGAGGGGGGGACCCCCGCTGTGAGCATGGACAGGGTGGGGGGACCCCCGCTGTGAGCATGGACAGGGTGGGGGAACCCTGCTGTGAGTATGGACAGGGTGGGGGGGACCCCTGCTGTGAGCATGGACAGGGCGGGGGGACCCCTGCTGTGAGCATGGACAAGGGGGGACCCCTGCTGTGAGCATGGACAGGGTGGGGGACCCCCCGCTGTGAGCATGGACGAGGGAGGGGGCGCTGTGAGCATGGACAGGGCCTGGAGGGCAGCCTGGATTCAGAGTCCCTGAACTCCCCATCTTTCCTCCCTTCCCTTCCCTTCCCTTCCCTCCCTTCCCTTCCCTTCCCTTCCCTCCCTCCTATCCTCCCTCCATTCCTTCTTTCCTTCCCCTCCCTCCCTCCCTCCTTTCCCCTCCTTCCCTCCCTCCTACCTTCCTTCCTTCCTTCCTTCCTTCCTTCCTTCCCTCCTTCCTTTCCTCCCACCTCCCTCCCTCCTACCTTCCTTCCTTCCTTCCTTCCTTCCTTCCTTCCCTCCTTCCTTTCCTCCCACCTCCCTCCCTCCGTCCCTTCCTTCTTCTCTCCTTCCCTTCCTTCCTTCCTTCCCTCCCTCTCTCCTCCCTCCCTCCCTCTCTTTCTCTCTTCCTCCCTCTCTCCCTTCCTTCTCTTTCTTTCTTCCCTCCTTTCCTTCCCTTTTTTTCTTCCCTTTCTCTCCCCCACGTCAGTTGACTGCAAACCTGTCCCCAGCTGGGCTCACCAAGGAATGCAAAGGCAGACACGCTGGATACCCCCGCCTGTGAAGCCTGGGCTCCTGGGTGGGGTGTGGGGTGCACACCTGTCATCCCAGTCACTCTGGAGGCACAGGTAGGAGGATCGTCGTCTGAGGCCGGCCCCAGGCAGAGCTGTAGACCCTACCTGAACAGCAATGAAGATAGAAGGGGCCCCTCCTCTGCCAGCCCCGTCTCAGAATCCCTCTTCGTGGAGGGCTGGCTGGGGGCTCTGCCCCGATGCCCTCTGGGTAGTGCCGGGGCCCCTGTGGCCTGGCGTAGACCAGGATGGAGCCCCTCACCCCGACCAGCTTCTGTGCTCCATCTTTCTCACGGCCCCGAGTGACATGGGGACTTGCACAGAGACCACTCCTGCCAGCCGGCCGGGACATACCTTCCTGGGGACGTGGCCTGTGATGGGGCAGGCCCAGCTCCTCCCCTCCTCGCGCCCCCCCCCCCCCAAGGGAAGGAGCTAGAGCACCGCCGACAGTTCTCATCTCTTTCTTTCTCTCTTCTCAAGAGCGGCACTAGCTTCAGTTCCCACCTCGCACAATGCAGCGGCTTTTAGCACATCCGGGGGTGGTGCCTGTCATTTCGGAGGGATTTTTCTCTGCCTGCTAGGAAGCCGCATCCCATTAGCAGTTGCGCCTCCCCTCCCCCAGCCCTGACAGCCGCTAATCTTTCTGTCTGTGGATTTCTCTGCTCTGGACTCTTCACAGAAATGGAATCGCACTGTGCGCCCTGGAGGTAGTTTCCGAGGTCACTCACATGAATCCCTTTTCATTGCTGAATAATACTCCATCGTGTGGATACACTTCATCTCGTTCACACAGTCACCGTTCGGTAGACATTTGGGCGGTTTGCTGTTCGCTGCTCTGATCGTTCCGGTACATGGTTTTGCTTTTGTTTTCTTTTTGTGGTGCCACGGATCGAGCCCGGGCCTTTGCACATGCCAGGCAAGGGTTCTACCACCGAGCTACATCCGGGCCTCGTATCTACAGTTTTATTATTATTAATGTAGGTCATGGGGTGCTGGTGCTGAGTCTGGTTTTTCTGCTTGACGCTAGCACTTTTCTGCTAGCAAGCACTCTACCATTTTGAGCCACAGGGCCACCTCCAGTTTCCTGGAGAAAAGAGTCTCACAGACTTTCCTGCCCAGGCTGGCTTTGAACCGTGACCTCAGATCTCAGCCTTCTCAGTAGCTAGGGTGCCAGGTGTGAGCCACTGGCGGCCAGCTCATCTGCAGGTTTTTTGTGTGGATTCAGTTGTTTTCATTTCTCTAGGAGGGGGTTTGGGGGGGGTCACATGGTAGTTTGTGTCACATGACTCCCTATGGCTGTCTGACCTTGACCCCAAAGTCCGCAGGGGGCTTCTCTGAGCTTCGTGGCTCTCCCCTGTGACTCTCCATCCTGTCTCAGGGGTGTGCCTTTTGGGGTACCGGCTACATAGTCTGCTTGCTGCTGCTGCTTTTGTTGTTGTCGTGGGGCCTGAACTCTGGGCCTGGGCGCTGTTCCTCAGCTCTTCAGCTCAAGGCTAGCGCTCTACCACTTAAGCCACAGCACCACTTCTGGCTCTTTCTGCTTATGTGGTGCTGAGGAATCGAACCCAGGGACTCAGGCATGCGAGGCAAGCATTCTACCACTGAGCCACCTTCCCAGCCCTTGCTGCTGCTTTTCCCAAGGCCATCTGAGGTCAGACACTTGTACAGCGTTCCGCGGGGTCTCCGCAGGTCAGGGGCTGGGGCTTTGGATTCACCAGCATCCAGTTCCAGATCTCTTTCATCCAGAAACTTCTCAAAGGCCTTGCAGCCCGTGGGAGCATTTGAAAAGGAACTGGATGAATGCAATGGCTGTGTTTCACAGCTGAGTCAGCTGCAGCGGGGAGGCAGGGCCGGGCCTGAGCTCCCGGGGCAGAGCTGGGGCCTGAGCTCCGGGAGCGGAGCTGGCCGAGCCGCTGTTCCCATGTGTCTGTCCCTGGGCTCCGGGCCGGCGCCCGCCCTGCCTCTCCTGCCTGGGGAAGCCAGGGCCCTGCCAGCCTCGTCCCCGCTCTGCTGCCCGTCCACATCCACGCTGACAAAAGCCCGGCTTCTACAGATGGCTGGGCTCCTGCCAAGCCCTCTGGCTGATTGGGTACTCAGCGAGCGGAAAGGCAGGGGCCTATCACTCTGCAGTGGGAAGGAGAGAAGAAAGAGCCGCTTCCTTATCTCGGAAGTCCTGTCGTGTGTGATGCTGGCCCAGATCTGCCTGCGGGGACCGAGCTGATCTCCAGGGCCAGCGCTGAGTGCCAGCTCCTGGGAGGGGCAGCGAAGGGCCAGAGGTGCCCCGCGTCTGGGGGGGTGCTCAGAGCTCTGTGGCCTGGGAGGAGGGTTGGGGTGCAAGGACTGGGAACATTCTAGAAGGTGCCCCAGAAGTGGTATGTCCCTCTTGGTGGGAGGCCTTCTCTGAGTCAGCGAAGCCTGAGATGGCCCAGGGAAGGGAGGAGGGCAGGCAGTGACGGAGGCCAGTGGCCCGGAGTGGAAGACGAGCGGGATTTGCTTGTCCTGAGCCGAGGGCTGTGCTGGCTGCAGGCTCTGGGATTTGGCTCAGCCTCAAATGTCTTCCTCCCCCACTCCCGCCCCCCAGTTCTAGGCTTGAACTCAGGGCCTGGGCGCTGTCTCCGAGCTTGTTTGTTTTGTTTTGCTCAGTTAGTGCTCTACCACTTGTGCCACAGCCCCACTTCCCGCTTTTTGGTGATTCATTGAAGATGACAGTCTCGTGGACATTCCTGCCCGGGCTGGCTTTGAACCGTGCAACTCAGATCTCAGCCTCTGGAGTCGCTAGGATGACAGGCGTGAGCAAACAGTGCTGGGCAAAAATGGCCGTTTTCAGCGCCTCCTGTCCCTGCACCCCGGTGCCTCCTTATGTGAGGGCCTCAGCGCCTCTGGGGAGGGGAAGGGGGCGGGTAGGGGTGTGTTGGGGGGCTGGGGGACTTTGTGGAGGAGAGGCCCCAGGAGCAGGGCAGGGGTGGCCCTCAATCCTTGTCAGAACAGCAACTATTTCGCCATGTACAGCTGAGGCCGTGCGGGCTCGGCCTGCGTTGTCCCAGGGGACGCGGTGGGATCTCTGATGGAGTCCCTTCCACTGTGGCCCCTGCCAAGTGTCCAAAAGCCGTGTCATCTGAAGAAAGCGGTGCACTTGTCGGTGGCTTGGATTCACCCCGTGTTCATTGAGCATCTAGTATGTGCCAGTCAAAGTCTCTGTGGTCAGGAAGCTCATGCCGGGGCCCAGGGAAGGTCGGAGGTGATTTCCTGGACCAGGGGTGTGACGATGCCCCGTGGGTGTGGTGGACATGGGCAGGGGGGCAGAAAGAGATGTCTGGTGAGGGAAAAGGGATGAGGGACTGGCAGTGTACCACCTGGCTCCAGCCTCTCCTCGGTCTGAGGCAGCCGGGGTTGGCCACAGTCCGCAGATGTCCCTGCTCACAGCCCTGGCTTTGTCCCCCAGCTCCCTGGCCTGCCTCAGGCAGAGAGGTACTGTACCCAGACTGACCTTGGTCCTTGTGGAATGTGGGGGGAAGGGGTTGCTGGGGGGGCAGGGCGGGGCTTGACTGGGCAATTTGGGAGCAAGGAGGCAGGAGAGGAATGGAAGGCGGGGTGACAGGGACAGAGGTGGACAGGGCCAGGAGACCGGGACACACCTCTCCTGTCTCCTTCCAGAGGTTTGCAGGATGTGATTGAAGCATTTGAAGTAAGCCAGGCATGGTGGCTCATGGCTGTAATTCCAGCAATGGGCAAGCAGAAGCAGGAGGATCCCAGACTCAAGGCCACTGTGGGCTCACTTAGGACATGCTGTAAACAAAACAGAACTGAAGAATTTGAAGGACTTGTCAAATGGTGGCAGGTGTCTACGTCCTCCATCCTGGTGACACCCATTTTTAGTTGGGGTTAGTCTTGGGCACAAGATAAAAGTAGCTCCTGGGAGGTGCTGAGACACCAAGCCACCAGGCAGCTCAGGGGCCCTCGGCCTCCTCTCCTCGGCCTCCTCTCCTCGGCCTCCTCTCCTTGGCCCGTTCCTCCCATCAGTGCTGACTAAGACAGTTCCAGTAGTTGGTTTTAGAACTGCTGCTGGAAGAAGTTTCAGCAAGATAAGAAGTGAAAGAAAAAAAGAATGTCTCCACTTCCCGGCAGCCGCATAAAGCTGATTCTTATCGCATTGAAAAAAAAAACAAACCCAGATATTCCAAAGAGAAGGTTCCTGCAGCCCCCCAACCTCACAGATCACTGTCAGGCGAACACCCTGACACTCAACTGAGACCGGCCATTGTGACTGAAAGCTGTACTGGCTGGGTAGTAATACTCGCGTGGGGGATCAGGGCTGGGCTTTGTCGCGGGGTGGCCTGACCCACAGCCACCCTTGGAACCAGAGCCTGGAGGGGCGCCCCATTTCTTCAGTGGCTCTGAGACGCCTGGGGTGAAGAAAGCGGGGCCTGCTAGAGAGTCTAAGGGTGCAGAAAGAGGGCGCGTAAGCCACACCTCCGGTCTGGCCTTTTGCTGTATTTTGGAGAGGGAGTCCCATGGACTTTGCTGCCCAGGCTGGCCTTGAACTGCAGTTGTCTGGATCTCAGCCTTCTAAGCAGCTGGGATGATAGCAGGAACCACAGACACTTGGCCTTACAGTTATTTTTGAGACCTACAGGTAAGAAAGGAGGAAAGCGGGGTCGGGCCAAGGCCAAGGTCAGGCCGACGGCCTCTGGCAGCGGTGACACATTCAGGATGGCTGTGACCCAAGCAGTGCCCTTGGGATCTTTCCTGCTGGCTGGTGGGCTTGGGGGAGGCGCTGGGGGCCAGAGGTCCCAGCGCACCCTGAGCCTCCGGGGAGTGTCAGCCCCCAGCCTGGCCCTGTCCAGAACCTTCTCAAGGAAGCCACTTCCACCTCCTTCCGCCTGGGTTTCCTGTGAAATTGGGCTGCTAGAAGGATGGAGTGCAGTCTTGGGGGCTGGACGCGTTGGGGGCATTCTCTGGGCCACCAGGATGGGTACGCTAGCACACAATGGAGGTCTTGCTGCTCCTGGTCAGCCTGGCCACTCAGCCCTCCCTCTGGATGCCTAGAAGTGAGATTTCTATGGGTGAGCAAGCAGTGATTACCGCAACAAACACGGTGCACACAGCTCAGATGCTGAGCCACCTGGGCCGGCAGCTGTGAGGACATCTTCTAAACCAGGGCTGCAAGATGTCCTCGCCTCCTCCTCCTCCTCCCCTCCTCTTGTCCTCTTCCCCTTCTCCTGTCCTCCCCTCCTCCTCCGCATGCTATCGAGCCACCTTTCCAGCCCCGTGAGTTCATTCTTTCACCAAGAAATGACTGAAGGGTTCCGAGAGCCCCACCCCCATCAGAGAAGCTCATGCTTAATTTGGGGGACGAAGCTGTGTGTGGTGGGAGCCTGGCTCAGCGCCCCAGCTCCCCACATCACCACAGTTGAGTGTGTGTAGGAAGCCGTGGTGTTCAGGGCTCTCCAGGGAGACAGAAGTGCATACTGGAGGATCTCCACGCACGTGACGGGGCTCAAGTCCCAAATCTGCGGCTGGCAAACTGGAGATGCCGGAGAGCTGACAGTGTAGGTCCAGCCCAAGCCCAGTGCCTCGGAACTGAGACAGCCAATGGCACCATCCAGGCTGAAAGCCAGTGGGTTCAAGAGGCAATACTTCAGCTCAATGGCAAGAAACAGA
Organism: Dipodomys ordii; assembly: GCF_000151885.1. Lineage (NCBI taxonomy): Eukaryota > Metazoa > Chordata > Mammalia > Rodentia > Heteromyidae > Dipodomys > Dipodomys ordii. The sequence continues at coordinate 7,205,360 of NW_012267222.1, read as the reverse complement.
GCAGTCATGAGCCGGGCAGGCAGGGGGAACTTCCTCCACTCTCAAGCCTCTTCCTTCTATTCGGCCTCATGTCCTGGGTAGCACAGAAAGGGTGGGAAGATGTCTCTCTCCAATAGAGCTTGCCAGCCCAGTCAGTCTATTCCTACAACCAGATAGTGTGGGGCGGGATTGCTGTCCGTGGTGCTGAAACATCATGGTCAGCCCGGTGCCCCCCAGGATCGCCTCTGTCCAAGGTGCTGATCGCCCAGCTGCTGGGCAGGGTGTGGTCCCAGTGCCCAGAGTGGGCACCACGTGCCAGTGAGACCACCGGGGAGGTGCTGCCACCATCTGAGGAAGCGTGGACGGGCTGCAGGGCCCAGGCTCTTTGGGCAGCTTCAGGGCTGTGCCCGGCCTTGGGCATCACAGGATGGCACAGGAAAGGATGAGGTGCCACTTTCCCCACCATGGCAGCGAAGGAAGAGGCTCTGTGCCTTTTCGACGTGACAAGCGATGGCTTATGTCTAGGGGTGGTGGGTGTCCATTTAAAGATACGTGTGAGAGTTGTTGTGCCCAAGTAAAATGTGAAGCGCTCATTTCTTAAGTGTATAGGTTAAGGATGTGTTTTGAAGGGGGAGGGAGAGAGAGAGGGAAAGAGAAAGGGAGAGAGAAAGAAGGAGAGAGAGGGAAGAAAGAGGGGAAGAGAGAGGGAAGGAGAGAGGGGGAGCGAGAAAGAGGGAGAGAGAGCGAGAGAGGGAGGGACTGAGGGAAGGAGAGAGAGGGAGAGAGAGGGAAGGAGGGAGGGAGAGAAGGAAGGGGAGGGAGAGAGAGAGAGCGTGTGAATGCAGCACTCACACAGCCATGCCACCTAACAGGGCAGCACCTCCCCAGGTGACACCTGCTGCCCGAAGATTAGTTTTCCTCATTCCCGAGCTTCACATAAATGGAATTATTCAGCATGAGCCCTGTGGATTTGACTGCTTTATTTCAACCTTATTATCTTCAGATTCACAGATGTTCTTGCACACCAATAATTTCATTTGTTTGGAGCTAGGGTCTCACAGTGTAGTATATAGGCTGGCCTAGAACGTGCGATCCTCCTGTCCCAGCCTCCCAAATGCTGGCATTACAGGTGAACACTATGTGCCCAGCAGGATTTCTTTTTCTTTTTAAATTGGTGTTCAGTACACGCTTGTGTGAGTGAACCACAGCTCGTTTATCTGATGACCTGTTGATGGGCACTGGAGTCGTTTGGGGTGTGAGTGTTTTGGATAAAGCCATGCACACCCTCGTGTGTATATTTTGGTGACCAGAGCAGTCATTTATGTTAGAAGCATACCCCGGAGCAGAACTGTGGGATCCTTGTGCGTATATCAGCTTCCAAAGTGGTCGTGTTGATTTAGAGACCTTAAACCATTAGTTCTTCCTTCCTGACTTTGCCTTTCCTCATCAATGAAGGAGACATTCTGGAGAAGGCTTGGCTTAAATAATTGTGGTTTGAGAGTTTTCTAGAATATCTTACCGATCAGTATTGATTAGCTACTAATCTCTGCCTTCTCCTCTCACACCCTCCTTCTCCTGTTATTGACCTGGCTGACACTGTGATGGAATCTGAAGGACATGATGGAGTGTGGTCTTCTCCCCACGCCCCCAGCCACACCACGTGCCTGCCTGCGTGCGGGCGCAGCCAGCCAGGAGAGCGGGGAGCTTGGCATTTGCTCCCAGACCCTCAAGCCTAATTTACCACCTCGAGGCAGCTCCACGCCCCAAGAAAGAGGACAAGCTGCAGGAGGGAGCAAGCGCCGCTCGTTTCTCACCTTCTCCCGGGATTTGTGAGAGCAGAGGCGATGTATCTACTGCCGGTGTGGAGTGTTCGGGCAACTTTAAGGCTCGGATGTGGAGCACTTTGTAGACTGGCTGAAGCCTCTGTCCATCATCAGCGCACCCTGTGCCTGGCTCCCCTGGGCCCCCTGGCTGTCCTTCCTTGGGCCCATGAGATTGCCCATGATGCAGGTCCTCCCGACTGAGATCAACCTCTGTGTGTTCATTCTGTCTCTGCACTGCAGCCTGCTTATTTTCAGTTTCACATCACAGCTGGGATGGTAAGCATGCAGCACTGTGCCCAGTTCCCATCTATTGAGATGGGGTCTCGTGGACTTTTCTGTCTGGGATGGCCTGGCACCCTAATCCTTTAAGCCTCAGGCTCCCACTTAGGTAGGATTAAAGACATCAGCCACCGGTGCCTGGATCAGCACTGGTCTGCTCTTCACTCCCTTGCTTCCACTCCACTTCTTCTCCTGAACGTCCCCTTTGGCAGTCCAGGACTGCTCCCTGCAGTTGGGCAGGAAATGGCACTGACCCCCCCCCCCGTGGCTGCAGTGGAGCCCCTGGCCCACGCCGCCCCTTCGCCCAGTCAGCACTTTCCCTCTCCAAGCAGATCAATGGCGCCCTAGGACACGACCTCGAGTTCAGGTGCGGTGTCAATTATGGCCTGGGAGGCTGTTACTGCACACCTTCCCGCTATTAGAGATGCAGCGTGGGGTGGGCAGAGACACGTCCTGGGGGAAATCATTAGCCCACTAATTTGAAATCAATTTAAAGTGCATTTGCTTAATGGTATGAGCATTGTGAATTATCTAGAAATGGTTAATTTGGTTGAATGTCACACCAGATTTTCATTTTATAAATGGTGGCTCGGGGGATGAGTGCCTGTCCTTCGGCTCCCTGCCATCTTCCCTCTTTGTCAAAACCAAGCCTTCATTGTCTTTCTTGTGGTCTGAGCTTGCAGTCTTCAGCGTACTCAAGTCTTTGGTGTAAAAACAGTTCTGGTGAAGGAGGATTGGAGGCCATCGCTTGACTCCGCTGGCGTGGGGAGGGGGAGGGGACAGAGCAGCTCCCTGCCCCCCCCAACAGCTGCCCAGCCTCTGAGCTCCTCTGCGGGGCTCAGAGCAGGAGGCGCCCATGCCCCCTTTCTGTGGGTCACGGAGCCCGTCTGAGCAGGAGACAGGAGTACTGCCTGGGAAACGGGGTGAGTGAACTCAGAGGTCCTAGGGCCCAGATCCTCTCCACAGCAGTGGTCACAGGAAGAAGGCTGCTGCCTTAAGTGACAGTCTTGTCCTCGTGGGCTAGGCACCTTCAGATCGGAGGTGGTGCTGGGTGTGCCCTGAGGGCTGGCTGGAATCCAACGCCTCTTCCCGAGCTTCTGTCCTGTGCCTGGCATTGTGTTAGAAATGGCAGCGGAAACATGAAGATGGATTCTGCCTCGGAGCTGGGCGCTGGTGGCTCATGCCTGTAACCCCTAGCTGCTCAGAAGGCTGTGATCCAGGGCACTAGGGTTCTAAGCCAACTAGGCCAGAAAAATCCCCTACACTCTATCTCCAAAATAACTAGCAAAAAGCTGGACTGGAGGTGAGGTTCAAGTGGCAGAGCACCAACTGAACAAACTGAGGTCCTGAACTCAAACCCTGCTACTAGCCAAAAAAAAAAAGACACTGCTACATCGTTTGCTTTTAGGAAACCCTTATTTGTAGGCTACTCTGTGCAAAAACAAGAGGCCATCCCACACTTTGCAATACATTGGCGATCTCCCTGTTACCACCTGACTGAACAGGGCCCCTGTGGACACTCCAGCAACAGGCGTGGCACGGTGCCCATTCTGATCCGGCCTGGTCTCTGGGCTCCTCTGTGGCCCCAGCAAAGCACGATAAACAGTGGCCTCCACCACAGAAGTTCAGTGGCCCACAGCCCATGCTCAAGGTGTTGGCAGGCCTGGGCCCCCAGTGAAGCCCACAGCTGGAGGCCTCTCCCCCATTCCCAGCCTCCCCCCCTCTCATGGTTTCCTGACCATCCCTGCTGACCCTCGGCTGGTGGCCACGTGGCTCCACCCTCCATCCTCATGGGGCCTGTGGCGTGGGGGCACCCACCACCTCTTCCTTGTGTGCAGTCCATGGCCACAGTTCTTCATTTTATAGAGCCTTCTCCTTGCAGCTCAGAGTCAGCCTTACCAACACGCCACGGACGCGGCTTCCACAATGGAAATGGATTCTCCACCATCTGAGCTGGTGTCCGTGATCGCAGAGCGGACGGCGCGGCTTTCTCGCGAGGCCCCTGTCCCCAGCTTAGAGAGGGCGCTGTCCCCTGTGTCCTCACATGGCTGTCCCTCCGCTCTGTGCCCATGACATCTCCATGGGTCTTATTCTCTTTAGTAAGGCTGGATCCAACCCCATCAATCAATCAATCAATCTTAATACAGCTGCATTCTGAGGTACTGAGATTACGGCTTCAACATACCAATTTTAGGGAAGGGGGACACAATTCAGTGTGATGCCCATCACACTGAATCTTCAGTTCTGGAGGTGACCAGCAGTGCTTGAGTCAGTGATTGCTGTGACAGTGCTGTGTAACAAACATCCCCAACCACAAAGCTTCACACAGCGATCACTTACTGTCAGCTGGGAGTCAACCCAGGCTAGGGGCAGCTGGGCTTGGCTTCGGGCCACAGAGGAGGTAAAACCAGTTTCATGGGGTTCTCAGCTGCCTGAATCTATGGGGTCAAGAGGGCATGACCCTTCCCTGGAGGGGTGGAGTCATTTGCACACTTGCCGTGTTTCAGTGGACAGCAGAGGTCTCACACTGTGCCCATTCACAGCAAGACACAAAAGCCCAGGGGAGACTGCTGGGGAGGAGCAGGCCCTGCATACTGAACAGCTTTGCCCTTCCAACCCCACGCCCAGCCCTAGTGGAAGCAGATAATGAGAAAGGTGGTAATAGGGAGGTAGTTATCACTACAGCCAGGGCCTAAGCAAACACCATCTTATTAAAACGCAAAGACTAGACAAGCACATGGGTAGAGATAGGGGACGTGATTTGCCTAGCACAGTGTGAGCGGACCCAGTCCTGCTTCTTATCCCGCCAGGGGCTGCCTGCTCATGTCTATGGGTCGAAAGTGACACTGAGCAATGCCTCCTGCCTCTCCCCAAGGGGGTCTGATTGGGACCCCCAGGCTCCTGAGCAGAAAAGGGAGCAGGGAGCCTGGCACGCCATAGATGCTCCTAGGGCGGGGCAGGTCTCCCCCGCAGGGCACCTTGTGGAGTGGGTGTACCCCACTCTCCTCCCCTCTTCCTCTCTCCTCCCCTCCCCCTCTCTCCCCTGCAGCCAGAATGAGCTCTTGAAGGAGCAAATGACAACCACCTCTCCCCCCGCCTGCACAAAAGTCATCTAGATGATACATTCCTGCAGATGAAAAACCCGGGTGTGGAAAGATTTATAACAAAAGCCTTCCTTGCCGCTCTGTGAGTCAGATGAGCGCGTTCACCCCAACACACGTAGGTAGCCCCATTTTAATTTATCTTGTGTTTTCTTCAGCATCACATGGTGCCTGGGCAAGAAAAGGAGCATAGATGCTGTCCCTGCCCCTCTCCTCAAGCGCAGGGAACTTCCTATGGTCTGGAGACCCGCTCTCCCACTTCACAATATTGCAAGTTTTCCATGGGGCCTGGGGAAGGCCCCGCCTCCTTCCTTACAGCTGTGGGATGTTCTGCTGTCAAGGGACGGAAGGGGTGGGGGAAACCCCCCAGCTCTTGGGTGAAGACCTTTGAATCTGGCCGATGACATGTGTATCTGCCAGGTAAATTCTTAGATGCAAAATTGCTGAATGGAAAGGGCTAAGTGATGATAGTGTGTGTGTGTGTGTGTGTGCGCGCACATGTGCGCATGTCAAGAGGGCCTGGTCCTGGGGCTTGAATTCAGGCCTGCACACTGTCTGTCCCTGAGCTTTCTCACCATACAAGGTGGGTGCTCTTGTCACTGAGCCACAGCTCCACGGCTAGTTTTCTGGTGGTTCGTTAGAGCTAGGAGTCTCACGGGCTTTCCTGCCCAGGCTGGTTTTGAATTGTGACCCTCAGATCTCAGCCTCAGGAGCAGTGAGGGTTGGTGATTCCTTTGATAGTTCCTGTCACAGCACCCTCCCTGTTGGAACCTGGTTGTTTCCAGGTGATGCCCGACACTGGCTTTTAAAGCAGGCTCTGCTTTAAAAACGCTCTCCTCAGATCCCTGGCCCCTCAGCAGAAAGCCCCGCTTTCTCAGACAGATGGGGTCAACTTAGCTCTGCCCTTTCTCATGGCTCTTTCTCAGCTAGACAGGGGCACAGGGGCACAGCTGGCCAGAGGCAGCCCCTTGGGACACACGAGGGCCCTGGGGCTGGGGTCGGTGTCCTTCCCCATGCTGGGAAAGCCAGTTCTCCATGCCACTGGGTCATTAGTGGGAGGGGCCAGGGGCCCCTGGTAAGGCGAGGGGCCTGCCTGCTCCCCCCACCTGCCTTCTCCACCCCACCCCACCTGCAGGGTGCCTGGACGTGGTGCCCCAGTTGAATGAGAAACATCCCATTAAACTCGGCAGGCTCATTAAGACTGAAGCCAGGGCACTGGGGTGCATGGGCCAGAAAGGACGGTCAGGGCTCTGCTCAGGAGTCAGTGCCCTAGGGACCTGTGACACGGTCAGGGGATTTTGTGGTCTGAATGTCACTGCCTCTCCCCCAGCTGGGGGGGGGGGAGGGCAGCTCCATCACTCCACACAGCCTCGGGGACCAGGGCAGCTTGGCTGGGCACAGGCAGGGGTGAGGCGGAGTGAGCCAGCAGGGGAGGGGCTGGGCATCCCGTGGGCTGCATGCAAATGACATACAAATAAGCCATCTCAGGTCTCAGGCCCAGGTCTGGTGTGGTCCCCACACAAGGCTCAGGGGATCCCAGGTCAGAGCCCAGCCTGAGCCCTGGGCAGCCCCTTCAGGGACAGGCATGGTGGGGGTGGGGGTAAGGGAGGGGACTCCTTCCTCAGCCACAGGGCTCCTCCCTCCCTTCCCCCTCTGCCCCCCCCCCCCACAGGCTCAGGATTCATAGGATAGGGAAATTGTGGGAAGTACTGAGAAAGTTGAAGCGTTTCCCTTCCCTTCCTTCCTGGTGTGCACACTGCATCTCTTGATCTACCCATCAGCCTTTGTGACAGCTCTAGGAAGGGGCCATGTAGCTTCGGGGCCGAGGACCCCTGCACCTGGCTTCGCACTCACTGGCCGTGGGTTCGAGGATTCACCTCGCAGGCTTTGGCTTTCCCTACCTGCCTGCTATTGAAGTAAGGCTGGCGGCTGAGCTGATGTGGGGGTCCCTGTGTGGGGCCAGCCGTTCCCCTGGATGAGCTGCAGTCCACGGCTCTGTGGATGGGGGGGGTTGCAGCAGTCCACAGCTCTGTGGAGGCGGGGGCAACAGTCCACAGCTCTGTGGATGGGTTGCAGCAGTCCACAGCTCTGTGGATGGGTAGGGGGGGCAGCAGTCCACAGCTCTGTGGATGGGTAGGGGGGGCAGCAGTCCACAGCTCTGTGGATGGGTAGGGGGGGCAGCAGTCCACAGCTCTGTGGAGGGGGGGGCAGGATAATGGGTCTTTGAATGGCAGCTCTGGCTTTCTCACTGCACATCCCTAGCCTGAGGTGCCCTCAGCACACGCAGGAGCTGCTCCGTGCCAGGCATGGGACGTAGTGGCACACTCTGCATTGCAGCCCCAGCCCCCAAGTCATTTACGGGGGACCAGGTGAGCTGGCCTGGAGACCACCTAGATTTCTTCTCAGTTCCCCGGCCTGGCCCAGCTCAGGCTGTGTCCCGCGTGAGGCACAGAGTATCGTCTGCCCCGCTCTATACAGGCCGGCGCTGGGCACAATGCCAGGCAGTCAGAAGGCTCAGCAGTGCCCAGCTGTGGGGCTGGATGGGCCCTGGAGAGACGGGCATTTGCTAGGTCCTCCTCCCCACCCTCCTCTGCGACCAGGCTCCGGCAGGCTCGGCACGGACACCGTGTTATCCCAGTGGTTAGAATACGATCGAGTCAGCCATGCTGCAAACGCGCGCTGAAGCCCAGCGCTCTGCGGCTTCATTTCGCTTTAATAGGAACCATCTGCCGCGAGCGGCAGCAGGCGCAGCCAGTCCCCCCAGCCCCCAGAGCCCACCAGTCAGCAGATGGTGGGGCTGGGATCTGTGGGTGGGGGGGGTCCCAGGGAGGAGCCCCCGAGGCTGGGGGCAAGACATGCACAGCCCTGGGCTGGTTCCTTGGCTCTCTCCATCTGGGACAAGGGGCCAGAGGCCCAGAGGTCCACCCAGCAGTAGCTGCTGGATTAAGCTGAGGGAGGGGGAGGGGGAGGGGAGGCAGCAAGGTGCCAACCCCCCTCCCACTGTGCTCTTCCAGAGAAGGCCTGGGCTCCGAGGCAGCTCCGGCTCTGCCTTCTCCCCGGCCACAGGGTAATGACTGTGATATTACCTTTGTGCCTCAGTCTCCACATCTGTACAATGGGGATGGGGGTGGTCGTGAAATGCCCACCCAGCAGCTTGTGAATGGTGAGGCAGTGTTCAGAGCCTGGTGGTGACAGGGCACAGGAGGGGACGGTCCCTTCCATGGCGCTGGCCGGTTTCACCCAGCTCAGGCTCTGGCTGTGGGGCCTGCCTCAAGTGAAGCCTCTGAGGCCAGAGCGCGGCTGTCCCCCTCTGCGCTGGGCCAGGGTGCAGTGAGGAGCCGGGCACAGGGCTATAGGGCGGCCCCGCTGGGCAGGGGGATCTTGTAGCCACTGCGCAGGAGCGCCAGGCAGGCGCCCAGCCCCAGGGCCCCTGCCAGCAGCACAGCGCCCAGCGCCTTGAGGAAGGAAGTCCTGGAGCGGGTGAAGGAGCCAGGGGCCATGATGGCCAGCAGCGCGGTGCTCACGGTGAGCGTGTACAGGATGGACACGCCCGTGTTGAGGGCCACGATCTTGCCGAACTTGGCGAAAGGAGCGATGATGCAGAAGAAGAGCGGCACGGTGGCCACCACGGTGGTGAGGGCGCTGGACACGATGGCCACGCCCACGTGCCGCACGGCCTCCAGCGTCCGCCACTGGCGCTGCGAGTGGGCATCCTGGGGGTGGGGGGAGAGAGCCACGCTGGGCCGGGGGCCGCTCTGGAGCCCCTGCCCCAGGTCCACCTGCCTGTTTGTGGGTCACAGCAGCGGCTCTCATAAATGGGAGTCTTGACCTAACGTGAAATGTACCCGACTTATGGACGTGTCACGTGAATACACGTTGGGAGGTGGGTCTGTGTGCACATGTGGCCTCAGGGTCTTGGCCGGGATGACCCACTCCCCGGTTCCAGGGTGGGTGGGTGGGCAGGCTGCGGGGAGGGTCCTGGTTCCGTGTGGCCATTTGGGGAGTCATGGGCCTGCCCAAGGCCCCACCATGCTACTGGAGCCGAGGTGGCCTTAGAATCGGATCCTGAGGCTTGCAGCTCAGCGTGGACCACGGCCTGCTGAGGGGCAGGTGGGGGGGGTGCGCGGTGGCCCCCTGGGAGATGTGCTCACCTCAGCCTGGTGCGGCGGCAGGTTCTCCCCGGCCAGAAGGTAGCCCTCCACCAGGTGCACGCAGTAATCCACCGAGGAGCCGACCAGGATGGACAGGGAGATGGCTTCCACGGCGCCCATCTCCCAGCCGCTCCAGTACATGATGGTCACCACGAGGCAGACGATGCCTGCGGGGGGGCGGTGGGGGCGCAGCTTGGATGCCGTGGTCCCAGGGGAAGCTCAGTGACAGGTGGGCCCCAAGGGAAGGGAAGGGATGGCGCCAGAGGCTCAGAGAACCTGCTGGGGAGAGCCCTACCTCTTCCAGTGTCTCTCCACCCCCACCCCGCCCCGCCCCAGCCGTTTACCGAGGATACTCAGGAGCACCGGCAGCAGGAGCAGGACGTGGGTGGTGAACACGGCCACAGCGGCCACACAGATGAGCAGGGAGAGGACCAGGCCGTACAGGGCACTCTGCACCCCTGCACAGTGGGAGAAGCGGGCCTCAGGGGGCTGAGGAGCAGGGAGGGGGCAGCACCCCCGTCCCTGGCTGTGCAGAGGCTGCACGGGGCCCCTGGGGGGGCAGTCACACCACGGGGCCTGAGCGTCCTCCGGAGTTCAGTGCAGGTCCAGGGCCTCAGCCCAGGGCCTGGCCAAGACTCCTAAGCCACAGCGCCCTGTGCAGTGGCTGGCCAGTATCAAGACCCATGTGCTCAGATGCCCCCTGCAGGAGGGGACCCAAGCCCTGGTCTCTGGTCAGGGGCCTGGCTCTGGGGCCCACCCCCGTTCCCCAGGACTCTCGGGGGCCTGTGTGGGCCCCGGCAGGCTGGCTTGGGGAGGCTGCTCACCTATGATCTCCATGAATATCTGCTTCCAGTGCTCACAAGTCTGGAAGCCTCGGCGCAGGGCCGAGCCCTCGGGGAACGTCTGCAGCTGCTGCCGGAGGAAGCCCTCCCAGCGCAGGTAGTCCGAGTAGGTTTGGAAGGAGGCCTTGCCCTTGTACGTGGTCTGCAGGGGACAAGAGCCAGTGAGATGGCGGGGGCTGCGGGCCGCTCGCCGGCCCTGGGAGGGCTGTGCTGCGCTGCGGCCAGGGGTGGGTGCAGGTGTGAGCACCACGGGGCTCAGCGTAAGGTTGGGCCCAACCAAGAACATTCCTTTTCAAAAAAGATTGTCAGTCTTGGGGCTTGGACTCAGGGCCTGGGTGCTAGCACCAGATTAGCACTCTACCACTTTAAGCCACAGCTCCACTTCTAGTGTTTAGGTGGTTCATTGGAGATAAGGGTCTCATGACCTTTCCTGCACAGGCTGGCTTTGAACTGTGAGCCTCAGATCTCAGTCTCCTGAGTAGCTAGGATGACAAGGTGGGAGCTAGCAGTGCTCAGCAGAACACTGGTTTTGGTTTTGGTTGGTCACGGGGCTTAACTCTAGCACTCTACCACTTGAAGCACCAGCACCATTCTTAATGTGGTTGAGTTTTAAGTTCAAAGACAGCTAAGATGGTGGATCTCACAGTGTGTATGTTTTACCACCAAAAACAACTAAGAAAGCCTGTCAGGGGGTTTGGCCTGGCTCCCTGAGGGCTGGAGGTTTCCAGTACCCCCCAGCTGGCAGGCGGTGGCTTTGTCATTGTGCATGGGCGGTGGGGAGAGGGCGGGCCGCCTGGGTCACCCTATCCTGTTTTGCAGATGAGGAACGTGAGGCCATGGGGGACAGGAGAGCAGGGGCACTGAGTCAGGATCAGGTGACGATCTGCTCCCAGGTGGGGTCTCCACACTGAGGCAGCTCGCCAAATCTCAGCAAGCAAAGTGTCATGGCCGTGTGCGCGTGTGCGTGTGTGTGTGTGTGTGTGTGTGTGTGTGTGTATAACTGCAAGCACTTCCTTGAGCAGAGCCCAGGGCGTGCCCAGAGGTGGCAGGGCGGCAGGGAGCGCTGTGGGTGGCCGGCTCCCTGGCTTCCTAGCTCTGCGCCCAGGCTGCTGGGGAAGAGCCATTTCCAGGGCCTGTGGCCCTGAACCTGGCCTTCTACAGAGGCAGCGGGGAGTCCTACACAGGCCCCGGGCAGGAGAACCGGGGCAGCCGTGCAGGGGAGGCAGAGCTTGCAGTCAAGATGCTGCCGCTGGCACCCACGAGCCATGTGACCCAGGCAAAGGCCTGAGTGGCCATCTGTGATCTGGGCTGAGGGCCGGGAGCAGGGGGATCGTCATCCGTGGCGAGCGCCTGGGGAGGCCCGGGACTCACCGACTCGAAGGCCATGGAGATCCACTGCACGCGGCCCTCCTTGACGCCCACTGCCCCGTGCGACAGCTGTCCAGGCAGCAGGTTGGGCTCCGGCAGCTCCTTGCATTCGGGGTGCAGCATCTGCAGGAAGGAGGAGATGCTGTAGCCTGCGGAGAGAGGAGAGCACGGGCTGGGGCCACAAGAATGGCGCCCCCCCCATCTTCCCCGTGGCTGCCACCCTGGGCTGTGTCACTTTGCCACTGGGTAGAAATGACGTTTGCCACCCCTCCCCCCAAGGGACATCCTGGGTAGCATCTCAGGCTCTCTGCCCGAATGTACCCACCTTGGCTCTTCACCCCGAGTCCACGTCCTCTGGGGAATACTTCCCCCCACCCACGCACCCCACGCGCCTGCCCTCTGCGAGCCCACACGCAGACGCGCATCTGCCTGGCTTCATCCTTCCACCGCCTCTGGTGGGCCGCGCCCGGGCGCCCGCCTCCAGGTACCTGAGGGCAGGCACTGCGCCCCGCCCGGCTTCACCAGCTCCGCGTTGCCCGCGATCGCCTTGCAGAGGCGACACAGGTGGCCGATTTCCTTGAAGAGGTCAAAGCTGCTGTCGTAGACGACGCTGCCCTTTCCCAAAGAGACACACAGCCGGCCCAGGCCGCTCGGTGAGACAGAGGCCCAGGGCCCACGCCCTGACGTCTCCCTGCGGTGCCGTCCCCCTCTCCCCAGGGCCCACGCCCCGAGGTCTCCCTGCGGTGCCGTCCCCCTCTCCCCACCGGCCCCTCTCTGCCCTGCCCTGGCCCCTCTGCTTCCACCAGGGCTCAGCTGCGGCTCCTGGCCTCTCCTCTGCCCCTCAACCCTTCCTTCCCCCGCCTGTCCCCCAGCACCTGCCTTTCCCCCTTCCTGGGCCTGAGACGCCCGAGATGCCATGGCAGTGAACAGGCGCCGTCCAGGTGTGCGTGAGGCGCTGCCCCCCCCCAACCCCCCGGGCAGGGGCTTGGGTGCCGAGGCTGCACTTGGACCAGGGCCCCAGGGTCTGCGCTAAGTGGGCGTACATACTGGGTCTCCGATCACGTGGTTGTCGACCTGCTGGGTGCGGTTAATGCCAACGATGCCAAAGACCACGAAGACCATGGCCCCGGTGTCTACCAGGGGCCGCACGGCTGGCTTCCCGCAGCCTGTGTTCACACAGGGGTTGAAGCCGAAGGTGGCTGAGAGGCGGGCCTTGGGCACTGCAGGGGTGACAGCTGTCAGGGAGGGGGAGGGGGGACCGCAGGCTGAGCCCTACGGGTGCCCTGCCTGTACCTCGTACCTTTCTCACTGGGCACAAAGAAGAAGCCTTTGGTGGGCCCGTCGGGGCTGGAGCTGAGCAGGCACCCGGGAGGTGCCAGGCACACGCGTCCGTGGAAGGGTGGCCGGTGGGACTGGGCGAAGTACAGCTTCCTGTGGAGGCAGGGGAGGCCGGGAGGCCGGGGCTGAGGCTACGAAGGCCAGGAATCGCGCCAGCCTCCCATGGCGATTTGCTCTCAGGTGCCATAGATGAGCCGGGGCGCCTGCCCTAGGCCTGCGCTGCGCAGATCAGCTCCCTGTGGTCAAGGCCCCTCCCTTCTCTGGCTCTCAGGGTCAGCAACAGTTCAGGAAGGACCCGAGGCCCGATGTGGTGTCCCTGCCTAGCAGCACCCACGAGAACCAAGGAGCCACAAGGCTCTGTTTGAAGCAAGGGTTCCGTGGCCAATCGCCTGGCTGACCACGGGGCCTGAGGCAGCTCAGAGTTCTTTCTAGAATGTCTTATGCTCATCCAGGCAAATAAATCAGATGACTCTGGCCACTACTCTGTGTCACAAGAAGAAACCTCCACCCAAGACAAGGTGAGTCTGGTAGACAGGGCCCAGCGGGCAGCGTGGGAGGTGCCCACGGCGTGGCCCCGCTGTCTTCCACCACGGCAGCTGCCCATAGCCTAACCTAAAGTGACATGGCTGCCGGTCTCCCGCTAGACGCCCGCAGGGCAGGAGTCCCCAGCCCAGCCCAGAGGTGGGATGCAGACGTGAGTTACGTGCGCCCAGGAGGAGCGGGGAGGCAGTGTGCATCCTGACAAGCACGCTGCCATCTTGGCCCCCGCGGTGCTATGGGGAAGGAGGGGCAGGTAGTGGGAGGGTAGGGCGGGGGTACATGGGGTACATCCCAGGCCTGTCTGTGCCCATGACTCCAGCCCTCAGTCCTGGGCACAGAGACATCCCAACAGGTGTGTGGCAAGGGACGGGTTTCCTGAAGGTGCCTGGTGGCTTCTCTCATGAGAAAGAGGGAAAGCAGGAAGAGGAGAGAAAGGGAGCTGAGAGGAGAAGGGAGTGAAGGAAGGGGGGGAAGGGAGGAGAGGAGAGGGGAAAAGAGCAGAGAATGGGGCAGGGAGAGAAGAGAAGCTGTCATCCAAGCTACTCAGGAGGCTGAGATCTGAGGATCACAGTTCAAAGCCAGCCCGGGCAGGAATCTCCAATAAACCACCAGAAAACTGGAAGTGGTGCTGTGGCTCAAGTGGTAGAGTGCTTGTCTTGAGCTGAAGAGCTGAGAGACAGCGCCCAGACCCAGAGTTCAACCCCCCTGACCAACCAAAAAAAAAAAAGAAAAAAGAAGAGAGAGTAGAGAGAGACAGAGGGCAGGAGGAAGAAGAGGAGGAAAAGGATGGGAGGGGAAGAAAAAGGAAGGGGAAAAGGAAAGAGGAGAGGGGGAGGAAGAAAAGGGTGAGGCAGACTAAGATATAGGGGAGGAAAGCGGGGAGTGGGGGGGGGGCGGGGCGGCCGTGCCGGGCATTACCGGGTATGCTGCTGCTCCGTGGCGGCCACGTAAAAGCTGAAGTCGAGCCTCCAGCCCCGCCTGGCGTCGCAGGCCAAGGTCGTCAGCATCCACCTGCGGGAGGGGCTCGCCGCCTGGAGCAGCCCTACTGTAGACATACAAGCGGTCAGCTTCTTGGTGAAGTCACCAAAAGGCGCTCTATACACCTAAGCAGTGGGTTGACAGAGACAAGACACGTGGCTCGTGGAGGCTGTGGGCTGAGGTCTGTCCCCGCCCTCCTGGGACGTCCTGCCTGGTTCCCCCCCTCACCCCCACCCCCCACCCCTCGTGGGGGGCGGAGCCAGGGCAGAGGCTCCAGAGACCCCCACGCTTGAGTCTGAAAATGCGCAGATCCCTTCCCCAGCAGGGCTTCGGGCTCTGGAACAGGCTGGGTTCACATGTGGCAATGCGGGGCTGAGAAAGCCAAGCCTGGGCTCTACGAGGGGATGACCCACTGGGGACTGGGGGGTGGGGCAAATGCCGGCCCCTGGGCCTTTCCCAGGGTGGTGGCCCAGGGTAGCTGTCACTCTCAGTGACCTATGTCCCAAGTGTCACTCACGCACGGCATAGGCCTTACCTCATGTACCTCCAACCATGTCACAGATGAGGAAACAGGCTCAGGGAGGTTAAAGAACCTACCACCCCAGTCAGACCTGGCAGAGCCAGGACTGGAGCCCAGGCTTGGCTGACCCAGAGGCCCAAGCTGTCACCACTCTGCAGGTGGCTGTGGCAGACCGGGCTGATGTGGCAGCACCCCCCAGGTTGCCAGCAGTGCGGCACTGTGGGGCCTCCCGGGTGGCGGCGGCTTGGGTCAGGGTCAGGGCCGCCCAGGCTCACCTGGAAGGAGGGCACCTCTCCGTCCCCCGGGGACACGGCCTGCCAAGGCGCTGGTAGGCTGGCATTGAGGGAGAGCCTGTAGATAGCTGGGCGGCCTTTAGCCTTCGCTTTGGAGATGTACACGGTGCCCGCTGAGTCTAGGGACAGGTGAGAGAGGAGAGGAGTGAGCGGTCACCCTGCCAGCCTTCCATCCCCATGCAGCTCTGCTGTCTGTGCACCAGGCCTCGCCTCCCAGGTCTGGTGTGGTTCCTATGGTGCCCCATGTGTGGCTGAGATGAGGGAGGTGGGGAGGAGGAGGTGATGGTGGAGAGGAGGAGGTGGTGGGGAGGAGGCAGGTGGTGGGGAGGAGGAGGCGATGGTGGGGAGGAGGAGGCGATGGTGCAGGTGGAGGTGACAGTGGGTGTGACTACGATTGCCCTGGTCACCACCAGGCTGCTGGTGGCAGGACAGCTATGAAGACACAGGCTGTGGGGTGACCGCCCCAAGGGCTTTCTTTACACCCCAGTGCCCATGATGGAGACTCCAGGAGGGTTAGGCTCAGGACGGGCTCTGGTGGGCTGGGGGGGGGGGGGGGGGGGGGGGGGGGGGGTAGGGAAGCTAGGAGCTTCTGGTTGTGGGCAGGGCTTCCGACTCCTGCAGCACCCAGCCCTCTTCTGTGAGCTTCTGTGCAGCTCTCACTCCTGTGGGGATTTGTGGCTCTCCCCGTCCAGGTCCCTGCTCCCCTCCAAAGAGGATCACGGCCACTCACCCTGCGGGAGGACCTCCGGCCGGCCGGCCCAGGGGACACCTGAGCCTCGCCTTTTCTTCTCCAGGGAAGCGCGGATGTTGTTCTGCAGGCTGTGCGGCTTCTCCTGGAACAGACCTGCCCCCCATGCCAAGTCAGGGACCGCAGGGGCCGGCCGGCCAGGCCAGGTGGGCAAAGGGCAGGGCTGGGAGGGGATGGAGTCAGGTCTGAGGAAACATCACAGAGCGAATTCTGTCTTTGAAAGGCGCAGCTGTGGGGTGACCCTGGTCGGCCACTCTTTTCTATATGTGTGCTGGCTCTGGGCCTTGAACTCAGGACCTTGAGCTCTTGTTTAGCTGTTTCACTCAAGGCTGGCATTCTACCCGCTTGAGCCACAGCTCCGCTTCCGGCTTTTTGCTTGTTAACTGGAGATAAGAGTCTCATGGACTTTGCTGTCTGGGCTCAGATCTCAGCCTGAGTAGCCAGGATTACAGGTGCAAGACAGTGCCCCGTCTCCGTGGTGACCCACACCTCCCCCACCAGGGGCTGAAGAATAAACCCGTGTTGCCTCAGGTCTGTCCCCATCTGGCAAGCCATCAAGCACGGGAGTGGGCAGAGACGAAGGGCGGGTGACGCCCTGCTGTGCCACAGCTGTGCGCTGGGTCTCTGCACACTATATGTACTGTTGACCTCAGGGCAGTTCCAGGAGACCGCCACTACTGACCACCCTGGACCCAGGAAAGGCTGGTGACACAGTGCAGACACAGGGTGGGCGGCAGGCGGGTCTGGGCTTCCCTGCTGCCACAGAGGTAGAGCTGGGGCTAGACCTTGATGACCCCCCCTTCCCCCCCCCAGCTCTGGCCTTCACCCACAGTGAGCTGCAGCCGGGGCAGGCATGTCATGACCGAGGGGAAGGGCAGGTCAACCTGAGCTCCACCCAACCAGGTGCAGGCAATCACCCGCATGGGCAGCCTGTCTTGGTTTCTAGCTGCTCATCCCACCTCAGGAAGCCACGAACAGCAAGGCCGGGAGTGGGCACCTCAAAAGCAGCTCCTTCCTGACTCAGCCCACCCCACATCCTGTGCAACTCAAAGCACCCCTAAACGCCTCTAGACTCCACTGCTGTCTCCTTGGGGCTGGCCTCGCGGTCAGCTGCCACAGGCTCTGATCCACACCCACCCTGTCTCCACCCAGCCGCAGGACTCCCTCCCCCTTTGAACTCTGCCTCCTCTGCTCGACCTGCCAGGTTTCCAGGGGCAGACCCCTCACCTCTCCCCACCCCTCGGCCAGACAGGCTCCTGCAGCTGCTTCGCTCAGACCTCGCCCTGCTCTCCCCACCCCTGGCACTGACACTGCCCTCCCAGCCACGCTAACTCCTTCCCTTGTGGCCTGTCTAACTCCTTCTCTCCCCAACCCTTCTGACCTGCTAACACCGCCTCCTCCAGAAAGCCTTCCCCGATAGCAGCCACCCTGCCTTCTCTTCACCGAGGCTCGCATCTGTTACAGTGGCCTGGCGCTGGCACGTGGACTCCCTGAGCCCCAGGGTCCTGTCTCTCCTGCCCACTGCGTCTTCCCAGAGCTGGCACCTAGCCGGCACCCACGAGGGTCCTGTGCTTGATCAAACCTGGGGGCCCCGAGGAGCAGAGGTTACACAGCGACAGCCAGACACCAGAGGGTGGGATCTACCTGAGCAGGTGATGCAGGAGATGCCCTCCGCGCTCAGGTTGTATTTGAGGTCCAGCAGCACCTGGATGTTGGTGTCAGGCCGAAAGAGCAGTGGGGCCCGGCTGGCGGGACGCAGCCGGCTGGCGAACACCAGGGACAGGATGAGGATGGAGACGAAGAGCCCTGGGAAGAAGGATGCCGCCCTAGCCTAGCGGGTCTGGGACCTGCGTACGTCTCCATCTACAGTGGGGCCCGGTCCTGGCAGTGCCCAGCCCGTGGTGACGCTTGCTAGGGACAGCTCTTCCAGGGCTAGGCCCATGCAGTTATGTGCAGAGTTCTTGAGTCTGGCTTTAAACTACAAGCTGACACTGGTCCATACGAACACCATTTGAGAACATGGCACAGTTCATGAAGAGCCAGAATGCTGCTCTTCCCTTCCCCAACCTAACGCATTGTTGGCAACAATGACAAGGGCCAATAGTAACACCTCACACTTCCTGACACCTCCCACATCTACCCACCAGGGCCAATGGCAATGCTTCACGCGTCCTGATACCGCCTACATTCACTCACCAGGGCCAATGGCAACACCTCACGCATCCTGACACCTCCCACATTCACCCGCCAGGGCCAATGGCAATGCCTCGTGCTTCCTGATACCTCCTACACTCACTCACCAGGGCCAATGGCAACGCCTCACACATCCTGACACCTCCCACATTCACCCGCCAGGGCCAATGGCAATGCCTCATGCTTCCTGATACCTCCCACACACACCCACCAGAGCCAATGGCAACGCCTCACGCTTCCAGATACCTCCCACATACACCCACCAGGGCCAATGGTAATAATGCCTCATGTTTTCTGACACCTCCCACGTCCACCTACCAGGCTACAACCTTCATCCTTAGGATGCAGTTGGACACAAATCTTTCCTTTTGTGCCACTCAGTAGTAGGGCGTGAACTCAGGGCTTCATGCCCTGGAGCTCTACCACCTGAGCTAAACCTCCACTTCTAGTTTTGGTAGTTGGTGTTGAGAGTCTCATGGACTTTTCTGCCCAGACTGGCTTCAAACCTCAATCCTCAGCCACCTGAGCAGCTAGGATTACAGGCATGAACACCTGGCTAGACATGGCTGATTTTTCTTTTTGTGTGTGTGCTGGGGATGCATATAGCAGAACTGCACTCTCCCGACCACGTGCCAGCCCTGGACAGTCTTGCTGTCCTCTGTATGACAGGACACCGAGAGCACAGCTGAGTCACTGTGTGTGGCAGAATTGGGGTTCAGAGCCAGCCAGGCTGTAGACATGGAAGCCTGACTGCAAGCTTAGCGCTCTCCTGAGCTCCTGCCCAACCCGTGTCAGAGGCCTGGCGAGCGGTGGCTGCGACAGGACCAGTGCCTCTGCAGGAGCAGAGAGGTCCTGCAAGGAGGCAGCCCGAGCCTCCGGCCTCCGTGCTCACCTCAGGGGGCTGGGCTCCCAGGGTCTGCATGTCTAGGTGAACCTCCCCCCTCCAGACCAGGAAGCCAGTGGGATGCACTTACCCACGACCACCCAGCGACTCTTGACGGCTGACCACAGGGCCCAGTGGTGCAGCAGCTCCTGCAGCTGTGCCAGGAGCTGTCCCCGGCTGCCTCCACGGGAGGCCGAGGGCTGCAGGCCCTCCGGGGGCACGGACACCAGCGTCACGTCTCCCAGTTCCAGAGACACTGCCAGGGCAAAACGGGCCTGTCAGAGCCCCACCGGAGCCTGCCCGCTCCCCGCCCGGTCCCACGGAAGCCCCAGGGCGGGGTGAGGGTCCCCTCCAGGCCACCTCAGCCAGCCCCTGCCCCAGGACCACAAGCACATGGCTGGCAAGGGCGGCTCCTGCAGGGGCAGCGGCCGCTCACCTGGCCCCTCCTCCACACTCAGCAAGGGGATGTCGTCGTCCAGGTAGGGCGCGGGGCCCGGGGCAGGGCCGCCGCCTGGGAAGTGGCCGCACCTCTGGTGGCAGCTGTGGATTGCAGGGAGAGGCATGAGCCGGGGCGGGGGGAGGGGGGTGGCGGCATTGCAGGCCCCTGGGGTGGACAGGAAAGGCCCAGGCAGGAGGCCGCCACTGCTGACATCTCCCTGGAGACAACACGTGCAGCAGACCGCAGCGACTGTCACCAGTGTCATCTACCCTCTGGGAGATGAGTGGTGACAGCAGACATTGCCCGGCGCGGCCCCCGTGGCGGGGCGATCGAGCAGGGGACTGACTATCCTCAGTTGCCAAGGGACGGCAGCCCCCAGCAGCAGGGGCCAGCACAAGTGGGAGTGAGCCAGGCCACAGGGGCTTGTGTGGCTGAGGCTCAGCTGCCGGGGCTGCAAGGGAGGAGGGGTGTTCTGGGGAGCGGGCCACAGCCCCGCCCACACAGCTGACACTCCTGAGCACAGGTGTTTCACACAGGTGACAACCTGTCCTTGGGACTCCTGCACAGCGATCACATCTACTTTACAAGAAAGGAACAGAGACTGACCAAGGCTGCACAGTGGACAAGTGAAGGGACTGGAGTTGGGGGCTAGGGGATTACCTACAAAGACTAATGTGCCCAACCAGGGCTGTGGTTGTGCCCTGGAGAGTTGTGCCCAGGCTGGGGTCTTTGCAGGCGCCTTCCACCAGGATACCTTCCTTCAATACTGTGACACTGTCCTTGAAACAACTTCCTTTTTTGGGGGGGGGGTCAGTCATGGGGCTTGAACTCAGGGCCTGAGTGCTGACCCTGAGCTCCTTTGCTCAAGGCTAGCACTGTACCACTTGGGGTTTTCTGGAGTTTCTGATGGTTAGTTGGAGATGAGTCTTATGGACTTTTCTGCCTGGGCTGGCTTTGAACCACGATCCTTCTGATCTTGGCCTCCTGAGAAGCTAGGATTATAGGTGTGAGCCACCGGCGCCTGGCCTTACACACAATTTGAATGCTCATGATGTAGCAGGGCGACTTTGTGGAGCGTCCAACCTGTGCCACCACAAACGGACCCCAGAGGGACAATGTGCTCCTCCTCACAAGCCCGAGGTGGGCGGCTCGTCTCCTCTTGCCCCTTCTTGGCTCAGCAGGCAGGTATAGTATGCACACCAGCCAAGCTCGGTGTGCCTGGCCCCAAGCCCAGAGACCCTGCATGCTGGCTCAGGACTCATGGCCTCCAACAGCCTGGCCCATGGTCTCTGCCTAGAGATGGCCTTCAGCAAGGAGGGGTGGCACTGGGGCTGCAGCCTGCACCCCAGCTCCCTATGAGGAAGCCAGCGGTGGCTTCTGGGTAATGGGCACAGTGAGGACCAGGCCCCTGCAGAAATGCTGTGCCCACGTCCTGGAAGTCAGATGGCCACAGCGGCTGACGGCTGGGCAGCAGCGTCTCCTGCCCGGGCTGGGGCCCAGCCAGCACTCACCGGGAGACTGGGCGGGTGGCCCGAAGGCCCACCGTGGCTGTGTGGAGCGAGGGCGGGGGCCGTAGGCGGCTCACCTGGCCTGGCAGGAGCTCTCCAGCGGCGCCAGGTAGAGGCTCCAGAGGCCCAGGGCGGCGGGCATGGTGACCAGCACGGCCAGCCAGCAGCAGGACACAATGAGCGACATGAACAGCCCGAAGTCATGCACGGCCGGGATCTGGAGCGGGGAGGGGACAGGCACGGGTTAGACCCCAGCTGCCGGGTGTGGCCCAGGCCGCCGCACACCAGCCTGCCCAGCAAGACACCAGGAGCCCCAGGCTGGTGCCAGGCGCAGCAGTGGGGGACGATGTGCTCATTCCTGAGTACAGCCCTGCTGCCTAGAGCCCCGGCTGCCTACCACCCCAGCTGGAACAGCGTCTGGCCCAGACAAGGCGCACAGTAGTGGCTGTAACAGGAATGAAGCTACACTCATTCGACCAGCCACAGGTCAGTGACGAGCTACAACGGAAGGGGAGCAGGGGACAGGAGCTGCAGAAATCCCACAGGGACCAGCCCCGGGTCACGGCAGTCAGAAAGCCAGAGCCAGGACACGCCTACTGTCTTTGTGAATCACCTTCACTATCATCTCATTCCATTTCTAGAATAATCCATAAGTGAGGAAGCCACTAAGCTTTTTTTTTTTTTTTCCGGTTGGTTGTGGGGCTTGAACTCTGGGCCTGGGTGCCGTCCCTCAGCTCTTCAGCTCAAGGCGAGCGCTCTACCACTTGAGCCGTAGCACTGCTTCTAGTTTTCTGGTGGTTTACTGGAGATAAGAGATTCACGGACTTTCCTTCCCCAGGCTGGCTCTGAACCGCGATCCTCAGATCTCAGCCTCCTGAGTAGCTAGGATGACGGGTGTGAGCCACCGGCGCCCCGCGCCGCTAAGCTTTTTGCTTGTGTGTTTGGTCCCGGTCATGTGTCTCAAAGCCCTGTCTCTCAGACTCGCAGCGCCAAGTTCATGTTCTGCCAAGCCCCGAGTGGAGCACAGACTGGAGAGGAAGCCAGGGTGAGAGGTGAAAACATGGCACAGAGCGAGCAGGTAAGAAGAGCTGTGGGCTAGGGGTGACACTGTGCCAGGCTGCGTGACCCTGAAGAGGTCACTCTATGTCTCTGGTCCTCAGTTTTGGGATTAGGGAAAGAAGGCTGGCAGTGGTACCTCTGTTTGGGGTTAGGATGACTGAATATGAAAGGACTTGGGAAACTGCAATGCCCAGGGCAGAGGGAGCGTCGCTCCTGGCGGGCAGCAGCCACGCATACAGCGGGCATCACCATGGCCTGCTGCTGGTTAGGTTTGGTAAGGGAGGTTCCCAAGCACAGTGGACTCTAGAGGGATGGCGGGCGCCTGGAGGCGGAGGCTGTGTTGTCGCAGGAGGGGTGGGGGGCAGGACGGGAGGCGGGTGCCAGCCACGGGTGGGAGGCGGGGAGGCAGGCCAGGCCGGAGGGGCCCGCACCTGGGAGAAGATGTTGGCTGCATAGGCGGCGGCCGTGGTGAGGGAGGTGAAGAAGGTGGCCTTGCCTGCCGTCTGGATGGTGTGGATCATGCGTAGCTGCGGGTCTTCTAGGTGTGCGGCCTGGCGGTAGGTGTTGATGAATACAAAGACGTCGTCCACCCCTGTGGGAGGGAGTTGGGGCCAGAGGGCAGTTCAGCTCAGACCCCACCTCTGGACAGCCTTTACAGGTCAGGTCAGGCTCCAGGAGAGTCCTGCTTCTGGTGGCAGTTTACAAAACCCCACAGCTCAGGCCTCAGGAGTCTCAGCCCCACCCACTATAAGCCCAGGTCCCACCTACCACTCCCTAGCCACACCCCCAAGCCTAAGCCCCACCCACCAGCATCTTGGTCACACCCACAGAGCCCAAGCCTCACCCACCATGCTCCTTGGCTGGCTACAGACACTGTAAGCCCAGGTCCCACCCACCACACTCCCTAGCCACACCCACAAGCCTAGTTCCCACCCACCCAGCTCTTTGGCCTCGCTCATCCTTTCCTCCAAATCCCAGCCGGCTTCCCATTCTATTCTGCCTGCCTTGCCAGCACCCTTACTTCTTCCCAGCCTCCTTTCTTGTTCTTTGCCCATAAAAATGCCAGGCATCTGCCCATTTTCACCTCCACACTCCAAGCTTCCCAGGCCTGAGAATGCCTTTTTAGAAGTCAAGATTGGCATCCAGGGGGAAGGCCCTTGGGAAGGAAGGGTCAGTGCCCTGGGAAGGCCTACTGCCACGGTGAGGGAGACAACTCACCAATCCCCACGATCACAAAGGCAGCCACGCCGTTGAGGATGCCCAGGTACTGGATGCCAAAGACCACGTGGTAGAGAAAGAGGGCCACCAGGCAGCTGAGGCCAATGCTGGCGATCCCAAAGAAGGACAGGAACACTGGGCGGGACAAGAGATGGGGGGGGATCCAGCCTCAGTCCCTTGCCCCCGGCCCCTCCACCTTTCTGTCTATTCTCAGCACAGGTACAGAGCAATTCTCAGCTCTCCATGTCTGAATACCGGGTCTGCAGGAGGCCCGGGTGGCAGACAAAACCATCTGAGCCAGTCATGTGGCCCAGGACCTCACCTGAGAGGTGGTACTTACCTTGAGTGCTAGCACAGAAGAACTATGCAATGTGCCCTAGGCCACCAGAGGTTCCTCAAGCAGGAGCTTGAGGTTTTCCACTGAGTCCTGGCACCTTACAGCATCGGACACACAGCTGGTGCCCAGTTAATATATACATATACACACACACACACACACACACACACCAGCTGCTCTGACAGGCCAGATGTGACCTGCACACACACACACACACCAGCTGCTCTGACAGGCCAGATGTGAGACACACACACACACACACACACACACACACACACACACACACACACACCAGCTCTGACAGACCAGAATAGAGACTATTCTGGTATTCCTGAGAAACAGCTTTGGCTCGCCAGCAGGAGAGGAGGGCCTGGCCTTACCTGAACAGGAAGTGAGGATGTAGACGAGGGCGGCAATGCAGCTGCTGCTGATGAAGGCCAGGAGCATGTCGTTGTTGAAGGTCCTGCGCACCTCGTAGTCGAAGAGGTCTGTTCCCCCGTAGAGGACCTGGACTTTGCTGGGGGAAGGAGGGGCATGAGGAGAGGACCCGGGGAGAGGGAGACAGGAAGGCTGGGAGTCTCCCCCTCTACCTTAGTTAGACATGGAAATCACCTGGGGGCTTCCCAAATCAGGCCAGACACAGGCACACTAAGTGGGGTTTCTGGGCAGAGCTGAGGCTTCCATGTTCTCTAACCCTCCCCAGTGGTTTAGATGTATGGCCAATCTTCAGACTTCCTGTTCTATTCAGATAATAATCAATTCTATGTCAACTTCCAATTGTCAATTACCAATAGCAAAAGCTAAATTCTAACTGGCTTCTTGATTCCATTTCATACCGCTATTCTTCTTGGGCTTACAAGTTATTTTTCATTCTTTTTCTTTTGGTTGGTCATGGGGCTTTAACTCAGTCCCTGGGCACCATCCCTGAACTTTTTCGCTCAAGGCTACAGCTCTACCACTTTGAGTCACAATACCACTTCTGGTTTTCTAGGGGTTAATTGGAGAGAAGAATTTCACAAACTTTCCTGCCTAGGCTGGCTTTGAACAGGTGATCCTCAGATTTTAGCCTCCTTAGTAGCTAGGATTATAGGCTGAGCCATGGGTACCTGCTTACAAACTATTTTTAATAGGAAAACAACCAAAAATGCAAACAGGAGCAACACCTGATTTTGTTGAAGGAGTAACAGGATGAGATCTAAATTGTATTTCTTACAGGAACCAAAAGAAATGTGGGGCTGGGAAGGTGGCTCCGTGGTAGAGCGCTTGCCTAGCATGCAGGAAGCCCTGGGTTCGATTCCTCAGCACCACATACACAGAAAGAGCCGGAAGTGGTGCTGGGGCTCAAGTGGTAGAATGGTAGCCTTGAGCTAAAGAAGCTCAGGGACAGTGCCCAGGCCCTGAGTTCAAGCCCCAGGACTGGCAAAAAAAAAAAAAAGTGTGTGAGCGAAATGTGAGAAAAAATATGGAAGACAACACTGGACACCAGACAACAAAGGATGATGGTTCCTGAGAGACGAGGGACAAGGCAGGCCTCTGGTTACCCTGGCTTAGTGTCTTAGCCACATTTTCTGTTCTCAAGCACAGCTCAACACATCACTTACTGGATTCTCCAACAACGTGGAAAACTTCAATGAAAACTATGAATCTATTGACTCAAGAAGCTTGAAGAATGAACTTCAAAGAGAAAGAAAAAAAAGTACAGTAGTACATATCTTAAATTGTTCAAAAAGTTGACCAAGAGAGAATCTTGAAAGCAGCATGAGAGAAGAGCACATCACAGATAGAGGATCAAAGAGGAAGATGGCAGAGGATAATGCAAGCTGGGGAACAATGGAGCAACATCCTTCCATACTGGGAAAAGACTGACAACCAATTTGATGTGATTCACTGTTAAGTTAAAAAATTTTACAAGCCGGCGCTGGTGGCTCACGCCTGTAATCCTAGCTACTCAGGAGGATGAGATCTGAGGATCGTGGTTCAGAGCCAGCCCAGGCAGGAAAGTCCCTGAAACTATCTCCAATAAACCACCAGAAAACTGGAAGTGGCGCTGTAGCTCAAGTGGTAGAGCACTAGCCTTGAACTGAAGAGCTGAGGGACAGCGCCCAGGCCCAGAGTTCAAGCCCCACGACCCACAAAAAAAAAAAAAAATTACAAATCCTCTCTCTAGATGCAGAATAAGCATTAGGAAAAAAAATCAAATGTTCATAACTGATTTTAAAATATAGCCCATCAAATTAGAAACAGAAGGATGCTCTCTTAGCCTGAGAAAAGACACCAACAATCCCACATGCTTTTTATTATCTTTAAGTAATTGCACAAAGGAGTTGTCATTTAACAAAGCAGTTTATGAACACAGTGCATCTCGATCATCATTCTCCCCATCCCACATACTTCTCTTAGGAATAGAACACGCTGTACACTCTCATCACAGCTGCTCAGTATTGTACTGGGGGTGCTAGCCAGTGCAATCAGACAAGAAAGAAAAAGACATGTATCTGAATCAGAAAGAAGCAAGACTGTCTTTGCTAGTGAAAATGGGATTATGACTGAAAACCTAGCAAAAGAACAGACTGCATCCACACATCTATGGGTTATCCAAAGTCCATCATAATGGTCATATTTAAGATCAGAGAGGAGACTGTGGATCAGAAAAAATCAATGAATAAAACTAGGAAAAGTTTCAACAGTGATGTAGATCTACACAAATAATCAGATGCAAATTCTTAACAGAAAGGCAGAACTTTAACATTAAAAGCTCAGACATTAAATGGCAGTAAAACACAGTAAAACCTAGAAAAGAGCACTGAAGACAGATGGGACTTGGTGATAAGAGTTAACATTTGTGTAACTACAGCCATAAAAGGAGAGAGCACAGAGAAAACAGAGGCAGAAGCAATGTCTGAAGTGATAAGAGCCAAGACGTTCTACAACTGATTAGACATCAACCTACAGATTAAGCTCTGTGGCCCAAGCAGATCAAGTACAAAGAAAACCACAATACAGTAAAACTAGTGAAATGGAAGACCAAGAGAAATCTTAAAACCAGAGGGAAAACAACCATTCAAAAGAGTTACAGGCTGACTTCACTACAGAAACAATGGAAGTCAAAGGACAGTGGAACAGTATTAAAGGAAACTAGCCACCCATTTATCTAACTCTACACCAGCTAAATCAACTCCAAAAAGGAGAGCAAACTGGAGGTGTTATCCAGTTAAACAAAACAGAGAATTTATCCCCAGTAAGCCCGCATTGAAAGAATACTACAGAGATTTCTTCAGGAAATGATCCCAGAGGGAGACATGAAACTGTAGAAAATAATGAAGAGCAATAAGAAAAGGTAAGCATGTGAGTAAATATGAATGAGACTACGTGAAATAACAGACCATCTTAGGGGGCTTTAAGCACAAATAGAACACACAGGATAAAAATACAAGAGGCGGACAGACAATAAACGCAGTGTTCTAAGACTTCTGGCTTTCTCAGGGGAACAGTGAGAGTGGTCACGTGTATAATTCTGTATTAAGTCAAGGTGCAAGTCTTCATTTCTTGGGTCACCAAGAAATGTGAAAGGGATTTTATTAATCAAAGAAGACACTGAAATCAGAGCTTTGTCTGTCACGAGTGCTATGATGCACTAGGGGAAAGGGAAGGGAATGCCTGGCTTTTTCACTAAGGGCAGGGATTTGACTCTGCAGCTGAACATTTCCACAGGGATAATTCAGACCAGAAACCTTGAGGAGCCTTCCACCATCAGCCACTCTCAGCTACCTTTCCTCCAGACTTGTTCATTCATTCATTCCTCAGACAAACCCTTACTAAAGCCTGGTACAGTGGTAGGGCTAGACCTATAGAAATGAGCCAGAAACAATCCCAGACCCCAGTGATGAAAAATAACTCAAACTGAAGCACTCCACCCGGGACCCTTTGCTGCTGACTTTCCCCCCCTCAACAAACACATTCACTGGTTTGGGAAGAGGGCCTGAGACCAAGGCCAGGTCTAGTGTTGATGCCCCTAATAGACACAAATGCCGTTGAGACATTGAAACTCTCAAGATTGCTCTCCTACTTCGCCTCCATCTCACCCTGCTTCTGTCTGCTCCATCCGACTTCACTTCTTCTGCCTAGTGTTTAAAGGAACCCTACTTTAAGGGGGGTGCCATTTCCTCTTCAGCCAGGCTGAAGGAGACCTGGTTGCCAGGTCTTCTTCCTGCATAAAACCTGATGGACTGTTGAGTTCGCCTTTCTGCTCTTTTTCTTTTCTTATATCCAGTACACAATTCATACCACATTGGGACAGAATATAAAAGCAGACCTTTCCTAAACTTTAACATGTGATTTTATCCTAGGGCTTTTATTTTAGGGTTGTGATGATGGTAGGCACAACCACACCTGGTACACTCCCTCCTTTTATTGTTCCAATGACACCTGGAGACAGTAACTTACCAGCATCTCCTTAGATACTTGAGACAGAGGAGCTCCTTGTCTCCTATCTAGAAATCTTTCTAGAAAGCACCATCTCAGGAGGAAATCAATACATAAGGCCTGTAGGGCAAGAATTCAGGAACTCCCTCTCCCCGCCCCCCCCCCCAAGCTGTCATGTTCACTAAGCACAAGCACTGATCAAGGGACGGGCTTTGCAGAGAGACAGCAAGAATGTATCTGGCTCTGCCCCTGATTTGGCAAGAAAGGCTTCCTGGGGGGAGAAAGGATGTAGGAAAGGGGACCTGGAGTTTGCAACCTGAATGTTTGCAACGGCAAACATTCCTGCAGCAGCTACCTCTCTCACACAGGGACAGGACCCCACGAGGGTGCAGCGGGACTTCCTACCTGGTGGACTGCTTGGCCAGCATGGCCACATATGTGACCACGAAGCTCTGAAACTTGGCCCGTTGCTCCTCCCAGCGGTCATCCACTGAATAATAGTTGGGCAGGGGTGCCCCAAACAGGATCTCGCTACGCAGGAGGGAGCTCTTCAGATTGTCTGCGGAGAGGCCCTCATCCACATACCAGTAGAACTCTGGGTGAGTCATGGCCAGCTCTAGGGAGCCTGTGGGCAGGGGGTAAGGCCAAATTGCTCAACAGGTGGTGCCCACCAGCCTTCACACCCTCTTCAAGGCTCTCACTCAAGCTTCCTGGGGGCAGGGAGGGGGGGAGGAGGGCAGCTAGAGCAGGGATAGCTTCCAGAACCTACAGCTCCCAGAAGAGCAATCCCCAATTGCTCTGTTTGAATCCCACTTAATTCCAGGGCTCAGACTATGAAGGCTTGCAGTTTCATCCTGTCCCATTCCTGCCCTGCCTCATGGGGTTCTGTCTCCCCTACATCCTCCTGTATCCAAACCCTGCCCCAGACCCCACAACAATTCTCTGGTCCTATTCTGCTCTTCCTCATTAAAGTCCTATAGCTGATGTACCTAAAGGATGACTGATGTCAGTCATCCTTCAACCTCTCTTCCACATGTGTGCGTGTGCGTGTGTACTGGGGCTTGAACTCAGGGCTTGGGTGCTGTGCCTGAGCTTTTGTACTCAAGGCTGGTGCTCTACCAGTTGAGCCACAGCTTCCACTTTTGGCCTTTTTTTTTGGTAGTTTATTGGCGATACGAGCCTCATGGACTTTCCTGCCTGGGCTGTCTTCGAACCTCGATCCTCACATTTCAGCCTCCCGAGTAACCAGGATTACAGGAGTGAGCACCGGTCCCTGCTCTGAACAGCTCCCGGCGCCGCCTCACCCCGCCTCGCTCCGGAGCCCCCGGACTGCTCACCCTGGATGTCGGCCAGGTCCTGGCCCATGCCGTCGTAGTAGATCTTGCCGCCCCTCTCGGTGGGGAAGAAGTAGGTCATGAGGGAGCTGGGCGGGGAGCAGTACGAGTAGGAGCCCAGAGGCAGGTCTTTGAGCACCTCGTGGGGCTTCCAGCAGAACTCCCGGAAGCCCGGGTGGTCCATGATCTTGCGCTCGATCTCGTGGATCGTCACCAGCCGCTCGCTGGTGAAAATGTTGCGCTCGGCATCGCCGCGCGCCAGGAAGATGAGCTCGATGCGCCAGTGCGCATGCGTTTGAGTGTTGGCGCTTACGTAGGTGCGTGAGTAGTCCCAGTGCGAGGCGGCACCTCGACGGGCACGGCTCTGATTGGCCACGGTGGCTGCAGGGGGTGGGGCGCTGGGCTGGTGTGGCTCTTTCTTGGCCACCACTGGCTGGTCCTGCGAGGCTTCATTCTGGTTGGCTGTCCCTCCCGCCAGGGGCGAGGCTTCTCTCTGGTTCTGAGGGGCCGCTGGCCTTGGGGCCGCTGAGGGGTCCCAGGCGGCCGCGGGGGCGGCCCGCGGGGCTCGGGCCGGTCTGGAGCGGTTCCCCAGGTGCAGCTGCTGCAGGCGCTCAGCGATGAGGCGCTGAAGCGTCTCGGAAGTGAGGTCGGCCAGGTCGCGCCTGCTGCGACCCCAGGATCCAAACTGGGACTTGAGAGCCAAGGCCAGGGCGTCGAAGCGCTGCGAGGCCTCGTGGTTGCGGATCTCGAAGGCGTTGTAGGAGATGTCGATGTCCAGGGGAGGGTAGTAGAGGAACATGAAGGCCGACAGCGCCATGGGCACGCTGCAGCCCAGGAAGAGCACCAAGCCCGCGCAGCACGGGTTGGTGAAGGCCCAGCCCAGAGTACTCCAGAACCCCGAGGCTGGCGGCCCGGGAGGGAAGGTCCACCGCCGCCAGCAACAGTGCCCTACTGCCCCAGCTCGGGGCCCCGACTTGTGGGCCCCCCTAAAGGCGTCTCCAGTCCCTTCCTCCTCCTCCTCTGGCCACACATCCTGCAGCAAGGGATCGTCTTCAGAATCCATGGCCTACAAGGGAGGCAGGGGTCAG
The DNA here is from genome assembly GCF_000151885.1 of Dipodomys ordii. NCBI lineage: Eukaryota > Metazoa > Chordata > Mammalia > Rodentia > Heteromyidae > Dipodomys > Dipodomys ordii. Next base: position 7,174,919 of record NW_012267222.1, on the reverse strand, counting down.
CAGCCTGCAGGGGGAGGGGCCAGTGCTAACCCCGCCCACTGAGCAGCCCGCGGGGCGGGGCCAACCCTAGACACGCCCGCCCAGCAGCTCACAGGGTGGGACCCATGCTAGCCCCGCCCATTCACAACCAAACCTATTGCTTTTGGTCTCTTACAGCTCTACTGAACTCAACCAGGTGCCACAAAAGGAAGAAACAACCTCTTTCATCACTTCAACAGAGAGGGAGGGAGAGGAGAAAGAACGGGTGGTGGGGGTGGGAGAAACGGGCTTGAACTCAGGGCCTGGGCATTGTCCCTTTAGCTCTTTCGCCCAGGGCTGGTGCTCTACCACTTGAGCCACAGCTCTGCTTCTAGCTTTTTGGTGGATAATTGGAGCTAAGTCTCATAGACTTTTCTTTGTCTGGTTGGCTTTGGACTGCAGCCCTCTGATACAGTCTCCTGGGTAGCTGGCATTACAGACGTGCGCACTGGCACCTGGCTTAGATCTTAGGGTTCAAGGCCACAGAAAAGGAGACCTGCAGCTCAATTACAAATAGAAAAGCTGTTTCTCTCCGTGTACGGGGCATTGGAAAAGAATCCTAATTGCATGTGATTTGCTGGATCTTTTGCCGGTTTCTCTGACTTCAGAACTTAAGGCTAATGTGAGATGTAACTCCACACCACCACTTGTGTTTAATGAGCAGCTGTAAAGTATGCTCACACAAGTAGAAGGGGAAGACAGACCCTGGCTGGGTCCCAGCAGTGAACACTGGCAAGGCATTGGGCCTCTGTGGACATCAGAGTCTTCATCTGTGAAATAAGGTGAGCGTTCTTGTAGCTCACGATTTGTGAGGTCAAGAGTGGAAGTAATCTGCAGTCTATATGGAATGTTAACTATCATCTGTCACATAAGCAGACTCTTCTGCTTCCCTCTGGGGACGGTCATATGCTCGGCCAGGGCTCAAGGGGGTGTGGCTGTCGCCACGTCTCCTCGGCAGCCCCCTCCCCCCCCAGCTGCATTTCTTTCATTGTCAGATTCAGATCACTTAATATGCAGCTGTAGCAATGTCAAACCTTTGGGCACAGGCAGGGGCAGGCCAGCTGTCTTCCCAAGACCTGAGCACAAGCAGCCAGCGAGACTGGCAGGAAAGGCAGTCTGAGGATCCCAGCGGGGTGGGGGGGCAAAGGCGGGCATCCCCGGGCATGGCCTGTCCCCTTGTCTTGCCTGCTTTCTGTGCAGGTGGAGAGAGCCTCATTATCTAGTTAGACACCAGGCAGTGAGAGGAAGAAGCTAATTATGCCAGAGCTGACTAATTAATTCTGCCTTTCCTATTAACATTCTCTGGAGCGTTCCATTTCAATTAGACGGTCTGTCCGGGAGGAGAGCAGACTGCCGTCAGTCCGGAGAAAGTGAGGAGGACGAGGGGAAGCCGGGCATCGGGGACAGACGTTGGAGAGATTTGGGATGGAGGGAGATGGAAAGAGAGAGGGACAGATGCGAACAGGGACACCAGGAGAGGAATAGAGTGACCAAGAGTGGGTGGGAGGAAAGAATTGCACAGCACAGGACAGAGGGTGGGGGAGGGAGGGCTGGACGGGCAGAAGCTGCTCCTGGATTACGCAAGATTTCTATCAATGAGATAATTAAACTTCCAATTCGATTTGCAATGCTCCCAAAGGAGCCCACCAGCCAGCTGCAAGAATACTCACCGTTCTTGTATGTATTTGTATTTGTGTGGGAGACAGCCCGGACCCACTCTGTCTTCCAGGGGAGCACTGTAGTTACTACATGGTGGCATGTGCCCTCAGAAGGAGGAAGCCGTAGGTGACAGAGACAGGCAGAGACTTCTGTACTTCTCTTGGGCTAAATGAGCTTACCTGCTCCCCCCCCACCCCAGGCCTGCCTTTGTGCAATGAGTTGGTATGGAGGGGGGTTAAAGGTCAGAATTGGATGTCACAGCAGCCTGCCCTGGGTGCTCTGGGGACCTGCTATCCCATTGCTACTCTGTGAGGAACGCCACCCCCCTTTCCAACGGCATCCAAACCTCAGTCATCTTCCACAGCTCTGATGGACGTCCCTGCCAAGAGGTCTCCCAGATCTGAACCCCACCAATGCCTGCCCAGTCTCGCCACCCTCCACCTGGGTGTAAAAACTCCCCAGCTGCCGGACGCCGGTGGCTCACGCCTGTCACCCTAGCTACTGAGATCTGAGGAGTGGTTCCAAGCCAGGCTGGGCAGGAAAGACTGTGAGAGTCTTCTCTCACCAATTAACCACCAAAAAGACAGAAGTGGAGCTTGCAGCCTTGAGTGAGAAAGCGACCTGGTCCCGGCAAAGAAAGCAGGAAGGACGGGGGGGGGGGCAGGGAGATGCGGCTTCCGCCCAACTCTCAGGACCCCCACCCAGATGTGGAATCCCAGCGCCATGCTGGGGCAGGCCTGCACCTGCGCGTGCACAGACCACGCGGGGGAGTTTCTGCTGAGCAGCCTGCTGTGGTGTCGGCCACATGGGCAAGGGAGGTGGCCGGCAGGAAAGCCCAGCCTCAGCCGTGGGTTTCCCAGGAGGCTCAGCTTCCACGCCGCAGGAGGCAGCCTGGGCCTTCTCCCCAGGACGGCGCTGTATCAGGACCGCAGTGGATCCTTGCTCTCCACACGACCCCCGCCACCAGCCCCGGAAGCAGAACGTGCCTGGGTGCCGAGTGAGTCCTCAAATGCTCCTACCGGAGGCCGGCAGCACAGAGCACCGTGCAGGGAAGGAGACGAGCCTGCAGCTTGGATCTGGGACTCGTGACTTGTGTCTGGACAGACAGAGCAGCACCAGCTATGTGCACCCATGGCAGAACACCGCTCTGGGCTGGGAAGGATCTGGAAGCTTGTGCTGCAGACCTGGTGGTGAGTTCTTGGTCTGTCTCCCCTTCTCCACACCTCTGCACCGGCCTTCTCACCCCCCCCCCCAAGGGAGGAGCTGTCATTGGAAAGGCATGCCCTTCCCCCTCCTGGGTATGAGAAAGTGGAGGCCCGGTCCTGCAGTAAGCCCTGAACACGGGGCTGTGCCAGGCTGCAGTGTGAGCTGATGCCCGCCACCCGCCACCACCGAGGCTGGATTGGGGGCTCTGCCTCCCCCCTCCGCCCCCAGGAAGGCCACCGGCCAGGCAGCAGCTCACAGGTCTGTTTTCCTTCTTGAGTGATAGGAAAGATCCATTTCATAGAAGCCCCTGCCCCTCTGGAAGACCAGGGGGGCCCCACGATACTCATCCTTGACCAACTGGAGTTGGACTGGGGTCCTTCCAGCTCATTACAGTGGGCCCTTCTCTGTCTGCCCGTCTTTTATGCACACACACTCAGCAGTTAAGCTCTGAACCTCCCACTGAAGCACAGTGCTCACACCTGCAGAGCAAGTCACCTTGCATGGGGGCCGCCACCTTCCAGACTGGCAGGACCGAGAGCCTGGCTGCGCGCAGAACGTCCCCGCCAGCCAGGGGAGATGCAAAACCGACAGCTGCAACAAGTTCCTACTTGGCTTTTTTTTTTTTTCTCCTGGATCTGCCACCAGAGCTCACACTGGGTACTGTGGCCGCTTTTGCTCATGGGCTAGCATAGCAGTTCCCAACCGAGCCGCGCCTCAAACCCCGAATTCTTACTTTTAGAACAGAAAGAAACCAGCCCAGCTACCACCAGCAGCAACAACTACAACACAGCTCCAAGCCTCTAGATGTATGTATTTAAATAAAGCCTACGTGCCAGGCACTGGTGGCTCATGCCCGAAATCCTGGCTACTCAGATCTACTCATAATCCTAGCTACAGAGATCGGAGGATCGTACCAGCCAGGGCAGGAAAATCTGAGACTCTTATCTCCACTAAACTACCAAAAAAGCCAGAAGTGGAGCTGTGGCTCAAAGCAATAGAACGCTAGCTTTGAGCAAAACTAGTTCAGGGACAGCCTCAGGCCCTAAGTTCAAGCCCTAGGATTGGCACCAAAACAAAAACAAAACAACCTCCCAAACCTATGAGCAGTGGTTACCATCGTCTGGGGTGTGGGGTGGGGTGAGAACTATAGGTAATTACTATTTTCTCCTCCTTTATACTTGTCTGCTTTTTTCTTTCTGTGGTCAGGACAGCCTTACCTTTGGGATCAGAAATGAACATTATTTAAAAATAGAGGAGGGCACAGAACTCGAGGGAAAGGGTGGAAAAGCCCAGCTGCAAAGTGCACTGGACACCAGTGAAAGTCCTGGTAGACAGCGGGGGGAACAGGAGCCACTGTGCGGGAGGAAATGTACTCACTGTTTGGTCGTGTCACCGTGCTCCATCAATACATTAGTTTATGCGTGTGAGGGGAGGGTTTTCCTGACGGCCTCAGCTCTTAGAGTTCCTCTAATGGGTGGGAGAGAGGCGTTCTGTCCTCCAGTGAGCACCAGCGACAGCTGTCTTGGGCTGTGGCAGGAGGGACCCCAGAAAGACAGCAGGACGCTGCAGTGGGGAGCTGGCAGACCTCTGTGGGTGACAGAACCCGAAACCCGAAGCTCCGTTCCAACATGGAGAGAGGAGTCCTACCGTGGCTGACGCCTGTAATCCCAGCCAAGATCTGAGGATAGTGGCTCAAAGCCAGTCCAGGCAGGAAACTTTATGAGACTCTTATCTCCAATTAAGTAACCTCTTAAAAATAAAAAGCCAGAAATGGGGCCATGGTTCAAGTGATAGAGCATTAGCTTTGAGCAAAAAAGCTCCAGAACCATGCCTAGGCCCTGCGTTCAAGCCCCAGGACTGAAATTAAAAAACCCCAAAGTAGACAATGGACTATCAGACCCCAAAGGGCCCCACAGCACACCCTGCACTGCATTTTACGCACAGACAGCCCAGCAGGGGCGGGGGCGGGGGCAGGACTCCTGTCTGAAGTCTTTATCTGACTCTATCACCCCAGTCTGCAGTGGTTTCTGACACCCCCAGTCTGGGCAGATGGGGCCTTGGGGGTGAGACCACCCCGCCCCCACTGGGCCGGGGCTCTCTACTTGCAGGAGTGTGGGTGAGCTGAGGCCTGGCCTTCCCCCCACCCTGTTTACAGCTTCCCTCCTGTGGCCAGCGGCAGCCCAGCCTTCCCTCATCCCAGCCAGACTATTAAAATGTAATAAAAAAAATCACATCAGACATGCAGATTTGACTTAAAATACATATATATGTGTATCATTTAATGGCAATTAGGAAGCTAATCAACATTTTCTTCCTGACTTGGGTGTTTAGCTCTGGGTCTGATCCTGGGCTGGGATCCTCTCAGCCTTGGGTTGAGAGATGGGTCCTAGAGCCCTTCCTGTCCCCTCTTCAGAAGTCCCTAATTCTCTCCAGGGGGGAGAGGAAGAGGGGCTTGAACGCAGGGCTTGGGACAGCCCCTATGGTTTTCACTCAAGGATGACACTCGACCACTCGAGCCACACTTCCACTTCCAGCTTTTCCCTGGTTCATGGGAAATAAGCATCTCACGGACTTTGCTGCCTGGGTTGGCTTTGAATGGCGATCCTCAAATCTCAACCTCCTGAGGAGCTAGGATTACAGGTGTGAGCCGCCGATGCCTGGCTCTCTTCAGAATCTTAAACAGGAGTGGGGGCTGTGGTCCGGATCCCAGAGGAAGGGGGAGGCTTGTGGGGGCCTTCCTCCAGCCCAGCCCCCCCCCATTCCCTGGCAAGCTGGCCTTGCCGCTGCAGCTGACAAAGGCACCGGCTTCACCCAACAAATGCCATCCTGTCAGCTCCGCGTGGTCCGTGACCACGCTTCTCCACAAAGACAGCCCAGGCTTATCTGTCTGTCAGGAGACCGGATGGGGCGGGCGGGGTGCGCAGGGGTGCAGGCGGGCTCTGTGTTGAGCCTGTCTAAGCAGGCTGCGGAGGAGATAGTGGATGAAGGACGGCTGGCCTCCCCGGCCGACAGCTGGTGCGAAAACTGGGCGCTCACTCGTAAACCCAACAGCTCAATACGTGCCAGCCAAACAAGCTTGGCCCGGGGGGGGGGGGGATCTATGGCGGAGGGCTCACCTGCTGCCCCCGCGGAGCCTGTCAGCAGTGTGTGGGAGGGCTGCCTCCGGGTGCCCCATTTTTGGGTTCCCTCTAGTGGGCTCGAAGTGTTCTCTCCAGCACCGAAGAGATTATCAGGGACTGAAAACAGCCAGGGCTTGATTTTGGGTGCCAAGGGGGTGAGCTAAGTAACATGGACCTGGGTTCAAATCCCACCTCTGACACTAGACAGGAACCCATCTATAAGATGGGACAGTGCTACCCGGGCCCCTCTAGCATGGTCATTACGGGCTTCTCAGAGCCCCAAAGCTGCCCTCTGCCTGTGCATCTCAGGAACCAGGGGCTTCAGTGGCTACCCCTCTTTTTTTGGGGGGGGGGTCCAGTCGTGGGGTCTGAACTCTGGGCCTGGGCGCTGTCCCTCAGCTCTTCAGCTCAAGGCTAGCACTCTACCACTTGAGCCACAGAGCCATTTCTGGCTTTTTTTTTCTTATATGGTGCTGAGGAATCGAACCCAGGGCCTCAGGCATGAAAGGCAAGCGCTCTACTACCACTGAGCCACCTTCCCAGCCCCTCCCACTCTTAAAATGTAAATCAACCCTGGATGGATGGCTCATGCCAGTCATCCTAGCTACTCAGGAAGCTGAGATCTAAGGATCGCAATTCCAAGACAGCCCAGTCAGAAAAGGCTATGAGACTCTTATCTCCAACTAACTGCAAAAAGCCAGAAGTGGCACTGTGGCTCAAGTGGGAGAGTGCAAACCTTGAGCAAAAAAAAAGCTCAGGGTCAGTGCCCAGGCCCTGAGTTCATGCCCCACGACTTGCTAAAAAAAAAAAAAAAAGGCAAACCAACTGTGGGGCCTGACCCTAGATCACACCAGGTCCAGACCCAGGTGATTGCCTGAGGGAATCTAGATCGTGGGCAGCCCGGATCACACCCCTCCCCCAGCTCCAGGGCCTGACAGCTCCCCAACACCCCTCTTCCCCCCACAAGAGGGGGTCCGTGAGTTCTGGGAAGGCTGGAGAAAGCCCCAGGCTCTGGGATCTCTGGGCAGGACTCACTCCTCAGAGCATTCTTCCTCCAGTCACGAGAAAGGAAGAGATGCTGGCTTTGGGGCCAGGCCAGGACTTTGTGACCAGAGAGAGGAGGACATAACAGTCCACTAATATCTGCCACCCAGGTCCTCAGGGGCCAGGAAACCAAAGAAAACATCAGACCAAGGATGGCTTTCTACAAGGGACTCGCCATGCAGAAGCTCACCATCACCAGGTGGTGGCAGCCAGCACACACTAGGTGCTTTACTTATTTATCTCACATCTGATTCGACCTCAGCTCCTAGGGGGCAGCTTGTAAGGTGGGGACTGGACAGAGCAGACCCCTGACCCTGGCTGCCAAGTAGAATTCCACCCCAGGATGGGCTCTGCCCTCCCTTCCTTCCATGCCCTACCCCTCCACCTGCACAACTACCCCCGCCCGCCCCCCCCTGCCCCATTAGAGCCGTCACAGCTGCCTGAGCATCACAGAAAAGACAATAAAAGCTTAATAACACCAGCAACATGAACCCAAGCCGTAAACTACAACGTGGGGTCCCAGGCTCGTGCCTGGCAGGGTCAGCAGAGTCCTAAAAACCCGCCGTGCACCCTGGCCAGCCTGACTGGGCTGCCGCCCACCGAGTGTCCTGGCTGCTGCCCGCAGTTCTACACAGGGCTGGAGACTGCAGGAGGGGGGTTGGGGGGGACCCAGGGGGCCCCGCGGCCAGTCCTGTGCCTCAGCCCCCAGACTGCTGGGTTAATAAAAAATAAAAAGATCCCACAATGTATGACCAATAACCATGGCTATAAAAGCCAAATTGGATTCCTTCCTGGCTGATGAGCTCAAGGCGCGTGCATTCTCTCTCTCTCTCTCTCTCTGACTCGATTAGCAAATATGGAGAACAATTCCTGTTTTCACCTCCAGGCACCATTCTCTGGGCTCAGGTGCAGGAAGCAGGGAGGGGAAGGAGGCAGAGGAGGGGGGCTGGCCTGCCACCTGCCCACTGTGTGACCCAGAACAAGTCACTCTGCATCTCAGGACGCGCTGTCCTACCTGCCAGGTGGTGGGAACAATCGCCCTCTAAAATCTCCACCTCTGAGCCTCAGTCACTACCCAGCCCGGAGGCAGAGGAAGGCCTAGATGCCGGAGAAGAGCTGCCTTTCGCCCCTATTCAGAAGCTTTCATGTAACACGGGGTCGGGTGCCGGGGGGCTGCTTGTGACATCAGGCCAAGAGGAATAGCCCAGTAGCCAATAGCGGTGCGCCTTGGGACACAGCAAGCAGCCACCTGCCAGTTCCCAGCTCTGGGAAAGGCCCCGGAGACTGCTAGCTGCCTGTTTGTCCTTCTGAGGGTCCACCCATCCTATCAGTTGGAGTCCCCAAAAGGCCAGGATTTAGAGGTGTGGCCCGGGAAAGAATATTCCAGGTTTTAGGGTTCTGGGGCAATCCCACTAGCAGAGGGCATGCAGAAGACGGAGGGCCGATGCAGCAGGAGGGTGAGGTAGATCCTGGAAGCTGCAAGCCTGGAGCCAAGGGTGTTTCAGGTGCCTCGGGCCAGGGCAGGGCTGCTGCCCAGGACTGGGCTCTCCAGGACTGGGCCCCCCAGACGCCCCACAGAATCTTTTCAGGGAGCCAAGTGACCCACTTAGTCCACTGGGCCAGAAGGGCAGTGAGGAAGCAAATTGGTTCTTCAAATGCTGCCCCAGGCAAGGCTGCTGGTGGTGGGGAGGGCCGTTTTCCTAAGTGTCCCCTCTGGGCAGTGCCCAGGCGTGGCTGTCCTGACACTAAGGACTCGAAACCGAAGTCAGAGCCAAAGCCTCTCAGACCCAGAGACCTCCTTGACAGCAGCTCAGCAATCCGGGCACTGGGGAAGTCTGTCAAAATGAGAGCAAGGAGGCGCTGCACACCGTGACGGACGCCTGCCATCCTAGCACTGAGGAGACTGAGGCAGGAGGACCTAGAGATCAAGGCCAGCTTGGGCTATGTATCAAGATTACCTCAAAGAAAGATGGCTGCAAGGTGGGAACGAGAACCAGGTCTTTGTTAGAATCTGGAGTCCAGCTTTGACAAATCAAAGCCTTCCTGTCAAACTCCATTAGCAGCATCACCCCACCCACCCATCATGTCTGTCCATCTGTCCATCTAGACATCCACCCCCCCCTCCACCCACCCATTGGTAGTGGTTACATCCTTCACTTGCTATGTTTCTTTCTTTCTTAAACTGATACTCAGGACCTCATGCTCTTGGCTTTGCTTTTTCATTCAAGGATGGTGTTCCATTAGAATCTCCTAGACGTTTCTGCCCAAGCTGGCCTCGAACCAAGATCCTCAGGTCTCAACTTCCTGACGTTACAGGCGTGAGCCACCAGCGCCCAGCGGGGTTCAGTTTCTAATCTCAAACTTCCTTTCCCCTCAAAGGCCCCATGAACCTGCTCAGACCCAAGCATGCCATCCTGCGGGCCCAGGATCAGGCTCCTGGCTATGCCAGGCTGATCGGCTCCAAGTCCCTGCAAGAACAAGGTGGGGAAATCTAGCCTTCCAGGGAGCCTGCAGCAGCCCCCGCCTCCGTGCTGCTCCCCAGCCAGGATGGGGAAGGGCTCCTTGGGCGGTGACGCCTCTCCACTGCCCATTCTACCTCCTGCCTGAGCGGCAGGGAGGACCAGCTGCTCCGTGAAGTCACACCATGGTGCTTTCAAACCAGCAAATGCTTTTCGACTTGGAAACCCCCGCATGCAGCTGAGTCCGGAGACACACGTCCCAGCTGGGTCTGCGAGGAAACACATCTGGGGGAAAGCCAGAGGAATCCTGCCAGCCCGCCAGATGCTGCCCACATCTGGACATCTACGGGCGGCCCCGTGGGGTTGCCGGGCAGTCAGGAAGCAAGCGGTTAATCCCGACGGAGAGGGAGCCGAGACTACAGGTACAAATTACCCGGGAATGGATTACAGAACCATCCAATTGTACTCATCCTGAGAGACGCAAGGCAAATTAATGTAAAGGCCAACACGTGGGCCTCGGCCGTGGTGTGCGAGCTGTGCTCACAAAACCTCAAAACGCAGATGCTCCCACTACCTCACAGGAGCAAGGGGGGAGGGGGAGGGGCTGGGGGGCAGCTACAGAACCACGTGGGAAGGGGCTCATGGCCCCTGCAACCCCCACGCAGAGCACAGCGCCCTGTGAGGAAGCAGAGAAGCTGGCCCACTCAGCGGAGTCGGGAAAGCACGCACCCCGCCTCACTTTCCCGAGAGCACCAATGTGGCACCACCCTCCTGACCTTGAGTGCTAAGTAAGTACCCTCTGAAGCCCAGATTGCCAGCTCTCCTTCAAGCCGGTCCTGGCTTTCCACTGGCTGGGTTGTCTCCTATTATTTTTTTCTCTCAGTACTGGAGTCTGAACTCTGGTCCTGCTGCTTGCTAGGTAGGTGCTTCTTACCACTGAACCACGCCTCCAGGCCTGATTTTTGCTGGCTATTTTTGAGGTAAGATTTCTGGCTCAGGTATATTCCCGAGCACAGTCCAAGCACGGGAGGCTTCCAGTCCAGCTGGGAAGATGGGCGCTCGCGCACCATACTTAGCTCTCCATGGAGTAAGATCTTGATCTTTTCTGCTCAACTGGCCTTGAACCTCCATCCTCCCAATCAGCTAGGATTATAGGCATGAGCCGCCATGCCCAGAGCAGCTCCTGGCTCTCCCTGTCCTCACCGCCAGCTCCGGGCTTGAACTCAGTGTCTGTCCTCTCACTCGGCTTGCTTGCCTCGCGGTGGACGCTCTACCGCGGTGCCTCCAGCCCAGCTTTGGCCGGTTAGCTGCCTTACAGGTGGCTAGGATTCCAGAGGCGAGCCTCTGGCCCTCGCTGTCTCCTCTTACTTGGCTCTGCTGAAGGATGCACAGCCCAGGTCGGCGCACATGCTGCTGTCCGGGGCAGATGCAGGCTAGGGAGGGGCCTGCCACACCGCACCCCACTGCCGTCACCCGGCCAGGAAGCGTGCCCGGGCTCCCGGGGCATGCCCCCGGTGGATGACCATGGTCAGCCCCGGAAAACAGGGGCCTTCTACTTCCAGCGGCGACCCAGGGCACCCAGCGCTCGTGATCCATCCCCTCTGCTCCAGGGAAGAGGGACAGGGACGGGGTGGGGACCCCAGTGAGCTCTGCAAGGGCAGAAATGGCGACTTTGCCACTCCCAGAGGCTGGAGAGACGTCCCAAGGTAGAAGCTGAGGGCTGGAGGTGTGGCCCAGTCACTAGCAAAAGCATTAGGTACAGAGTTCGAGTCCCAGTCTCAGACCAAAAAGCAAAACCACCACAACAAAAAAACCCCAAACAGGTAGAAGTTTAGGAGGCTGGCTCCTAGAGGGGCGTGGCCCCAGGATCCCAGGCGCCCCCCCCCCACACCCACTGCAGCCCTAACCTGCCTGCCAGCGCTCCCCAGGCTGCTGGTTCCCCCAGGTAGGAGATGAGGTACCAGATTTGCAGGCTTGCACACAACAAACACTACCTCGCCAGGGACGTTTCCCCCCCCCCGCGCTTCAGTGATGTCCTCTAGAGCTGGGCCCGGAACACAGCACCTGGCTTCCTCCTTCCAGGTTTTGGCAGACACAAGAGCTGCTGGCACACGTGCCGGCAAGCGTGACAGGCTGGAGGGGTAACTGCCAGAAACAGCCTGGGGCAGCCCCAGCCCCGCCTGGAACCTCCCCCTTCCTTCCTCCCACGGCGACCCTGCGCACAGGGACTCTGCTGGGCTCCATCTGCCCCTTATCAGCTGTGTGACCTTGGACAGGTGACTCACCCTCTCTAGTCACAATGTTCTCTAAGTGGTGTGTGGTGGTGTAGGGATTGTGCAGGTTAGGGTACATGGAGCATCTGCTCAGTGCCTGGCACATCGCTAGTATTCTACACTTACTATGCTTTCTGACTAGGTGGGGGCTGGGGCCAGGGCAGCAGGGCCGGGTTAGATGCAAGTGGGGATACAGGGGAGAGGACTGGAGCCATGGCAGCAACGGCAGCTCCACCTCTGCCCATCCCGGATGCTGACGCTTGTTAGAACTCTGGCATCTGCTGGGTGACGCCAGGCAGCCCACTTGCCCTCTCTGATGTGATTCCTCTATCTGCAGAGTCCTCCTATAGCCCCGATGTCTTCAGAGCTAAGTTGTCTTTTTAGTCCAAGCTTCCCTGCAGGGCTCCACCTCCTGGGTGGGGGGCAGAGCCCGGGACCCAGGAGTGAGGCCCCCTGGCCCAGCTCAGAAACCAGATTGTCGGGGCGGGGAAGGGGTTGGGGGGGAGGGGGGAAGGAGAAGGATTGGGATGGGGGGGAGGGGGGAGGCTGGGAAGGGATGGGAAGGGTAAACAAAGGAGGAGGCTGCAATGCTTGGTAAGAAATGTACGCATTATCCTGCCCATGCAATTGTAACTCCTCTGTACAGTTTGTTCACAAATAAAATAAAATAAAATTAAAAAAAAAAAAAAAAGAAACCAGATTGCCCGCCCAGGCCACAGAGATGAATTCATGTGACCCAGTGGGCTTTGTCCTCCCTCCCTCCCTCTCTCTGCCCCCCCTCCCAAGCTAGCTTGGGGTTCACCTTCCTTCGACTCAATCTCCCAAATGCTGGGATTAAAGGTGTGCACCCCCCCCCGCCCTGAATAAAGGGGTTTCTTGACTGAAATAGTGAATGGACAAAGAAATAACTACCAACAATGCAGGGTCCAAGGCCAAAAGGGGACTTTCCTTCCATTCAGACCGAAACTGTCCCAAATGCGGCTTTTTGAAGCTGGGCAGTGTTGAGTAAGTCTCTCTACTTCTCTGAGACGTGGTTTTCTCAGGTAGTCAGTGAGTGTAAAACTTCCTAAGCATGCGATCAGTCCAAGGCTTAGATGAGATACTGTGTATAAATAAACGCCTTGGACTTGGCACACAGTAGGACTTCAATGACTGGCAGCCTCTCATTGTGAGTCGGGGACCTGACATGCTCAGTCTTGCTTGGTGCCCCTTCCTAAGGAGCTCTGGTCCAAACACAGACGTGTGTGTGTGTGTGCACGCGCGCGCGTGCGCACACATACATGCGTGTAGGCATGCACATCTGTGCACGCACATGCCAGTCCTGGGGCTTGAACTCAGGACCTAGGTGCTGAGCTCCATTTCTGTTTTTTTTGGTGGTTCATTGGAGAAAAAGAGTCCCATGGATTTTCTTGCCCTGGCTTGCTTCGAACCACAGTCCTCAAATCTCAGCCTTCTGAGTAGCCAGGATTACAGGTGTGAGCCACTGGCTTACACACACACAGACATGAATCATCCTCCACCCACCGCCCCTTTGGGCCAGGGTTCTGTGGGAGTCCTCCAGGGTCCCCATGGCCAAGCAGGGGGTGAACTGGCTGGAAGAGGCTCTGTCGCCCACCCTGCCCCTGGCCTTTGTGAGCAGCTGGAGCGGGAGCTGCAGCCTGCCGTGAAATGTGACTTGCGGAAACCGCGCGTTTGTGACTGGGTGGGTGTCTGCATCTCAGGCCCACACTGTCCTCTCGATCGTTTCTGGGCCTTGGGGCTTCGCAGCAGGGCTGGGAAGGATGTGTGAACAGACCTGGCCACCTCTCCCAGCTGGCCTGGCAGGAGCCACGCCTTGTGGGGTGCAGCAAAGGACAGGCTGATGAGGGACACTACTGTGGCATCTCCACAGAGGCTAATCGTTAGGTTTCCGATTCAAGTAATACCAACACCATTATCAACGCCACTGATATTACTGGCTCCGGCAATAGCCGCCACCGCCATTTCCAGTGCCTACCTTTACGGCCGAGGTGGGCTGGCTGATTGATACCGATGGAGAAAATCTCTTCACCCCTCAGTATCTCGCTGGCTCATCTCATCGGTAGAGCTGTCTGCGGCCCCCGCTCAGCGGGCTGAGTAATGGCTATCTTCCTTCCTTCCCCAGATTCCTGGCCAGAAACCAACAGCCGAGGCAGTCTGCTTGGTTGATTCCGAGGCACTGGGGCTGCCTGACAAGCCAGTACCCGTGGTCAAGACATCAAAACTGGCCCTCGGTCAGACGCCTCTGCGAGGCCATGCAAGGCCAGTGGAGGTCCATGACCGGAGAGCAGGACTTTCAATCACACAAGTCTAAGCTACCAGAGAAAAAGGACTTCACCATCATCTCCCCCCCCGCAAGTCTGGCTTCACATCGCCACTCCGCAGTTATTCACTCATCAGGCATCTACTGAAAGACTCGGTGTGTACTGTAGTTGGGCAGTGTGACCTTAAGAAAATGACTTGACATTTCTGGTCCTATTAAGGAAACTATCGGAATGTCCCTCACTCAGGGGCAGGATGACTTTAGGAGTGGAAGATTTCTACAGAAGGGGAGTGCCCCCCCAAAGCTCTGCATTCGCCCTACCCCCACTGTTCAAGGGATTCACCAGGAGATGCTCCAGATTATCCAGGCACGAAAGGGACCCCAACTGGGCCCTGCAGCCAGCCCTGGTATAAACAGGGAGCTTCAAGGAAGGAGGCGGTTTGTTTTTGGGTGCACTGGGCTTCTGTGGCTGGCTGAGACTTGGAGCCAGGTCTCCCCACTTATAGGTGAGCATTCTCCCCTCCCCAAGTACTAGTCCCATCCCTCATTCTTCTGGATTTTAAGGTTATAGCAAGGAATGTCCACAGGCAAGCAGGCACAGAGGTTCTGGATCCTTCCCAGGGGGTGAGGCTTATCAGGAGCCCAGGACCCCCATGCCCTGAGTTCCAGGTCTATTGGGAGCCTGTGCTGGCTCCTGGTGTCCAGCCCTCCTGTGGAGGGTGGCAAACTGCTGGGGGCCGGGGAAGGGGAGCCAGGAGTTGCGGCTCTCCGGGAAGATGGAGTTTGCTCCCCATAAGGAGCACGGACTGGGTCAGATCTGCAAGTCCTGAAGGAGAGAAGGCAGAGGCGAAGGGGTGGGGCAGAGTGGGGAGAGCAGGGAACCATACAGGAAGGACTCGGGGCTCTCCCCTGTCACCCTAGCTACTCAGGAGGCTGAGTTCAAAGCCAGCCCGGGCAGGAAAGTCTGTGAGACTCTTTTTTTTTTTTTTTTTGGGTCCGGTCGTGGGGCCTGAACTCTAGGCCTGTGTGCTGTCCCTCAGTTCTTCAGCTCAAGGCCAACACTCTACCACTTGAGCCACAGTGCCACTTCCGGCTTTTTTCTTTATGTGGTGCTGAGGAATCGAACCCAGGGCCTCAGGCATGCAAGGCAAGCGCTCTACCACTGAGCCACCTTCCCAGCCCATCCGTGAGACTCTTATCTCCAATGAACCACCAGAAAACCAGAAGTGGTGCCCGCCTTGAGCTGAAGAGCGCAGGGACAGCGCCCAGGCCCAGAGTTCAAGCCCCACGACCGGAAAAAAAAAAAAAAAAGGACTCTGGGCCCAGATGGGAGATATGTCTGGGACAGGTGTGAGTAGGATCAAATGGACGCTGAACTTCAAACCAAGATTCAGGGGCACTGGCTGGCCTGCTGCCGTGAGGGGGTTCCTCTGGGTCAGAGCCTCTTGCTGCTGGTTCCCAGGAGGTCTGCAGTAGGTGAAGAGGTGCTGTTTGTTGAGTCCTGCTGCTTGCTCACCTCTGGGGGGGGGGAGGGTGTGTGTGTGTGCTGACCTCTGGGTGTGTGTGGGGGGGGGGTGCCCGATCCCCCGCCCCCCTCCGCCTGTGCGCAGAAGTCTGAGCTACCCTATGAATCACCCAATGCAGCAGCCTCTGTTGGGGTGTCCGTTGGGACAGAGGTCCTGGGGTGAGATGCTGCGGGGTCCACACACTGGCGCTGGCAGATGTGTGTTTAAGCACGCGCGCGTGAGTCCCGGCTGCGTGTGTGGGCTGCGGGCAGTGGGCCGGCCGGAGTGTCTCTACCCAAGCGGACCATGAATCGGCGCGTGGGGATCTGCGGCTGGCCAGCGCACGCGGATGGGGGGGGGCGCACGGGGTGCGGGACGGGGCGCGGGGCTGACCCCGCGATCGC
>NW_012267222.1:7109051-7157734 GCF_000151885.1 Dipodomys ordii | reverse complement strand
GTCCCTGGGCTCCGGGCCGCGCTGGGCTCCTCGCTGCCCATCTCCCCGCCTTGGCAGGCCACCAGCCTGCTGGACACCCGCGGGCATCCCCGGAGCACTCCGGAGGGAGCCAAGCCCAGCCTCCTGGCGCCGTCCCTCCCTCCTCCACAGCCCGGCGCCCTGCCAGCCCCTGGGACCCGGCCTGCCTCCAGCCAGAGGACGCCATCTGCCCGACAGGCTGGCCAGAGGGCCCCGGGGAGAAGGCGCCCGGGCGCCGAAGCCACTGGCCAGGCCGCTTTCCCTGCACCGGGGCGCAGGGGGCAGGCATCGCGTGCCACCCCAAGAGCCTCCAGCTCGGGGATGCAGAGCAGCTGCTGGTGGCGGCCAGAAGAGCCACTGCGGGGTGAGGCCAGCCAGGGGCTCCCACACCTGCTCAGAGTGTGTGCTGCCCCGAAACCCGGAAGAGACCGGGGAGAGCCAATCCCTGCCTTCAGGAAGCTTCTGGTCATGGGAAGATAAGAACATGCCTTACCCCAGCTGCTCAGCCCGCTACAGCCCCCGGCAGCCCTTCGTGTGTGTGTGTCCATACCAGGGCTTGAACCCAGGGCCCTCAAGCTCTCACTTGCCTTTTATGCTCACAGCTGGTGCTCTACCCTTTGAGCCACACCTCCAGTCTGGCTTTTTGTTGATTAATTATCTTGTGTGCTTGGGCTGGCTTTGCACCAAGAGGTTCAGATCTCAGCCTCCTGAGTAGCTAGGATTGCAGCTGGGAGGTGCCAGTCTCGGGCACATCCTTGTTTTTGAAAGGAGAAAACCAAAGTGAGGGGTATGTTGTGAGTGGAGCTTTATCTCCTGTTCTGTCACTCTGGTGCACGCATTGTCCCTGCAAGCTGTACCCACGGACTGTCTGACAGGTGGACAACTTGGTGTTTATGACCCTGAGCGTCCTTTGAGCTCCTCTATGCAGAAGCAAGTAACCCAAGCCTGTATTCCTGCGTGGACATGCAGGCCTAAGGCTTAGGATCATCAGGGCCAAGTCTGGAAGCTACAGTGGTTCCGGACATGAAGCATGCCAACAGAGAGAGAGAGAGAGAGAGAGAGAGAGAGAGAGAGAGAGAAAGAGAGATTGCCCCAAGCAGAAGCTATGAATGCTACTGGTCCAGAACAGAGGCCAAAGCTTTTATAGCATTAGAGGAAACACAGACCAGCGGTCCCAATCACCCTATGGGGAGGGGGGTCAGAAAAAGAGGTGCCACGGGGGAGGGTGGGAGGAGGGAGAACAGGAACAGAATTGTTGTCATCATTGTTGTTTTTTTAAAGGAGCAATGGGAGACACAAAGAATGTTCCCAAGCCCAGCTGAGGAGCCATGGCTGTGCTTGGCTGGGGAAAGGCTTGTTCTTTGCGGTTTGCTGTGGTGACACCGCTTCCCTGAAAGTTCCCCAGGCCTCCCTTGTGGTTCCTTGCCCGAATCTCCAGAGCACCCCATTTGTGGCCCCCTCCCTCCAGAGATTTGCCACTCACCAGGCCCATGCCTGGACACCCACAACACCCACTTTCCTGGGAAGTGTTTCTAGAGGGTTTGATAAGGAGTCTGATGAGTTTCACCCTGGCTTTCTGCTTCCATTGGCCACAGGCCCTTTGAAACCCTCCCAGGACTGCCAGAAGGGCCTCGCTGCAGGGCCTGGCTTGCTCTCCCTTCTTCAAAGGGAGAGAGTGCAGAGGCCAGGGCCCAGAGATCGGAGCGGGAGGTGGGAAGGGAGGTACTCAGCAGCGCACTGGAAGGATGCGATTTTCCCAGGCCATCAGCTGGGTTTTAAAAATGCAAATGGAAGCAGGCTTTTGAAATATGTCTGCTGTAAAGTGGAGCCGGTGGTGGCGGTGGTGGCAGCCGTGGCAGCGGATCGGGGAGCGGGTGTGGAAAGTCATGAGAACGGGCCTCTCCTCCTGGGACTCATCCTCCAGCTCTCCGGCCCTCCCTGGCCATTCTGCCTGCAGGAAACCCGGGAATGCCTGACTCAAAGAGCCCTGATGGGACCTAAGCACCTTCCCGCTGCCCTGCTCACCTCCATACTTGGGAGAGGACCCCGGGTCTCTGTCTGGTGAAAGTGCTTCTTAAGTCTGATTTAAATGCCTCTTGGTGCCAATAAGCTGCGGCTGTCCTTCTCTGCCGTCACAGCTAATTGAAAAGCCTTTCTGTCGTCTCCCCTTTCTTTCTCCTTCTGTCCTCACTCCAACCATGGCAGAGCAGAGCCTCGGAGCTCGTTGCTGATTCCCCCCAGGAAAGCCATCTTTCTGTCCCACTCCATGCCTGCGCGTGACCTTGGGGAGATCACCTGGCTTTGCTCAACCCCAGTGGTCTGATCTTCAAAATGGGGCTAGTGAAAGTACCTTTTTGAGCCGGGTGTGGTGGCTCACGCCTGTAATCCTAGCTATCCAGGAGGCTGAGATCTGAGGATCTCGGTTCAAAGCCAGCCCCGGCAGGAAAGGCTGTGAAATTTTTCGGTCCAATAAACCACCAGAAAACTGGAAGTGGCACTGTGGCTCAAGTGGTAGACCGCTCACCTTGGGCTGAAGAGCTGAGGGACAGCGCCCAGGCCCAGAGTTTAAGCTCCACGGCTGACCAAAAAAAACAAAAAGGACCTTTTTGTTGTTGTTATGTGGTGCCAGAAGTTGAACTCAGGGCCTTGAGCTGGACAGGCTGGTATGCTACGTCTTGAGCTATAGCCTCAGCCATTGCTGCTTTCATCCTTTCTTAAAATAAGGTTTCATGGGCTGGGAAGGTGGTTCAGTGGTAGAGTGCTTACCTTGTATGCATGAGGCCCTGGGTTCGATTCCTCAGCACCACATAAGCAGAAAAAGCTGGAAGTGGTGTTGTGGCTCAAGTGGTAGAGCGCTAGCCTTGAGCAGAAGAGCTAAGGGACAACGCCCAGGCCCAGAGTTCAGGCCCCATGACCAACAAAAAATAAAATAAGGTTTCACATGTTTTGCCCAAGGTAGTCTCCGGACATCTCTCTTATTTACATTTCTTGCCATACCTGGGTTGAAAGATGTGAACTATCACGCTTTGCTATTGGTTGAGATGGGGCGGGGGTGGGGGTGGGGGGAGGGGGCTTGCTAACTTTTTAACTGGGCTAGCAATCTCTGCATCCTCACAAGCCGAGATTATAGCCATGAGCCACTGTGCTTGGTAATTGGTTAAGGAGGGGTCCTGCTAACTTTTGTGGGGGCACCAGTACTGGGGTCCTCACACTTTCCAGCCAGGTGCTCTATTATTCAGCCATGCCTCCAGCCCTACTTTTCACCAATTTTTTTTGTCGGTTGTGGGGTTTGAACTCTGGGCCTGGGTGCTGTCCCTCAGCTCTTCAGCTCAAGGCTAGTGCTCTACCACTTGAGCTACAGCGCCACTTCCGGTTTCTGAGTGGTTTATTGGAGATAAGAGTCTCACGGTCTCTCCTGTCCAGGCTGGCTTTGAACTGTGATCCTCAGATCTCAGCCTCCTGAGTAGCTGGGATTACAGGCATGAGCCACCGTCGCCCGGCACCGATTATTTTTGAGATAAGGTTCTTATTTCCTACCCTGGTGCACCGGAACTTTGATCCACCTATTTTAGGAAGCCTCAAATAGTCACACAGAGGTCAGGCATGTGCTGCATCACCCTGCTTCCCTCTGTTGAGATGGAGTCTGAGGAACTTTGCTGCCTGAGCCGGCTTAGAATCTCAGTCCAGCCGTTCTCAGATTCCCACAGGGCTTGTGCCTAGGAGCTCATGCCACAGAGCCTAGCTACTGGCTGACAAGAGGTCTTAAAAGCTCTTCTGCCCAGGCTGGCCTCAAACCAGGATCCTTCTATCATCATCAGCCTCTAAATGGTTAGGCTTATCAATGTGAGCCATTTGTGCTAAGGGTCTTGCTAACTTTTTGCCAAGGCTGGGCTTAGAACACAGCAATCCTCCCAATCTCTACCTCCTGAGTAGCTGGGATTACAGGTAGGAGCTACCAGGCTTGGCAAAAGAACCAATGTAATAGGTTGCGCTTGCAAGGAGGTTATTAAATGAGATAGTCTGTGTGGGAAAAGTAGCATTTTAATACACCGCACAGCACACATGAAGCTTTGAATAGACACTGGCAATGTCTTTGTATCACCACCTGCTGGGCAGGCTCTGACCATTCTACCTCTCTCTTCTTTGCCCCTCTGGTGAAAAGGAGGGGGGGATTGTGTGCAAACCAAGTTCTCCCACCAGATGGCTGAGCAGCTGAGGGCTGAGCATATGGGGAGGGTTGGAGTGTTTATCTTTAAAAATACGGTAGATGAAGACATTGTCCCAGCATTGTGGAATGGAATAAATACATGTGTAAGTAGTTTCCTCCTCAATCTGCTGAAACTCTGTCTTTTAGGAATCTGAGCTTGATATGTGTGTGTGTGTGTGTGTGTGTGTGTGTTATTATCTGTATTATCTTGGGGGAGCCATTTTGGTCCCCTGAACCTCAGTTTCCTCTCGTAGAAGTGGTGAGGACCTCAATCTCTCTCAGCAGGATGGATGCATTTATAAGTTGCAGTTTGAAAACTAGGTCTATAAAGAGTTATAATTGCATGTAGTCAGATATATGGGAAGATGGCAAATTCTGCGTCTGTGATTTTTTAGGATGCTTGCACTTCATGAGACATTAAGCATGTAAAAGAGCTCAAGAAATATGTACAAATTCATAGCAGATGCATTGCTGACTTGAAGCTGGGCACCACTGCCTCACTTCTGCAATCCTAGCTACTCAGGAGGCTGAGATCTGAGGATCATGATTCAAAGCCAGCCTGGGCAGGAAAGTCCGTGAGACTCTTAGCTCCAATGAATCACCTGAAAACCAGAAGTGTTGCTGTGGCTCAAGTGGTAGAGCACTTGCCTTGAGCTGAAGAGCCGAGGGATAGCGCCCAGGCCCAGAGTTCAAGCCCTATGACTGACAAAAAAGAAGGAGGAGGAGGAGGAGAGCAGAATGAGAGGTGTCAGAGACGGCCGGGCTGGGGTACAGTGTTTCAGACAGGACCTGCAGGAGGCTTAGCAGATGGACAGTCCTCCCCCACCCCCGCCTCCCCCAGAACTTCGCAAGCAGCCGTGCCTAGCACTCCTTTCCCAGCCTTGCCTGCCTCCTCCGAAGAAGCAGGCAGCCGGTGCCAGGGCGAATGTGATCCAAGTTATTAATTGCCTGCAACAATTAGCCCCAGCGCCTGGGCCTGCAGACGCCGAGGCTCGGAAAGTAGAAGCCAATTACAGTCTCATCAATATTCACGTGTCTGTATAATCTCCCAACAAGATGGCCCCTGCCCCCATCCATGTTTCCAGCGGCCTTTGCTCCCACCCTGACACCTGCGGAAGATCAAATCTCGCTGAGGTCTTCAGACCCAGGGGCCAGTTCACGGCCCTGGCCGGGGAGGCCGGGACTCTGGACAATGTGGCCTGGGCCAAGGGCTGTCCCTTGCGGGGCAGAGCTCATTGCCTCCAGCTGAGGATATACCAGGATTCCTGCAGGGTTCTAACTGCGATGACTGGCTTGAAAAGAGGGTCAGAAATGACCCTAAAAGTTCTAGTTTTGGTTTGGTTTTTGGTCAGTTGTGGGGCTTGAACTCAGGGCCTGGGCACTGTCCCTGAGCTGCTTTTGCTCAAGGCTTGCACTCTCTCATTCTGAGCCATAGCACCAGCTCCAGTTTTCTGGTGGTTCATTGGAGATAAGAGTCTCACAGATTTTCCTGTCCAGGCTGGCTTTGAACTGTGATCCTCAGATCTCAACCTCCGGAGTAGCTAGGGTGACAGGCATGAGCCACTGGTGCCTGGCTCAAAGTTCTAGTTTTAATTCCAGCTCATCACATACTAGCTTTGTGGTTTTGAGAAAATGGCATCTCTGGTCTCCTTTCTACTCTTTTCCTCTCCCCTTTCCTCCCCTTCCCTTTCCTCTCCTCCTTTTTTCTTTCCCCTCCCCTTCCCTTCCTTTTCCTTTCCTTCCCCTCCCCTCTCCCGCCCCTGATCTCTCGTCCCTTTTTTCTTGTTGGCAGGGGCTCTGCCACTTGAGACGAACTCCCAAACCTTTGCTTTTGCTTTTCCAGTAGTGTCTTATGTTTATTCGTCGATCCTCTTTGACTGGTCTCCTCCTCTTTATGTGTCCCACATAACTAGAATGGCAGGTGTAAACCACCATGGCTGGTTTGTTGGTTGCCACAGGGTTTAGATACACCTTTTGCCTGGGCTCACCTCAAGCCATGAACCTCCTGGTCTAAACTTCCCAAGTAGCTGGGATTACAGGTGTGGGCCACCAGGCCCAAATCTGGGCTTGTTTCTTTATCTGTAAACTTGGAACCACGCCCCCTCCCCCGGGAGGAGCATGCCAAGAAATGCAGCTGGTGATGCCCTTAGAACAAGAAGCCAGAACAACCGTGCTTGTGTTTTGTCCAGAGAACAAAAAGGAGAAGATCTGAATGGCATCCATGCCTTTGAGAGAAGTGTGGGGCGATGGGGAAGGAGATGCAGTTAGATCTGGATGTTGGCCCTGGATTTGTTTTAACTTGCTCTGTGACTCTAGTGCCTTTCTCTCTCTGGCCTCTCCTTCCTACTTGTCATTTGAAGACAGCATAGATGGACTCAGAGCCCAGCGGCTGGGATTTCTCTGGAGACAGTGAGATGATGAGTTTGGAACGAGGCAGAGGCCACGGTGTCTGCAAAGGAATACGTGGCAGAGGTGGCTGAAAGAACAGAGCACCGCGGGACCGGCACGGAAGCAGTTAAGCCGCGGCCATACATCTGCTGGCTCTGCAGCAGAGAAAAGAAAGCGCATAGCTTTTCTCAAGACAGAAAAGAAATCATCTCCTGCTCCCAGCTCCTGGGAGAGGCTGGGAGAGCGCGGGCAGCTTCTGCTTCCCTCTGGGCTCTTCAGGACCCTGGACAGCGGCCAGTGCTGGCTGTGGGTAGGCGAGGGCTGGGGCTAGGCCGGGGCTCCTAGGCTCCTTGGGGGTGGTGTGTGATATCGGGGCGAATGATACTGTGCAGGGACCATGTTCAGAAGTTGCAATTCTGTCAGGCACCAGGGGCTCACGCCTGTCATCCTCTCCACACAGGAGGCTGAGATCTGAGGCTCCCGGTTCAAAGTCAGTCCAGACAGGAAAACCTGTGACACTCTTATCGCCAATGAACCAGCAAAAAGTTGGAAGTGGTGGTGTGGCTCAAGCGGTAGGGTGCTAGCCTCGAGTGAAAAAAAAAAGCGTTTCTTGGGTAGGGATCTGGTAGAGTGCCCATCTCCTCTCCTCTTCCCCAGGGATCCCCAGGGATCCTGACACATCATGTGTACAAATCCCCCCCCAGTCCTGTTCCCCCCCCCCGCCCCTGCCTTGCCCTTTTGTTCCCTCTGGGCTCCGCTTCCTGGCACACGTCGGCCAGCGATCTCATAGCCGAGTCAGCCTGGCGGGCCTAGTGGCACCACGAACCCAGCCTGCTTTGACCCTGACCCAGCCAGGCCCGTCCTGGGCTGCTGCAGTGACAGCAAGCAAGAGCTTTCCTGGCATTTCCCCAGTTAAGAATCTCTGGCTTGGATGGGCTGTGCGGTGCCGGCTCCGGCTCCTGAACCTCTTGTGTGGGCAGAGGGGGAGCGTCCTATGTCAAGCACAGCCAGGGCTCCTGAGCGGAACAGAGGCCTGGCGGGCAGATATTAGGGCTTTGGCACTTCAAATTCCTTTCAGGCAGCAAAGATGCTATGGACAATGCCTGCCACCATCGTTAATGGCTATCCAGAGTCAGGCCCGAGCTGACAGACCACCCCATTTCAACTCACAGCCTTCCATGAAGGGAGTTTCCTCCTCCTCCTCCTCCTCATTTCCAGAGGGGGAGACGAGGCTCAGAGAGTACCAAGTTGCTTCAGGTCACCCCCCAGGCCAACCCAGGCTGTTTGATTCTACTGCCCATGTTCCGCATTGCATGTTCATCCCCAGTTGACAGATGGCAGCCCTGGGTGAGAGAGCTTAGGAGTCATGGAGATTGCCAGCGACGGGGTGGATTTGAACCCAGGGCACAGTCCCCTCGCTGGGTGTCCCCTCCCAGGGCTCCTGACAGTGGTGGCACTCAGGAACCATCCAAAGTCATACCCACGATGACCTGAGTTCAGATTCGGGCTTGGAAGGACTGCATCCATCATACCTTGCAGCTCGAGGTGTGGGGCCAGGGCAGCTGAGAAATCCCACTGCAGGGACACGCCCCCGGTGCGTATTTCCACTCATTCCTCACCTCCCTTTTCACAGACAGTGAGGGATGGCGAGGCTCTGGGAAGGTGACTGGGTTGGTGCTCATTGGCCATTCTTCTCCCCCCACCCCCCTCCACCAGCCTCATTCTGTATCTGGGCACGTGGGGGGACAGCTGCTCTTCCTGGCAAGCAAAGCCACATCTGGCAGATGTGCAGACGGGATGCAGAGGAATGCGTGAGTGGTCTTAATGAAGGCGTGGAGGAGCCGCCCAGGCCTGCGGGGCTGGCTTTGCTTTGGATGGCTGGGCTGCTGGTCCATCCTCTTCCTCCCCTTCTTCATCTTCATCTCTCTCCTCGTCCTCCTCATCCCACTTTTCCCCCTTTCTCCTTGTCTTCTCCCTCTTCCCTCTTCTCTTTCAACCCTCTTTTTTTTTTCTTTGTGCCAGCTTGAACTCAGGGCCTGGGCGCTGTCCCTGAGCTTCTCTTGCTCAAGGCTAGCACTCTACCACTTGAGCCACAGCACCACTTCTGGACTTTTCTATTTATGGGGTACTGAGGAATTGAACCCAGAGCTTCATGCATGCTAGACAAGCACTCTACCATCAAGCCACCTTCCCAGCCCCTCCTATAGCTTTCTTTACTCAAGGCTAGCATTCTACCGTATGAGCCACAGCTCCACTTCAGGCTTTTTGATGGTTAACTGCAGCTAGGAGTCTCACAGACTCTCCTTCCCAGGCTGGCTTTGATCCTCAGATCTTGGCCTCTTGAATAGCTAGGATTATAGGCAAGAGCCACCAGTGCCTGGCTCCCAACCCACCTTCTTGTTTTCTTTCTGCCTCTCTCTGACTCCTGAACTCCTTGGATTCACTTCCTTTTCAGCTCTCCCTTCCCTCCATGATGAAGACCACAGTAAACATTTATTGAGCACTTACTATGAGATAAGCCTCATGCCAGACATTTTACATGCGTCATCTTCTTTAATTTTCACAACCACCCTTGGAGAATAATCCTGATTATTGTGACAGGCAGGGAAAACGAATGTCAGAGAGATCAGAGTGTGCAGTGCCCAGCAGGCCCACCAGCAGTGCCCACCATATGAGGTGAGCAAAGCCAGGGGTAGCGCATCCATTCCCTTTGGTGTCGATACTAGGGCTCTAATTCAGGGCCTGAATACTGTCTCTTACCCTTGTTTTGCTCATGGCTTTATCACTTGAGCCACACCTCCAGCTTTTTGCTGGTTAATTGGAGATAGAGTCTCTTAAACCTTCCTGACTAGACTGGCTTTGAACCTTGATCCTCTGATCTCAGCCTCCTTAGTAGCTAGGATTACAGATGGGAGCCACTAACACCTGGCTTTGCCAGCATTTTCAACCCACAAACAACTAAGGCGTGTGCAGGGCGTGTGGTTAAGAGCGCGGGGCCTGGCGCAGGCGGACTGAAGCGAATTTATGGCTGTTGCTTCTTGACCGGGTGATGTGGGTCAGCCAAGTTGCTTGGCTGCCTCTGAGCCTGCGTCGCTCCCCTGCAAAGTGGAAAGCAGCTCTGCCTGAGGACATGGCTGCTGCTGGGGGCAGCGGCCAGTCCTGTAATCCCGACACTCGGAGGGCTGAGGCAGGAGGATCGTGAGTTCAAAGACAGCCTGAGCCATATAATGAGAGCCTTGGTCTAAACAGATAAGAGGGGTTGTGAAGGCTGAATAAGAGCCTGTGTGGTGTAGCTGGGGTGTGACAGTGGTTTTAGTCACATTTGGGGGAGGGTCCACCCTCTATTCCCAGGGGTGGTTCCTCCTCTCTAGGCATCTTGGGTAGGATTTACCCAGCAAGACAATAGCTGACATATTTTTAATGGACCCATGTCTGGTATATGAATTGCTCTTATGACTACGTATCAAGCACGCGCTGTCAGAGGACAGGCTCTGGGACCAAATCCTGGCTGTGCTGTGACCTAGCCATGTGACCAGGAGAAAGTCACCTGTAAAAGGCGTTCACAGCAGCTGCTGCTTCCTGAGGCTGAGGCGTGGGGGGAGAGAAGAGAGGGATGTCAGCTATTACTACACTTAGTCTCCCCCCAAGGACTTCCTAGAGAGGGTGCTGCCGTCCTTGTTTTCTAGGAGAGAGGACCGAGAGGTTAAGTCTCCAGTCCAAGGTCACACAGCCAATAAATAGCAGAGCCATTCGAACCCAGGATTTGAATCCAGCTCTGATGGATTCCAGGCCTGTGTGTTTCCCACACAGGTAAGGTAGGAGGAGGGGGGCGGGAGGAGGATGGCGTTCGTGGGCCCCTCGGCGACTCAAGAGAGCCCATCTTTGCATCCTCTTGCTCTTGTCTGGACGCTCACCCTTTCCTGCTGTGCTGTTTGTTTCAGGAATCCTCTTTGCTGACCTCCAGCGGCCCCTGGGGGCTTCCAGACCCACAGCTCACCACTCTGTGGGTCCCAGGGCACAGGGGCCTACAGAAGCCCTGAACCTAGGCACTGACCCCCTCAATAGGCCTGGGACAGGGACTTGTGGGGGGGGAGATATCCAGGAGAGCTGCTAGGACAGCCCCCTCCCCCCCACCATCCTGTAGCCAGGGAAGGGCCTGCTGCTCCAGGGGTGTCATGTGTTCAAATCCCCCCCTCCCCCCACAGCAGGACACGGCCCCACTACTTGGGACACAACACACATTTCCTCCCCCACCACCTCCCAACCCCCAGCATCCTGCCTAAATGTCCGGCCCTGCACATGCCCACCTCCAGCCCCCCCCCCCCCCCCCCCAGCCTGGAGCACCCTCCCCTTCTGCTCCGCAGCAGATAGGATCCTGTGGAGATTCCCCCATCCTGCACCCCAGCCTTCATTGCGTGCGCTCTCTCTCTCTCCTCCTGGCCCCTGAAACAATTTCACACATCTATTTCTGTGTCTGCCACAGCCTGGCTGGCGCTCCGCATGGAGGCTGCGGTGTGAGCGTGAGTGAGTGTGAAGGCACGCCACGGCTCCCCAGGGACCACTTCCCCGGGCGAGGGTGCGCACAGCGGGACTGACTGACAGACAGCTGGGATGCCGGACCCTCGGCTGCCCCAGGCCTGAGGTCAAGGCCAGGCCTTGTTTTCTAGCGGCAGGACAATGGAAGTTGGTTGGTTGCTTTCCCCTCCTAGGTTTGTGGGGCTTGAACTCAGGGTCAGAGTTTCCTGTCCCCCAGCTTCCTCCCCTCAGGGTGGCGCTCTACCATTTTCAGCCACGGCACCACTTTCAGTTTCTGAGTGGTTTATTGGAGATAAGAGTCTCACGGACTTTCCTGCCTGGGCTGGCTTTGAACCGCGATCCTCAGATCTCAGCCTCCTGAGTAGCTAGGATTACAGGCGTGAGCCACCAGCGCCCGGCTCATAATGGAAGTGTTTTAAGGAATGATTTTCACATGGTCACATGGTTCTTGGGGACACCGCAGGACCTGGGGTCCTGATCCCCACCCTGTGACACCCCAATACCCCCGGTGAAGAGCTGGGAAGACACATATCGGAACCTCCTCCATCTGAAAGTTAGCCAGGGCTGGGTTCCAGAAATCAGAGCCGAGAAGAAAGGTGGGGCGAAGCCTCTGCCTGAGGGGAACAGCTCTGGGGGACGCGGTGTGTGGGCTGTGTGAGCGGGGAGGCTTGCCATCAGCCTCACTTTCTTCTAGTTGTGATGGTTGCCACAAGTCTGCACATTTGGGGGGGTCTTCAGAGCTCAGCAGTTCTCTGATTCAGAGAGAAGCACACGGGACTCAGCCTAAGCCAACCTGACTGTTTCCTTAGCTCCTTGGCCGCAGCAAGCAATAGGTTCAATGTTGGCCTCTTGGCAAATAGACCTCACTAATTCAGCCCTCCAGGTTTTGTCAAATTGCTGTGAGAGAGACCATTTTTCCTGCTGGACTTGACCTGAGAGGATGTAGGCTTTTTATGAGCAGCAAATCGACCATCAGGGTATAACATTAGTTTCCAGAATGAAATCACTGCGGACTGAGGAACAGAGCGAGGCAGCAATCCATTGCTCCTGGATCTAGCTATGCCTGAAGGCTCCATTTACTTTTGAACTTTTCCATGGCAACGAGGCCAGGCAGAATACATTTTCTGTCACTCACAATAGAAAGGGTCCTAATTAAAGAAACTTTAAAAATCCTATGGGCCACCAGGAGCAACGGCAGTAAAGAAGCTAGGCCACCCACACAAGGATGCCCGGAGGGAAAGGTGGGCAGCGAGTTTGCCCCTTGAAGGGCTGCACTGGGCTGGCTAGGAAAGGCTGGTCCAGACCAGACTCTGCCAAGCCAGGCACCTGGCCCAGCAAGCCAGCCTGCAGGTTGGCATCAGTGCTGCTCTTGCTTGCTGACCTTTCTGAGCAGCTATTCAGGATGGACAATGGAGGCTCACACCTTCTCTGGCTTCCCTACCTGCGGTCTTCAGAGGTGTCAGGCTGACCTGGCTCCCGGGCCACTTCTTCGTGCCAAAGCCGGGGCTGCCGCTGGCTCAGCTCCTTCTAAACTCCTGCCAGGCCTCCCCTCTCCCATCAGCCTTCACGTTGCTGCTGGCCTGACTGCTGTTTCTCAGAGGACAAATAATTCCAGTCCTGAATGGAAGCTCCCCGATGTAAGAGACCTGAGTCCCACTGCCTCTTGGCCTACCTTGGTCTATCTTGGTCTCTGCTCATCTATTTAGAAACCGGAGGCTGGGTGTCAGTAGCTCACGCCTGTAATCCTAGTTACTCAGGAGGCTGAGATTTGAGGGTCAGTTTGAAGCCATCGGAGGCAGAAAAGCCCATGGGACTTATCTCCAAGGAACCACCGAAAAGCTGGAGGTGGAGTTAGAGGTCAAGTGGACTGCCAGCCTTGAGTGAAAAAGCTAAAAGATAAAAAGCACCAGCCCTGAGTTCAAGCCCCAGTACCAGCAACACACATATACGCACACCTTAAAAAATATACTGGAGGTCACCCCAATACTGATATAGCTCTCTATCTGTCTCTACCTCCATTCCATGGGTAAATAAACCAAGGCTCTGGGCAGTCAGAACTCTAGCCATCCTGCAGCCTCCTTTTAATCAACACCAGCGGAGAGCTTTTACCTCTTGCCAGGCACTGAGCTAGGCTGGGAGGACATTGGGGATTAAAACAAGGCCGGCGACTCCCAAGGTCACCCCCTTGCACACAGTAGGTACTCAATCAATGCATGGATTTCTCTTAGAAATCATTGGCCGAAGGACGAGAGATTTCGAGGGAGACAACAGGAGAGAGGGAGGTGTCCATTTCCAGGCTCCAGGCTGAGTTTGCAGACCAACAAGCAAACAAAAATATCTATCTTATGTGACGGTGTTTGCTAAAGACTAGAATGGAGATGAAGGGAATGGGCGCCAGGGCTGGTGTGCCTGGCTCCCGGAGCCTGCAGGGAGGGCGGTGAGTGGGCAGTGAGCTCCAGAGTGATCTCTGCATCCCCCAATCAGGGCCCAGGGTGGGCGGGACCTCCACCTTCAAGGCAGGAACCCTGGGACTGGGGACCAAGTCTGAGTTCCCTGCATGGAGAACCAGTGCCAGTGTGCCAGTGCCAATGGTGAGACAGCACCACTTTTCCTCTGGAGCTGGCTTCTCAGAGTGCTACAGGCAGCCTGGGTAGCACCCGGACATTTGCTTTTCAGTACAGCCTTCTGGGCCCATTGAGGGTCTATTGAGTATGAATCTGTATTTTTAGATAGATTTCTCCCCTCTCTCAACCCTGTTAGAATCAGCCAGGGTTCTTTTGCTCAAGGCTAGCACTCTACCACTTGAGCCACAGCACCACTTCTGGCTTTTTCTGTGTATGTGGTACTGAGGGATTGAACCTAGGGCTTTTTTTTTTTTTGCCGTCAGTCATGGGCCTTGAACTCTGGGCCTGAGCGCTGTCCCTCAGCTCTTCAGCTCAAGGCAAGTGCTCTACCACTTGAGCTACAGCGCCACTTCCGGTTTTCTAGTGGTTTATTGGAGATAAGAGTTTCACGGACTTTCTTGCCCAGGCCGGCTTTGAACCAGGATCCTCAGATCTCAGCCTCCTGAGTAGCTAGGATTACAGGCGTGAGCCACGGTGCCCAGCTCTGAACCTAGGGCTTCAAGCATGCTAGGTAAGCACTCTACCCCTAAGCCACCTTCCCAGCCCCGAGGAAATAGAGCTACAGTTCAAAATGATAGAGCTCTAGCCTTGAGAGAAAGAGCTCAGGAATAGAGGCTCTGAGTTCAAGCCCATGACCGACAAAACAAACAAACATTCAGATGCTTGATTTCCCCATGAGATTCTTTTGTAGTTCCACAGCTCCCTCTGACCGTGTAGTCCGGGGCCTTCTCTCTTCTCCTTCTCCTCTTAGGAGTGGGGAGAAGCTGATTCAACTAGAGAATGGGGAGAAATGTCAGGGGGCAGGTGGTTTCCCCCGCAAATCTCTGCACTGTAACCCCCTCCTCTAATGGGGTCATCAAAGCCAGCAGCTGGGGATGCCCCAGGCACCTTGCGGGAGGGGCCACTTCCAGCCTGCCCCTGCGGTGTCACACGCCACCCAGCCAGCCAGCGGGACTGTGATCCTGGGAACCAAAAACCATCCAGTCTCAAGCCGCAAGCTCCAAGCAAGGCAGATGTTCAAGACAAACGGACTAATCTGAATGATCAAATGAAGTGTGTGTCAAGTGGTGTCTCCCGCTCCGCAGCCCAATGGTGCACTGGCTGACTTCTCTCTTGTCTATCTGCCTTGAGAGCCTGGCCCTGGCCCTCGCATGGACTGAAAGCTGCCAGGGTGGCCTGCAGGGCTTGTCCATCCTGGCCCCTTCCCAGGGAAGCGGTGCGGAGGCGATGGGGGCCAGCTGCAGAGGGCAGCCGACCAGTGGCCACCAGCGCCCAGTAAACAAGCAGGTTAGAGAAGTGGTAATTGCGATGGATGACTGATCCGCTCCCTGGGGCCAGGATTAGCGGTTTGCAGGCTGATAATTGTGTGCAGACATCAGGTCAAGTTCAAGGGCAAGGAGAGGTAGCCTCTCCGAACTTGCCTGCCTGCTCCCTTTTGGTTTTGTTCAGCCCAGCAAGGGAGGAGGGCTGAGCTCCTTCCATCTGTATTGGTTATGCACCCACTGTGCGTGCGCAAGCACCTACTGTGTGCACAGCCTCAGGGGAGATGCAGGGAGACCCTGAAGATCCTGCTCTTGGGGGAAGGAAAGGGAGAGATGTACTGGGGAACACTGGACCTGGCTGTACACCACCAGGCCAGTGTTTGAGCCATGTGCCTGGTAGGTTGCCTAGTGGGTTCCTGAAAGGGTTGAACAGGGATGGAATGCAGCGTGGTGAGCCTACCTGAGTGAGCCCTGCTCACAGTCCCCCCGGCAGCTCCAGCTTCCAGCCTTTGCTTCCCTCCTCTGGAGTCCCAGGCTCTCCTCCTCCAGCAAGTCCAGCCCCAGTGTGTCTAGCGATCATGTCCTGTGCAAGTAAAGCCTTGCGTCCCACCCCCTCCGACTGACCCACACTGGCTGGCATTTCTGGGGACAGAAGAGCAATTGGAGGAGGGGCTTCCACCATCCCCTGGGAATTCACGTGCACATTTACCCTTCAGATCTCCTTCCCACTTTGCAAAATAATGACCTAAACAGATTGCACGGGAAGGAGAGCTCCTGGATTATGGAGCCCTGATTCTAAATGGCTGTTTATCCGTGGTTTCTCTTGGTTCGTTCTTTTTTTTTTTTTTTTAAAGTTTGGATTTAAATGAGTTCCATGCAAAGGAAGTGAACGGTGAGCACCTCCCGCTTGGCGGACAGCACCGAGCAGCAGGAGGGAGGAGGCCTCCTGCTAGTCTTCCCTACCACATACAGGAGGAAGAATGAACTCAGAGAGCTCGAGCAAGCAGGCCAACGCCTCGCAGCTGATGGGTTGGCTGTCGATCCAAAGCCCCGTCCTCTGCTGAGTTAGTCCTCTTGTACAACCTCCCTGGGAGCCTTGCTAAGTGGCTGTCCAAGAGACACTCTTCTCTCCAACTGACCACTAAAAAGCTGTAAGTGGAGCTGTGGCTCAAGTGGGAGAGCACCAGCCTCCCGCAAAAAACTAAGGGACAGCGCACAGGCCCTGAGCTGAAACCCCAGTACTGAAAAAAGAGCGACATAGGACCCGGAGAGAATGATGCCTTCCATATCACACAGCTGTAGACAGTAGATCCAGGGTTAGCCGCCACGCCTGGAGACACCAGAGGCGGCCAGGCATTCAGGCACAAAGAGGCTCTGAGCAAAGGCAGGGGGCTGGGAAGGTGGCTGAGCGGTGGAGCGCTCGCCTGGCATGCAGTGAAGCCCTGGGTTCGATTCCTCAGCACCACATACACAGAAAAAGCCAGAAGAGGTGCTGTGGTTCAAGTGGTAGAGTGCTAGCCTTGAGCACAGAGACGCTCAGGGACAGCACCCAGGCCCTGAGTTCAAGCCCCAAGATTGGTTAAAAAAAAAAAAAAGAAGGAAGAAAGGAAAGAAGGAAGGAAAGAAGGAAGGAAGGAAGGAAGGAAAGAAGGAAGAAAGCAAGCTAGGAGTTGACTGCTCTCTGCTCCAAGGCTAGGGGCATGAGCCGGAAGGGTCTGGCCAGTGAGTTCTGGAAGGCCCCACATCACCCCGTGCTCAGGGCACCTCTGGGACCACCCTGCCACCTGCCTGGGACAGGCCACGCCACTTCCTGCCAGACCCTCCCTCCTGCCCCCACACCAGGCTCCAGCTTTGCTTCACAGCCAAGATATACAACTGGCCTTGGGCAGGTGACAGGTCTGGCTGATCCGGCATGAATCATGTTGATCACAAACAGGAAACAAAAAAGAAAAAAAAAAGAAAAGGAAGAGGGAACAAGGCCCAGGAAGAGGAGGTAGCGGGGGGGGGGGTGGATGGGAGTGGGGGGGCACCCAGGCGATGCCCACTGAAAGACTATTAATTTCCTGATGCTTGCTCCAACACACAGCAGCCCGGCGCTCGGCGAGGTTTATCTACACGGCTCAGCTGGAAAGCAGGCTGTGTGCCAGCTGCTTGGGGGTGTCGGAGACTTGCCAACCCCAGGATGGGGGCAGAGGGGGTGCTCAGAACAGCTTCCGGCCCATCCATTCCTCCAGCGAACGTCTGGCTTTCAGTACCGTCCATGGGTGAAATTGGGTTCCATTCTGGCTTCCTGCCCAGGACACGTCACCCCTGTTCCTGCCCCCCCCCGCCCCAGCCAAGGAGCTGGGGGAGGGCAGATGGTGGAAGCCCAGGTTGAGCTTTGTGAGCAGTCTTGTATCGCCAGCACTGTGTTCAGAGGTAACCTGTTCTCTAACAAGTGTCTCCGTTTCCTGAGGCTGCTACTGCCCATTCACACCCGCCAAGACTTTATTCTATTACCTTCTGGAGGCTGCCATTCTCAAGTCAAGGTGTTGACAGGGTTGGTTCCTGCGGGAGGCTCGGGGTGGAATCTGGGCAAAGGTCCCTCTAGCTTCTGCCAGTGACGTCCTCGTGTCCCCTGGCTGGATCCGCTGTCTCATGGCGCGCTGTCTGTGCGTCTGCGTGTCGACATTCCCCTCTTCTAAGGCCTCCTGATCACTGAATCAGGGCCATCCTACTGGGCCAGTCCGTCTTAATTTGATCCCATCCACAAAGATCCGATTTGCAAACCCAGCCCTGTTCACAGGTCTGGGAGCGTGGCCTAGAACTCCATGCATCTGTCTAGGGAGACAAAATTCAACCCCCAATCAACAGTTCATTATGGCTGACCAACAGCCCAGTGACACCCAGAACTCGGCTACATGCTGCATGGAGCTCTCTGATTAGGTGTTCACGACCCATAGTCTCTGCTAGGTCCCCATTTGATTGAATTTACACAGACCTGTAGCTCAAATCCAGGCCCAGACTCAGGAAGACCTTCCACAGGATCAGTCTCACTGTGGGAGCACTGGAGAGCATGCAGTGGGCACCTTGATGCAAAGGGAGAGATGGGGGGCTTCTTGGAGGTGCTGTAATGGGAGGAGAAGAAAGATCTGGAAGGCAACTGTGTAAAGAGAGACAGAAGCTCAGAGAAGGGCAGGGGCGAGGTTGCGGTGTTAAAGGCCGGTGTGTGTGAGCCAGCCCGGGCTCCCTAAAGTGACACTTAGAAAAATGAAGGACCAGAGCTGCAGGTGTTGCCCGGCCCCTCTCCCTCCCCCAGCAGGTGCCTTATCTGAAGCCAGCAGGGTCCTGGTGACCTTGGCCAGCCCACCAAAAGTCCTGGATGTGGGGGTCACTCTAACCGGGATGGGGCTCGACTTTTACATTTCCTAGCTGTGCAGCCTCAGGCACTTTCTTCACCTCTCTGAGCCACTCATTGCCACTAAACAGGATCGGCTAAGATGGTTTGAAAGCTAGAAGACCCTTAGGAAATGCAACCACCCCTTCTAGATAAACCCGCCTTCCCCAACTCCCACCACCCCCCTCGCATCCCCCCTTCTCCAGCCCAACCTTGCTGCACCAGCTGCAGCGCTTTTCTGAATGAGCCAAGTTCCTTTGCACCCCTGGGCCTTCCCAGCGCATGCATAAAAGGGAGGAGCTTGGGGAGGAGAGCCAATCATCGGAGCTAACTTCAGAGCCAGGATCTGGGTCCCTGCCAACCGTTTGACTTCCCAGGGGCATGCCGGGCCGCGGGGCCAGTCCTTGTCCCTCCAGCGGCGTGCTGGGGGTCCGCCAGCACCCACGCTCCAGGTCCCACTGTGGTCACCCCTCTTTTAACAGGACAGTTCTGACCTCTGTCCTTCCCTCTCCATGTCCTTCTTTTGTGATCAGCCTCTGGGCCTGAGCTCCTACAAGACAGCAGAGGCCCTTTGTGTTTTAACCTGTGAACGCTGGGTCCCATGTGAGATCAAACATTTGTCAATGAGGCCAGGCCCGGAGTGAGCGAGTGGAGTGGCGCCCCCACCCACCATCTCCAGCCACTCCTCAGGGCCGTGGGGCCTTGCTCTGCGTGCTTCAGAACACGCAGGCCTGGGGGACAGGGCGGGGGGGGAGAGGAAGGCCCCGGACCTGCGGTGTGGGGGGCCAGCTCGGTCAGCTCAGAGCGCTGCAGTCCTGCGGTTACTTCCCACCTCCTCTGGCAGCCAACATGGTGGGAGACAGACCGGCCATTGCTGGAAGGGGACCTGTGTGATCCTGGGGGGGGGACCTTACCAAGCGAAGGGATTAGCAAGGCCCCCTGGTCTCCACCCCAGAGGCCCCCACTGGGCAGTCCTCCATCTTTCACTGTCTGATACTTAAGGAAATTAAGGTCAGGTCTGGCGGCTAAATATTTGTCTAAGCTGAACCGAAAATGGTGCCGAAGAAGAAGGAGGCCTTCAATTTTATGAGCAAATAACTCATCTGAGGGAGAGTGGGCGGGAGCGGAGGAGGAGGCTGGGAGGGCTGGGGAGAGGGGGCGGAGTTGTTTAGAGGAGAAAATGCCTACCAAAGGCGGAGAGGGGGGTCCTATTCCCCCCCTTAAAAATAAATCTTTTTGTTAGCATAAATTAACTGTACACAGGGCGATATTTTCATGCACAGGACACATTGATTAAGTCCACCCCAACTATAAAACCCCCACCTTCCCCTTTCTGTCTGGTTATCTACCTAATCTATCATCTAATCTATCTATCTATCTATCTATCTATCTATCTATCTATCTATCTATCTATCTATCTATCTATCTATCTATCCATCCATCCGTGGAGTCCTGGGGCTTGAATTCGGAGCCTAGACGCTGTCCCTGAACTTTTTTTCTCAAGGCTAGCTCTCTACCACTTGAGCCACAGCTCTACTTCCAGCTTTTTGCTAGCTCATGATCCTTAAATCTCATCTTCCTTAGAAGCTAGGATTACAGGCCGAGGCACTGGCTGACTCCCCTTCTCTTGAAGGTGTGGTCTCTGCCCCTTGCTCTAGAGGTGGAAGCTCAGGGCTGATCTCTGGTAAACTTCTGCCCTTCTCTCCCGGATTCTGAGCAGGCAGCTCCACGGACAGCTGCACCTCAGGACCCCAGCCCCGCACTCAACTGGCCCCAAGTCTGTATCCTGGCGAAGGTGCATGCAGCTGTGTGGCTTTGGAGTCTCTCTGTTTTCCGGTCCGTACAGTGGGTTGAGTTCTGCAGTGCTTTGCGGTGTAGTCAGCATGCATGGAGGTGCGTGTGGCCAGGGTGTCACAATCCCGCAGCAGAGGAATTGCTAGACAGACTGTGGTCCTCAACGATGCCCACCGCTTAATTTCTGGAACCCGTGAATACGGTGCTTGATGTGGTTAGAAGTGGGGTCAAGGTTGTGCCTGGAATTGAGGTGTCGGCCTTGAGTCGGGGAGAGGATCCAGGTGAGCCAACGTGTCCACAAGGGGCGAGGCTGTGAGGGAGGAGGCGTGGCGTCTAATGTGAGGTAGACAGGACCGGCACCCGTGGCTCTGAACATGGAAGAGGCCACAAGCCAACGCCTGCAGGCAGCCTCTAGAAGTTGGAAAAGGCACAGAGATGGCTTTTCCCTAAGAGCAGCCAGGTGACATCACTGCTTGGCCCTTGATATTAGCTCAACAAGACAGACTTCAGACTTCTGAAGTCTAGAGCCCGCAAAGTAATCATTTGGGTTGTAGTAGTTTGTTATTGCTATAACAGAGGAATCTAATACAGTACCCAGCAGACAATAGACACCATCCCCCTGTAGCTGTTACTCAAGCAGAATGCTGCCCGGCTCTGGTGGCTCACGCCTATAATCTTAGCTACTCAGGAAGCTGAGATCTGAGGATCACGGTTCAAAGCCAACCTGGGCAGGAAAGTCCGTGAGACTCTTATCTCCAATGAACCACCAGAAAACCAGAAGTGGTGCTGTGGCTCAAGTGGTTGAGCACTGGCCTTGATTTGGAGAGTTGAGGGACAGCGCCCAGGTCCAGAGTTCAAGCCCCATGACCGACCAAAAAAGAAAAGAAGAATGCTGGCTGGGCATCTGGCATCTCGGACTCCAGGTCTTCCCTGCCCCTGCCAGCTGGGCCATGCAGCCCCTGCCCCCACCTTTTGACCGCAGGCATCTGTACCTGTAATTGGAAGAGCAGGGGGTACAAATGATTTTCAGGTCTCCTGCCTCCTGCCTCTGGAAGTTTCCTTGGTCTCACTGTTCCCAGACTCCAGGTCTTCCCTGCCCCTGCCAGCTGGGCCATGCAGTCCCTGCCCCCACCTTTTGACCACAGGCATCTGTACCTGTAATTGGAAGAGCAGGGGGTACAAATGATTTTCAGGTCTCCTGCCTCCTGCCTCTGGAAGTTTCCTTGGTCTCACTGTTCCCAGAAAGCTCCTCGAGCTTCCTCTAGCTCCCTCCCCCCAACTTCCCTTCTATCTGCAATCTGCTCTCTGCTCCAGGGCAGGGTCCTGGCTGGGACTGGCAAAGCCTGGTCCCTGGAGGAGACAGTTAATAAAGGCGGGTGGAGGAGAATCAATGGGCGCAGGCACCGTGATGACAGATTGGCCAGGGCGACAGATTTAATATCCTGCCGTCTTCCTTCCCCAGCCTGGGGGCTGGAATTGATTAAATAAATTAAAGCTCTGGGTAAGGTCGCATGGTCCTCCGGCTGTCACTGTCCGGTTGCACGACTCACCCCATCCCGGGACTGCCCCGCCCCCAGGCCTGAGACTCCGGTGGGGAATCCAATCCTTGAGCAGGAGGAGAGGGGGAAACAAGATAGGGTGGGATAGGATGGGCGTTGGGCTGGGCTGGGCGGAGCAGAGCCGAGATGGGCTAGGACCCTCCTGTGAGCCCGGGCAGGGATGGCGGCAGGGATCCAGCCAGGGGTGGAGCCTGTTCTGTGCACAAGGCTGGGGGAAGGGGGG
Source organism: Dipodomys ordii (assembly GCF_000151885.1). Classification (NCBI taxonomy): domain Eukaryota; kingdom Metazoa; phylum Chordata; class Mammalia; order Rodentia; family Heteromyidae; genus Dipodomys; species Dipodomys ordii. The sequence continues at coordinate 7,135,747 of NW_012267222.1, read as the reverse complement.
AGGCAGGGAGGGGATCGTTGGTGGAGGCCCTGGACCAGAGAGGGCAGGACTAGCTCAAGCAACTTGGCCACACAGGAGCTGAGACCCACATTCCTGCCTCTCAGCACACCGCGCCCCTCCTTGCACCCCAGGTCCGTGTGCACACGCTGATGACTCCCCCCGCCCGCTCTGGTCTGCTGTTCAGTCCTTGCCATGACCAGCTCCAGGAAGGCAGGTAAGTCAGAGGTTAAAGATGGCAGTGGGCTGGGTGTGGTGGCTCACACCTGTCATCCTAGCTACTCAGGAGGCTGAGATCTGAGGATCACAGTTTGAAGTCAGCCCAGTCACAGTTTGAAGTCCCCATGAGACTCTTAGATCCAGCTAACCACTCAAAAACCAAAAGTGGGCGCTGTGGCTCAAAGTGGCAGAGTACTAGACTTGAGCAAAAGAGCTCAGGGACAGCGCCCAGGCCCTGAATTCAAACTCCACAACTGACAAAACTAAAAATAAAAAATTAATAGAAAGAAGACTATAGGACCCATTTTCAGCCAAAGTGGTTGACTCTCTGGGGGATAGCCCAGGTGCAGGTTCCCCTCCATGAAAGGAGAAAGAAGGGGGGAGAGGGAGAGGGGGCAGAAGCACTGCGTGCAAAGCCACGAAGTTCGGAGGGGCCTCCTCCTAACCAGCCTTGACTTTAACCTTCTTAGGCGGACTGAACTGCTCATTTTCCTTCCCAAGGGCCCAAGGTTATCATCCTACATGAGGTGAAGGCATGCTCCCCATTTTACCGAGAAGGAAACTGAGGCAGAAAGTGGGCAGGGTTTGTGCCACACCGCAGTCCATCCTATGTGGGCTAATAGCAAAGCTGCTGGGAGCTGGGGCAGGGCTGGGCCAGCCGGGCAGGGGCGCTGTGATAGCTCGGAGCTCGGGCAGAGTCAGAGCCAGAGGACTTAGGGGACCCTCCCCTTCCCCTAGTTTCCGGACTGGGCCCTGCGATTGCCAACAGAGCCGCTTCTGGTGTCCGTTCAAGTTCAGCCTTCCCAGGACCTGGGATAAGCCATTAGCATCCCAATGCCTCCAGCTGACATTTCCTCCTTCATCCCCCCCCCACCCCCACCCCCGGGCACTTTCTTTGCTCTTGAGGCTCAAGTTGGCCACAGATCTGTTCTTCCATTGTGTGTGTGTGTGTGTGTGTGTGTGTGTGTGTGTGTGTGAGACAGCATCTCTCTCTTACAATTAATTCTTGCTCCAATTTAAATCCTACCCAGAGAATGTGAAGCAGATGCCCTCTGAGGGCTGGATCTCAGCAAGGAAGGTAAGTTAGGTCACACAGAAAGCAGCACAAAGGATGATCACGGGGGTTCAGCTGAACAACACTGCCAGCTAAGGAGGGTGGGGGTCCCTGGGACCCATTTTTCAGATCCTGTTCCTCAGACAAGAGTGGAATTCATTACTGTGATCCCAGGGGCCCGTTCCACCAGTTCCAGCACTCCGTGGGTGCTAGCCCGGGCCAGCCCTTCCCTATTATATAGCTCCTTGCTCTGAGCACACCTGTAAACGCCTGCCTTCCAGGGGTTTAGCTGGAACTCAACCATCTCAAGCCACAGCTGCCGTAGTTACAGCAGCCCCGGCGGCTGGGCTCCTAGGGAGAAGGCAGCGCCAGGGCCTGGTTGGTGTCCTGGCCTCTGTTCCCCCTCCGCCCCTATGTAGCAGGACATTTGCTGAAACAAAACCAGTAAACGGCGAGGCTCTGCAGCCAGGCACCTGGCTCCAGACCTCGCCCCTTTGGCAGGAAGTTCTCTTGAAGTTACTTCTTCTGGAAGGCTCTTGGGGAGGAAAGCATGTTTTCCCCTCTTCTTCCTGCAGCGTGAGGCATCTTTCCCGCCTTCTTACATGGCCCATTCTAGCTGTCTGCTTCTCTGGAGGGAGTGCCCTGGCGCTGGTCCTCTGGCCTCTCCCACCCCGCATTGGGGTGCAGAACCCAGGCCCCGCCCACTGCACTGTGGAGCTGGACCACCCGGAACAAGTGGCCCCGCCCTCAGAGCCCTCACATCCTCTCTGCTGGGGAGGAGGTGCAGGGCCAGCAGTACCATGGCCACTGGAAGTGCCTGCTCCTCCCGCTTTCCTGTGTGTGGGGGGGGGGTTGGGGGGGTTGGGGAGGGGAGGAATGGCCTTGACCAGCCCTGAGAAGTGACCAGAGAGCTAAAAGTGACAGTCCCGACTTTGGAAAGCCGAACTTGCTTGCGGGGACGGGGGGCCCTGGCAGGAGGGAAGGCCGGGCCAGCTTGCTGGAGGGAGTCCTGGTAGCGGCCGCAGCCACAGCTCGGGCCATTTCCTGCTCATCAGCGCAGCCGCTGGAGCCCCTGCCGACCCCAGATGGAGCTCACACACTCCCCGCCCTGCCAAACTGTTGCCTGTTGGCCCAGGTCCTGGCCGAGCCCTGGCAGCCGCCAGCCAAGGTCAGGGAGTCAGAGAGTGAGGTGAGTGTGGGTGAGAGACACTGTCTCCTCTTGGTGCAGACTGGACTTTGAAACTGAGGGGAGGGGGCGATCAGAGACTCCCCAGATCTCCCTCAGATTACACAGCAAGTGTTTTGAGAGACAGGGACATCGGCCTTGTGCCAGATCCACTCCTGGAACACCAGCATTCCAGAACCTTCTAACACACAGCCCAAGGAGGAGCAAGCTGAGGGTGGCCAGTGGGGGCAGAAGAGAGAAGAGGGGTCTCCAGGGTACAGCTGTTGTAAAAATACGTTCTGTAACACGTGTGTAATTTAAGAGATTCCCTGTCCCCCCTGCCTTTCTGTTGTGCCAAGCTATGAGTTACCATTTTATCCTCTCTCTTTCTCTCTCCCTCCCCAGTGCTGATGCTTCAAGTCAGGGCCTCTTGTCTGCTCAGCTCACGTCCTACCACCTGAGCCACCCTCCTGGCCTAGCCTTTTGCTAGTTCATTGGAGGTGTGAGTCTTGAGGCCTTTTCTTCCCCGATCTGTCTTTCAACCAAGATCCTCCAGCTCTCCACCTCCCGAGTAGCTAGGATGACAGGTGTGAGCCACCAGCACCTGGCTATTTTAACTATTTCTAAGTATCCAGTGCAGTGACCGTAAGCAAATTCATGTTGTTCCAAGGCCGGAACCACTGTTCACACCCAGGACGTTCTCTACTCCCTCGACGGACAACACCAGCGGCCCCTCCCTTCCCCCACCCCCACGACCACCGATCCGCCCTGTCCCCGAATCTGGTGCTGTGGGAGAAGAAGACAATGTCTGTTCCACCACCGCTCAGGGTGCCCAGGCACGGTGTGTCTCTGTGCCTCCCCACCATGGTGGAGGCTGCTTCCCGGGCAGGGAGATGACCTCAGAATGGAGTCAGCAGAAGGCCAGGGAACTGAGGCAGCATGGCTTTCCCCACGCCATGCGTTCATGCCTCCCAGGCTGAGCATCGGGGGAGCAGCCAGCTGTCTCTTCCTCTCACACACCAGGCCGGCACGAAGCTCAGCCCTGTGGCTGCAGCCCAGGCCCCGTGATGGCTGAATTATGCTCCTATTTGTTCCTCTAGCGGATACGTCCAAGGTAGTTAGGTTCAGCCTTCCTTTCCCTGAGATAAATGGAGAAAATTCACAACCTGCAGCTCTGGGGAAGGGCCTGGGGTCGGGCCCTGGCCGGGCTGTGTGCTGTGGGGGGGGGGGCGGGGTGCAGGGCCCAGAGTGAGGGCCCCAGTCCATTTGCTCTGCCTACGCTAAAGCACCCATGACCAGCTTGTGGGCCCCCAGGAAGCAGCAAAGGCAGCAACACAAGAATAGCTGCTGTTAGTCAGACACCAGTGGCTCACACCTATAATCCCAGCTACTCAGGAGGCTGGGATCTGAGAATCGAAGTTAGAAAGCAGGCCAGGCAGGAAAGCCCATAAGACTCCTAATCCAACCAGCAAAAACAAAATCCCCACAAAAGTGGAGCCTGTGGCTCAAATGGTAGAGGGCCAGCCTTGATCAATAGAGTCAAATGCATACATGAGGCCCTGAGTTCAAGCCCCAGGACCAGCATAAAAATTTTTAAAAAGCTAGCACTGGTGGTTCAAGCCTGTTATCCTAGCTACTCAGGAAGCTGACATCTGAGGATCCTGGTTCAAAGCCAGCCTGGGCAGGAAAGGCCATGAGACTCTTATCTCCAATAAACCATTCAGAAAACCAGAAGTAGCCCTGTGGCTCAAGTGGTAGAGTGCTCACCTTGAGCTGAAGAGCTCAGGGACAGCGCCCAGGCCCAGAGTTCAAGGCCCACGACTGATCAAAAAAAACACAAAAAACCCAAAAACAAAAACAGTTGCCATTGCTCAGGAAACTCTCAAGTCACAGAGCTGATGAGGGAGTAGAAGTGGACTGAAACCCAGGGCACTCTGGCTGCAAGCTCCATCCCACGTGGAAGAGAGACCCCTTTCTCCAGTCCACACCCTGCTATAGATACAGATGGAAGCTTCTAGACTGTTTCTGGCTGGTCTCCTTTGCTCAGCCCAGTCTCATGGCCATGAGCTGCAGTTTCACCTGCAAACCAGAACTGGTGAGCCTGGCATCACCCATCAAACCAGCAGAAGCTGGAGATCATAGAAGCTTCTAGAAACCAGTCTTTGGGAAGCCACTGTCAGCCTTCTCTGCCCACCATATTGCTATACACATCTATTCTCTTCTTTCCAGACAAGCACAAAATATACATTTTTCACTTGCGGTCTTTCCTAAGAGGGGTATGGGGAGGGGGCTCTCCTGTGAGCCTGGCCAAAGGTCAAAGGTCAGAGGCTGCTATGAACACCCCTAGATCTCAAGTGGGCAGCATCCCTGGTTCCAGGGATGGCTCCTTCAGACCTCTCCATGGCCTGTGTGCCCACGGGGCTGGACCGGGCTGGCCTCAGGCCTGCCTGTACGCTCCAGCTGCAGCCTTAGCCCTTCCATCCTCCCGGATTCATTGCGGACGATAATTAGGTCTCACAAGGATGAAACTCAATGAGCCCAGAGCCTTCGGGGATGGCATTAGCACGCTGACGCTGTTTGTGGTTTAAATATTAATGTCAGGGTATAATTACTATCCCTCTGTCAAAGGCAGTGGTTTGGAAACAGTCTCAATCCAGCAACTGGGATCCATCCATTATGGATGGCAACGTTCAAGGGGAAAGAGCTGGCTTTCTGGAGAGTTCTGTGGCTTTTAGAACTCAGGCCATTTAGAGCAATGACTACAAATGGACCGTCTATGGGTCCGATCTGGCCTGCAAACTCGTTTTAAAATGTCGGCCTGTCACGTGTTGAAAACCAAGAATTTATCGGTCTGATAAAATCTACCATTTGTCTTAAGCAATGAGGAAGTTTGGCCAAACTCAAGAGTTGGAGAGTTTGTCACAGTCCCTACTGCTCGCTATTGGCCAAACCCAGCAGCCACTGCTGGTTTGCTTCACTTGTCCGGGCCCTGTGTGGGGCAGCTAGAAAGGGGGAGGAGGGGAGAGGGGGGGCAGACAGAGAGGAAAGAAGAAGGTGGGGGAGGAAGAGGAGAAGAGAAGGAGGGAGGAGGAGGAGGGGGAGAAGAGTAGGAGGAGGGAGGAGGAGGGGGAGAAGAAGAGGAGGCAGAGGAGAAGAGGAGTTGAGGAGAAGGGGAACAAGGAGGGACTACAGACAAGCTACAGCTCCCAAGGACCCAGGGCCTTTACCCCGTGGGACCCTCTGAGTCCCCATTGCCCCCAAGTCCATCCAATTAGGAATTCACAGAGGACGCTGCCCGTGGGTGGGGTCAGAGTCCTCATGATTTCAGCATGTCCCAAAGCCCCTTCTCCCAGCCCTTTGGCCTTTGACCACCCCCACCCCCGCCCCCCAACTACAGCAGCCGGTGAGTACAAGGTTGAGTTTTTTGAGATGAAATCTCACTATGTTGCCTGGGCTGGCCTCGAGCTCCTGGGCCAGTCCCATCTCAGGCTTACAAGTCGCCAGGACTCCAAACACACACCACCCTGCTCAGCGCGGAGTCACAGATTTTAATGGAACAAAGAGAGAGGGGGAAGAAGGGAAGCAGAGCCTGAAAGGCCTGGGTGAGGGACCACGGAGGGCCCGGGAGAACCAAGGAGGCTGGGGAGGAGAAGGAAGGGAGAGCTTGTAATTCATTTCACTTCATCTCTGTTCATTTTGGACAAATAGAGCAGAAACTGCAGGCCAAGGAGGGAGGAAACAGGGCATGAAATTGCACTGTGCCTTCTAATAGGTCTGCCAGCCTGGCGGTGGAGGCTAATAACCCACCGGCTTAGGCCTGGACCACCTCACCCCACGACCATAGGGTGGGTGCCAATGGTGGCCCCCTAATTCCTGTCCAGGAAAGCGTCCTTCAAGCTCACCCGCCTCCCATGACCCCAGCAGCGCAGGGCCAGGCTCCGGGAAGCGCTGGAAGGGATTTCCACTAGACAGCACCCCCGTCCCCCCACCCTTCCCCCCAAAAAAAATCCCCTGGGAATTTAAAGGAGTTGGTGAATTAACACAACCAAAGATCCAGTGATCAAAGGCATGGAAGCTTCCAGAGGCTTCTGGCTGGACCTGGCAGCAGGAAACCTTTCCCTCTCGCTGGTGAGATGAGGGAGAAGGCAAGAAGGAAATGGGCAAGCTCACTACAGCTGTGTCCATTCGGGAAAGGTATTGGCTATGGGGAATAAGACACATTCTCTGCCGAAAACTGGGGCCCCCGGCTCCCCTGAGCAGGATGGAGGAGTGGTAGGAGGGGAAGACTCTGAGCACCTCCCTTTCCTCTGAGCACCTCACCTTTTCCTTTCTTTGCACCTAGACCAATGGTCCACTGCACCCCCAACCTGTCCCCTCTGATCCCATTTATGGGCTCTCAAGGCAGGTGAACCTGGTACTTAAGACCCCAGACACTGCCTGGGCAGCCCAATCCTTCCAAATAACTGCGTGCGACTACCACCCCTCACCCCAGAGATAGGACCTCGGAGTCAAACAGATGTGAAGATCTACACAGAGCTAAGCAGTAGGAAGTAGCCAAGCCAGGAACAGAGCCTGGGTCACCTGCTACAGAGTGAATGCTCACAACCTGGGCTGTGGGCTGTGTGGGACTTGGAGAGCTGGCTTGGGTTAATGAGGTGAATGGGTGGGTGGGTGGATGAGTGGGTGGGTATATGAATAGATGGGTGTGGGGATGGATAGGTGGGTGGGTGGCTGCATAGATAGGTTGGTGGACAGATGGATAGGTAGATTGGCCGATAGATGAAAAGATAGGTGGGTGGATAGATGGATGAGTCAATGGGTGGGTAGATGAATGGACAGGTGGGTAGATGGATGGATAGATGGATAGATGGGTGGATGGATGGATAGATGGGTGGATGGATGGATGAATAGGTAGATGTAGCTGGATAGATGGAGAGTGGTGGGTGGGTGTATGAATGGATAAGTGGGTGGATGGATACAGAGGTGGATGGATGAATGATGGGTGTATGTATGGGTGGACGGATAAATGGATCAGTGGGATGAGTGGGTGGATGAATGGATACCTGGGTTGTTGGCATGCTCCTCAGGTCCCCAGCCACTCCCACTACATTTCCAGGCATCTTGTAGCTCCCAGCTCCACCCAAACCTGAGCTGCTCCCTGCCCCAGAGCTCCTGCCCCGCTAGCTGACCGGGTGTGTGGACTGGAGCTCAATCTTGGGTTGTTGGACAGGATGGACAGGTGCTAGACTTAGGGCCTCTAGCCCACAGCACACATCTTACCACCTCCACATCTCCCCTTTGCCATCCAGAACTCACACCTTTCCCTTTCCCTTCCCCTAGGACCCCCTCCAGGCCTGCCCCTCCCCTCTCTCCTCACTCCGGATTCTCCTCCATAAAGCATCTTTGGCCACGTGGCTCCTAGCTGCAGCACTGGCCGCTGTGGTGGATTCCCGGGCTACCCAGGCTGTTCAGATCAGCGTACAGCAGGGACACAGCCAGGGCAAGCCACCAGCAGACAAGGGGCTTCTCCAAGAACCACTGCTGGAGACCAGGGCAGCAGGCAGGGCGGCCAGGTTCTAGGCCAGGGTCTGGCAGCTTTCCAGCACACTTCAGGTCACCCTCTCCAGGCCATCGGAGCTGGCCTCCTCCCCTGCTGCTGTCCTCTCCTTCCTGCTGAGGGAGGCAGCCTGGGAGGAGGAGAGCCGGCCTCCCCACCCCCACCCGGGGAAATCCCCCCCCTGCAGATTTGCACGGCAAATCCTGGCAAACAGGCATTGTGTGCTTGCTGTAAGGGTAATGATACTTGATGTTGTCACTTATTACAACAGTACTCACCCGTTTCCTGCCTTCCAAGCTCCCAATCATGCTGCCACCCAAAATAACCCGGGGGGGGTGGGGAAGGGGGGCAGCGAGGTCCCAAGCTGAGGAGGCTGAAAACATTCACCCCGTGATGATGCAAAGTGCTCTCCTTCCTTCTCTTCCTCTCCTTCCCCTTCTCCTAGCTCCCTATAGCCTTCCTCCCCTCCCCTCCCCGCTCCTCCCCTCCCCTCTCTTCTCTTCTCTTCTCTCCCTTCCCCCCCTCCTCTTCCTTCCTTTCCCTCTCCTCTCCCTTTCCTCTTCTCTCCTCCCCTCTCCTCTCCTTCCCCCTCTCTTCCCCTCTCCCCTCCCCTCTCCTCCCCCCTCTTCTCCTCTCCCCTCCTCTCTCCTCCCCTCTCCTCTCCTTCCTCCTCTCTTCACCTCTCCCCTCCCCTTCCCTCTCCTCTCCTCCCCTCTCTTCTCCTCTCCCCTCTCCTCTCCTCCCCTCCCCTCTTCTCTCCTCTCCTTCCCTGGATCATTCTCCCTCAACACTCACCTCTGCTCCTGCAAGCTCTCACTTTGTAAAATCTTATTCTCAAGGGAAGCAGGACGACAGAGTTGGTTTCCATAGCAAAAAAAAAAACAACTCCCGCAGTGGGGTAAACATCTAATTGGCCAGTGCTTGCTTCTGGGAGCCCACAGGGCTCCCTCACTGAAGAGATTTCAGAGGGATAACATCTATGCAACCGCGTGCTGCGCTCACTTTGGACTCCACTCCAAGGAAAGCCAAGCGGAGCCCCAGGAAGCCCGACCTGCCCTGCCTGGCTTTCAGACTCCAGCAGCACAGCCCGCGCGTGCTTCTCCAAGCGTGGAAGTTACCAACTGGCAGACGTGTAGAATGTTTCTTGGAAGTCAGGGGAGATAGTTCGTGCCTCTCATCCCAGCACTGAGAGATAGAAGCAGAAGATGGAGAGTTTTAGGCCAGCTTGGGCTACGTAGAGAGATCTTGTGGAGGGGGGGGAGGGAGGGAAATGAGTTTGTTGTTTGTTTGTTTTATTTGCAGCCCAGGCTGGTCTCCACCTCTGGAGTGCTAGGATTACAGGTATATGCCACTACACCTGACTGAGAGGATTTTTTTGTTGCTGTTGTTGGTTGTGGGGCTTGAATTCTGCGTCTGGCCCTGTCCCTCAGCTCTGCAGCTCGCAGCGCTAGCTTTAGAGCTAGGAAAAGCTGGTAGAACATGCTCCACCACTTGAGCCACAGCACCACTTCTGGTTTCCTGGTGGTTTATTGGAGTTAAGAGTCTCATGATTTTTCCTGCCCAGGCTGGCTTTCAACCTCGATCCTCAGATCTCAGCCTCCTGAACAGCTAGGATTACAGGCGTGAGCCACTGGCACCCGGCGAGAAGATGAATTTTCACAGTAACCTTAGGATATCAGCATCATCTCCAAAAACTGAGGCAGAGAGAGGTTCGATACCCTGCCAGGGCTACTGGGTGGCACCCTCTCCCCATGCCAGGCCTGTCTGCTTATTCCCAGAGTCACATTCTTCTGTGCTATCAGCGTCCAGGAGTGACAGCGTGGGTCTCACCTGGCTTGTGTGGCTAGGATCGAGAACCCTCCCTCCACATCCCCCTCCCGACACTGGGTCTCCCCGGCAGTGCCCATTAGCTGCATGACCCGGGGTCAGACTGGGTGTGAACCCACGCTTGTAGTGCCTCTGAGCAGCTACAAAGCCCCAGCCTGCCTCAGTTTACTCTTCCATGAAATGGTACCTTCCAGAGGTGGGGGGCAGCGCCTGCATGGGAAAGAGCTGGGGCGCTGCTGGCAGTGAAGGTGCTTCGGGGTGCTCTGGGGGACCCCCACACTGGGCATCCCGTTGGTGGTGCTAGCAGGCCAGATGCTGGGCCTGAGGTGCTGGCTGATGCGCCCCTTGGACCGGGCCCTGGGGCCAGCTGGCCACTCATCACCCAGCTCGGACGAACCCCGGGATTCCACCGTGATGATTCACCCCAAGTCCCCAAGGTGCACGGGCTTTGCTTCTGGTCACACGCTTTGTTATCATTCTGAAGCCAGACTGCACCCATTGGGAACCGGATGGATCCCGGAACACCTGTGGGCCAGGTAGTGCAAGGTGGGGTCCTGAGTCAGGACTCCCCCCAAAGCTGAGGAGATGGAATCAGACCCAGCTGCCTCTTCCTTCCCATGGCCGGGCCTGTGTGCTCCCCTCGACCTGGAGATGTTCAGACAAGAGCCCATTCTTGGGGGGATGGAGAGAGCATGCGTGCGTGCGTGTGTGTGTGTGTGTGTGTGTGTGTATGTGTGAAGCACACTCAAGCTCCCACCCAAAGGGATCACCGGGACCTGATCACCCGGAGCTGATCCTCCCCTGGGTCCGCCCACCCCAGGCGCTGCTCTGCTTGGAGTCCCCACGGACTCGGCCTTGTGCCAGCCGGCACCCCTCCTCCACACCCTCTGGGGCCCCCCAGCCACCGGTCAGCATCATTGGAAGTCAATACCCGCATTAAAAATTTTTTTTTCTTTTTCTGGCTTCTAAGCGGCTAAGGAAGCGGTCATTAAATACTCATGTAGTAATGCAACACATTACGGCCTTTGCAGCAGAGCAGACCGGGCCACGCGCCCAGCCTAGCCGGTGCCGGAGAGATTCGTCCAGTCCAGCTGCCTAACAAATCACCTTTAGCTTCGCAGGGGAGAAGGCGGGAACAGCCCTAGACAGGGGAGGGGAAAGCACTTTGAAGGAGGGGCCGGGTGGGGAGGAGGGGCGGGGCAAGGGGAGGAGGTCAGTTCTGAACCAATGAATTAAACATTCACTGAGCTCTTTCCTGCAGCAGCTGCCTCTAAAAGGGAAATGCTTCAATGAATAAAGCTCAGACCGGGAGAGATGATTGTTTCCTGGTGGGGGAGGGGCGCTCCCAGAACAAGCTAAACAGAGCTGTAGCCCCTCCCCCCTGCTGCCCCCCCAACCTCTGCAGGCTAGGACCAGGAGGGGAGCACCCTCTTACGAAGTCTGGGTGAGGTGGCTACTCACCTACCCCCAGTTTCAAGGAGGCGATGGGTGGTGATGGCCTTTAATGGCCTGAGCAAGGGGGCCTGTGTCATGGAGGCCCCAGTAATGTAGCAGAATAGCCCTAAGTGGGGAGCCAGGGGCTGGCGCTCTGCTCCACTCTTAATGGCTGTGTGACCTTGGGTGAGTCATGTCTCCTTTCTGAACTGTGGGTTCTCAGGAGCCACCAGCTTCCTTGTCAGCATCCCCTGATGCTTTTGGTGAAGGGTAAGCAGGTGGGGCCCTGGGCCCCCAAGCCCAGCTTCTTTGGCCAGAGCGGCAAGCTAAGCTTTCATCTGCAAATATGCCAGGCTTCAAGTAAGATGTCCTTTGAAGAAAGAACGCTGCGGGTTTTTCTGAAAAATTGAAACCCGTTGGCTTAGATGTTTTTCTCCGATCTCGTCAGGAGACTGGGCCTCAAAGTTGAGCCGTCCTCGTTTGGTGGGTTCGTCCACCTCGGTCTGACTGAGCACCTAGCCTGCGCCAGCTGCCAGGGCCTCTACAAAGCATCAGAAGCCCCGATCTGATTTCCAAGGGGCTCCCAGTCCAATCCGGTGTGGCAGATCCAAGGCACACACACTGTGATTTCCACAGCATGATATGCCCACTGCAGACATTACTAATCGACCGTCTATCCTAGGGAGGTCATCTGTGCCCTGGTACCTTTCTGCACCTAGTGCTTCCCTAAGAAGCCGTTACCAATCGGCCAACCCCAAGACACAGCATGAACCACCTCCCTGCCATTCCCGTGTGCGCTAACAAACAGAACTTTCCTGAGGTACAACGGGCTGTATGTATTACAGGACAGCGATTTACCGAGCGGTTTTACTGAGGACCTGCTTCGTGCCAGGCTCTGAACATGGGCTATTCTGATAGTAGTGAAAGAGAGAAATGATCAGCAGCAGAGGCCTAGAGGATCGGCTGGCTCGGGCGGCTGGTGCAGGTCTCTTCCGGGAGGTGGCCTGGGGAGAGAGATCTGGACTGTGCCCGTGTCCTGCTTCCTTGACCATCCAGCTGACTCCTCTGTGTGTGTGTCCACAGAGGTGTGCTGCAAGAGGCTGGCCAATGGTCTGCCTGGCCCTGGTCATGCATGGGTGGACAGGGAGTTCTGAGAGAAACTTCAAGAACCACTTTAATCTGAGGAAGTGACTCTAGTTGTGAGACAGGGAATTCGCACACTGACACAGCAAGTCACAGCCAACATTGCAGGTGGCCCATTTAATATGTGGGGCGTGCTGTGGTCCAAACCCACCCCTCCTGGAACACACATCTCTCCCTAGGACAAACAATCGATTAGTAATGTCTGCTGTGGGCAGTGTGTGTGCTTTGGGTCTACCACACTGGATTGGATTGGAAACCTCTGGAATAAGATGAGGGCTCTGATCCTCTTTGCAGAGCCCTAGCAGCTGGCAGAAGGCTGGGTGCTCAGTCGGCCTGAGGACAGCTGGCTATTCTCAGTCTAGCCACAGACCCCATGAGCTCTCCAGTAGATTCCGTGGGGCCCATGTGCTGAAGACTCAGTGGCGCCTTTTGCACCAGACTGTTTCTGAGAGTCTAAAGATGTGCCGATTCACAAAAGACAAGTGTATGTGTATGAGGTGGCTGGATTCACACACAGTCCCTGAACAAGAAAGCACTGTGGCTGTGTGGGACCCTCGCAGACCAGCGAGGCCCCCAGGCGATGGTGCTGTGGGAGCCCAGGTTTGTAGATGGGGAGGGGAAGGAATGGGAAACCACAGCATGCGGTGAAAGGCAGGGCGGGATCTGGAGTCTCTGGTCTTTGTTTTTGTTCCTTCTCTTGGCATTCTCCCGGGAGCCTTATAACCTAGGTCAGGCACTATAAAAGAAGGGCTGGGGGTGTGGCTCCGAAGAGGAGCACTTGCCCAACACTTGCAAGGTGCTGGGTTCAATCCCCAGCACTGCAAGGAAACACATTTCTATGAAAGGAGAGATGGGAAAGATGGGAAAAGACAAGGGTCCAGCAGAGAGACCCATCCATCCATCTACCCATGCATCCACCCATGCATCCACCCATCCATCCACCCATCCATCCATCCATCCATCCACCCATCCACCCATCCACCCATTCATCCACCTACCCATCCATCCATCCACCCATCCATCCATCCATCCATCTTCCCTCGTGCCGGTGACCTTGGCCTTGGGGCCCCTGACTCTGCATCTGGGTGGACCAGGACACACGTGGGGAAGGTGGATGGGGGTGGGGGTGGGTTGGGAGGCTCTGGGTGGCACGATCGCTCAGCAGGTCGTCCTTAGAGGCAGCCAGGAGGACAGAGCCTTGAGCCCTCGGGGCTGTGAACAGCCAGCCACCCTCCCCCTCCCTCCCCCACCTCCCCATCTCTCCCCACTTCCCCACCTCTCACACAGCAGAAACCTTGGCCATAAAGGCTTTCGCTCAGATGACAAGCAATTGCCTCTGTGTTCTTGTTCCAATCTGGAGAATGAAAATCTATATAAAACAGCTTCTTATCGGCAGCGCCGACTCTACCTTCAAGGCTCTTTATTTCACTCTGCAAGCGAGCTTCTCCTGAGAATGGCTGCCTGGGCTGAGCCTGCAGAGCCAGGGCGGGCAGGCAGCGCAGGTGGGGCGGCAGGTGTCCCTCACGTGCTGCCCAGGAGCCTGGCCTCCTTCAGGGACCGGACCAGACCCTGGTGACTGGCGGTGTGTCCCATCCAGCTGAGACTTGAATTTCTCTTCGCAGACACACCCTGGCCCCAGGATATGTGAGGAGAGGAAGTTCTCTGGGCTCCCTGCCCTGGGTCTGTAGGAATGGGTGTCCACTTGGCTCTCAACTCCTAGGCCTGCCTCAGTTTCCTTGAGCTCCAACAGCCTGCTGGCTTCCCCCAGAGGCCCTGGGAGCTGCTGGAGATGACTTGGGGAGCCGGGGTGACACTGCAGGTGTCCACACTCTGTGATCTGTGTGCTCCCGAGTGGAGGCTCCATCCCTGCGGCCTCCCATTTCCCATCCTGCACCTTGGGCAAGGGGCTCTCCAGGGACCCCGGGACCTCTTCACCCAGTCACACAGGGGTTACAGATCAAAGCCTTGCAGCCGGGTGAAGCTGGCTCACGCCTGTCATCCTGGCTACTCAGGAGGCTGAGCTCTGAGGATCCAGGTTCAAAGCCAGCCTGGGCAGAAAAGCCCAAGAGGCACATATCCACTTAGCCAGCCATGTGTCTGCAGCCAGTTGTCACTTGATCCTGTGAGCCTTGGAGGCTTTGCGTGCACCCCGAAATGGGACCAAAGGATGGTTCCTAGCAGATCTGTCTTTTACACCAGCTTCCAGCAGCTGCACTTGACTACATCTGTTGGGACGGAGGCGGGCTGCAGAGTGAAGCCTGGGTGTCTGGGCAGTCATCACATGTGGACCTGGGGGAGGAGGGCGACAGAGGGGATGGGATGCCCCCGCTGGGGGGGGGGCGGGAGGACTGGCCCCCACCCCCGCACCCCATGATGCCCCTGAAGCCAGAGCCCACACCGCGTGATCGCCATCGTGTCTGACATTTCTGGAGCTCTCACCCTGCTATACACTTGGTGCCTCTCTTAATGACAGAAGGTAGGCGCTGTTGTGCCCACGGTGTAGACAGAGAAAGCAAGGCTGGCTTGAGATCCTAGAACTGGTAAGGACAGAGCTGGAATTGGAAGCAGCTCCATCTGAGGCCAAGGCTGAGACTAGGAAGACTGGAGCTCGGGCCAAGGTCACCCAATGGGAGGCCGAGCTCAGACTTGAACCCAGGACCTCCATGGTTTGTGAAGACTGGTATGTGCATGAAGTCCGTTGGCCCAGCAGGACAAACCAGAGGGGATTAGAAGGAAAGGAGTGGATTGAAGGGCGGGCAGGGGCTGCCCCTGCACTCACGTGGGGCTCGGCCAGGCCTAGCTGACCAGTGCCCGTGCCCAGCCCCACCCTACCCTGCTAATAGACCCCCAGGGTCCCCAAGGCACTTCTGCCAGCACCAGGCCTGGGCCCCAGGAGTCTGTGGATGGCTGCCACTCATGCAGTCACTTGAATATGGGGTCAGAGATGCCTAGACAAGGACCAGCGGCAGCAGCAGAGCCATCCGGGCCTTGCTGATGCCCCTGGCCTCCCCTCCCCCTCCTCTGGGTTATGATCATCAAACAAATGCACCACACACTGGTTATTTTTTTGTCGGTTGTAGGGTTTGAACTCTGGGCCTGGGCGCTGTTTCTCAGCTCTTCAGCTCAAGGTGAACGCTCTACAACTTGAGCCACACAGCGCCACTTCCGGCTTTTTCTGCTTATGTGGTGCTGAGGAATCGCACCCAGAGCCTCATGCATGCAAGGCAAGCGCTCTACCACTGAGCCACCTTCCCAGCCCCGGTTCTTTATTTTTAATTACTTCCAAACCCACATCCTCCTCGATGGGACATGACGGCAGGTTCGGGGGCTTGCCCGGGGGGCCAGGGGGAATGAGGGCTGACGCGTCCTCAGCAGCTGCGGGGGGTGAGGGGGGCGGCCCACCTTCTCCACCATAATTTGTCTCTTCCTGTAGCTCTTTCTAATAACGACATGAGGCTGGAGAGTGGCGCCGAGCTGACGGCTCCGTAAAGCAATGGCGAGGGCTGAAGGGCCCTGGGGAAGCTGCTGACGGGGGAAGAGAAATAGGACGTGACATGGGGCTGGTGGCACGCGGAGCACATGCGTGTGCCCGGCTGGCTGGTGTGGAAGGGCATGGGGGTGGGGAGCTCCAGGAAGACGTGAGAGTCAGCAACCTCCAACACCTTCCGGCCCAGCTCACCCCCACACACACATGTGCACACACCTGCATGCACGCATGTACACAAGGTGCTAATGCACATGTGATAACATGCACAATGTGACATGCCACACCTATACATGTTAGCGTGCACAAATGCACAGTGCAGCACACATCTGTGTGCACACATGTACACACTTGCACGTGCACATATGCATATACACATGCAGAGGTGTGCAAGACACATTCACATGCACATGTATATTACCATGCATGTGAGAACAGTGTATGCACACACTCATGCACACACACATTGACAGGAGTACAATGTGTACACTCACATCACATCCACATGCATGCACAAATGCATGCAGGCTCAATACACGTGCATGCCTGTATACATGGTTGCATGCATGAACACGTGTGTGCTCACACATGCATGAATAATAGACACACTCATGCACACTACCATACACAGATACATGTGCACACATGCACACGCCTAGTCCTATGTGCTTTTTCAGAGGAGCACCTCATTAGATGAATAAATCAAATAGTATATGTAAATATTTCACTTCTTTTTCCAAAGGGAAGGGGACGCCCAGAGCCCAGCCTTGCTGGGCAGGTGCGGAGTCCTCGGAGTTCTGGGCTGTCCTGGTCAGGTTCCCGTCGCTTGGCGGACAGCCTGGGAGCATGAAGCGCTCACAGAGGGAGGACTGGACGTGAGCGTCGCAGGTTTCAGCCCATCCTTGCATTGGGAAGGAGAAGCAGAGGGGCTGGCCTGATGGCGGCAGGAAGCAGAGACAGCCAGGATGACAATGCCATCGGACTGTGAGTCCACTGGGGGTTAATCCAAGTCTCTGGCAGAGCCTTGGGAGAGGGAGGTCAAAAGCCTCTGCATGAATAAACCACATGCATATTGTGTTAGTGGCAAATGCTCAGAGAAAGCTGGGGCACACAGACGGGGCAGCAGGAGAGGACGGGTGTTAGGAAGCCAGGGACCACTTCACTGAAGACGGCTACTGAGTAAAGATCCAAAGAAAGGGCGGGCGCTCCATTGATGGAGATTTCTAGGGAAAGAGAACAGTAGGCAGGGAGAGCTGTGTGTGCAAAGGCCCTGGGGCAGGAGCATGCCTACAGCATCTGCCGAACATCCAGGCAGCGGGTAAGAGGAAAGTAAGAGATATGGCCAAGGATAATAGAGAAGTCAGTGTAAATGAAGCCTCACAGATCTGAGCACAACTTGCATGGGATGAGAGGGCATCTGAGGTTTTCTAGGGAAGAAAGCATGTGACTTATGATTGACAGGATCCCTCTGGCTGGCTGTCAGGCAGAGCTCAGTGATGGGGGGGGGCAGAAGTGGAGGAGGCGGAAGGGAGCCATGGAGCCCGGGGGCCCTGGCTGGTGGATGCACAGGTGGCTGTGACCCCAGGTTTGCCGGGGTGTGCTGGGGACGTGGCTGGGAGGCGGGGGAGAATTGGGGTCTGACCTTGAGACTTGTGGGGGCAAGCGGAGGGATGCAGCCCCCCATCACTGGGCTGGGGATGAAGGCAGCGTGGTTGGAGAGGGTCGTTCTAGGCCGGTGTGGGAGTGTGGGATCTGAGACAGCTCAGAGCCAGTCAGGTCATGGGCACCAGGGAGGAAAGGGCGGGTCGATTCTGCTTGGTTTCCCTGGCAGTACAGGAACCTGGGGTCTTTGGAGCATCTGGTAGGCAGGTGCTCTACCAGCTCAAGCCACCTCAGCCCTTTGTGCTTGAGTTATTTTTCAGTCTCTAGGGTTTTGCCTACCTGTGCCCGAAATGATACCACCACACTCAGCCTATGGGCTGAGATGGGGTCTCGTAGACTTTTTATCCATGCTGGCCTCGAATCTCGATCTTTTATATCTTTGCCTCCAGAGTCCTAGAATACAGGCATGAGCCACCATGCTCAGCCAGCACAGTTCTGAGGAGGAAGGATAGACCAGAAGTCATGGAACGGAGCAATGACGAGGTGTCCACTGAATTTTGCGCACACAGTTTTGATAGAGATATTGGAATCAGAGCCTGACTGGGTGGGTTCAAGAAGAGGTGGGCAGGGTATCACACAGAAGGTGTGCAAGTTCCAGAGAGACACGGTTTCAAAAAACAAACCAACAAAAAGTGTGAGTGCCAGGGAATTGGAGACAACAAGCAGACAGCCACGCAAGAGGCAAGCTGTCCACCGAGAGCAACACCACGGTGCAGAGGAGAGACACCAGGTTGAGATTCCCTGCCCCCCCCCCTATGAGGAAACACTTGGATGAGCATGGCAACACAGGCCTGTAATCCCAGCTAATCAAGCCAAGAGATAGGAAGATCACGGTCTGAGTCTAGGCCTGGGGAAAAATTGCAAGACTCTAACCCCAATATAACAAAATAGTTAAGGGCGAAGAGTGTGGCTCGAGTGATAAGAGTGTCTGCCCAGCAAGTGTGAGACCCTGAGTTCAAATCTCAGTATTGAAAAAGGAAAACCAAAAGGAATCTGATCAAGCAGCTCCGTATCGGCTGCACCATCCATCGCTCTGCTATCTTAGCAGCTGGATGACCAAAGTGTCTGTACATCTCCGAGCCTGGCTTTCTCTTCTCCGATCTCGGTACTGGGGGCTCTGAGGGGTTAACTCTCCTCATGATTAGCAGCTCAGAAATTGCCCCTGCCACGCTCACCCAGAGTTTAATGGAATCCGGGGCGGAAGGGAAATGGAGTGGCTCCAACTCGCTGGGCACTCCCTGCCATCACTCATAATTGCCCTGGGCCGTTTATGACCCTCGGTTACCACGGAGATGAGACACCTCTGGGGACTGCCATTCCCAGACAGAGCCTCCCCCTCCCTCCCCAGGAGGGGCGGCGCTGGCCTTGTTAGAGACAGAACATTGCACCTGCTTCACTTGGCCTTTGTTGTTGTTGTTTTGTTTTTGTCGTTGCTGTTGGAGCAAATTGCTCACAAGGCCGGGTATATGGCCCACGGCTGAGGACCACCACGCTGGTGTTCTGTGATGCCACTTAAGAAAACCAAATAAACCAACCCAAATCCCAGCCTGAGCTGGGCCGCCCAAGTGTGACCGCTGGAAAGCTGTGGCCAGGCAGAGGGGGAAGGCCACATGGCCTTAGGAAATAACTCTGAGAAGCCTGGGCTGGTGGCTCACACCTGTCATCTTAGCTACTCAGGAGGCGGAGACCTGAGGATCGCCGTTCAAAGCCAGCCTGGGCAGGAAAGTCTGTGAGACTCTTATCTCCAATTTGCCACCAAAAGACCAGAGGTGGAGCTGTAACTCAAGTGGCAGAGCGCTAGCCTACCCAGCACCCAGGCCCTGAGTCCAAGCCCCAGGGCTGGCACACACAGGCGTGCATGCATACACATACGCATACACGCACACACACTCACACACACACACACCTTCTATGTGTTTGAATGGCACAGGCCGCACGTTAGAAACCCTGTCAGCTTCCCATGGCTATGACCCAAAGCCTGAGATAAACAACTTAAAGGTAGAAACCACGTACCTCGGCTGGGGTTCACAGGCCTGGGCCCGGCCCTGCACTTTGGGCCTGGGGTATGGCCTGGTGGTATGGCCCAGGGGGAAGCGGAGCTGCGCACCTCCTGGTGGCCAGGAAGCAGAGGGGAAGAGCCCATGTCCTGATATACCCCCTCGAGGCCACGCCCCCAGTGACCTGGCCTCCTCCCACCAGGCCCCGCCTCTTAAAGGCACCACTACGTCCCAGCAGGGCCCCTGCAACACTCAGGCCTTTCAAGGATAGCAAAGATGCACCCCTGGCACTATACCTCTCAGATCCTGCCAGTTTAATTAGACTGACCACTGATACTCAGTCCATGTGACCATACAACATCCTACAAGCTGCCCCAAGTGGCAGGAAGGGCCACTCCTCTTTCCTAGGAGCCAAAAACAGAGCCTGGCAGGTCTTGGGGAAAAACCAGGGGTGTCCGAGATGGGCAGCCTAGTGAAGGTACAAGCCTAAACCACACAGACAGCCTGGGCTTTAATCCTGCCTCTGTCTCCTCCTGGCTGTGTGACTTTGGGCCAGTTACTTAATCTCTCTGTGCCTCTGTAAACTAAGAGTAATATTATTTGTACTGACTTTGTATCTTTGGGAGGAGATCCTGGATGTAAAACACTGAGAAACACCTAATGAGTGCGGGCGGCCCACACCTGTAATCCTAGCTACTCGGAGGCTAAGACCTGAGAATCCCAGTTCAAAGCCAGCCTGAGCAGGAAGATAAGACTCTTATTTTCCGTGAACCAGAAGTGGAGCTATGGTTCAAGTGGCTCAAGGGGTGGAGCACTAGCCTTGAGCAAAAAAGGTAAGGGACCAAGCCCCAGGACCAGCACACCACACCCACCCCCACACACACACACACATACTTACACACTTTGGAGATCACAGTGACCGGGACATGGGGAGACCAGAGACTGGAAGTGCCACCTGTGAGCTGGGCTGTGGGGCGCAGTGAGCGGCTGAGTCGGCTCATGCTGTGTGGGGCCTGTGGGAGGGGCGGAGGCCTCCCCCTCCCACTGCTGGGACAGGTCCTGGGGCATCAGGCAAGGGCTCTGGGGACAGCAGGACCGGCCTGAGGGGACACTGACTCATGATTCATCTGTAGCCAAGACCTGGGCTGTGCTGGACCTGGACCAGCCCGGTACTGAGGTCCCTGGGGGATGTGAAGGGCAGGCTTTTCTGAGTACACATCTGTCTGTCACTGGGAAGAGGTGGGGGGAAGCTGGGTGCTGGTGGTCACGCCTGTAATCCCAGCTACTCAGGAGGCTGAGATCTGAGGATCAAAGTTCAAAGCCAGCCCAGGCAGAAAAGTCCATGAGACTCTTTTATTTATTTATTTTTTTTGGGGGGGGTTCCGGTCGTGGGGCTTGAACTCTGGGCCTGGGCACTGTCCCTCAGCTCTTCAGCTCAAGGCTAGCATTCTACCACTTGAGCCACAGTGCCATTTCTGGCTGAGGAATCGAACTCAGGGCCTCAGGCATGCAAGGCAAGCACTCTACCTCTGAGCCATCTTCCCAGCCATGAGACTCTTTAATGAACCACCAGAAAACTGGAAGTGGCACTGTGGCTCAACCGATAGAGCACTTACCTTGAGCTGAAGAGCTGAGGGACAGTGCTCAGGCCCAGAGTTCAAGCCCCACAACCAACAAAAAACAAAAGAGATGGGGGAAGAGAGGCTCTGATGAGGCAGCTCACATCCCAGCACTGGGGGGAGGGGGGCGTTGTGTGGGGCTCAAAGAGGAGACCTCGGAGGGTGCCGCGGTGCCCACTAACTCCACTGAAGACCTTGCAGAAGCCCTGGATTTCAGGGTCCCCACAGAGAAAGATAACATCATGGCTGCAGTGATGAGCAGAACCATGCTTCCCAAAGCTATCCAGTTCTTGTTCCTGGATCCTGGGGTTCCATTACTTGACCTGGGAAAGGGCGTGTCTGTAGGTGTGGTTGAGTTGAGGTGCTGGAGGTGGGGTCTTGCTGGTCTCCAATGGCGATCTTCCCGCCTGGATCTCCCAAATTGCGGGGATTACAGACTGGCCTCCCAGCACACAGCTACTGTGCAAGACTTCTGAGCACCTGAACTATGGGACAATAGATCTGTGTCGTGTTTAATCGCCAGGTTTATTTATGGCCCTACGTGATGGCAACCTGGGCAAACAGACACTGGTTGTTCAGAGCTGTTAGCGCAGGGCGGGGCTTAGACGGGGCGCCAGGCACATGGACCCTGGACCTGCACTGTCCACTAGAATTTTCTAAATGATGAAAATATCTCCATCTGCGTCATCCAATATGCAAGCTGTGGCTGTGTGGAACTGTGGAGCACCTGAAATGGGCTCTTAAAGCTTTTTCTCAGCAGGGCCTGATGGCTCACGCCTGTCATCCTAGCTACTCAGGTGGCTGAGATCTGAGAATCACAGTTCGAAGCCAGCCTCAGGCAGGAAAGTCCTTGAGACTCTTATCTCCAATGAACCGCCAGAAAACCGGAAGTGGCGCTGTGGCTCAAGCGGTAGAGCGTTTGCCTTGAGCTGAAGAACTCAGGGACAGCGCCCAGGCCCAGAGTTCAAGCCCCACAGCTGACAGAAAAGAAAAGCCTTCTCTTTCTATACTCCACTCCCCACCTCCCTGCCAGCAGGACCAGGGTCTCTGCCTGCTAGCAGGACTGACTGACCGGTGGCCCTGCTCTCCCCCATCCTGTGGCTCATCTCCGAGACGCCGAAGGCCAGACATCTGCTGTGCTTCTTGGGGAAGACAAGGCAGGGCAAGGAGGGACGCGCGCGTGCAAACAGACTCATCTCTAGAAGAGAGGAATTATGCGAATTACAATTGATTTTCCACTGTTAATGAAGCATGAACCCGTGTGATTGCATCTTGAAAAGATTTATAATTATTCATTGAATCTGGGAAGATAATTAAACTTCATTAAACGCAGACATGACAAGCTTTCAGAGCACGCCGAGACCTCCATGTGGGGGCTCGTGTGGGGCTCCTGACCGAGTGAAAGATGGAGAGGGAGGAAGAGGAGGAGGAGGAGGAGGAGGAGCTGGGGAACCTCACAGCCACTCCCACTCTGTTTATGTCTACCCTCTGGGAACTCCACCCTCATCCCCTCCCCGTCTCACCTAACAGAGGAGGATGGGGGAATGGGTGTCACCTGTGTCCCATCCAGAGCCCCTAAAAGGGGTTCAGGGAGGGGAGATGGCCCCTCCTACAGACCTGTGTGGGTTAAAGCAAGGATAGTGGGGAGAGCCTCTCCCTTGACCCGTGGTGTGTGTGTGCACAGGTGTGCAAGTATATGTTATACATGTGTACACGTGCAGTGCGTGCTTATATGTGCATGAGTGTGCGCACACGCACCTGGGCGGTGGAGATGTTTGCAGGTAGCGTGTGGTGCATGTGATGGCTGACTCGTTCATTTCAATAACTATTACCTGATCAGCGGCACATAGGCATTGCGTCTCTGCATTCTCTGGAAGGAGGTTCTTCTGAGGAGGTAAGCAGGGCTGGAGGTTGGGAACGAGGGGAGACTGGATGAGGGAGGGCTGTCTTCAATCAGGAAGGGAAGGTGGGAGCCGTCCCTCAGTGCACATCTCTATTCGTGCACCTGGTACCCTGAAACCCTGAGGCCCAGGGCAAAAGACTCAGCCTCTCTGTGCCCCCCCTTCCTCCCCAGTGGGTTAATAAGACTGCTTCCTCAGGGGTTAGGGAGAATTGGTAATGAGAGCTTGGCACTGCAGAGCAACTCACTGACAGACAGTGGTTCTGGATTTGTAGAATCTGAGTTAATTCACCCTGCCACCTCTTGAGGACTTGGATCTTGCGGCAGTGCCCAGGAGCAGGGGTTGTGGCTTATGGATCTCCGACTCTATCAGCCCTACCCAGGAAGTAGCACCTAAGTGTGACCAAGGAATGAAGAATAAATAAAACACTGGGTGCCAGTAATAAAACATTCATGCCTGTAACCCTAGCTATTCAGGAGGCTGAGATCTGAGGATCATGTCTTGAAGCCAGCCCAGTCAGGAAAGTCTATGAGACTCTTATCTCCAATGTAGCAGAAAAAACCAGAAGTGGAGTCATAGCTCAAATGGCAGAGTGCCAGCCTTGAGCCCAAAAAATGTCTCAAGGACAGTGCCCAAATCCAGAATTCAAGCTCTAGGACAGGTACACATCCACACCCACACCCCACCCCACACAGCTGAAATTGCTGGATGAACTATTTCCAATATTTCTAAATGTGTGGCCAGGCTGGAGGGAAAGTAAAGGAAATCTTTGGAGGTCAAAAAGCACAGGACAAAACCTACAATTCCAGAACCAAAGACAAGCTTACTTTAAAGCCAGTGTTTCACTGAGACATCTGGTCAACCCACAACTACAGCTATAAAACACTGTTAGAAGTGGAAAGGAGCTGGGCGCTGGTGGCTCACTCCTGTAACCCTAGCTACTCAGGAGGTTGAGACTTGAAGATCGTGGTTCAAAGCCAGCCCAGGCAGACTGGAAGACTCTTTTTTTTGGGGGGGGTGGGGGGGTTGTCTGGTTGTGGGGCCTGAACTCTGGGCCTGGGCGCTGTCCCTCAGCTCTTCAGCTCAAGGCTAGCGCGCTACCACTTGAGCCACAGCACCACTTCCCACTTTTTTCTTTTTGCTTATGTGGTGCTGAGGACTCGAACCCAGGGCCTCAGGCATGCAAAGCAAGCACTCTACCACTGAGCCACCTTCCCAGCCTCTGTGAGACTCTTATCTCCAATTAACCACCAGAAAACCAGAAGTGGTGCTGTGGCTCAAAATGGTAAAGTGTTAGCCTTGAGTGAAAGAGCTCAGGGACAGCATCCAGGCCCTGAGTTCAAGCCCCACAACTAACAACAACAAAAAAAAAAAGGAAAGGGACTGAGACTCAACAAGGCAGAGATTGAAATGGCCAGGCCTCTGCAAAGAGAGAGCTCCAAACCTGAGTTGGAGAAGCTTGCTGGGCTCAGGTAGGGGAGGGAAGACAACAGAAAAAGAAAATAGAAATCACCCAGCAAGGGCTGGGATGGTGGCTCAGTGGTAGAGCGCTTGCCTTGCATGCCTGAGGCCCTGGGTTCGATTCCCCAGCACCACACAAACAAAAAGAAAAAAGCCGGAAGTGGCGCTGTGGCTCAAGTGGTAAAGTGTTAGCCTTGAGCTGAAGAGCTGAGGGACAGTGCCCAGGCCCAGAGTTCAGGCCCCACGACTGGACCCCCCCCAAAAAAAAAAAGAAAGAAAGAAAAGAAATCACCCAGCAAGAAAAGCTTAACCACATGCTGTTGTTCAAGTGGGTCTCAGGTCAGAAAGTATTCTACTCTTGTGGCCTAAAAAACTACAAGCAGGAAATTGGTCTCCGACTGGTAGAGGCACCTGGGTGAAACTACACAAGTTTCCAAAGAGACACGTTTGAATCCCACGCTGCAGATAATTCCTGTGGGAATGTACCGTGCATCTCAGGAACCCAGAAGAAAGGACTGTGGAAGGTCAAGGGGCAGGCAGGCGCTCTACGGCTTGAGCTATGCCCAGACTTTTTTGGTTGTTTTTCCAATAGAGTCTTGCTGCTTTCTCCAAGGCTAGCCTAGACTCTGGTCTTCTTATGTATGCTTCTCACGTAGCAGGCATGCACAACCGTGCTTATCTTTTTATTGCTTGAGATGAGGTGTCACTAACTTCTTGCCAAGGCTTTCCTCATACCACAATTCTCCTGATCGTGGCTTCCTCAGTTGCTAGGATTTTTGGTATAAGCTACCAAATCCAGATTCTAAGGGGTTTTGTTGTTATTAATGTGGGCCGTGGGGCTTGAACTCAGAGCCCGGGCGCTGCCCTGCTCAAGACTAGCGCTCTACCATTTTGAGCCACAGTGCCACTTCCTTTTTTTTTTTTTTGTCAGTCATGGGGCTTGAACTCTGGGCCTGGGTGCTGTCCCTCCGCTCAAGGCAAGCACTCTACCACTTGAGCCACAGTACTACTTCCGGCTTTTTCTGTGTATGTACAGCTGAGGAATCGAACCCAGGGCCTCATGCATGCGAGGCAAGCACTTCACCACTGAGCTACCTTCCCAGCCTCCATCCCCCCTGCTTCTTTTTTTAAAGGAAGTGGTGACATTGTCCAAAAAATGAAATGTATTCATCACCTGACTTATGAAATGGTAATACCTCTGTATAACACCTTAATAATAACAATAAAATTATATTTAATAATATTTTTAAAAACTATGTCCTATAGGACATTTGCTTTTCTATTGAGCAATGAATCTTAGAAAATCTATTAAAATACTTGAGAAATTGGAAAAAGCAATAAAAGAGTCCCTTCAGAAAAGAACTTGTAAGAAACACGAGTATGAGGCCCGGTGTGGCTGGGTACTCCTGCCGTTCCGGCACTCAGGAGCTGAGGCTGGAGTATTGAAATTTCAAAGCTAGCCTGGGCTAGAGCAAAGTCCTATCTCAAAAACAAACCTAGCACCTAGGTAATAAGGTATTCTGAGCAGGAGTTTTGACAGAAACAATAACTACAAACCTGAACTGTGAAGACAGCAAATGTTGGATTTTTTCAAATCTGGAATCTCAAATAAGTATGTAAATATTTTTTTTCTTCTTTTTTCTTTCTTTTTTTTTTTTTTGTCCGGTCGTAGGGCCTGAACTCTGGGCCTGGGCACTGTCCCTCAGCTCTTCAGCTCAAGGCTAGCACTCTACCACTTGAGCTACAGCGCCACTTCCGGCTTTTTTCTTTTTGCTTATGCGGTGCTGAGGAATCGAACCCAGGGCCTCAGGCATGCAAGGCAAGCGCTCTACCACTGAGCCACCTTCCTAGCCCAGTATGTAAATATTTTAAAATGTAAAGTATGACAGGAAAAAAATGAGATGATGGTGAAAAATGAAAAATACCAGGTTGATTGACAGGGCGGTGGGGGGAGGGTCAAATGAAATATCTAGCAAGGAGAAATTAGAAATGTAATATTAACTAATTAGGATCAGACAGAAGAAGAGACACAGAGAGAATTAGTAAACTGGAAACAAAATACAGTCAAGAGAGGCAAAGCATGGGGCTGGGAAGTTGGCTCAGTGGTAGAGCGCTTGCCTTGCATGCCTGAGGCCCTGGGTTCCATTCCTCAGCACCACATAAGCAAAAAGAAAAA
>NW_012267222.1:7086883-7108726 GCF_000151885.1 Dipodomys ordii | reverse complement strand
ATCTGAGGATCGAGGTTCAAAGCCAGCCTGGGCAGGAAAGTCTGTGAGACTCTTATCTCCAATAAACCACTAGAAAACCAGAAGTGGCCCTGTGGCTCAAGCGGTAGAGCGCTCGCCTTGAGCTGAAGAGCGCAGGGACAGCACCCAACTCCAGAGTTCAAACCCCACAACCGACCAAAAAGAAAAAAGAAAAAAAAAGAAGGATTAAGAGAGATCAGGGATACAATTCAGAGTTTGGGGGGAGGGGTGGGAGTTATAACAGTGGAGAGTCAGGTCCAAGAACAGAATTGCTCAGAATTCTCCAGAACTGCCTGAAAAACCTCCAACTTTGCAGCTCAGAAAACTCAATGAATCTTAAGCAAGATTAAAAAAAAAAAGTGATTTCTACCCAAACAAACTATGGTCAAACTACAGAGTATCATAGACAAAGAGAAAATCTTAAAAGCAGTCAGAGATGAAAGAGAGCTCACCTAAAAAGAAATGTCAAATCGGCTGATCGACCAGTTCTCCGAGAAACTGGGGCCACCAGAAGACACCTCAATACCGTAACACTTCCCCAAAGCTGAGAGATAGTACCTGTCACCCGAGAATTCTATCACTGCTGAAATGAATTTTCAAGAATGAAAGCAAAATAAAGACATTTTCAGACAAACAAAAACGGTCAGAGTTTACAACCAAGTCTCTCACTAAAGGAAGCCTTAAAAACAAATCAACTTCAGGAGGAAAGCAAAGAATATGAGTAGGAGGGTCTCAGACTGAGGGAAGGATATTAAAAGAAAGGAAAGAATAACTATGTGGATAAATGTCAACACACATTGACTACTTTAAATGTTTAATTTATGGCTTGGAAACAAATGAATAAGAGAAATAACTAATGCCAGACGCCAGTGGCTCCCACCTGTCATCCTAGCTACTCAGGAGGCTGAGATCTGAGGATCACAGTTTGAAGCCAGTCCCAGAGCAGAAAAGTCTGAGAGAGACTAATCTCCAATTAACCACCAAAAAGCCAGAAGTGAAGCTGTGGCTCAAGTGGTTGCGTGCTAGCCTTAAGCAAAAGAGAGCTCAGGGACAGTGCTCAGGCCCTGAGTTCAATCCCCAGTACCAACACACACACACACACACACACACACACACACACACACAGAACAATATTTGCACATAAATTGGAAAGGGTGTGACCAGGGAAAGTGAATTTTAAGGTTCTGGAATTGTGAGGGAGGAGAAGATGGTTAGAAATCACAGCTAACAACTATAACCTACATAGGCATGTCAAATTGTCTATGCTAAATATAGAATTGGAATAGCTTGTATCGTTACTTTTACATTAATAGGAAAAATAAAATTAGAAAATAAAAAACAACCTGTCAAGCACGGCACTTAAAAGAAGGGGGGGGTCTTGTATCTGCCCAGTACCCCCATGTACGACAACACAAGAGTGCTCACAGAAACCCTCCAGAGCCGGTGACTGCCACCCAACCCTTTTAGAAACATGGTACCCCAGACACAGCAAAGACAAGCTCCTGAAGTCGCCTAGCTGGGAAGAGTCAGTGCAGGGATTTGAGCCCAGGCAGCCTGGCCCTGGGCTGCAGCTCTCCAAGCCACCCTGCCGCCCTGCTGTGGGCTGAATGCTGGGCTGAGCCCAGAACTGGCTGTCGGCAGGAACCGGGCGGAGGAAGGAGACGGTGTCCTGGAATGATTCTAATTAGAGCTTGGATCTAAACCAATGCAGAAAACAGCTCTGAAGACTGGGGGTGGAGGGATGGGAATACGGACTGGATGTTAGATGATGTTATTGCTAACACCGCCCGCGCCTGCGCGCCATGCTGATATCGCAGTTATATAAGGCCGTGTCCTCAGGAGACTGGAGCAGCTCAAGTGCTAAACTCTGGCTAGCTCTTTCCTCCCTGGGCCATCCGTTAAAGAACAGAGAGGCCGGACACCAGTGGCTCACGCTGTCATCCTAGCTACTCAGAAGGCTGAGATCTGAGGATCACAGTTTGAAGCCAACCTAGGCGGGAAAGTCTGTGAGACTCTCATCTTCAATAATCTACTGAGAAAAAGCTGGAAGCGGAGCTGTGGCTGAAGTGGTAGAGCACCAACTGTGAGCAAAACAAGCTCAGGGACAGTTCTCAGGTTCTGAGTTCAGACTCAGGAGGAGAGGGGAAAAAAGAGGCTTTTGCTGGGCCCAGTGAATGAGCTCAACTTCAACTCTGTGCTCTTGGATCTGAGCGATTCTCTGCTGCCTGCAGCCAACTCTGCCATGGCCGTGGGCTCCAGGAAAGATGGGGTCCACAGTGGGGTGCAGGCACACCGCCCACACACCGGCCCTGCCTTCTTCTTGTCATCTTAAGGCAAATGGCCAAAAACTTGGGCAACACCTTGCTCCTGTTCTGTTTCAATTAAGAAAGTGAGAAGAAGCCGGGCACTGGTGCTCACGCCTGTAATCCTAGCTACTCGGGAGGCTGAGATCTGAGGATCACGGTTCAAAGCCAGCCTGGGCAGGAAAATCCGTGACTCTTATCTCCAATAAACCACTAGAAAACCAGAAGTGGCGCTGTGGCGCAAGTGGTAGAGCGCTAGCCTTGAGCTGAAGAGCTGAGGGACAGCACCCAGGCCCAGAGTTCAGGCCCCACGATTGACCAAAAAAAGAAAAAGAAAGTAAAAAGAATTCTCCAGAGCGCCTCCAAGGACAAAGGCTGAGCTGAAGGTCACCCCAGCCTCCCCTGTGACCTGGGGCTGTTGTAACTCTGCAGACCCTCCTCCTCTGCCCACCCCTCCCCCCCACTTCATTTCTCCCTGTTTAACCTAAGCCAGTGTCCTCACCCTGAACACAGCTCAAGATGGCCGGCTCCCCTGGCTGCCGTGGACTAAATAAATCTCCTCTCTCTGCCCTTCACCATGTTTCTTTATTCAATGGCGGGGGCGGGGGCAGTGGCTGGATCTAATTTGGGACTCCTGGACCCCCAGCCCCCTGGGGTCAGATCAGTGACACCCCTGGCTCCTGGTCCCTTCCCGGCCATCCGCCTTGGTGTCCACCCCCCATGGCCCGAGTGGGGGTGGGGTCCCCTCCCCGCACCCAACTACAACCCATCTCCCAGCCTGGTGCTTTACCGCCATTGTCAAACATAACGATCCTTACCCTGGAGAGAAACTGGGTTCCATTTTATGTTTTATTGCCTGAAAAAGGACATTTTTTACCTTCCCACAGGCGGCAGGCGGCAGGAACAGGACGATAAATCTCAGCAAAGGCTTCCGCTGAGATAGATGGTCCAGCCAGGAGACCATGGTGCTCCAAGCCGGGAAGGAGAGGATAAACAAGCAGTCCATCGGCTCTGCCCGCCCTGACGGATGCCCGCCCGTCCCCACGCCACGGGCTCGGTGGTGGAGAGGGGCTGCTGCTCCAAGCCCCAAGGGAAGGAAGGGCAGGGGAAAGAGAAAACCCTGAGCCTCTGACTGGCCTCTCTTCCAGCCCTGATTGTATGACCCCCAGTAGAGCATACAGCTTGTCAGAGTACCTACTGTGATGCCCAAGCCAGGCTTTTTTATGTCTATGTACTGGTTCTTGAACTCAGATCCTGGGCAAACAAAGCTGGTGGTACTCTACCATTTGAGCCACAGCTCCACTTCCAGCTTTTTGGTGGTTACTTGGAGATAAGAACCTCAAAGACTTCCCTTCCCTGGGCTGGCTTTGAACGGAGATCCTTAGATCACAGCCTCCTGAGTAGCCTGGATGACAGGTGTGAGCCACAGCACCCTACCCAACCCAGGCATTTAGTTTTCCACAGCCCCGTGATGCAGCGGTGTCCCTCCTATTGTCCAGGTGAGCAAGGCTCATTATGGAGGTCAGCTGGGAAGGAGGGATCCGGAACGGGAACGTGGAACTTTCTGGAACTCATCCCTCTCACTCGCTGAGGAGCTGGCTAAAGAGACTTTGGGGAAGATGGCAGTGGAAGTCTCGGGGCCATGCGGGGCTGGCCCTTGGCCTGAGCCCCTCCAGCAGCCACTCTGTGACTGGCGTCCAGAGCAGCCTGAGAGCGCACTGCGGGGGCGCGCGGCCAGGAAAACACGGAAGCAGCAGGATCAGGCATCCGAGCAGGTCATGACCCCTCCACCTTCCCAATCTCACCCCAGCCCTAACAACCTTCTAGATATTTATGTGTTTCATTTGTATTGATTGACTGGTCTCATTTATGTAGCCCAGCTGGCCTCAAATTCAAATCCTCCTGTCTCAGCTTCCAGATACAGCTAGGGTACAGCCAAGAAGCAGCATATCTGGCTCTTTTCCTCCCTCCCTCCCTTCCTCCTTCCCTTCTTTCCATCCTTCCTTCCTCCCTCCCTTCCACCCTCCCTTCCTCCCTCCCTCCCTCCCTCCCTCCATTCCTTCTTCCCTTCCTCCCTTCCTATTCTGGGGTTTGAACTCAGGACCTTCTGCTTTCTCAGCTTGCTCTTCTTGACTAAAGCTCCACCACTTGATCTATGCCTCTGGCTTTACTGGTTATTTGGAGTCTATTCTGCCCTGACTGACCTCAAACCAAAATCCTCTGGACGTCAGCCTCCTGTGTCACTAGGATTACATATCATTCTGTGTGTGTGTGTGTGTGTGTGTGTGTGTGTGTGTGTGTGTGTCCATCCCAGGGTTTGAACTCAGGGTCTGGGCACTGTTGCTGAGCTTTTTTGCTCCAACACTTGAGCCACACCTCCACTTTCGTCTTTTGGGAGGTTAATTGGAGATAAGAGTCCCACAGACTTTGCTGCCTGGGCTGGCGATCCTCAGCTCTCAGCCTCTTGAAGAACAGGGATTACAGTGTGAGCCACCGGAGCCCAGCTCGTATCATTCCATTTTAATACACTTGAAAATGCGCGTTTTCACCATTGGCTATTTAATAACAAGATCATGAAGTTGTAAAACGTAGCACCTGTGAAATAAACCAGGCACACAATACCACAGATTGTGTGATTTCCATATATATGAAATATCCAGACAGGAAAATCCACAGAGACACAAAGCAGATTAGAGGTTGCCTGAGGCAGGGGATGGAGGCCGGGAGGGATGGGGGGAGGGGGGGAGGGGGGCAGTGACTGCCGTGGGGGAGGGGAGTGAGCACATTCTCAAATTGGCTGTGCTGTTGGTTGCACAAGTCTGGGAAGGTACTAAAATCAAGCTGCACACTTCAACATAGTAGCCATTATACGCTATGGTTTCTCTCTTAGGAAAGCTGTTTGGTTTGGTTTGGTGTTTAGGTGAGTGGGCTTTGAATTCATACCTCCCACTCTCCCACCGTGTGGCAGCCAGAGAGGGAATGGGGCCCTGAATATTCCCCATGGGCGATGAGGCCCCTCCTCTCTAGTGCGCCTCGAGATTCCATTTCACAGTGTTTTCTTCCTCCACCCTCCAAAAAGGCAGGCAGGCAGGGCTTCTGAAATGGGAGTCAAAAATCCCATCCTTGGGCTGGGAAGGTGGCTCAGTGTAGAGCGCTTGCCTTGCATGCATGAGGCCCTGGGTTCGATTCCTCAGCATCACATTAGCAGAAGAAATCTGAAGTGGCGCTGTGGCTCAAGCGGTAGAGCATTAGACTTGCGCTGAAGAGCTGAGGGGCAGTGGCCAGGTCTAGAGCTCATCACCCTCTGGCTTTTTGAGTCCTAATGACATCCAGAAAACAGATCCTTGCTTCCAGCATCTGAGCTGAGGAGGAAACTTTCTCCATCTTTCACTACATGTGTATTTGTCATCTTTGGTAGTTTTGAGCATTAAGAAAATAAAATCAAAATCCTTGGATCTCTAAAAAGTTCTGGATCTGGGGCTGGGAAGGTGGCTCAGTGGTAGAGTGCTTGCCTTGCATGCTTGAGGCCCTGGGTTCGATTCCTCAGCACCACATAAGCAAAAAGAAAAAAGCCGGAAGTGGCGCTGTGGCTCAAGTGGTAGAGCGCTAGCCTTGAGCTGAAGAGCTGAGGGACAGCGCCCAGGCCCAGAGTTCAGGCCCCACGACCGGACCCCCCCCAAAAAAAAAAGTTCTGGATCTCAGGTGCAGCATCCCAAGAGTAGCTCTGTGTGTTTGTGTGTGTGTGTGTGTGTGTGTGTGTGTGTGTAAGCGCGTGCGCGCCAGTCCAAGGCCTAGGTGCTATACCTGATCTTCTTTAGCTCAAGGGTGGCACTTTACCACTTGAGCCACAGCTCCACTTCTGGCTTTTTGGTAATTTATTGGAGCTAAGAGTCTCACAGAGTTTCCTGCCTGGCAGGCTTCAAACCATGAGCCTCAGATCTCAACCTCCTGAGTAGCTAGGATTTATAGGTGTAAACCACAGTGTCCAACAGTAACTCTTTATCTCTTTCCTCTCTGCCGTATTTGAGCCTCTTTGCTCCTCCTAGGAAATGTCTTCCAGGCTCTCTGGACAGAACTAAGCTGTACTTACAACCTTCCCAGCTGTCTCAGCGGCTGTGGGGAGCGCAGCCCGGGTTCTGACTTGATAACCAGAACTTTCTGGCGATGGTGGAGAGTTGAGCTTTGAGTGTGTCTTCATTCCCTTCTCTCCCAGTGATCTATCTGTCCCCTCCTAAAGGTACCGTGAGATCCTTCACTGGACATTACCCCTGGTCGTCTCTAGAATAAACCCCCTTCTAGAAACACATGAGAAGAACCAGGAGTGCTTGCCGTACACCAAGACGAGGTCAGAGAACTCACGTGCTTGCTCTGTGTCAGCCCTGAGTTCCTGCTCTTATCTGAAGACCCAGGGGAGAAATAACACCTCTTCTAGAAAAAGAACCCAATCAGTGAGAAGGGAGAAGTTGTTCCCCGTTCCGGCCATCCAGAAGTACTAGAGATAAGGACTGGGAAGAGCAGGTGAGCACTAACATTTCTAGACCTGCCAGATAGGGCTGGCCTTGGGAATGAACACCCTGCGGGGTCCTAGCGTTCAGGTCCCTCCCTCTTCTTGAAGGCTAGCCAATGAGAATCACTCTAGAAATTGGTTTATGTGGCCAAGGGTAGAGCCCGGCCCTGCCATGCCGGGCATTTGTTGTGGCTTTGGATATGAAGGCTCCCCACCACCCCACCTCCACTCCTGTCCCCCTCAATAAGAAGGTCGGGTCTGTGTGGAAGTTCTGGTCCCCAGACCACGGTGCCATCCAGAAGGAGCTGGAAATAAAGTCAGTGTTGGTCCATTGACTAGGGGAGGGGAAATCTGACCGGAGTGGACAGTGACAGACGCTTGCTGACTCCCTGGCGTAACCGCCGGCCGATGGGGCCGTCGCATAGTCCGTGCATCTGGAAGGTGCCCCAGCCGAACACAGTGGGCAAAGGGGAAGGGTGGACCAGGACTGCGCATGCCCACCCCCCCAGAGGCCTTCTCCACCATAGACCAAGGGAGGTGCATCAATCAAAGCCCGCACCCCCCCAGAGGCCTTCTCCCCCATAGACCAAGGGAGGTGCATCAATCAAAGCCCGCACCCCGAATGCTGCACCAGAAACGAACGGAACTAGGCAACATCCAGGATGAGGGTGCACCCCACGGCTCCCCGGCAGCGAAGGATGGGAGGAGGGAGGGGGAGGGACGTGCATGTTGGGGAATGAAGGGCCTGCTGTCACTTCTCAGGGTGTGTCTGGCCATCAGCCTGCAAGTATTAACCCTCAGTCCAATTCCTGTGAAGGAGTTCCTGAAACACACAAGGGTTTATAACGTGCGCACGAAGCCCAGGTGTAGAAAATACATGGGGTCGTGAAGAACCCAGTCTCGTTGGACACCGTAGTGCACTCCTGTAACCCTAACTATTCAGGAGGCTGAGATCTGAGGACGGCAGTGTGAAGCCAGCCTGGGCAGAACAGTCCAGGAGGCTCATCGCCAAGGAACTACCCAAAAGAGCTGGAAGTGAAGCTGTGGCTCAAGTGGTAGAGTGCTATCCTTGAGCTCAGAGATGGCACCCGGGTCCTGAGTTCAAGCCCCAGGATGGGCAGCACACACACAAAAAGAACCAAGTGTCTGTTTCTGCCATGCCATCCTCACGATCACAAGATGGCTGCTGGCGTTCCGTCCATCATCACAACATTCTCACCAGCAGGAAGAAGGAAGGGGAGCACAGCCAGAAGGGAAGGAACAGCCTCTCTCT
This sequence comes from Dipodomys ordii, assembly GCF_000151885.1. Taxonomy (NCBI): domain Eukaryota; kingdom Metazoa; phylum Chordata; class Mammalia; order Rodentia; family Heteromyidae; genus Dipodomys; species Dipodomys ordii. The sequence goes on along the minus strand of NW_012267222.1, from coordinate 7,100,625 downwards.
TTGTAAAAGACTTCCTGGATGTTCACTATGTCACTTGCTTGAGTGTCCTTGGCCAGCATTTAGACAGGACTCGGCCCTCGCTGGGGACTCGTGGTGACCATTTTCCTTGAACACTTTGACTGCACTGAGAGCACGGAACAGCTGAACTCGAACATCTGACAGCAAATCCTGGGGCCTGGTAAAGGCCCAGCCCTTGCCCTCGGTGAGCCTTTCTCTGTGCTCCAAACACCCCCAGCTAGTAAGTGAAAGAAGCAAGCTTTGAAACCAGCCTGCTGGGCTTCGTAGCTCACGCCACGCTGTGTTCCTTAAGTTCTTGGTTCTGGCTTCACCCTGAATGGTTTTGGCAAAGGCCTCTGAGCCTCAGTTCCTAGAGCCATAGGAGCAAATGTAGGAGCCCCCACCTCCCGTGGCTGGTTATGTAGATAAACAGGCAGTCCAGATCGTGCATGGAGCAGATCAAGGCTCCGAGTCTGTTTAAGTTGATCCCGCACGGAACAGAAGGTGCTGGGCCCAGGCTGCAGGCCTGCTGTGGGAGAGTCCATTCTGCCGTAAATGCGGGGACGGCTTCCTTGGGACAGTCCATTCTCCTTCTCCAGCACTCGCCCAGCGTGCTCATTTCCAAGATCTCCACGGATGGATCAACCAACGCTCTGGTGCTTCTCCTCCTCTCCCAGCTGTTCAGTGCAGGCCTGGCGAAGCCCCTCCCCAGCTCCCGTCTCTGGCCCAAAGCCCCCTGGCCCTGTCTCTGTCAGCCGGTCCAGAGAGGAGCGGACTGCAAGGAGGTTGCCCATTACCATGGAAACCAAGGCCGGAGCCCAGCACCCTGGCGTTCTGGAGCTCATGGCAGATGTGCTGTCTGTCTGAGTCCTAGGTCTCTGGATGTTCCTCCACCCAGCAGGTGCACACGTGCACGCGCACAGGCGCACACCCACTCACCCACTCACACTCAATCCCAGCAACCATCTGGCTCACTTCATGGGTGAGCCATTGTTCCATGTGCTGTTCCCGGGGCCCGCGGCTGTCCAGAGTCACGGGTCCCTGTGGTGGGCGATGGCACGGGCCGCAGAGAGCCCCGGCACAGCCAGGCATGCCAAACGCACGGCAGCTGAAGCTCTGGCCTTTAAAGAGATAAAAGAGTTGCACAACTCCCAGAGTTCTCTGGGGTCCAGAGGAGAGGGCAGGGTCTCCCAAAAGCTAGTACTCATTGCCAAAGGAGAAATCGAGCACATGTCAGCAGTCACAAGTGTAAGCATAGGGCTGGGAAGGTGGCCTACTGGTAGAGCGCTTGCCTTGCATGCATGAGGCCCTGGGTTCAATTCCTCTGTATCACATAAGCAGAAAAAGCCGGAAGTGGCACTGTGGCTCAAGTGGTAGAGCGCTAGCCTTGAGCTGAAGAGCTGAGGGACAGTGCCCAAGCCCAGAGTTCAGATCCCACAACCAACAACAACAACAAAAAAAGTAAAGCACAGGACAAAGTGCCCTGACATGCCTCCGTGGATCCTATAATTAATATTATTATTATTAATAATAGTAATAATGACGTTTCTCATTTTGATGTTCTCACCAAAAAAAAAAAAATGTTTGAGTCGAATCAAATCTCAAGGAGACAATTAGACATATTCAAGCTGTGGAGAATTCTACAAGCTATCTGATATTTTTGGAGACAAAAATGTCAGTTACAAGAAGGACCAAAAGACTTAGATCAAAAGGAGACTGCAGGAGAGTGACAATTCAATGCTGGGCTGGATCCGTCAGGGATCCCAAATGGGATAAAACAGCTCGAACAGGCATTTGCAGAACAATTGGGAAATCTGAATGTGAGCGGTGCAGGAGATAACATTATTGGATCTGTGTTAGCGTCCTTGGCTGGGATAATTGCATCATTGTGCTTCTGTCGGAGGGAGATGGTCTTCATACCGGGAGAGGAGCACTAATTGTTTAGGGTAGGAGAGTCACGTGGCTGTCATTTCTTTTCAAATGATCAGAAGAAAAAGAGAGAGTGAGCAAGGAAAAGAAGGTGAGATAGTGAATGTACAAGTTGCCAGTGTGTCTGAATGGCCCTGTGTCAAAGGGATGTGAAGGACAGACAGATGCCGGAGCGGCTGTACTTCCAACATTTATTTCCAAATACTTAAACTCGGAGCCAGATGCTGGTGGCTCACACCTGTCATCCTAGCTACTCAGGTGGCTGAGATCTGAGGATCATGGTTCAAAGCCAGCCAGGGCAGGAATCTCCGTGAGACTTATCGCCAATAAACCCCCAGAAAACTGGAAATGGCCATGTGGCTCAAAGTGGTAGTGTGCCAGCCTTGAGCAAAGGAGCTCAGGGGTGGCGCCCAGGGAGGAGTTGAAGCGTCGGTGTTTTGGGGTCACCTCTCCACGGCTGGTGAATTTGTGGTCCATCTCACTGGCCCCCGGAGCGCTTCCTGGCAGCAGGAGAGCCTTTGCTTACATTCCTAAGAGGAAGAGTGAAACCTTTGTAAACCTTTCTGTTTTGATTTGTTTTGGTGCCAGTACAGGGGTTTGAACTCAGAGCCTGACTGCTGTCCCTTCCCTCCCCTCCCCTTCCCTTCCCTCCCCTCCCCTCCCCTTTCCTTCCCTTCCCTTTCCTTTCCTTTTTTTGCTTCAAGGCCAGCTCTCTGCCACTTGAGCCATGGCTCCACTTCTAGCTTATTTTTAGTGGTTCATTGGAGACAAGAGTTTCGTGCACTTTCTTGCCTGTATATGCTTTGAACTGTGATCCTCAGATCTCAACCTCCTGAGTAGCTAGGATTACAGGTGTGAGCCACCTACCTGTGCCCAGCCTTTTTTTTGGGGGGGGGTCAGTCATGGGGCTTGAACTCTGGGAAATTCGAGGTGCGCATCTGGCTCCACTGAGGCACCTGCTCGTTGTTTAAAGACGCGGTCTGGCTATCATAGCCAGCCTGGCTTCAAACTCGAGATCGGCCCGCATCATTCACGGAAGCTTGTACTCCTTGACACAGCTGTTTTGTTCCTGTGGAAGTGTTGGTAGCAAACTCCCTAGTGTCTTGAACCAGGGGTAAACCAAAGCTTCCACCTGTACATCTTGGTTCTTTAAATATGACACTCACTCCTGTGGTTCCCTGGCATGAGACATCAAAATGTTTGCTTCTAATGTGTGTGTGTGTGTGTGTGTGTGTGTGTGTGTGTGTGTGTGTGTACCAAGACTTGAACTCAGTGCCTGGCCGCTATCCCTTATTCATTCAAGGCTAGGGATCTACCCCTTGAGCCACAGTTCTGCTTCTGGCTTTTGCTGGTGAGTTGGAGATCAGTGTCTCCACAGACTTTGTGCTTGGGCTGGCTTTGAATTGTGATCCTCAGATCTCAGCCTCCTGCGTCGCCAGGATGACAGGCAGCTGTGAGCCATGGCGCTCGGCTTGGATCCTTGAATCCCTTTGGCTGTGTAAATCACATCCCAGCCTTCGCGGCTTCCCTGAGCTGAGACCACCATGCCACATTTCCAAAACTCTCTGAAGGCTTACCTGCCACCCTGACCTTGCTCATTACAATAATTGGCCGGCCTCCCTTCCAATGCTCAAATTCAAATCCTCCAGGCTGAATCCCGGCCTCTTCCCCATGGCTGCTGGAGAGCCGGCTTCCAGCACAGTGACTCTCCCTGCCGGCCTTGGCTTACCGAGGCCGCGCTCATGGCGCCCCGCAGCCCTCTGGCCAGGGCATGATAAATAGGCTGTCCCCTGACCGTGCCATGGGACATAGTTGGCAGGTGGGGTTTTCCACATCTAGTTCAGCAGCACTGGAGCCCTGGCTTATGCTAAGCTTGCAAGAGCCGTGGTAACAGCGGCTGAGCATCATTTCCAGGGAACGGAGGGACCCTTGGCCAGGAATCTGGAATGTGGAATCATCGATGAATTCTTCCTCTCCAGCTTTCTATTCGCATGGTCCCGGGTCCTAAAACATCGCCATCCAGCCCCGCAGACATTCACTCCTCTGCTCCATGCACCCTGCCAGCTTCTCGCTGTCCTGTCCCTTTCTTCCCTCCGCATCCAGGTGTACGTTTGTCCCCCGTTGAATGGACAGAGTAGAGGACAAAGACCATCCTCAGAAGGGCTGGGCACTGGCTCGTACCCAGACCCCACTCTGCCTCATTCAGCAAGTTCCCGAGCCTGCCTGAACCCAGAGAAGGTCACCTGGGCAGACCCGGAGGGTTTGGAGTTTCCAGGGACTGACTCACGATTTTCGTGCCCGCATCAGTCATTTCTCGGCGTCCCACTCTTTTCCAATCCAGGCTCTTGACTTTGGAGTGAGCAGATTGAGAATCTGGCTTTCTCTGTAACTCTGCTTCTAATTAAGTCTGGGCCTCATGTTCAGCTGTTCTTTTTTGTTGTTGTCGCTCGTGGGTCTTGAACTTGTGGGGTCTGTCCTCAGCTCTTCAGCTCAAAGCGAGTGCTCTACCACTTGGGCCACAGTGCCACTTCTGGTTTTCTCGGGGATCATTGGAGATGAGTCTCATGGACTTTTCCTGCCCGGGGCTGGCTTTGAACCTTGATCCTCAGATCTCAGCCTCCCGAGTAGCTAGGATGACAGGCGTGAGCCACTGGTGCCCGGCTCAGCTGTGCTTGTGGTTCTCTAGCTGTAAGAGATGAGATCTTCCTGAGGGAAGCAGCCAGGGAAGCCCCTGCATGTCACCCTTCACTGGTGGCCGGTCGCCATCTTTCTCCAGCAACTGGGGACCCCTAGCTAGCAGTGTCTGACTTTATAAGTGTTTCTAAGAATTACATCCCAAAGCTCCCAAACACCTCCGTAATGTGCCAGCCGATGCGTTCCTTTCCACACATTCTCCATCCCAGTTCACCAGAGGGAGTTCTAACCCATGTAGCCACTTTACAGCCCCCTCCATGAGTGACCTAATGACCAGCAAGTCTGGTCCTAAGGGCTTGAACGCAGGGTCTCATACTCTCACTTAACTTTTTCTGTTCAAGCTGGTGCTCTACCACTTGAGCCACAGCTCCACTTTCAGCTTTTTGCTGCTAAATGGGAGATCTCTTAGCTGGCTCACACCGGTGGCTCACACCTATCATCCTAGCTACTCAGGAGGCTGAGATCCGAGGATCAAGGTTCAAAGCCAGCCCAGGCAGGAAAGGCCATGAGACTCCTATCTCCAATAAACCACTCAGAAAGTCAGATGTAGCACTGTGGCTCAAGTGGTAGGGCACCAGCCTTGAGCTGAAGAGCTGAGGGACAGCGCCCTGGCCTAGAGTTCAAACCCCACGACCAAAAAAAAAAAAAATCTCTTTAATTCGTCATCTGGGCTGGCTTTGAATGGCAATCCTCGGATCTCAGACTCCTCAGTAGTAGGTGGAAGACCCCAGACTCCTGAGATACTTTCGTCAACGGGAGGGCGCCCCAGAAAACTCAGACTCCAGGCCGGGAGATGCAATAAGCAAGAGGAGTTTATTTCACGTTTGCACAAATGGACTTTCTGCCCAGGTCAGTCAGAGAGCCCTGAGCAGCAGTTACAAGCCTTTTTTTAAAAGCAAAAACCACAAGATTAACGCATAACACAAAGCATCCCATGATTGGTCCATTGAAAGGTCACCATATACACCAACAATCACTTTGCCACGCGGGAAATTTTGTAACACTCTTTGTAAAATGACTGGCCCATGGTTGGTCTAAGGGGGGTTTTCATGGTTACAGACCTATGATTGGTTGACATTTGGCTTAGCTTGTGGTCTTGCCAGGTGGTCGTCATCTCAAGGTCCTGTCTGGGGAATTTCTAAATGGGAACTGAGGAACACGTACTGTCTGTTCTTTATCTACGACCACTGACCTTGTCCTGGGGCCGGCATCTGGTCCCTGAAACTTCTTAACTCATTTCTGGGAAGGGAAGGGTTAGTGCTAGCGTAAGCAGGTTTACAGAAGCAGAATCAGCAATTAGCAAATTAGCAAACTGTAAAATGGACGCAGCCCTAATTTTTCTAATTCTTCAGTAGGGATTACAGGGATTACAGGTATGAGCCACCAGCCCCACTCAAACTCTGTTTTCTTTTTTTTGGGGGGTGGGGAGTGGGGTCTGGTCGTGGGGCCTGAACTCTGGGCCTGGGCGCTGTCCCTCAGCTCTTCTGCTCAAGGCTAGCGTTCTACCACTTGAGCCACAGCATCACTTCCGGCTTTTTTGCTTATGTGGTGCTGAGGAATCGAACCCAGGGCCTCATGCATGCAAGGCATGAGCCACCTTCTCAGCCCTCAAAGTCTATTTTCAAGATGAGTTTCCTGTGATGATTACTAACCCTGTCTTCTATCAGAACTCAGACGTGTGTGTGTGTGTGTGAGTGTGTGAGTGAGAGTGTGTGTGTGAGTGTGAGAGTGTGTGTGTGAGTGTGTGTGTGAGTGTGAGAGAGTGTGTGTGTGTGAGTGTGAGAGTGTGTGAGTGTGTGTGTGAGTGTGAGAGTGTGTGTGTGTGTGTGTGAGAGTGTGTGAGTGTGTGTGTGTGTGTGTGTGTAGGAGAAGAACAGAATTAGAGGCTCCAGCTGATATTACAGGGAGCCCTAGGGTACCAGCAGTCCTTCAGAGGTGTCTCAAGTTGAAGAATTGCATTTAATTCTCAAAACAACTCTCTAAGGAAGGCTTTGCCATCCTCCAGGAAACTGAGCTCCGGGACGCAGGAGACGTGGCCACAAGCACACAGCTGCATTTCCACCCGGCTCCCTCTTGTCCCTCTAATGGCTCCTTCCAGGTTGTTCTCCACCATCCCAGAGGGCCTGGGGTTCTCTTCCAGATTCTCTGAAGCTCACAGAAAAGAATCCCCACCCCCACCCCTAAAAATGTCCTGCAGCCTGCAGGCTTCTATCAACTGAAACAGCTTCCCCTAGGCTTAATACAACCCGGTAACTGGTGGCTCATGCCCATCATCCTAGCCAAACAGGAGACTGAGATCTGAGGCTCGAAGTTCAAGGCCAGCCTGGGCAGGCAAGTCCGTGAGAGCCTTATCTCCAATGAACCAGAAAACCAGAAGTGGCGCTGTGTCTCAAATGTGGTAGAGCGCTCGCCTTGAGCTGAAGAGCTCAGGGACAGTGCCCAGGCCCTGAGTTTAAGCCCCACAACAGACAAAAACAAGATCAACAAGAAAATTACCTTTAAGTAGTTATACAAAGGAGTTCCTATTCAACCAGTCAGTTTATAAGCACAATGCATCTTGATTCATGCCCCCTCTCCCATCGTGTCCCTCATCGCTCCCAACCCAACCCTTCCCCTCGATTTTCCTGGTTTCATAGGCCATGCATTGAATATTACAGCTGCCTTCTCCCAGAGTCCTCTCTTCATCGTCTACCCCCTCAGTCTCCCCCCACCCACCCCCAGCTCTTATATCCAACTAACCAGCAAAAAGCCAAAAGGGGATGTATGACTCAAGTGGTAAAGCATCACTTCTGAGCAAAAGAAAGCCAAGCAAGAGCATGAGGCCTTGAATTCAAGCACCAGAACCAATACACTCGAAAGAGAAAGCTTGCCGGGCACTGGTGGCTCATGCCTGGAATCTTAGCTACTCAGGAGGCTGAGATCTGAGGATCATGGTTCAAAGCCAGCCCAGGCAGGAACGTCTGTGAGACTCTTATCTGCAATAAACCACCAGAAAACCGGAAGTGGCGCTGTGGTTCAAGTGGTAGAGCGCTTTCCTTGAGCTGAAGAGCTGAGGGACAGTGCCCAGGCCCAGAGTTCAAGCCCTATGACGGACCAAAAAATAAAATGAAATAAAGCTTACCCCGGGGCAGTGCTGCCGACAGCATTCTGAGGGAGCTGGGGCAGAGACCCTTTGTGTATCCTGAACCCAGAGCCCAGCTGTCACTCACCGGCTCCGGCCTGCTCCATCTGCTCCCATGCCTGGCCTCTCCTACATCCCCAGAGCTGCAGCTGGAAGCTTGGCTCGCTGCTTCTCCACGCTCCAGGCCCGATGGGGACAGCTCCGGGTGACAGCCTGCTGACAGAGGACGGCCAGTCCTTCCGAGCCAGCTTCCTTACGAACATGATTTACAGCCAAAGTACCGAGAACTCCATGCTGGAAAACTGGGGGTTCCAAGACTGGCTTGAACTAGCTGTGAGCCCTGGAGCTTAGCTCGCCCCTTATAGAATGAGCTGATACAGGTGTCTCCCACCTGTTAATCCTAGCTACAGAGAAGGCTGAGATCTGAGGATCACAGTGTGAAGCCAGCCCGGGCAGGAAAGTCCATGAGACTTTTGTCTCCAGTTAAAAAGTAAAAACTGAAGCCAGGCACCGGTGGCTCACACCTGTCAGCCTAGCTATTCAAGAGGCTGAGATCCAAGGATTGAGGTTCAAAGCCAGCCTGGGCAGGAAAGTCCATGAGACTCTTTTTTTTTTTTTTTTTTTGCGGGTCGTGAGTCCTGAACTCTGGGCCTGGGCGCTGTCCCTCAGCTCTTCAGCTCAAGGCTAGTGCTCTACCACTTGAGCCACAGTGCCACTTCCAGCTTTTTCTGCTTATGTGGTGCTGAGGAATCAAATCCAGGGCCTCATGCATGCAAGCAAGCACTCTACCACTGAGCCACTTTCCCAGCCCCAAGACTCTTACCTCCAATAAACCACCAGAAAACCAGAAGTGGAGCTGAAGCTCAAGTGATAGAGCACTCTCCATGAGCTGAGCTCGGGGACAGCGCCCCAGCCCAGAACTCAAAGCCCCGTGACCCACACAGAAGTTAAAAACCAGAGTTGAAGCTGTGGCTCAAGTGGTAGCATGCCAGCCTTGAACTAAAAAGCTAAACAAAGAGTATGAAGCCCTGAGTTCAAGCCCTGGCACACGCACACACACACACACACACACACACACACACACACTCACACACACACTCAGAGAAAATACCATAGTCAACCCACGTCCCACGCTCCATCAATGGTGCTGCCCCACTGGGTACCCCCCCCCCGGAGCTCAGGCCAGCTCCCCCCTTCCCCCTCCCCTTCTCTCCCCCTCCCCTTGCTCCAATCAGATGGGCCTCTAGAATAAAAACAAGCAAGGCTGGAAACTCATCAAGCGTGGAGTCCCCTGCTCGGACAAGTCTTGTCAGCCCAGCAGTTAGGTCTGGACCTATGAGGGGACAGCCCCGCCTCCTCTGCCGGAGGGCCACAAGCACCCGCGACTCTGGCCCATCCTGGAGCTCCAGCTCCTGGCGCAGCCGGCATGGGACCAGGCAGGGCCGCCCTGGCACTGACGAGTGTGTTTGCAGGGTGAAATGTCTTCAGAGCTGGGGGCAAAGGCGGCCTGTGGGGCACAGCATGGAAGTGAGTGCCCGGGCCTGCCCCGAGGCCCTGGCATGGGTCCTGGTTGGCAGAGGAGCTGTGGGCTCCCCACTGGGGAGGGGCAGGGGGCCAGGTAGGGCCTGGGCATCTTGTCAAAGCTGTCTGCAAGGACCCCAGGGTTGGGAAGGGGGATGGGGTGCAGAGGGCAGAAGGCAGAGGGCAGAGGGCGCCCAGACATCCCGTGTTGGCCTGGCTCCTTTTTTTTGATGAATTGTAGGGCTTGAACTCTGGGCCTGGGCGCTGTCCCTCAGCTCTTCAGCTCAAGAAGAGTGTTCCACCACTTGAGCCACAGAGCCACTTCTGGTTTTCTGGTGGTTCATTGGTGATAAGAGTCTCACGGAGTTTCCTGCTCGAGCTGGCTTTGAACCATGATCCTCAGATCTGAGCCTCCTGAGTAGCTAGGATGACAGGCGTGAGCCACCAGCACCCAGCTCAGCCTGGTTTTGAAGCAAACTGAAAAGGTATGAAAGATACAAGGTTAAAAATAAAATTCCAAAAAGCAGAAACAACTGAATGAAAGTCACACCAAACAACAACAACACAGTTACCCAGCCTTCTCCCTGCTAAGATGCACCCCAAAGAGGGGGCAAGGGGGCTCTGGCAGTCACTTGCACATGAAATTCAAAAGGTAATCATAGCAGCAGCAGTCCTTGCCACAGAATCGAAAGGTGGAAGCGACCAAGGGCCCCCTCGGCAGCTGACCAGCAAGCCGAATGTGCTGTGGCACGAATCCCAAGGCATGCCGCTCTGCCCCGGCCGCATGGTGCGTGGGCCGCCGCAGAGAGCTGATTAACCCAGCGACCACCATAACGATCTCATTTCACTGTAATCGCCTCCTTTCAGGATCCGTTGGCCGTCAGAGCTTGAATATATGAATTTCGGGAGGACACAGCGCTGTCCACAGTGGACAAGGAAAATGCAATCGCCACACAGTAAGGGTGCTGGGTACCGTCCTGGGAGCGAAGGAGCAGGATGTGTGACCTGCCGTGGGCTGTTAGAAGGGAGAAATAGCCTCACCACAGTGTCTTGATTATTTGTTATTTTGTGGTGCAGCTAAAAATACATGCCGTGAGATGGATTCTCAGGTAGATCTCTATGTGCCAAATTGATCAAAATGTGTATTTTATGTGTGGAGTTCACTGGATGCCAATTATACCTCAATAAAGCTGTCTTATAAATAAATGACTCAAAAGTAGATTGATCAATTTACCTATATTAAAAATAAATAAGCTGGGCATCAGTGGCTCACACCTGTACTCCTAGCTACTCAAGAGGCTGAGATCTGAGGATTACGGTTCAAAGCCAGCTTGGACAGGAAAGTCCGTGAGACTCCTATATCCAATTAACCACCAGAAAACTAGAAGCGGCGCTCTGGCTCAAGAGGTAGAGCACTTGCCTTGAGCTGAAGAGCTGAGGGACAGTACCCAGGCCCAGAGTTCAAGACCTATGACCAACAAAAATAAGAAATAAATAAATAACTCATGGGCTGGGAAGGTGGCTGAGTGGTAGAGTGCTTGCCTTGCATACATGAAACCCTGGGTTTGATTCCTCTGTATCACATAAGCAGAAAAAGCCAGAAGTGGCACTGTGGCTCAAGTGGTAGAGTGCTAGCTTTGAGCTAAAGAGCTGAGGGACAGCGCCCAGGCCCAGAGTTCAGGCCCCATGACCAATCAATCAATCAAAAGTTTAGCACTGGTGGTTCACCCCTGTAAACCTTACTACACAGGAGGCTGAAATCTGAGGATCATAGTTCAAAGCCAGCCCAAGTAAGCAAATCCATGAGACTCTTATCTCCAATTAACCACCTGAAAACTAGAAGTGGAGCTGTGGCTCAATGTGGTAGAGCTCTGGCCTTGAACAAAAGAGCTCAGGGACAGCTCCCAGGCCTCAAGTTCAAACCCCAGAACCTACTTTCCTCCCTCCCTCAAATAAAACTAAGTAAGTGAGTAAATAAATAAATAAGTGAAAGTAAACAACACCAAAGGGCTGGGGCATGGCTTAAGAGTTAGAACTGGGGCTGGGAAGGTGGCTCAGTGGTAGAGCGCTTGCCTTGCATGCCTGAGGCCCTGGGTTCGATTCCTCAGAACCACATACACAGAAAAGGCCAGAGTGGTGTTGTGGCTCAAGTGGTAGAGTGCTAGCCTTGAGCAAAAGAAACTCAGGGACAGTGCCCAGGCCCTGAGTTCAAAGCTCCAGAACCAGCAAAAAACAAACAAACAAAAAAAACCCAACCAAAACCCACAAAGATCCTGAAAGCAATGTGATACTAGATTTAGTCCAGAAACTGAGAAAAGGACAGTGGTGGAAAACAGATGAAAGCAGACTGAAGTGCGGAGCTTAGTTCATAGCACGACGCCGATGCTCAGGTCTTGGTTTTGACAAATGGGCGCTAGTTAAGAAACTATTACAGTACAGGAAACTAGATGGCGGGAAGTCTGTGCTATCTTTATAACTTCTCTCTGAGTCCATAATTATTCCACTGAAGTGGAAAACACCCTTTGCCTGCCGAGGGGGCTCAGAAGCCCTGGCTTCTGCCTTGGGGCTGACGCTCAAATCCGTCTCAGATCTGAGCTACGACGCGCCTGGTGCTGGCTAGTGGAAACGAGGGGCTGAGCTGAGTGGGAGAGGCCAACTCGGCCAGGTTTGTGAAGGCTACAGCTGCTTCGGGTACCACGAGAGGGCCAGGCAAAGCCTGCTCATCCATATAGTCCCTGAGACCTGGAGATGCAGGGGTTTGAACTGAGCGGGGTTGTAGAGGAAAGGACTTAGGACAGAAAAAACAGAATAGAGAAATATAAATACTCTCTCTCGCCTCTCCCCCTCCATATATATACAGAGAGAGAGAGAGAGAGTGTACTGAACACTGTTCCTTAGCTTTTTCTTTTTTTTTGGGTCCGGTCGTGGGGCCTGAACTCTGGGCCTGGGCGCTGTCCCTCAGCTCTTCAGCTCAAGGCTAGCGCTCTACCACTTGAGCCACAGCACCACTTCTGGCTTTTTTCTTTTTGCTTATGTGGTGCTGAGGAATTGAACCCAGGGCCTCAGGCATGCAAGGCAAGCGCTCTACCACCGAGCCACCTTCCCAGCTCCTCTTAGCTTTTTCAATCAAAGCTGGCACTCTACCACTTGAGCCACACCTCTACTTTGGGATTTTTGCTGACTTCCCTGTCCTGGGCTGTCTTCAAACCTCAGTGCTCAGATCTCAGCTAGGCTTATAAAGGTGAGCTACCCAGCTCCTTGGTGTGTGAGTTAAAATCACTGATTTTAAACTCGTCTGTTGACGCACCTTGGGCTGGAATGGAGCCTGTCTTTAATTGCAGTACTCCAAATAACCCCTCTGGTGACATTCCCTAGCCTTGGTGGGCCTCCAGGGCAGCCCATCTGTGGGGTGGAAACTTTCATTACTGCTAATGAAAGTTCATCTCTCCGATACTTTGTGATTTTTAACTCCATTCTACATTCCCTTTATGTTTCACCATTGCTTTTTATCCCGAACTCTAAGGCTCAGCCAGGAGCATCCTGAGTTCAGTGCTAACTTGAAGGCCAGTCTGAAAACAAGAATCACCTTTCCATGCATTCCAAGGTCAAAGGAGAGGAGGGTGCATTCCCAGAGAAGGATTCTGATGGGTCCATCTTTTGTGTTCCGCTCATCTTGGGCCCATCACTGTGGTTGTGGTTGACTGGGGTCACTCAGTTATACGATAATGTGATTATCAATGAATACAGAAACAGTCAAGTGTGAGGGAGAGGGGGAAAAGAAAGAATTCTCCAAAATAGGGAGAGGGCAATGTGCTGGTGATGGTAGGAGAGGAGGAAGACGCAAAAGCAAACCCATAGACTCCCTGTCGTCTTCCTAGGGGCTCCTCTGTGAGGCCGGCTGCAGATGCAAAGCTGTCCCAGGGGACCCTCGCCACCTCCGTCCTCCAGGCCCTGCTGGTCAGCACACTTTAGAAGTCCAGGGTGTTAGCCCAGGAAGTGTGAGACAGCTGACACTTCCTGTCCTTCGCAGGGCATGCTGGGTAAAGCAGGACCTGTGCCCATGTGCCACTTCAAGGGGACCTCTGTATGGCTTGTCCCTCCCTGACCCCAGTTGGAATGTCCAGTTATGTGCTGGCTGGTAACTTGAGGGTCAATAGACAAAACCTACCACTCCAGCCTTGAGAACACCAGGTGTGGCCGGCCCCCATGCTTCCAGAGATTCCCAGGGAAGTCCCAGGAGACCGCGTACCTCGAGTTCACGGCAGGGCCTCTGTCCCCCCTCGATCTCAGTGTCACTCCAGAGCAGCTCCCTGATTGCAGCAACACAGCCTGGTGCCCCCCCAACCCCCTCCCGAAACCCCGAGGGAAGCCAAACAGGGAGAAAGTGATTTTCCTTTCTCCGTTAATTGCTTTCCACAGTCTGCTGGTCCTCTTCCTCCTCCTCCTCCTCCTCCTCCTCCTCCCCCTCCTCCTCCTCCCC
>NW_012267222.1:7074740-7083788 GCF_000151885.1 Dipodomys ordii | reverse complement strand
CCTCCTCCTCCCTTCTCCTCCTCCTCCTCCTCCCTTCTCCTTCCTTGGTCTCTGGAGGGCAAGGACACAGATATGCTCTCCTGGGCCCAGCCTGTCTCTCTGGAGATGAGTTCCTGAAACGCGAGCCCAGAAGCGAGGGCGGACAGCCCCAGGGGAGGGCTGAGTCCACCCTGCTGTGGGGACCCTGGACCCGGCCTGGCCGGAGTGGGAGCTGGGGAAGGCGCCCCATGCCCACTCAGGCTTCCCTTCCTCTGCCCCTGGCCCACCTGGGTGCCCGGACCACTCAGGGCCTGGGTGAGGTGGATTCTAGAATGTGACTCGGGCAGCAGAGAGCTGGGGGGGGGATCCTCCCCTGTCTCCCCGCTGCTGGGGCAGCCAGGGAACCTCATCTCCACCAGCTGCGCCCACAGAGGAGGGGGCCCCTGCAGCTGCGGCCTTGGCTCTGGAGTCACTGTGCTGGGCAGAGAAGCCTCCGCCCTGGGCCACACTGGGCATAGGGCACCAGAAATGAGTCATTGCACTCACACCTGTAATCCCAGCTACTCAGGAGCCTGAGAAGTGAAGATGGGAGTTTAAGCCAGCCATGAGACTTTTAGTTCTAATTAACCAGCAAAAAGCCAGACAGTGGAGATGTGGCTCAAGTGGTAGAGCACCATGCAAAAGCTAAGAGACAGCACCCAGAACCTGAGTTCAAGCCCCAGGACCAGCACAAAACTACAAAAAAGAAAGGAGTCATTGTTGGGTCACCCCGTTGCCCAGTTGCGTCCTTGGCAGCGCCTCTGGCCGGTCCACTTGCTGATGCCAGGGTATCCCTGGGCCCCTCCCTTCCTCCCTTCTCCACCTGGATGGGTCTGTGAAAGCCCGGATTCTTCCACCAGGCCAAGCTGGCTGATAGATGCTGATGGCTTCTGCCATGCCTGCAGGATGCACAGACTGAGGGTGGAGGCTGGGCACACAGCACGGGCAAGCAGGACAGCTATCCTGCAGCTCCCTAAGCGTACTCAGGGGCCCAGCTGCCCACATAGAGTTATTGGAGGCGAAGGAGAGAAACAGAGCATCACCAGGTTTGACACCATGAGAGCGGGGTGGAGGTGCGGGCTGCTGCTGATCTTCTCACACCAAAGGGCCTCCCAAGCCAGCTGGTATCTACTGCCCCGCCCCGCCCCGCCCCGCCCCGTCCCATCCCACCCCATATAGGAGGGAACTTGGGCCCAAAGATCTCAGGTGTAGCTGAGCTCCTGTGACCCCACTACCCTCCCCTACCTCGTGGGGTCATTTTGAGGCTTGGCGGCTTCGATCTAGAGGATGTTTCTTTGGGGCAGCGTGAGTGCCAAAGGCAGATATTCTAGAAACCTGAGTTCCCAAGTTGGGTCTCAGCAAAGACATCCTTCATTAAGTCCTTTCTATGTGCTGAGCCTGAAAGAGCTGTTTTAATAAAAACAGAAGAAGCCCAAGACCCAGCTCCTGTTCAGGGAGCTAACCAGCCGGCAGAAGGGAGATGAAGACAGATACTCCGGAGGAGGGACGAGGAGGAAGCAGCCCCAGCCCTCCCGGCAGGCCTGATCTGTGGCTGTGTGCCAGGCTTTCTGTGGCTGCTTCCCCCCAGGTTCATTTCCCCCTTTTTTATTTCCTTCCGGTTTTGAGGCTTGAACCCCGCACCTCACATGTGATCTCTCCCACTGAGCTCCATCCCCAGCCTTTTTTTTTTTTTTTAAATAAAGTCTCTCTTCCTTTGTCCCACAATCCCCCTTGGCTCCACCTCCTGAGTAGCTGAGATTACAGGCGTGTGCTGCCAGGCCCAACCCCTTGTCTTCTTCTGGCTGAAACCCAAGGACCTGCGCTCCAAGCCCCTCCAGCTCCTACCTCCCCCCTCCTGCTGCCCAGGGCTCGGGGCTCCCCCAGGCCATCCCAGCCTCACCTCCACATACTCCGCAGAGTTCTGTAACACCCACACACGGCAGCAGCGCTGGGTGGCAGCCATGTGCCTCGGGCACCTGAGAGTACCTTTCCCAGGCCTCCCCTCAGGCTGAACGCTCCTTTCTCTGTCACCCCAGCCTCCGGGCTATGCTAGCTTCCATTCCAACTTCAACACCCTGCTAGGAAGTTGCCTCCTCCAGGAAGCCTTCCTGTTGTTCCCTCTCCTCAAGCGTAATCCTCCACCAAGTCCCAGAACCGTGCCTAGTTCCTCAGCTCAGGCTCTGCTGGTTTGGGAACCTTTCTCCTCCAGCTGAGTTCTTTTTACAAGGCGGCATTCTGCTCATTTCCCCATCCTCCATTCCTCGCGTGGAGTGTGGCACTTGGAAGAGCTCAGTGGGTGTTTGATGAAGGCCAAGGTGTGTACCAGCCTGGGCACAACGTGGGCATGAGCTGTGTACAGAGGAGTCTGTGACATTGCAGGATCTGAGCTAAGTGGGGTGAGGCAGAGTCAGGGAGACAGAGACAGACACAGAGAGACACAGAGAGACAGACACAGACACACAGAAAGAGAGAGGGGGGGGCTGGGAAGGTGGGTCAGTGGTAGAGCACTTGCCTTGCATGCCTGAGGCCCTGGGTTCGATTCCTCAGCACCACATAAGCAAAAAGAAAAAAGCCGGAAGTGGCGCTGTGGCTCAAGTGGTAGAGCGCTAGCCTTGAGCTGAAGAGCTGAGGGACAGCACCCAGGCCCAGAGTTCAGACTGCACGACCGGACCTAAAATAACAACAATAACAACAAGAGAGAGACAGAGAGACACACACACAGAGAGATAGACAGAGAGACACAGAGAGAGACACACACATACACACAGAGACAGACACAGAGAGAGAGACAGAGAGAGAGAGAGAGAGAGGGACAGGGGGAGACAGAGAGAGAGAGAGAGAGAGGGAGGGACAGAGGGACAGAGGGAGACAGAGAAAGAAATCTGGGCGTTGGTGGCTCACACTTGTAATCCAGGCTACTTAGGAGGCTGAGATCTGAGGATCCTGGTTGGAAGCCAACCTGATCAGGAAAGTCTATGAGACATTATTATTACTATTATTATTATTTACCAGTCCTGGGGCTTGAACTCAGAGTCTGGGGTGCTGTCCCTGAGCCTCTTTGTGCTCAAGGCTAGTGCTCTACTGCTTGAGCCACAGCACCACTTCTGGCTTTTTTTCTGAGTAGCTTATTGGAGATGTGAGTCTCATGGATGTTCCTGCCAAGGCTGGCTTCAAACCGTGACCCTCAGATCTCAGCCCCGTGAGAAGCTAGGATTACAGGCCTGAGCCACCGGCTTCCCTATACCTCTTCCCTCTAATGAATCACCAAAAAGCCAGAAGTGGAGCCAGTGGCTCAAGGGATAGAGTGCTAGCCTTGAACAAAAAAGCTCAGGGACAGTGTCCAGGCCTAGAGATCAAGCCCTAGAACCCGCAGGGGTAGACACACGCACACGCACACACACACACACACACACACACACACACACACACACACACACACACACAGAGGGGGAAAGAGACAGAGAGCCAGAGCCAGAGGGAGGGAGAGGGAAGGAGGGAGGGAGGGAGAGCTGCTGAGAGGCTGCACCGCCCACAGGCACACACGCCGCCCCCCCCCCTCCGTCCATCTGTGGATTTCACAGCTTGTCCTTTACCAAGCCTTGTGCCAAACCATGTGTTTGGTTTGGGGAAATCATAAACTCCAGCCCCTGACCTTGTAAGTAACTGAGCTGCTCATGGCAATAGACCAGAGTGTTCCAGAAGCCAGAGGGCGCCATGTGGAAGGCAGAGAGGACAGTCAGTCTCCGTGTCTCTGCTTCTCACGTTTATGCCCCTGGGAACCCAAATCCACCAAGCCACTGGCTTTGTTTTCTTGTCTTTTTTCTTGGTGGTCCTGGGGATTTAATTCGGGGTCTTGTGCCGCTTGAGCCATGCCTCCAGTCCCTTTGGTTTCCATTATTTTTCAAATAGTATCTCACTTTTTGCCCAGGTCAGCCCGGACCGCGATCCTCCTCTTTCTACTTCCTTCATGGCTGGGATGACAGCCAAGGACCACCACACCCAGCGCCAGGCTGCTTTTTAAGCCACTTCTGCGTTCCTCCAGTGACACAAAAATCTCTTTGTTCCCCAGGAGATTTTGACATGTTTCATTTGCTTTTGAGACAGTGGTTTCTATTTCCCCTGTCTCAGCCTCTCTGGCTCTGGGACTACAGGGTGCCACCACACCACCCTGCCTGGCTTTATCTTGTTTACTTGTGCAGCTAGAGGCCAAACCTCCTCCTGAGACACACACACACACACACACACACACACACACACACACACACACACACACACACACACACACACACACACACACACACCCTGGCTTCCAGCTTCCAGTGAAACATCAAAGCCACGTGTGTCCTGCTTAGCACAGGGCAGAGAAACCTTGCTTTTCTGAGGGAGATGCAGACCTCGCACCCGCCACTACTGCAGCAGGGATCCGAGGGCCTGGCAGCCAGGCCCGCGTGACCCGGCTCCTGCAAGCAGACCCCAAAGCCCCCAGTACTGCAGCCCAAATTCCACCTGTCTGGCTCTCTGGGGGGGTGTAAATGGGCTCCCAGAACATTCCCAGGATGCATGGTGAAGAGCGAGTCTGTGGTGGACCTGAGAGGAGGTGGGGCTGGTGCCGGGCTCCTGCCTGTAATCCCAGCTGTGCAGGGCGCTGAGATCTGTGGATCATGGTTTGAAGTCAGTCAGCCTGAGTCCATCATGGACAGAAAATCTGTAAGATTTTTTTTTTTGGGGGGGGGGTGAGGTTGGTCATGGGTCTTGATCTCTGGGCCTGGGCGCTGTCCCTCAGCCCTTCAGCTCAAGGCCAGAGCTCTAACGCTTGAGCCATCAGCACCACTTCCGCTTTTCTGAGTGGTTTATTGGAGATAAGAGTCTCTCGACCTTTCCTGCCCAGGCTGGCTTTGAACCTCGGTCCTCAGATCTCAGCCTCCTGGGTAGCTAGGATGACAGGTGTGAGGCACTGGTGCCTGGCTCTGTGAGACTCTTATCTCCAGTTAACCAGTACACACTGGGAGGGGAGGCGTGGCTCACTGGGTAAAACACCAGTCTTGTGAGCTACAGCTCAGAGGACAACATCCAGGTCCCGAATTCAAGACTCAGCACAGGGCTGGGAAGGTGGCTCAGTGGTAGAGCGCTTGCCTTGCATACCTGAGGCCCTGGGTTCGATTCCTCAGCACCACATAAGCAAAAAGAAAGAAGTCATCAAGACTCAGCGCAGACACAGTTGAAAAAGATGAAGAAGGAGATGGGGAGGAAAGGAGGGGGAGTCTGGCAGGATGCAGGGGGGCCGTGGGAGGGGGAAGGGGCCGAAGACTTGAGTGGTCTCCAGCTGATAGGACCACAGACAGACAGATGGAAGGACAGGCTGGGGCAGGAGGCAGGAGAAGCTCAGAGGCTGCCGGTCCGGGCTCAGGATGATGTTCCGGCCAGAAAGAAGCAGCCCGTCCGGCAGAATGGACGGCCTTGCTAATTGGCCGTTTTTGGTTTTTATGTCTTTTCACTAGCAGGATACAATAACAGCTCCTCGCTCGGCTGTCTCCTGGTTCGGGAAATGAGCGCTCATAAACCACCTGAGTGTTTTTCCGTGGCTGAAGTGAGGCACCGTGGAGCTGTGGCTCAAGTGGTCGAGCGCCAGCTTTGAGCAAAGTAAAAAGCGAAGGGACGGGCCCTGAGTTCAAGCCCCAGGAGCAGCACCCCACCCCACCCCCAATAAAACCCCTCCGCGAGAGAGCGGGGCTCCTCCCCAGACCCCACTGACAGCCACAGGGAGGCAGGTGCTCCAGAAAGGGGGTCGGGGAGGGGAGCGGGTCTCCATGGTGACCAGGGAGGAAGTTGCCCAGGCAACTCCTGGAGGTCCAGGCCATGGGCTCTGCTCCCACGAGTGGGGGCTGGCGTTGTCATGGAAACCCCTGGCAGCTTTGCCGAGCGGGACGCCCTCCCAGGCCCCCCCCCAGCCCTCAAGGATGGGCCCAGAAGGTGAAGGCTCAACTGCCAGTCAGCATAGAGTGACAGCTTGTAGGGAGGGAGAGTGGAGAAAGTTCTAGAACACAGTGTCCTCACCACCACCCCTCTGCTGTCCTCTCCCCATCCACCCCCCAGCCTCCCCCCACCCTGTTCCTGACCTACCAGGCACAGTCTGGGGAGGGTGGTCTAGCTCTCCACCTCTCTGCCCTTCTTCCTCCACAAGCTGTTCATCAGGCAGAGTCTGCTCAAGGGTCACCATGACAACCAAACCAAGCCTCCCGTCTCCATGGTGATAAGCCCTCAAAGTTATTTTTATTTATTTATTGAGAATTTCAAAGGACTTTCCATCCCCTTCGCTGGGCCTGGCATTGGGCAGATGGGGAGGGGGGGTGGAGGGGGATAGAACTGTCAGGAACAAAGCCGGTCACTGGTGGCTCATGCCTGTCATCCCAGCTACTCAGGAGGCTGAGAACTGAGGATCATGGTTCAAAGCCAGCCCGGGCAGGAAAGTCCATGGGACGCCTATCTCCACTAAACCACTCAAAGATCAGAAGTGGAGCTGTAGCTGGAAGTGGTACAATGCTAGCCTTGAGCAAAAGGGCTTAGGGACAGTGTACAGGCCCTGAGTTCAAATCCTACAACCATCAAAACAATAATAACATTTATAATAATATTTATAATAATAACATTTACAATAATAATATTTATTGAAATGGACTCCAGGAAATGGAAACAAGAGCCTTTGTTTTCTTTGTTGCTGTTTTTGGTTTCTTTTCTTTTTGTCTTGTTTGTGTATTTCTCTGTCATTGGAAGGGTAAATGAGGGGGTGCAGAAATGGAGGGACAAAGTGTGAACAAATGCAGCAGTAGGGCTCGCTGGACACTATGTTCAGAAAATGAACGATACAATTTATGGGTGGGGACAGGAGAGAAAAACTGGGAGAGAGCAAAGGAAGGGGGAGCATTGTCCAAAAAGAAATGTACTCTTGGAAGTGGTGCTGTGGCTCCAGTGGTAGAGCGCTAGCCTTGAGCTGAAGAGCTGAGGGACAGCGCCCAGGCCCAGAGTTCAAGCCCCGGGACTAACCAAAAAAAAGAAAAAAGAAAAAGAAATGTAGTCTTTACCTGACTTGTATAACTGTAACCTCTCTGTATATCATCTTTATAATAACAATAAATTGTTTTAAAATGCCAGCCTGGAGGTGTGGCTCAAGTGGTAGAGCACCAAGTGAAAGTGCCAGGTCTTGAGTTCAAGCCCAGCACCACCAAAAATTAAAACGCAGCCAGCTGCCAGTGCCTCTCACACCTGGAATTCTAACTACTCAGGAGACTGAGATCGGAGGGTGGCAGTTCAAGCCAGCTTGGTAGAGAAGTCTGTGGGAATCTCGTCTCCAATAAGCTACTAAAAAAGCTGGAGGTAGTGCTGTGGCGCAAACGGTACAGAGCGAGGCTCGAGCAAAAAAGCCTAAGCTCCGAGTTCAAAGCCCAAGGACTGACACAGTAAATAAATAAATGAAGCCGGGCACCGGTGGCTCACACCTGTAACCCTAGCTGCTCAGGAGGCTGAGATCTGAGGATCATGGTTCAAAGCCAGCCGGGCAGGAAAGTCTATGAGACTCCTATCTCCAATGAACCACCAGAAAACTGAAACTGGCGCTGTGGCTCAAGTGGTAGAGTGCTGGCCTTGAGCTGAAGAGCTGAGGGACAGCGCCCAAGCCCAGAGATCAAGCCCCAGGACAAAATAAAATACACACACACACACACACACACACACACACACACACATATATACATACGTATGTACATACATACATACATACATAAGTAACCAGTGACCATACAGAAACATACAGAGCCCAACGGAATAAAAGCAGGGAGATGATGACACCACACCTGGAGCAAAGGGGAAGCAAGGTAAAGCGGCCGTCAGTGCACAAGCCCGCACGCTGGAGGACTGAGAGGAAGGAAGAAGTACCCCAAATCCAGCAGCAGTGGGGGTGAGCAGTCCCAGCCCGGCCACGAGGGGCCTGGGAGGAGGGGCTGGGGCGTGGCTTCCTGGTGGCTGCCTGGGCCTGGGTTCCAATCCTGTTACTGAAAAAAAAGAAAAGAAAAGGAGGAAGAAGCAAATAAAGAGAAGGGGAGGGGAGGGGAGGGGAGGGGAAAGTAAGGAAAGCAGAAAGGGGAGCAGGAAGGGGAAGGGAAGGGCGTCCTCATCTTCCTAGGATGGTCCTGACTCGAGAAGGTGATGTCTGCTGCTGTGCAGTGTCCCGCAGCACCTGCTCCTCAGCTGGGCCAGGAGGGAGGGAAGAGAAAGGGAAGGGGAGGAGGGGAGGGGGAGAAGGGAGGGGAGGGAAGAGAAGGGATTGGAAGGGGGGAAGGGAAGGGAGGAAAGGGAAGGGAAGGGGAGGGGAGGGAAGTGGAGGAAAGTGGAGGGAAGGGGAGGAAGGGAAGGAGAGGGAAGGGAAAAGGAGGGGAGGGGAGGGAAGGGGAGGAAAGGGAAAGGGGATGGAAGGGGAGGGGAGGGAAGAGGGGATGTTTGTTACTGCAGCATACCCTACCACACGCATCTTGATGGACGTGGGCCCTATCCGTAGTTCCTGAGTGAAGGTTACGGAGAGAAACGCAGAAGGAAGGGACCTGTGCTCCCCACCTGTCACCCCCTCTGGCCCCTCCTGCTCCGCATAGGACTGGGGTGCGGGGAGCTGGGTGCGGGGAGCAGCCCTGCCGGCCCCAGGGGGGAGGAGGCTCCTTCCCTTCCCTTCCTGCAGGAAGAATTTGCTGTGAATGCGTGGGGATGAGTGGAGGCTGTGGCGGCCATGGCAGTCTTTATCTCCTTGGGGTGGGGGCAGGGTCGGCCAGGCCGGGAGGAAGTGCGCCAGCTTGGCTTGAGCATCATTCATTCCTCCTGGCTGTCAGGCTGGAGCCTCTGACGCCTTCACTCACCAGGCCTGAAGAAACTCCTGCCTTGGTCTGGAGAGGGGAGGGGGGTGGGGTGGGGGGCTCCTTCCCTTCCCCAGGGGGGTCAGAAGGGAGGAAGCCAGCGAGGAAGGAAGCAGGGCCGGCCACGGGGAGCAGG
>NW_012267222.1:7022354-7074034 GCF_000151885.1 Dipodomys ordii | reverse complement strand
GGGGAGGAGGTGAGGGGCCATGTGCACTCAGTAGTTTACCAGATTGTCCTTTCCTTTCCTTTTCCCCTTGCCCTTCCTTCCTTCCCTCCTCCTTCCTCTTTTCTTTCTTCTTCCTATTTTGTGTGTATGTGGTGCTGAGGAATGGAACCCAGGACTTCCTGCATGCTAGGCAAGCGCTCTACCACTGAGCCACCTTCCCAATCCCTCCCTCCCTCCTCTCTCTCTGTCTCTGTCTCTCTGTCTGCCTCTGTCTCTGTCTCTTCTTTTTTTTTTTGTCTGGGAGCTTGAACTCAGGGCCTGGGCGCTATCCCTAAGATTTTTGTGCTCAAGGTCAGCGCTCTACCATTAGAGCCACTGCTCCACTTCTGGTTTTTTTTTTTGTTGTTGTTGTTGGTCATGGGACTTGTACTCTGGGCCTGGGCGCTGTCCCTCAGCTCTTCAGTTCAAGGCGAGCGCTCTACCACTTGAGCCACAGCGCCACTTCCAGTTTTCTGAATGGTTTATTGGAGATAAGAGTCTCACAGACTTTTCTGTCTGGGCTGGCTTTGAACCATGATCCTCAGATCTCAGGCTCCTGAGTAGCTAGGGAGCCATGGGTGCCCAGCTCCACTTCTGGTTTTCTGCTGGTTAATTGGAGATGAGTCTCACAGACTCGGCGCTGAACTGTGATCCTCAGATCTCAGCCTCCTGAGTATCTGGGATGTCCGGCGTGAGCCGCCGTCCGTGTCTCTGGAAGTCCTGCTTCGTGTGTACGTGGTAACTCGGGAAGACACAATGTGGCTCCGTCATGGGACACAGGTGTCCTGCAGGTCCACAGCCCCTGTGGGCAGGTGCACGCATGCACACGCACGCACACGCACGCACACGCACACACTGACCCCCCCCCATTCTCCCTAGCGTGGTCGTGGTGGGAGGGGCTGCTCACGGGGGGGGGGGACGCAGCTGGGCGGACGGCTCGTTCATTATTTATGGCGCGTTCCTTATTTCACACATAAATAATCGATGACTGGATGTGTGGCGGCACGGCTGTGGAATATTCATGAGCCGATGGGGGGGTGTCTACAGCCGCCCGGCCCCACGCGTGCTCCCCTTCCCACACACACTCCTAAATTAAAACCCCTCCTAGATGAAGATTTCAGCTGTCAGGCCTGGGCCTTGGCTCTGTGTCAGAGGTAGCTCGTGCTTTCTAGCTGCCCAGAGGTTCTGTTCTGCACATCTGGGCAGCTGGGCCTCAGACCCCAGCCCAGCCCCACCAGCCCAGGTCCCAGCCAAAGACCAGAGAGCCCTTCTGAGACCCCGGCCAGCCTGCTGGTACCTGTCCAATGCCCAGTCAGCCCTCAGATGTCGCCTCCTCCAAGCCAGGTTAGACGCTTCCTCCCGGCCCCTGTCTGTTCCTGCTCAGGCTCTTGTACTGTATGACCATGCCAGGCTTCAGTACTGCTGTGTGTCCTTGGGCAAGTTACTTAACCTCTCTGTGCATGGTGGTCCTCCTCCGTAAAGTTGGAATAACAAAAGTCGATTGGACGGCGTAAGACAGTGAGGAGGAGCTACTGAGTTCACCCGTGAAAGCACTGCCCAGCAGCGGACAGCCCCACCCCCCTGCTTCACAATGCAAGCTGCCCGGAAGATCCCAAGACCAAAGTTGCTCTCTTCAAAACGCATATGGCAGCCAACCCACAGCTGCTCCTGCCTTCGCGGTTCTGTGGCCCTTATTTGTCCCGCTTGTTAGGACTGGTCAGCTTAGAGTGACTCAGAGAGGCCCAGGACATTGTTTTTTTTTTTTTTTTTTTTTTGTCGGCCGTGGGGCTTGAACTCTGGGCCTGGGCGCTGTCCCTCAGCTCTTCAGCTCAAGGCGAGCGCTCTACCACTTGAGCTACAGCACCACTTTTTTTCTGGTGGTTTATTGGAGATAGGAGTCTCACGGTATTTCCTGCCCGGGCTGGCTTTGAACCTCGATCCTCAGATCTCAGCCTCCTGAGTAGCTAGGATTACAGGCGTGAGCCACCAGCGCCCGGCTTAGGCCCAGGACATTGTGTGCAATCCCAAGAGGTCTGTGATGGACAACCTATTCATACTGAGTGCCTAGCCGGGTACGGTGGCACACACCTGCAATCCCAGCCCTCGGTAGCTGAGGACGGAGACCTCAAGGGTGAGGCCTGCCTGATGAGACCCAGCCTGAAAAAGGAAGAAGGAGGGGGAGGGGGAGGGAGGAAGGGGAGGAAGTGCTCTGTGGGTGCGCATGGATACAGGTTCAGCCCTGGCTAAAAGCCTGAAGATAAACCAGCAGGAGGCTGGGAAGGCCAGAGTGGAACTTCCTCCACACCCACAACAGAGCACAGGGATTCGAACCCAGGTCTGTCCGTGTCGGGACCCACGCAGGTGGACTCCTAGCCCTGCCTGGGCCGCCGAGCAGCTGCAGGGGGGCTGGGCACCGAGGGCTGCGGCCTTCAAGGCCTCCCCTGCCAGCGGCGCCCCGCAGGCCCACTCACGAACAGGCCCAGGAAGCCGCTGCAGTCTCGAGGATAGAATTCCAAGTCCTCCTCCCCTCCCCCCAGCCCAGGAGACACCCAGGACATCTCAGTCCTGCAGCAGAGACAGCAGAGCTGAAGCCAGCCTGGAGTGGGCTTTCTAGAACCCTGAGGTTGCCTAGGGACCCAGTGTGGAGGAGCTCTGAGATGGATGAAGGATGTCTGCCACAGTGGGGGCCCAGAGTGGAGGAGCTCTGAGATGGATGAAGGATGTCTGCCATGGGAGGGGCCTGAGAGAATGTGGTGTGTGTGCCATGTGTCCATCTGTCCATCTCATCCTAGTGGTGGCCTTTGGGAAAAGACCCTGAGTTGTAGCATTCTGGGGATGGTGTCTTCCTTCCCTCCCTCCCTCCCTCCCTCCCTCCCGTCCTGTCCTCTCTCTCTCCTCTCTGATCTCACAAAGCTCATAAAGCCAATGGTCAACCGCCTCCTCCCTGTCCTTCACGCCATCTGTCTGCGGCAAGCGCAGAACCTCCCGGAGCCCTGTGGCCACAGTTATAAAACAAAGCTAAAGCCGCCAGGCGGGGCCCAGGCTGCTTGCCTGAAACTTCTCTCCGTGTATGGCAATAAAGAATTTTTTTAAATTAAAAAGTCATGGCTGCCTGCTGTGAATCAGAGACCAGCAGACGCAGGCGGCCATCAAGCGGAGGCCGCCGCCCCAGGTTTGCTGATCTCCAGGTCCTGAACAGGGAGGCGCAGAGACACACTTGAGTCATCCAGCACCTTGGAACGAATAGCACAGGTGAACTGTGCCTTCAAAACTGGGCCA
This sequence comes from Dipodomys ordii, assembly GCF_000151885.1. Lineage (NCBI taxonomy): Eukaryota > Metazoa > Chordata > Mammalia > Rodentia > Heteromyidae > Dipodomys > Dipodomys ordii. The sequence continues at coordinate 7,070,737 of NW_012267222.1, read as the reverse complement.
GAGAGGATGGAATCCCTGCAACAAGTTCACTTCTCCTCCTCAACGGCCTCTCCTGCTCGCCTCCCTCCCTGTGGCTCCAACCTCTCCACTCCGGCAGTCCCTCAGGTTCACCAAGCACGCGCCTGCCTCAGGACCTTTGCACGTGCGGTTCTCACTGCCTCTTGCTTCTTCCTGTTAGCTGTGCAGCTTACCCCAGTCCTTCCCTCCCCAAGGTCTCTGTTCTGATATTACTACATCAGGAGAGCCTGTCCCTGTGCACCTAACCCGCGCTACCACTGTTTACTTGGTTTATTCTGCAGTATTAGCTCACACCATATCTGTAAAATTCAGGTAGAATTCAGGGGTCCGGCCTGCTGGGGGGAGGGGTCCTCACACCTATAATCCCAGCTACACAGGAGGCTGAGATCTGAGGATTGTGGTTCAAAGCCAGCCTGGGCAGGAAAGTCCGTGAGACTCTTATCTCCAATGAACCAGCAGAAAACCGCAAGTGGCGCTGTGGCTCAAGCGGTAGAGCGCTCGGCTTGGGCTCCAGCCCCAGGACTGGCACTAAGGAAGAACGAAGGCGGGACAGCCCGGGCTTCAGGTAGAGAGCACGTGGCTGAGGACGCGGCCGCACCCACGCCGCAGGGCAGAGGGGAGGCGGGCCCTCCACGCCGCGGTGTGTGCCCAACCTCTGCTGCCACCTGCTTCAACCCCCAAGCCCTGGGCGCCCCTCCAGCTAAACAGAGGCTCTGCGCCGGGCAGAACATTGGATCCGGCCGGCGCTGTTCCCAAACTGCCAGTGGGGGCCATGCACGCTTCCTATCAACTTCCCAGGGGTCCCCTGTGCCCTGTGCCCGCTTTCCAACGTGAGTCCTCATCCAGCCCTTCCCTCTAGTCCCACCTAAACCCCAGCTGCTAAGCAGTCAGCTCATCCCCTACCTCCACGGCCCAGGGAGCCCGAGAGACCAGCGTGGGGCCGTGGGACCCCGGAGGCCTTCAGATGGGGGGCATCCCTCCACGCCCCAGTGAGTCCCCACCAAGCCCAGCACCCTGGCCCTGCGTGGCACCCTGGCCCTGCGTGGGCACCCTGGCCCTGCGTGGGCACTCTGGCCCTGCGTGGGCGCCCTGGCCCTGCGTGGGCACCCTGGCCCTGCGTGGCACCCTGGCCCTGCGTGGGCACCCTGGCCCTGTGTGGCACCCTAGCCCTGCGTGGGCACCCTAGCCCTGCGTGGGCACCCTGGCCCTGCATGGTACCCTGGCCCTGCGTGGGTACCCTGGCCCTGCGTGGTACCCTGGCCCTGTGTGGCACCCTGGCCCTGCGTGGGCACCCTGGCCCTGCGTGGTACCCTGGCCCTGCGTGGGTACCCTGGCCCTGCGTGGTACCCTGGCCCTGCGTGGGTACCCTGGCCCTGCGTGGTACCCTGGCCCTGCGTGGCACCCTGGCCCTGCGTGGGCGCCCTGGCCCTGCGTGGGCACCCTGGCCCTGCGTGGTGCCCTGGCCCTGCGTGGGCACCCTGGCCCTGCGTGGCGCCCTGGCCCTGCGTGGGCACCCTGGCCCCGGGGCCCATCCTGCGCAGTGATTTATGACCCTGTCAATCTGCAGGCTGAGACATTAACACGGCGGGAGCACAGGATGCCAGCCTGCCGGAGCACGGGGAGAGACCTGGGGGTGACAGAGCCACACACACACACACGCACGCACGCACACGCACCACGCACACGCACAAGCCCTGATCAGCTCTGAGATGGTCTTACAAGTAGGCTCCAGTCCCCCTCACACACACACACACACACACACACACGCCCTTCCCAGCCCATCTGTTTCCTGGCTGGCTGTGATTTCTTTGTCTCCCCCTTTCTTTGTCTGCCCCTTGATTTATGAGACGGAGACTGAAGATCTTTTCTCATTTAACTTACCGTTCTAGTTGTTTCGATCATAAATCAGTCTCAATAAAGAGCAAACTTTCCCCTGCTCTCCTGGGGTCTGGCCGCCGGCTGCCGGGGGAGCCCTGGGGCGGGAGGGGGCAGAGCGCCCCCTGGGGGCCAGAGGGGCGATGGCAGTACCCGCCTGGGGAGCCGGGCCGGGAGGGGTCAGGGGCCAGGGGTCAGGGGTAGTCCTTAGGGGAATCTCCTTCACCTGCAATCAATATGGCAGCATGCATGGCTGAATCTCCTCGCCAGCTACCTGCGACCCATATCCAACTTCATGTCTGTACCCCACCCTTCCATGACTGTACCCCTCATCCAGGCTCTGCCTCTAGAAATGCCCACCCAGAGTTCTTCAGATAGGGGGCAACTTCATCCCCCCGGAAGAATCCGGAGAGGAGCGACTCACACCCATACCCTAATCACAGCATTGCCGGGGTTCTGCTGTGTGACGTCTGGCCAGTAGCTTGACATCTCTGAGCCTCCAAGCATGGCAGAAATGCCATGGCTCAGCACAGGGCCTGGCAGGGGACATGCTCAAGAAGTGTGCCCGAGGTCCCGTGTGGGGACCAGGGTGGAGGTGCTCCGCAGAAATCTCAGCTGAGGCAGGGCTGGGCCTCACCGGGGCCCCTCCCTTTCGCACCCTCCCGCCCAGAGGAGGAAGGTGGCTGGAGGCAGGGTGCCGGGAAGAACAGTGTGAGACCTGTCCCCAGTCCCCTCCAGAGTGAGAGCTGGGTGCGAGTCTGCCCAGGGCGTGTGGCTCCCGCAGGAAGCTGTGAATGAGGTCCAGGCCTCAGCCCACCCGCAGCCCGAGCCGGAGGGGGCCGGAAGCCCTGCCTTAGCTGCACAGAGCCGGGGGCGGCCGAGGCAAGCTGGTCTCCTTCCAGAATGAAAGACCCGCCGCCACCGTTCTTTCTTTTTGATGGGTCGTGGGGCTTGAACTCTGGGCCTGGGCGCTGTCCCTCAGCTCTTCAGCTCAAGGTAAGCGCTCTACCACTTGAGCCACAGCACCACTTCTGGCTTTTTTCTTTTTGCTGATGTGGTGCTGAGGAATCGAACCCAGGGCCTCGTGCATGCAAGGCAAGCGCTCTACCACTGAGCCACCTTCCCAGCCCAGGTCTCATGTTCTTTTTTGGCATTCTTGCTTAAGGCTGGCACTTCTACCACTTGAGCCAATCCTCCAGTCTGGCATTTTTCTGTTTAAGTGGAGATGGAGTATTGTCGTTTTCTCTTTTGCTCTCTCAATTGGCTTTTCCCCTCAATGTTGACAGTCTTGAGCCATAGCTTTTTTCTGGCTTTTTTTTTTCTTCTGGTTGTGGGGCTTGAACTCTGGGCCTGGGCGCTGTCCCTCAGCTCTTCAGCTCAAGGCTAGCGCTCTACCACTTGAGCCACAGCGCCACTTCCAGTTTTGTGGTGGTTCATTGGAGATAGGAGTCTCACGGTCTCTCCTGCCTGGGCTGGCTTTGAACCGCGATCCTCAGATCTCAGCCTCCTGAGTAGCTAGGGTGACAGGCGTGAGCCGCCGGCCGGCTCACCCGCAGACAGCAGCTCCCACGGTGGCCCCCCCCCCGGGGCTCTGTGCTGCCCAGCAGGGCCCTTCGGTGGTCGGGTTCGGTGGCACCCTCGTTTCCTCCTGCCCAGCCCCAGCGTGGCTCCGCGGAGCCCTCAGCTGAGATCCGTGACCGTCCCCACGCCCGAGACCCCACCCCTCCCCAGCTTCCCACGGCTCATCCACGCGGGGCCAGCCGCCAGCCCGGCCCTGCCCCCCAGAGCCCGGGGACCCCTGTGCCAGGACCAGCACGCATGCCCGGTCAGCTCTGTCCTCCAGAGAACGAGGGGGTACCTCTTCCCTCCCCCGTTCCCTTCCCCCCAGCTCCCGCAGGGGTACCCCCCCCCGGGGAGCGCCTGCCTCACCCCATTCCCTTCCACCCCCAGGCCGGGAGCCTCAGGAGAGGCGGCCTGCATGCTGCTGACACCTGAAGTTCCAGGAGCAGTGACCAGGGACAGATGTGGGGGGGCAGGGCCTGGCTGCAGGGGGGGTCGGAGGTCAAGGTGGGAGGAGGTGGGGGTGGGTCCTGGCTGTATGGGGGTCAGAGGTCAAGGGGGGGCTTCCTGGTTTGGTGGCTGATGAGGCCTGAGGTTGGCAAAATGGAGCTTCAGCCCCTGACCCCGGACTGGGGAGGGCCCCCCCCACAGCTTCTCCCAGTGGGGGGCAGAAGAGGGGTCCCAGGCCCCTTCTCCAATGACCTGGACTCAGTTGCCCCTTCTGGAGCTGTGCGTGGGGTCCGTCTTCCCAGGGTTCCTTCTGGGAAGGGCTGTGAAGCCTGGGCAGCGGGCACTGCCCGCGGGGCGCCTCCGGCCGGGGCTGGGCTCGGCTCTGCGCCACCTCCTTCCTGTGGTGCTGTCCCCCTCACTGTCCTCTCCTGCCCGCCTGAGAAGCAGGTGGCAGCGTGGATCAAGAACCCCACACTGAGGTGGCTCAGGGTAGAGGGCCTGCCTAGCATGCATGAAGCCCCCCGTTCCATTCCCCAACACCACACACACAGAAAAAGCCAGAAGTGGCTCTGTGGCTCAAGCGGTAGAGTGCTGGCCTTGAGCAAAAGAAGCCCAGGGACAGTGCCCAGGCCCCGAGTTCAAGCCCAGAACTGGGGAGAGAGAGAGAGAGAGCCCCCCATCCTCGCCTCTTGCTCCCCAGTGGTTTGGGGCACTTCCAGGCCCTGGGTCTCCTTTGTCCTTCTTTAACCTTTTATTCCCCAGGAAAATAAGAAAGGACACGTTTCCACACAGCTCCCTTCTCTGCACAACGTCACCCCCACCCCCGCGGTTCACGGCCCAATGTGGGGCCCCAGGGGCCAGTCCTGGCTCTGCCACCAAGTCTTGTCTTCATTCTTTTTCCTTTTCCGTTGGCTGTGGGGCTTGAACTCAGGAACTGCTCACTGTTCCCCAGCGCTTTTAACTCAAGGTGAGCGCTCAACCTCTCGAGCCACAGCGCCTCTTCCCATTTTCTGGGGGTTCATTGGAGATAAGAGACTCAGGGACTTTCCTGGCTGGGCTGGCTTTGAACCATGATCCTCAGATCTCAGCCTCCTGAGCAGCTAGGATGACAGGCGTGAGCCACCACCAATGCCCAGTCCAGACTTCAGTGTACCACCGACGCATCCGTTGACGACCAGTGTGCCACGCAAATGATACACCAGACAACGAATGCATTGCCAAATGACTGGGTGATGGCGTGAGTGCCATCCCTCCTGGCACCCCTCTCTACTCCCCCCCCCAGCTCTCAGCCCTGACCGCCAGGCCCCTCCCCCAGCAGGTGGTGGCGTGGGAGGGGCATCTCCACCGCGCCCAGCCAGGTAGGGGACAGGGCTTGGACTGGGCGGGCAGAGCAGCGGGAAACGTTCCGCCCCCTCTGGTCTGGCAGCCTTTGTGTAAGAAGTTCATAAAACCGCAGCCCGGATGGCCCGGAGGACATGATTTACGCAGGCCCGGGAAGCGCTCTCAATAAGGTCCCGCCATCAAAGGCCATTAAGGGAGTGCAGTAACCACGGGCGAAGGGGCAAGTGCTATGGGTTCCAGAGAGGCTTAAGCAGAGGAATTAAATAGGCATTTGGAGCCGAGAGACGTTATTAATAACTGGAGCCCTTGAATCTCATCTGGCCTGGAGGCCCCGTTCTCTGCTCTGGGGCGTCGGAGGAGATGGAAGGGTGTGTGGAAGGGAGGGCCGGTGTCCTGTAGCTCAGAGGTCCCAGAACTGGCTGGTGACACGCGGGAGAGGGGACTGCTTCGGGGGAGGAGGACAAGGCAGGAGGCCAGCCCCGTCCAGCCGCCAGCTGCCTTCTTCCTTGTTGCCAGCCAGGACTCACCACTGTGGATCTGAGGGAGTCCTGGGTCCCCTTCTTGCTCCTCAGGACTCGGATGGAAGCCAGACAGACACTGGCAGCAGGGAGCCCGGGGCTCCCCCCACCCCATGAAAAGTTCCACGGCGGCCACTCAACCCCAAGGTCGTTCAAGCAACGCCTCTTCCGTGAAGCCCCTCGGAGCTGCAGCCCCTGTTCTGCACAACACGAATCACCATGGCACTTCTAGAAGGTTCCAAGTCAGGCTAGACCTAAAGCTAGACCCAGAGCCCTCCATCCTGCCCGTTTCTGCTTGGGGCTTCCCACAGGACTGTGCCCACCTGCCACACCTGGCTTGGAGCCCCGAGTTCCGAGCCAGGACTCAGCCACCAGGCCCCATCCTCCTCCTCCCAGCCCCACCCAGCTCCCCCGTCCTTCTGGCAAGTTCTCCTTCTCACGATTTATCTCTCCGGCTGAAATTAGCATTCCTTTTAAATGTTTTCGCACCCTCCAACCGTTCCTTAAATGTGCATATTAACTGGCGGAATGACTTGCCTTAGCTTCTTCGGCGGCCTCCCATTAATCTCCATACAACCCCATTACACTTAATAGGGCGCGTCCTCTCCAGCCCGGCCTCGTAAACGCGGGGGAACTTGGGAACATTCCCCCGGGCCCAGGCTTGCAGCTGCCAGGGCCAAGGGCAGGGAGGGCGCCCCCTGCAGGTGGCGGCTGGGTGGCCGTGTGGCTCGCAGGAACAGCGGCTTCGTCCTGGGCCCATGACGTTTTCTTCTCACAAGCAGAGAAGGTGGAAGTGGGATTCGAACTCCAGACATTCTGGACCAAAACCCAAGCTTTTGGCTCCCACCTGACCCTCCCCGCCACGGGATGGGCTGCAGAAAGAGGTGACAGAGGTGATCGCCTACAAACGGGCTGAAGTTGGGACCTTGTGTGTTTGTTTGTTGTTTAGTGCCCGTATTGGGGCTTGAACTCGGGCCCTAGGTGCTGTCTCTCTTTGCTTTGTTGTAGCGTGTCAAGTGGCACTTGAGACACAGCTCTATTTCCATTAGTTAATTGGCCATAAGAGTCTCATGAACTTTCCTGCCCTGGCTGGCTTCACACCACGATCCTCAGATCTCAGCCTCCTGAATAGCTAGGATTACAGGCGTGAGCCACCAGCGCCCAGCCTCTTTGGCCAGAATTCTTGATCACAATTGTGTTTGCTTTTCTCCTGCCGGCTAGTCAGGACACCCTGTATGGTTTGGCCTGCACGTAGCTGGTTCAGAATCCATGCTTCCATGTTTCCTAGGCAAATGCGAACAGCTCAGGGGACCCAGAAATGTCGCCCACCCCCTCTTCTGCTCTGCTGGGTCAATACTCTAAAGACTTGCTGTCAGGGGCTGGGAAGGTGGCTCAGTGGTAGAGTGCTTGCCTTGATGCATGAAGCCCTGGGTTCGATTCCTCAGCACCACATAAGCAGAAAAAGCCAGAAGTGGCGCTGTAGCTCAAGTGGTAGAGCAATTGGCTTGAGCTGAAGAGCTGAGGGACAGCGCCCAAGCCCAGAGTTCAGGCCCCATGACTGACAAAAAAAAAAATCTAGCAGAGGCCTCCAACTTCTGAAATCTGCATGGTCCTAGCTCAGTCCCAGTGAGGGTCCTCAGGCTGTGTGTGTGCACATGCGCACATGCGCGTATGTGTGCATGTGTGTCGGCGCACACATGCGCCAGTCCTTGGACTTGAACTCAGAGTCTGGGCACTCTCCCTGAGCTTTTTCACGCATGACCATCAAACCACACCTCCACTCTGGCTTTTTTGGTGGCTCATTGGAGATCCGAGCCTCACGCAGTATTCTTCCCAGGTTCTCAGCCTCCTGAGGAGCTAGGATTAGAAGAGCGAGCCACGATGCCCGGCCCCGGCAGGGTTTAGATGGCAAGGGCAGGCGCCTGGAGCTGGCTCTGCAGGCGCTGTCTTACCAGCCTCGGCGGCTGGGAGGAAGCTACGTTCCACGGGCGGGGTGGCCGGCAGCAGGCAGGGCCCGGCTGCGGGTCAGGATGGGGGTCCCCACTCCCGTGCTGAACCCTGCAGTCCCAGGGCCTCCCCCCTACGACTTACTAGGCAATGACAACCTTTCATGTCTGCTCTGTTCTAATCTCCTTTATCTTAATACAGTCTTCCCCTGGTGAACTCTCTGGAGCCCCAACTGCTATTTTTCAACAGAGGGGATTTTATTATTATTATTGTTATTACGACTTGATACTGTGATTGCTGTTGGACTTCAGTCACTGTGGAGGGGGAAATTAATCAGTTTTTCCTAAGCACTCAGGACCCACTTTGCATACCGATGGAGCCTTCCCTCTCCCCCCCTGCAGGAGTCAATTACCAACCTGGCCTCTTGCCTGCCAAGACCCCGCGGTTCGTTCCTGAGTCTCGGGGTGGCTGTCCCAGCCTCCCCACGAGAGGCCCGGGTCCACCTGCTCCATTCTTGGCAAATGCGGGATTGCACTGGTTCGATCCTCCCTCCTGCACCGCAGGCGGAAGAACCGATCCCAGCGAGCTGTGACCTGCTGTGTCTGGGAGGACTTCCTGGCTCCCTCCCTCACTTCCGGTCTGCCCTCGCTGCTGGCCCTTCCTGACAGAGTGGAAGGATTGACAGGCAGAGGCCTCTATCCTTGCAGAGAGAGCCAGAGACCAAAAATAGCCCAATCCCACGGCACCTGCCCCCGGCCCTGTACCAGTCGTGCTTGGCTGGGTTGAAGGAAGGGCTCCAGGGCCCCCTCTGCCACCAGCTGCCTGCGGGGGCACACACAGAATCGCCACCCCCTTCTCCAAGCCCCGGACACAGCCCAGCTGGGCCTGGCCCACGGGGCAGAGCTTCTGAGATGCTGCCCATCCTCCAGCCCAGGATGACAGAGGGGCACAGAAGAGGGTCCAGGAGACTGTGCAGACCTCGAGGAAGGCGGAGCCTTTTGGAAATAACCAGGAAGACACCAGCAGTCCGAGGCAGCGCCCAGGAGAGGACAGAAGCCATCTTGGAAGTCAGGATTCAGTCTCTGCCCACAAAGCCAGCAGGGGGTGGGCTGGGCTGGGCACCCTTGTTCTGTGGGGCCCATCAATGGATTCCGGGGACCAGGCTTTGGCTCCTCTGCTCAGCCCATGCTGGGGGACCTTGGCATGTCTCTGGTTGTAGAATGAAGAGACCTGTCACCTGTGGATACCCGCAAGGAGCGCTGAGGAGGAGGACACAAGCCCAGGGTCCCAGGCCATCTGCCACCAGGACCCGGAAAGCCCATCTTCCTCACAGCCCTGACCTCACCACCCTCACAGCAATTGGGACAGATAGAGGAGACTGGCCCAGCCAGGCTGAGTGCTGCACGCCTGTAATCCCAGCTACTCTGGAGGCAGAAACAGGAGGATGGCAAATTTGAGGCCAGCCGGGGCAAAGGTAGTAAAAACTCTATCTAGAAAACAAAATCAAGGCTGTGCGCCGGTGGCTCACGCCTGTCATCCTAGCTACTCAGGAGGCTGAGATCTGAGGATCAAGATGTGAAGCCAGCCTGGGCAGAAAAGTCCGTGCAACTCTGACCATCAATAAACAACTCAGAAAATGCCAGAAGTGGCGCTGTGGCTCAAGTGGCAGAGTGCCAGCCTTTGCTCAGGTCTGAGTACAAGTCTCAGGACTGGTATAAAATGAAAGAAAGGAAGAGGGGGGGAGGGAAGGAGGGAGGGAAAAAGAAAAGGGGAAAGGAAAAGGAAAAGGAAAGAAGAGTGTGTCTCTCTCCTGGTTAACTTTCCTATCACTTTCACTTCATTTCACATCTTGGCTGAATCCTCAAGCTAGGATGCAGGCTCTCTGTCCGGTACCATGAGGTGCCTGAGGAAATGATCCTCACATCTATTATTCCTGAGTAAACGTTCTCTTGGGCTTTGCCTAGGGAGCCTCTCCTTGTGCAGGTGGTGTCCAGCACAGCACAGAGCAGCTCACCCTGCAGCGGCCCACCGCTGTGCCACCCCCCACCCCCGCCTGCTGGCTGGCTGCTCTCTCCTCTGGGGCCAGAGAAAGCGAGAGAGAAGGAAATGGAAAAGTCTTTGACTTGTCAGAACTGCCAGCGCTGGAGAAGATCCCCGGGTCCTGAGTCTGCCCCATGGCCTGCTGCGTCCCTGCCAGTCCTCTGCTGCCCCTAGTAATTGGCCTGAGCCTTGGAACAGCCCTGGGGAACCAGCAGCACTCAGGCTGGTCAGCCAAGAAGGGAGCCCCACTGACGGAGTCCTGCCCCCCAAAAGCAAAGGACTGCAGGAATCAGGAGCTGGTAGCGCACATCCATGCTCCTGGCCACTTAGGAGGCTGAGGTCTGAGGATTGTGGTTCCAAGCCAGCTCAGGGAAGAAAAGTCTGAGAGACTCTAATTTCCAATTAACCGGCAAAAAGCCAGAAGCAGAGCTGTGGCTCAAGTGGTAGAGTGCTAACCTTGAACAACAACTAAAAAAGCCAATCAAGAGTGCATGACTGGGCTGGGAAGGTGGCTCAGTGGTAGAGTGCTTGCCTTGCATGCATGAGGCCCTGGGTTTGATTCCTCAGTACCACATAAACAGGAAAAAAAGTCAGAAATGGTGCTTTGGCTCAAGTGGTAGAGCACTAGCCTTGAGCTGAAGAGGTGAGGGACAGCGCCCAGGCCCAGAGTTCAAGCCCCACAACCGACCAAAAAAAAAAAAAAGAGTGCATGGCCCTGAGTTCAAGCACCAGTACCAGCACAAATGAAAAAAAGAAAAGACTAGAAAAGAGAGAAAGGCGGAAGGAAGGAAGGAAAGAAAGAAGAAAAGGAAGAGGGGGAGCGAGGGAGGTTTTTGGGAGACACGGACCCCATTTGTGGCTCCATTTCCAGCCTTTTAGTAATTAATCGGAGGTAGAGACTCACAGACGTTCTTGCCTGGGTTGACTTCAAATTTCGATCCTCTGATCTGATCTCATCTCCTGAGTGTCTAGGACGACAGGCGAGAGCCACAGCCCACAGGGCCTGCCTCAGTTTCCTTACCTGTACAATGGGAGGGTAATGCGAAGCAGGAATGAAGCTCATGGCACACGAGAAACATTCAAAACCGGTGATTCCTGGTACTCGCCTTCCTCTTGCCCATCTTGTGTGGGAGAGCTGGGTTAAGGTTTTGTCTGTACACCAGCTGCTGCCCAGCCTTCCATTTCTTTGCTTCACACAAACATCTTCTAGAAAGCTCTTTTCAGCTTGCCATGAGGGGCAAAGAAGACCATGGAAGCAGCCTGTGGCTTGGCGGCGCCCTGGTCCCTCCGTCTCCCACCGCAGCTTCAGGGCACACAGATCAGAACCCAGCAGCAGCTCGGTTCCACCCCCCCCAGCAAGCCAGCAGCTGGGGAGGCCCCACAGACGCTCCCTCTACATCCCCCCAATTTTCTGAGATGGTTTATGGCGAGATACATCTTCCAGCCTAAATCTACTTGCCAGGACTTGAGCCGCCATGGATGTAAAACTAATGAAAGGGTTTAAGAGTTCCAAGCTCCGGGTCCTGTGGATAAATTCCCTTTCATGCCTGTCCTCCGCGGAGCTGCTGTGGGTCTTTGAAGCAGAGAGGAAACCTCAAAGGTGGATCATTTGCACACCTCCCCTCAAGGAGGAGGGAAGTGGGCAGAGGCCCTCAACTACTCTCTTCCTCCTGACACCTGCCGGCCTACCCCTGCCTCGGAGGAAATGAGAGCCACAGGCCGGCAGGAGTCCTCAGAGCCAGCAGACACCTCCAGAAAGACCACACACAAAGGAGCTTTGGAATCCTGACTACTCAGGAGGCTGAGATCTGAGGATCGCAGTTCAAAGGCAGCCCAGGCAGGAAAGTTCATGAGACTCTTATCTCCAATAAACCAGCATAAAAACAAACAAAACTGGAAGTGAGCTGGGTGCAGTGGCTCACGCCTGTCATCCTAGCTACTCGGGAGGCTGAGATCTGAGGATCATGGTTCCAGCCAGCTTGGGCAGGAACATCCCATGAACCACCAGAAAACCGGAAGTGGTGCTGTGGCTCAAGTGGTAGAACACTCACCTTGAGCGGAAGAGCTGAGGGACAGTGCCCAGGCCCTGAGTTCAAGTCCCAGGACCGGTGTGTATGCGTGTGTGTGTGCACGCACGTGCACGCATGTACATACACACATACACACACGTGCTGGATGTGCCGATGGTGATGCCCATCCCTCGCCTCCTGTGCCGTGTCAGCCGCTGCTCTCCCAGCAGCTCGGCCCTGTGGCACCTGCAGCCCGGGCGCCTGTCCTGCCGTCTAATAGAGATCGCACCGCCACTGCCAGAGGCCCAGCCAGCGCGGGCGCCCTGCAGATTCCAATCCTTCCCCTCTTTAATCTTCCTTTCTCCTCCTTCCGTTTGCAGGTCTCATGCACGCTCAGAGTTTCAGAAGATAAAGGCCCACAAGCACAGCCAGCAGGCCACCCCTCCTCCGCCTCTGACAGGTGAAAAATTCAGTTAGCAGCAAAGCGCCCGGCCTCGGATTGGCTTCTGTGAGCCGAAGACCCTGTGTGTGTGCGTCAGGAAACCAAGGACCTCAGCCCCAGGCTCTTCTTTCTTTGCCTCTTGGAGCAGTTGTGGTGAAATCTCACGAGACTTGTGGGTGAGCAAGAGGCCAGGGACCTCATTACCCTGGAAGCAGCCAAGCCAGGGACTCATCAGGCTAAGGAGGCAGTGTGGCCTACTGGGCCAGAATGACGCAGAAGGAATCCTTGTGGTGGGATCACAGACAAACAGCTTGGTGTCTCTGAGCCTGGGAAGCAGTCAACAAATGGGAAATGCAGCTGGAGGGCTGTATCTTCAGGAGACACCGCCGACCTTGGTGCTCAGCCCCCTCAGCCTTCCTCCCAGAATGCAAGCAGGCAAGGCAGCTCTCAGGCCCTGAGCTCTGGCCAGATGAGGCAGCAGGGCCACACGGGGACATGCGGTCAGGTTTCAAGGCCAAAGGAGCCCCATAGAAGAGACTCACTCCTGTGTAGTAGGCTGCGTGCACGCTTGCTCCCGGCATTTGAAATCTGAATTGCTGTCTTGGTACTTTAGAGGCATGGAAAGAAGAAATGAGCTCAGGGTCTCTGGGAAAAGACCTTTAAACCTGTTTTAGAAATCAGCTTTGTCTGACTGCTGTTCATCTGCCCTCCAGGTGTAGAATGAAGGGCAGAGACCCTGGAGGGCTATCTGGTGGACACCAGAAACTGTGGGTAAGGACGGGCAAGGTTCAGAGAAAGGGGGCAACGGGGGCACCCTGACACAGAGATCTCCTAGGAGAGAACCGGATGCCAAGATGAAGCTGACAACACAGACCCAATCAAGGGCCCGCCTGCTCGCCTGCGCCCCGCCCTCCTCCCTGCCAGTGGCTGCACCTGCCTCCGGCCGTCCTCCCTAAGGCTGCCTTTGCTGCTTGCTCATTCATTCATCCACTCATCTACTCATCCATTCATTCCATGTCTTCTGGGTGTCAGGGGACCGGGAAGAAGGACAGATCTGAAACTCTGATAGCTTTTTCCTCCCTTAGCCCTCCAGTAAAGAACAGATAGGCCCAGTGCTGGTGGCTCACACCTGCAATCCTAGCTACTCATGAGGCTGTGGTCTGAGGATCACAGTTCAAAGCCAGCCCAGGCAGGAAAGTCTGTGAGACTCTTATCTTCAATGAATCACCATAAAAAAGCCATAAGTACAGCTGTGGCGCAAGTGGTAGTGCTCTAGCCTTGAGCAAAAGCAGCTCAGGGACAGCACTGAGGCCTTGAGTTCAAACCTCAGGACTGGTGCACGTGCGTGTATGTGTGTACACACACACACACACACACACACACACACACACACACATGAATAGAGAATTGTGCAGATACCGAAGAATGTGACAAAGACCTCCCAAGAGCCTTCACAAAGAGCCTTCACAGAGGAGGGCACAATGAGCTGAGTCTTAAAGGCTGGATAGGAGTTCTTCTCAAGAAGAGAGAGAGGAGGAGTGGGAAGGCCATTCCAGCAGAGAAAGCAGCTGGCACAGACACACAGAGGTAGCAGGGCAGGTGTGCTCAGGGAGGGGCAGAACAGGGGGGAGTCCACCGGAACAGAGAGGGGGGTGGAGTGTAGAGAAGCGCGTGGAAGTCCTCCGAGACGCCACCTGGCCTTGGTCCCCTCCCTCTCCCCCTGTATTAGTTAACTACTGCTGCATAACAAACAGCCCCCACATGTAGCAGTTGAAAACAGCATCTCTGTCCTTGCCAGTCTGGGTAGGAGGGAAACTGAGGTATGGCTTAGTTCCAGGCCTGGCTGGGGTTGTGGGAGCTTCCTCTTGATGGTTTACTTCTACTGCGATGCTGGCTGTAGAAAGAGGGACTTAGTCCCGGACACAGAACTCCCCAGTGTGAGTGGCACAGATGGGGCAAGGCTGAGCTGCACAAGTACTTTATGACCCAGCCACATAAGTCACACAGTTCTGTCTCTGATCTCCTCTGATCAGAGGAGGCCACAGAAGGGATGGGGAGTGGAGAGGCTGGGGGCTGCTGCAGCCATCTGCTGCCCGGGCTGGGACATTCACAGAAGCAGCTCTCAGAGCCGGAAGCAGGCTCCTCTGGCAACTCCCAGGATGCTTTGCAAGTGAGCCTTCCCATAGCCACCTGCCTGGCGGACATGCTGGGTGAGGCCAGCACAGATGATCCAGCCCTCCCTGGCCAACTGTCCTCATGGCCTCCAGCTGGTCACCCCCCAAACAGATCCAGCCAGTCCCTCATTCCCTGCCAGCCGAATGCCCACCCTTGACAAGAGCCAGCCAGGGCAGCGAGAGCTTGAGGTTGGCTCAGAAGTTAGCGTGGAAGCCAAAGGCGCTGGGAGAGGCTGCCAAGGTCCAGCCTGGGCCCTGGGCTGCGGGAGCCGCCCGCCCCTCAGGCCACGCCGGCCTGGTGTCATTGGAAGGCCAGGCGGCACCTGCAGACAATTTTATCACACTCGGTAAAATGTGTAAATACTATTACGTTAGACAGATTTTCTCATTAATTCTAGGGCCCAGTGACAGACCAGGAATTAACACAATTGATTTTTCCAGTCCCCACTCATTATCCATCATCCCCTGCCCCCAGAACTTAGTCACATTTCATCTGCTCCACCTGGGCCGCCATCCACCCGGAGGCTTCAACATACATTAAACTAATAAAGAGCGGCCGGCGCCCGCCTGTCACCCCGGGAATGGGCGGGGACGCTGCCACCGGCTCGGGGCTCATCACTGCTCCACACTGCGTCTCGTGTCCACTTCCACTGCGTGACAATCTCCCAAGAGGGTGAGGATGGAAACGGCGAGGCCTGGGTCGGAACGTTTTAGAGCAGGGCCAGGCACCACATCCACAGGTCAGTGTGAGTCCAGTAATGATTGGAAAGCTCACACCTAGAATCCCAGCTGCTCAGGAGCCTGAGATCTGAGAATCACAGTTTGAAACCAGCCTGGGCAGACAAATCCAAGAGACTCTTCTCCAATTAACCAGCAAAAAGTGGGTCGGTGGCTCACACCTACTACCCTAGCTACTCTAGAGGCTGACATTTGAGGATCAAAGTTCAAAGCCAGCCTGGGCAGGAAAATCTGTGAGGATTTTATCCCCAATGAACCACCAAAAAAAAAAAAAAAAGCTAGAAGTAAGGGTGTGGCTCAAGTAGTAGAGCAGCAGGCTTGAGTGAGAAAACTAAGGGACAGTAGCCAGGCCTCAAGTTCCAGTTCCGACGCATGCGCACGTGATGGGAGGGGGTGTCTGAGTGCACCCGCTGAGCCCTCTGCTGGGGTCTCCATTTCTGCCCCACTGAGAGAAGCAGGGAGGTGCCTCTCAGGGCGGAAGGGGATTGATTTCTGAGCTGCTCGGCTTGAGGGTCAGTAGAGCCTAGAAATGTATCTCCCCGATCCCATTCCCACCAGGGCCAGAGAGGCTGAGCTCATTCTTTGGGGTCTGCGCTCACCCTGCCAGTCTCAGAGCTGTAGTGATGGAGTCAGGCCCCCATGGGGCCACCTCCCCACCGTGTCCCTAATTCTCTCAGGGGACCCCTCGCTGCAGCAGCCCCAGCGCTGGGTGTCTCTCATCTCGCATTGCATCTGTGCTCTCCACAGTGACAGATAGATTGTTCCACGGCAAGTGTCTCCTCAGCCATGCGCCAGTACTTCAGCGAGCACCTTTGGGGAACACGATGCCTGCCTGCCTTCGCAGGGCTGACTAATGGCGGAGCTCCAGGCACCGTGGCAGGTGGATGCAGAGCTCTTTAGGGGTAAGAAAGCCTCTGAGCTTGCATTAAATCATGGTCATAGGCAAGGTGTAAGGTGGCAGAATGTTCTTTCTAGGACAAGGTTTTACCAGCAAGCCTGAGGCCGCTGTCACAGGTCACAGGAGATTGGCAAATGAGTGGATGGATGGATGAATGGATGGATGGGTAGGTGGATGGATGGATGAATGGATGGATGAGTAGGTGGATAGATGGATGAATGAGTAGGTGGATGGATGGATGGATGAATGGATGGATGGGTAGGTAGATGGATGGATGAATGGATGGATGGGTAGGTAGATGGATGGATGAATGGATGGATGGGTAGGTAGGTGGATGGATGAATGGATAGTTACATACATAGATGGTTGGATGGATGGATGGGCAGATGGGTGGATGGATGGATGGCTTGGAGGCTAAATGGATGGACAGATGGATGATGGGTAGATGAATGTATAGATGGGAAGGTGGATGGATGAGTGGGTGGGTGGATAGTTGGGTGGATGGATGGGTGGGAAGGTGAGTGAGTAAGCAGATGTTTGTATAGATGGGAAGATGGATGGATGGATGGATAAGTGGGTGGATGGATGGATGGATAAGTGGGTGGATAGATGGTTGGGTGGATGGGTGGGTAGACAGCTACATACATGGATGGTTGGATGGATGGGCAGATGGGTGGGTCAGTAGATGGATGGATGGGTAGATGGGTAGATGGTTGGACAGGTGAGTGGGTGGATGGATGGATGGATGGGTAGCTAAATGATGGATAGATGAGTGATGGATGAATGGACAGATGGGAAGATTGGATGGATGGATGGAGCCCAAATAAGAATGAAACAGAAGCTCTTGACTTTGTCAGCCCTTGAGCGCCTTCTGGTCCCCCAGATGCCAGGGGTCCAGGCAGAGGGCAGAGGTCCCAGCATCCCTTCCCTGGAACCCTAGCTTTGGGGCCAGAGCAAGTGATACACTGTAGGCAGTTCCTCCAGCATCGGGCCCTGCATCACCACGCGGCTTCTCCCTGGACTGTCTGGCAGCAGTCAGAGCAAGGGGTGGCCCTGTACCCACTCATCCTTCCTGGGCCCCAAGCCCTGCAGTAGGGTGCGCTTTCAGAAAGAGCCTGAGATAATCACGAGATTCTGTCTCCATGTCTTGCTCCGCCTCCTGAGCTTAAGTGCCTGTGAGGGACAAAGGGACAGGCACTGAGGACAATAACAGCTGTGTTTCCAACAAGCCAGTGACAATGCAGATCTGGGGGCGGAGCCCACGTCAGCACTGGGCCCCGGCTCAGCCCTGAGCTGCAGCAGCAACTGTCGCTGGCTGGCTTGTTTCTCAGGCTCCTTCCTTGCCTGCGCTTATCTCCACCCGGGGTCATCCTGGGCTTGGCTGCTGGAGGAGACAGACCAGGCTGGGTCCCTACCCCTGGTGGGACCCCTCACTGTTCTCCCTGTGCCCCCAGAAGCCAGGGCCACCAGCCTGCAAAGTGAACTACTTGCAGGAGGCGCTGAGGGGAGCTAGGGGGAAGGGCAGGGGGAGATGCAAAGTGGGGAGCAAATGGGAGAAAAGTCAATGGCAGGAGAGGCAACGGCGGCTCTCAGCATTTTAAGAGATGCAGGCTGGCTGGGAATGCGGCTCAGTGGTACAGTGCTTGCTTAGCATGCATGAAGCCCTTCAATTCCTTGCTACCACATACACAGAAAAAGTCAGAAGTGATGTTGTGGCTCAAGTGGTAGAGTGCTAGCCTTGAGCAAAAGAACTCACAGACAGTGCCCAGACCCTGAGTTCAGGCCCCAGGATATCACACACACACACACACACACACACACACACACACACACAGACACACACACGGGCCAGGTGCCAGTGGCTCACACCTGTAATCCTAGCTACTCAGTAGGCTGAGATCTGATGATCTTGGTTCAAAGACAGCAACTCGGAAGGAAAGTCTGTGAGACTCTTATCTCCAATGAACCACTCAGAAAACCAGAAGTGGCGCTGTGGCTCAACTGGTAGAGCACTCGCCTTGAGCTGAAGAGCTGAGGGACAGCGCCCAGGCCCAGAGTTCAAGCCCCATGACAGACTAAATAAATAAATAAATAAATAACCCACTGTTCCTCCCCTCCACCTTTCCAAAGAAAGTAGGAGCATCAGCATGGAGGGACTTTTAATGCAGGCAGTGTTACATTTCGAGACAGAAGAGAGTGGGGTTGTATGACTTCCAATGAGCCATAGAACCCCTCAGCCAGTGACACACAGACACCCCAAGTATCCTCGTGGGCCCCGAGTCGGATGGCTGCCAATGCGGTTGTGGTTGAGGATGGGCAGTGGAGGTCGAGGGCAGGGCCTGGCCTCTTCCAGAAGCAGCACCCCCTCCCCCCAGCTCTGGACAGCCCCCGCCGTGTGGCAGCCTCTGCCGAGGCCCGAGGCATGGATTATAGATGCTTCGCCTCACTTGAGGGCTTTGCTTATCTGCCCACTTCATCCCACTCTGCTCCTGGAAAGGATCTCCAGAGGGCAGTGGGGCGCTCCCGCACCCCGCCTCTGCTCTGAGCTGGCGGGATAATGAGTGGCCTCCTCCTGTCTCTGCCTGGCGCGGCTCTGGCTATCACGGCCCCGGCCCCGGCCCCTGCGTGTCCTCTCATCCTCCCAATTGCACTGAGATTGTAATCTGGCAGCTGAGATTGTGTTTACAAACCTGCACTCACTGCTTTCCGTTCCATTGATCTCGATCCTGGCTGGGGGGGGGGGGCGCGACCATATGCGTTGCACATATGTGCACACACAAGATGTGAGCTTATTTGTGCGGGGCGGTACTATGGTTTTGAACTCAGGGCCTCACACCTGCTAAGCAGGTTTTCTACTATATGAGCTACATCTCCGGCCCTTTGATGCTTCGGCAGTCTTTCCCATCTTTTGCCCAGATTGAGCTCCTCCTGCAAGTAAGGCCTGCGGCTGGGATGATGGGCGCATGTCACCAGGCCTTTTGGTTAAGATGACATCTAAATAACTTTTTTTTGCATGCTGGGCTCAAACCTCCATCCTACCTCTGCCTGTATCCTGCTAACAACTTTGTGTGTGCGTGCATGCGTGCGCGTGCACATGTACGCCAGTCTTGGAACTTGAATTCAAGGCCTGAACAGTGTCTCTTAGCTTTTTACTCAAGGCTGGTGCTCTACCACTTGAGCCACAGCTCTGCTTGTGGCTTTTTTTTTATTGTGAAGCTACCGTACAGAGGGGTTACAATTACATGGACGAGGTAATGAGTACATTTCTTATCAAGCACTGTTGCCTCTTTCTTTGTTTTCCCTTACCATCACTTCCCATCTCCCCGGCTTGCGGCTTTTTGGTGGGTAACTGGATATGAGTCTCACAGACTTTCCTGCCTAAGCTGGCTTTGAACTGTGATCGATCCTTGGATCTCAGCCTCCTGAGTAGCTAGGATGACAGGTGTGAGCCTCTGGCATCCAGCCCTTGTTTGTATTTTTTCCCACGCAGCATGAATGCTTATTGCATGAGTAAATGAATGTACCTGGCCCCGTGCTGGGCACTGGGAAGAATGGTCATGTCTGCCCTGTGTCCTCGCTTTCTGGCAGACCCATCTGGGGTTATGTAAAAGTAGGCACATCTTAACCTGCCCATCAACAAGACGAGAAGGAGGACTTACTTTATGAAGTGCCTCACAGGTACTAAGCACCATGCTAAGTACACTCAGCAGCATTTGGGAAGGTTTGAACTCAAGGCCTTCCAATCACCAGGCAGGCATTCGCTGCTTGAGCCACACACAACCCAGTCCTGCATGTGCTATTTCACGCGAACCTCAGAACGACCTGTGAGGCAAACCAGAGGAGCAGCAAGCTCATGGAGGTCGGCTCCCTTGACTGGGAGCACCTGCCCGTAGCGTCCAGGATTTATACAAGCTCTTTGCTCATTAGTCAAGCTCCATGTGTGTCTGTCTGTACTCCAAGACTGTAAGTTTCCTGGGGATGGGCAGCAGATCTTAATGACGATGCACCCCCACAGCCTGACGCAGAGTGTGTAACATAATACTTGCTCAATAAAGTGTATGTGGTCTTGCATCCACCTGTAGATGGCGCCAGAGGCCCACGCGAAGGAGTCTGTGTTAGTTCTGCTGGGACACATGGGACACATGGGGTGTACTCATGCGTGTGGCCGCTCTACCCGCTCGGTGTGGGTCAGGCCTGGTTTACCTCCAGTCCCCCAGTGATACAGCAGCGCTTGAAAAGGGGAGTGGCCAGGGCAAGTGTCAGCCAATCACATACTCGAGGATAAGTGATGCTCTTGGTGACCTCCGACCCCTGGACAGCATCCCTCCCCCTGCACCCTGTGAAGACCGGGGCTTCAGTGCAGCCCAGAACTGAGGGACCATTCTGATGCACTGGAGACATGGGCCTAGCGCCCTGTTTCCCATGATGCTTTGCTCACAATGAATGTCTCAAAGCCATTCGTCTTGATTAGGTATTGATTAGATATTGGCACCCCTGGCTGATCCCTGTTTGTTTCTCAGCGAGGAGGTCAGTGTCATCAGGAGGCTTTGACCTTGGCAGCGGTGAGCCCCACCCCTCGGCTGCCTCAACATACCGGCTGTCTGACCGCACGGCCAGATGCGGATGGAATTTTGCCAACAAACTCAGTGACCGTCAGGGGCTTTCTCCAGCTGCAGAAGTGTGTGTGTGGGGGGGGAGTTAGGGGGACCCCTGTCCACCAGTACTTTTTCCTGGAAACCTCCATCCCTCCCTGCTTACCGTCACCTCCACCTGGAAGCCGCCCTGAGTAGCTCCTCCAGCGGCCGCCGCTCCTTTCGTTTGCAGCTGGTTTGTGGGGCTCTCACCCCTCAGGGGGTGACCCGTATCCTCCAAGTCCCTGTGGCTGCCACCTGATGGCGCAGCGGCTCTCTAGTCCCCTCTGAGGCCAGTCCAGAGGCATTGAGGATGCAGGCCACTGGGCAGCGACAAGAAGTGTGGGTCTTGGGATTCGGCAGCTGTGGGTGGGGGGGGCGATAGGGAGAGCAGATGGCAGATGGGAGATGAGTGGCAGCGTCCTTCTTCGCTTTTCCCATCCCCTTCCCTTCTCTGTAGCCCAGACTGCCCTTGAATTCTTCATTGTTTCTGCTTCCTGGATGCTGGGATTACAGGCATGTACTACCATGCCGGACTGTGGACTTACTTCTTATCTCCGTGAATCTGGCGTCTTGGGCGGTTGGAAGGCACAGGGCAGAGCCTGAGGGGGCTTCCCGTAGAAGAGCGGAGAGCAGCAACCAGGGTGAAGGCTGACAGCAGCCTCCTTTCTCTTCCTCCACCTGCTCATCTCTTCCACCAGGTCCCAGGCTTTCTCCTGCCCCTAGAAAACCCCACAGCTGAGAAGCAGCTAGCCCACCCTGAGGAGAATGATCTCCCAGGGCTGGAGCTGGCCGGCCACCACTCCGCGTTCAGGCTCCTGCGGGAGGGTTTTGGTCTTAAGCAACTGGCATAGCTATGCTGGACTTTTGACCCTTCTACCCTTTCAGGTGCCTAACACCACCAGCATGGTCCCCCTCCCACCTCCCAAGGACCCACTCACTCATGGATCGAGTCCCATGTGCAAGGCAGTATAGGGCCTGCAAAGACAAAAGGCAGACTTACACTGACTCGGATAAAGATTTGCATACGAATGCCATTAATAGCTTGGCGGGCAAGTTTAATAAGCACTCTGAACCTCAGCTTTCCATCTTACGGAAAAGAGACCTGAAGGGTCAGGTATGGTGACACCTGCCGGTAATCCCATCTACTGGGGAGATGGAGGTAAGATCAAGGCTGAGGCTGACCCGGCAAAAGTGTGAAACCTTATCTGAAACACGAACTAGAAGGGCTGGGAAGGTGGCTCAGCAGTAGAGCGTTTGCCTCGCAGGCCTGAGGCCCCGGTTTGATTCTTCAGTACCACATAAGCAAAAAGGCCGGAAGTGGTGCTGTGGCTCAAGTGGTAGAGTGCTAGCCTTGAGTTGAAGAGCTGAGGGACAGTGCCCAGGCCCAGAGTTCAGGCCTACGACCGACAAACAACAACAGCAGCAACAAACAAACTAGAAGACTGCAGTGGTTGAGAGCCTAGATAGTAATTTTGAAGCCCTGAGTTCAATCCCAAGTACTAAAGAGGAAAAAAAAAAGAGAGAATGAAAAGGCAATCTTAAAATCTTATTTATGGGATTATGAGCACTAGGAGAATGTGCCTAAGCTGTAGAACCAGCTGGGCACATAGTGAGCATAAAGTGAAGGAGAGCTTTATTATGGCATTGTCTCAGCCCATCGCCCAACACTTCATTATTTACAGGCTTTCAGGTATCAGGAACATGAGATCTTAAGAGCCTAGTGACAGTGGCTCACATCTGTAATCCTAGCTACTCAGGAGGCTGAGAGCTGAGCATCCCAACTTTGAGGCCAGCTTGGGCAGGCAAGTCCATGAGACTCTTATCTCCAATGAGCTGTGGCTCAAGTAGTAGAGCTCTAGCCTTGAATGAAAAAGCCTAGGGACAGTACTCAAGCTGAGATCAAGCCCAACTGGATACGCACACACGCACATACACACACACACACACACACACACACACTCACGCACGCATGAACATACACACACATGCATGCACGCATGCACACACATACACACATATCTTTTTTTTTTTTTTGGTCCGGTCATGGGGCCTGAACTCTGGGCCTGGGCACTGTCCCTCAGCTCTTCAGCTCAAGGCTAGCACTGTACCTCTTGAGCCACAACGCCACTTCCGGCTTTTTTCTTTTTGCTTATGTGCTGCTAAGGAATCGAACCCAGGGCCTCAGGCATGCAAGGCAAGCACTCTACCACTGAGCCACCTTCCCAGCCCCCATACACACATATCTTAAGAGTTTCTGCTATATTTCCTCCTATTCCCAACCCACATTCTCTAACTTCCTATTATCCTCTCTTACCCTCATCTGGTTGGGAGTATACAACCAAGATTCTCACCATTCTTCCAGAATTGTCTGCTCTGGACAGTTACAGCCTTTCTCTACTCTTCTGATGAGTCCCAGCTTGCCCTCACCTGCCCCAGGCCAGGGCCTCAACCAGGGATCGCTACTTTTAGAGGCCTGGCTCAGTGGCTCACCACGGGAGGGTTGTCCCAATTTGAAGAAGAGCAAATCACAAATGTCAACTGGCTGGGACCCAAGTACAGGTTGGTGCCGGCGGCACTGGCTTTCCCCCAGCCTGCAGGGTCTGGAGCGAGCAGTGCACGAGAGCGTCCATCAGCGGCAGCGGCTGGCGGGCTGGGAGGAGGGGGCTGCAGAGATGGGGGAGTGAAGCAAGTTGTGTGGACACATGGCTCAGTATCTATCTGCAATCTTCCTTCAGAAAACAAGACAGGGCATCGGTCACAGCTGTGCCTGCTGCCACAGGAAAGCAACGTCCGTGTGTGTCTCTCCCCGCCCCCCGGGCTGGCCTGGGACGCAATCCCCTAACAGAACAATTGTGTCTCAGGATAAAACACCCTGGAAAGTCTCTTCCAAGCCCTGTGAGTGGATGCAAGGTTCCTGACAAGGCATTGTGTGTGCATGTGTCCAGTTACAAAGACTCGCCATCCCCTGGGGCATTTCCCAAGTCCTATACGCTGACCTAAGAGCTTAAATGGGGCCACCAAAGGTCTTTCTGTTGTTCCTGGATTTACCCCTGGGAGGTCTCCTCCTTCCTCCTTTCCTTCCCTCTTGCTTCCTTCCCTTCCTCCTTCTTTTCCTTTCTCCCTTCCTTTCCTCCCACCCCCCTCTCTCTCACACACACACACAGTCTGATCCTTCTCCCGCCAGCCCTCTTGCTGTTCTCCTTTCCACGCTGACATGGTTTTATGGGCCCTCACCAATCAGCCAACTTCTTTTCTGGACAAGATCCAATTTGTTAATAACATCTTCAAAATGTGATTCCCACACTTAGATACATAAAATCTGCTGCAGCTGTTACCAGTACAAAAGCACACATATGGGCTGGGAAGGTGGCTCAGTGGTAGAGCGCTTGCCTTGCATGCTCGAGGCCCTGGGTTCGATTCCTCAGCACCACATAAGCTGTGATTCAAGTGGTAGAGCGCTAGCCTTGAGCTGAAGAGCTGAGGGACAGCGCCCAGGCCCAGAGTTCAGGCCCCACAACCGGACCCAAAAAAAAAAAAACTAATCAAAAACACACATATGTGCACACACATGCGTGAGGAGACAGGAGCAGCTTCTATTTTCTTATTTCCTAGCAAATTGCCCCCATTCTCCTGACATCCAAGAATATTATACCCATAGCATATGGAGTCTAACTGGAAGAAAGGGAGAAAGGTGCTCAGAGCCAGCCTGGCCCAGGTGAGGGCACTGAGTGCTGAGTGCAGGATGCCTGTGGCCCTTGCTCTGGACAGTGAGCGATTTCCTCGTCAATCCTGGATTACATCCACCTGCCTGGAGGCCAGGGCCCACTCAAACCCAGCTTCAGGCAAGGTCATGGGCACAGAAGAGTTAGGACAGTGAGTGAGGTGTTTATAATTCTTTTCCCTCCCAGCCCCAGAAGATGCCAGCCCAGAGGTGCCCAGGTCCTCTGGGAAGAATGCTGAGCTGAGCGTCAGCACAGGGGAGGGGCGTCAGGCTGGTCAATAGCGGAGCTCACAGAAAGCTGCTTTGATGTGTCAGGAAGAGCAGGAGTAGATGTGAAGTGATCTGCTTGTGCTTGCTCCCCTGACGTACGGCCACTCTGCTATCTGAGGCTGGGCAGCCTCCCCTGCACTTGGCCACTGTTGGTCTAGAGTGCCTGTTGACAAACATGGACCTGCTGGGCACTTGTCCCTGCCCCTCCTTCTTCTGCGGAGCCTCAGACAGCAGAGTGGTGACTGTGTGCATGGTCTGCCAACACAGCAGTGCCCAGCTCCAATCCCTGACTTCTGGAGCCATTGGCTTGGGGGTCCTAGGACCCCAAGAGGAGCCCAAGAGGTGATTAAAGTTGCAATGCCCTGGGGGAGCAGAATGAATATGATGCACCTTGGGGTGACTGGTGCGAGGCAGGCCCGCCCCATCCCTCACCTTGGATTGCTTCCTTCTTGACACAGTGCTGTTCTGTCAGAGGAGCAAACGCGAGCAGATCGCTCAGCCTCTACGCCTGCTCTTCCTGACCCATCAAAGCAGCTTTCTGATTTATGAGCATCCTGATTGTCGGTTATTTGATAAGCTCTTCCTGCAATTTGGGTTGCCTCATTCCAGGCCTTAATAACAGGTATTAAATCTAGCAGGGCAGAGGGCAGAGGGCAGAGGGCGGAGGGCAGGGGCAGCATGTCTCCCAAAGCTTCCTTCCCAGCTGCTGATGCCGTACGGATCTGTCAGCCTTCCCCCGACTCCTTCATTCTCCAGAATTTATCTAACGACAGCATTATCCATCTCACAGATCTCTGCCTTGTTCATAAGGATATATTGTCAAATGTCTAGCTGAAACCCAAACGTACTCAATCTAGTACATGTTCTCAATTTATCAGCAGGGCAACCCAATCAGAAGAAAAGAAAGCAAGTAGGAGAGGCTAGACGGGAACGAGGTTAATGTGGCCTGACCACTCACTTGCTCTTAAGTGGTCCCAACAGGCTCCTGTGGGGGCTTGCCAAGGCTGGCCAAACCCTGCCCAGACCCACCCCAGACCAGGCGTCCTCCTACCCTGCCCAGCATCACTATTCCCGCTTCCTGAGACTGACGCACAAGCCAGCAATAAAAGTTGGAGGAAAGAAAAGAAAAACCGGAAGCCAGATGACTGAACACTTTCTCTTTTTTTTTTAATTAACAAGTCTACAGAAAACCTTCATTGAATCAGGGGACATAATACAAATTATGGTGATTTGCATATAAAACGTGGCACTAAATCTGGCCTTTGGGGAATATATATATATTATATTATATTATATATATATATATATATATATATATATATATATATATATATATTGCATGAAAATCTGCACCAAGCAGCTAGCTGACAGCTGTGGAGGCAGGTCTGTCTGGTCTGTGGACTCCAGGTGTACAGGTGGTCACAGGAGCATCTCCACCCCGCTCCTCCCTGCTCCCCCTCCCTCCCTCTTTCATTTCTAGAGGCAGGTTCTTACTATGCAACTCAGGCTAACCTTGAACTCACAATCCTCCTGCCTCTGGCTCCTGAGTGCTGGGACTACAGGCATGCAGTCACTACATCCACTTCAGAGGAGCTTCTTTGAAGGCAGGACTCCTGTAAACACTTAGATGTTACAAGCCTGGCATGAAACAACAATGGTGCTGGGGTAAGGGGCGGGGAGAAGGGTCGTCCTTCTTGTTCTTGTCTCTGGGTTCCAACTCAAGTTCAAGGGTCCTGGCCACCTGGTTCATAAGCCACCTTAACTTCAGAGAAACTTATGCGATTTCCACATACAGCCTTCCTAAGGAAGTGGACCAATTCTAACTCAAGGAGTCAGATTATAATCAGCCAGACCTAAAGGATTGAGAACAACTTCTTACATCATTTGCTGCAGGTCAAGACTTTAGCTAAACAGCTGATCACAACAGAGAAGTGCAACACTGACATACCAGTGCCTCGGCCTGGCTCAGCCCCAGCTCGTATGCCTCTGAGCGACCCTAGTCTGAAAGTCACAGCTCCAAGCACTGCTGGTCCCCTTGGGCCTGACCTCACTGAAGCCGATGGAAGCTTAGGGAGGGGCGGGTCCATGACAGACAGCTCCTTCAGGGCCAGGCCTGCCACTGGCTGCCACTGGCTGCCGAGGCGGGACTGCTGTCTGTTGTCCTGTACATTCATTGGGTCTCCTCTGCGTCCTGTGGCTCTGGAGAAAGCGGCACTGTCCCTGACTGAGCTGCTAAGCTGCAGCTTGGGTCTGGCCCCACAGGAGACGATGCACACCTAGGAACCAGGCTGAGGGACAGAGGTGCAGGGCAGGCAGCATTAGAAGCGGTGGCCAGGAGGGGAGAAAGCCCTGTGGGGTTTTAAGTAGCCCCTAAGGATGGTGTACCACTACAATTTCTGGCTAGGAGTCGGTTCTCACATTCTAGCAGATTCTATCAAGAGAAAAGAAATCCCTATTATATATGTATGTATTTATTTACTGTGCTGGTACTGGGGCTGGAACTCAAGGGCCTCAAACTCTCACTCAGCTTTTCTGCTCAAGGCTGGCATTCTACCACTAGAGCTGCGCTTTCACTTCTGGCTTTTTGCTAGTTAACTGGTTATGAAAGTCTCTAGAATTTGCCTGGGCTGGCTTT
Source organism: Dipodomys ordii (assembly GCF_000151885.1). NCBI lineage: Eukaryota > Metazoa > Chordata > Mammalia > Rodentia > Heteromyidae > Dipodomys > Dipodomys ordii. The sequence goes on along the minus strand of NW_012267222.1, from coordinate 7,043,467 downwards.
GAACTGCGATCCTCAGATCTTGGCCTCCTGAGTAGATAGGATGACAGGTGTGAGCCACCAGCACCCAACTAACTAATTGTACCCAGAGCAGAGTGCCCTTCTCAGTTGCCTCCAGGGTGGGTTTTCCTTCCCCAGGCCCTGCTTGTGGTCGGCGGGCAAGGCAGATCTGACACTTTCCTCCACGGTGTCAATAAGGGAATGGAGAGATGAAGGACCGAAGTGTCCTTCAGGCAGAAAGCTGAGTGCTACACGGGCTGCTAATGAGGGGACATTCTCTTGCCAGCAGCCATCAGGAGACCAGCGCTGAGAACAGCTAGGTGCACTCATATTAATGGCACCTGACACCAATTACTGCCATTTCCTATGTGACCAAGATAACAGGACTGCATGGCACCTAGCTACCAGGGTTCTTTGGGTATAAGAGGCCAGCCCAGGCTGCCCTTTGGAGAAGTTTAGGACAGTGAAATGTAGTGGAACTTGCTCCATTCTGTTCTAAAGTGACCTGACAACACCCTCTAGTGGAAACTATAAATAAAACAAGGACCAAAGCAGCCAGTTACCCTTTGGACATGCTTGGTGCTTACGTGATTCCCAGAACATGGAAAAACAGATCCAACAGAATGCAATCCTAACACAAAGGGTGGAGCTTACAGTCCCTGTTATTAGGACCACGCTGCCAGCTGTCTCTTCTCTCTGACTTCAGTATGGCGTAAGAAAGGGTGTATGTGTGGAGCTGCTGGTGCCCTCAGAGTCTGGGCAGACTGCCGGCTGGTGCCAGGATGATGCCAAAGACGTAGAAGAGCCCCAGCAGGAGGTTGAGCTTGGCCGTCCTCTGGGGCAGCTTGTTGAAGGCCTGGCTGCGGAACTGCCTCTCGAGGGAGAAGGCCACAGGCATGGTGAGCAGGGGCAGCGCCAGGCTGATGCTATAGTGCGTGGCCAGGATGCTGAAGCTCAGGTAGGGCAGGAAGAGCAGCATGGTGTAGAGCACGTATGAGAAGGTGGGGCCGATGAGGATGGCCAGCGTGACGATGCCCGCCTCCCGGTCGGACTCCATGTCCCGGGTGTTGTTGGAGTGGAGAATGGCCTCGGTGCTGAGGGCCAGGGGGATGGCGTAGAGCAGAGGGAAGACCGCCAGCGAGCCCACCTGGACGGCATAGGCGAACATCACAGCCAGCGGGCCGAATGTAATTAGGATCACCAGGTCACCCAGGGCCACGTACTTGAATCCAATTCCTGTGGCCAGAAGAGCCAGAGAGAGGTGGTGTGAGAGCTGGGGCTGGATGCTGAGGGGGCTGAGCAGCAGGAGGGGGTGATGGGGGTGGTCCTCAGCTGGCTGGAGTGCCAGCTTTTAGCTGGGAGGGGAAGGGCTCATTTGGGATCTCTACAGCAAAATCTGATTTCATCTCCAACTACTACCCCAGGTTCAGAGAGCATGCTCAGGTTTCAGAAGCCTCCAGCCCTGACCACGCTTCAGGGCTCAGCCTTAGGGTCAGAAAGCAATTGAGTCTTACTGTTGTAAAAGGTAAGTCTGCAAGGGACCCCGAACCCCAGGAGCCAAGACCAGGATTCAGCCAAGCTCACCTAGAGCGTAGCAGCACCTTGGTCCTATATTTTATTTATTTTTTGCCAGTCCTGGGGCTTGAACTCAGGGCCTGGGTGCTGTCCCTGAGCTTCTACTTGAGGCTAGCCTAGCACTCTACCACTTGAGCCACAGTGCCACTTCTGACCTTTTTCTGAGTAATTTATTGGAGATGGGAGTCTCGAGGACTTTCTTTGCTTGGTCTGGCTTTAAACTGCAATCCTCAGATCTCAGGCTCCTGAATAGCTAGGATTACAGGCGTGAGCCAAGGGTGCTCCTTGGTCTTTTAGAATGCAGCATCCCCAGAAGACACCAGCAAGCTACTTACTGCTATTATTATTACTATTACTACTACTATTATTATTGTTGCAGTACAAAGCTTGAAAACTCTGAGCTCATAGCTACTAGGCAAGTACTCTACCACTTGAGCCATGCCCCTTTTTGTTTTAGTTATTTTTCAGACAGGGTTTTGCTTTTGCCCATGTCTGGCCTAGAACTTAGAGCCACCTAACTCTGCCTCCCAAGTACTGGGATTTCAGATGTGTACCACCATGCCCAGTGTGTTTGTTGCGATGGGATCTTGCTAATTTTGGCTCTGGGTGGCCTCCAAGGGTGATCCTCCTGGTCTCTGGGATTACAGATGTGAGACACTATACACACATACCCTTTCCTAACAAACTAATGCTGTACCCCAAGACATGTGTTGATAAATAACTTGGTTGTCTGAGGACCCCCAAGTTCCCTCAGGAACAGAACAGTTTACTAACTCAACACCAGCCCTGAATGAGTAGATCTGGCCACCAGCTGTCCATTCTTGCTTATTCTCCCAGATTCTCAAACTGACATCAGAATTCTGGCTGGGAAAAAAATGTACCAGTACCATAGCCTCAACCTGAATCAGCAGCAGGAATTTGAGGGGCTTGAGCAGGAACCTGTGGCCCACCTTAAGTAGGTCTTACTTAAAAATCAAGCACAAACTCACCTGATCTGACACTAAAAAAGGACAGAGCCGTTGGGGAAGCGTCAGATACAAGGCCTAGGGCTTGTGCGGTATTGTGCCACTGGATTTACAGAGAGTTGCCCTTCAGGCATTCCTACTCCTCCCAGCCCATTTGCTGAATGGACCAGTACAGTAAAATATTAGGTCAGTTCTCTACACAGCAGCCAGAATTCATCTGTAAGACATAAATCAAAAAGCTGGCAAGGTGGAATTGGAAGTGTGGCTCCAGGGTTGAGAGCGCCAGCCTAATAAACAGGTCCAAGTATAGGGAATCCCCAGCATCACTAAAAAGGAGAGGGCGAGAAAGGAAGGGGAGGGGAGAAAGAAAGGAAACAAAGATTAGATAGATAGGCAGATAGAGATAGATATGGGTGGAAGGCTGGATAGATAGATAGATATCTGATGCCTATAATCCCAGCACTCAGGAAGTCCCAGCAGGAGGTTAGAGAGTTCCAGGCCAGCCTGGGCTACACAATGAAACTCTGTCTCAAAATCAAGTCAAATCAAATGCAAATACTGGCAAGGCTGTGGAGCCCCTGGAACTCCCACCTCCAGAGGTGGGAGGGTAAGGAGGAGAACCATTCTGAAAGCTGGGAAGTGTCTGGGGAAACCAATCACCAAGGCGGCCACCACTCCATTTCCAGGCATTCTCCAAGAGACATGGGGACAAATACTCACAGAGAGACTAGAGTAGGACTGTCGGCCACCATCCCCAGGGCTTGAGCGGGGCACGTGAACAAACTGTGATATGTGAATCATGGATGAAGGGGTTACTGAGAGACACAACAACACCCGGACTGTGCTGAGCCAACGAGGCCAGGCAGAAGGGTTCACACTGCCAGAGACCAACAGTCCACAAACACAGAGTTCTACACCTGGCAAAATGAACCTATGTGAAAGAGTAGGGTGCGGGCGTGCCGATGTGTGTGTGTGTAAGCATGCCTTTCATTCTAGACACTCAGTCTAGAGGGTGCAGTCAGGAGGGCGCAGTTCAAAGCCAGCTTGGACAGAAAAGCTTATGAGACGCTATCTCCACTGAACTAGCAAAATGCCAGACTGGGGGCAGCCCAAGTGGTAAAGCGCCAGCTGGAAGGAGTGGATTGAGAGCATGAGGTCATGCAAGAGTATTGGCACAGAAAACGAAAACCAGAAACCTAATCTAGGAGAAAGAAACCAGACCAATGACTGCCTTTGTGTGCAGGGGGACAGAGCTTTGGTGTCTGCACCGGGCTGGGGGTCCATTACACAGCTATTTTGCATTAAGCAGCATTCACCAAGGATAAAAGGTAACAGTAAAGACCTATGCATTTCACTGTATGTCATTTGTGCATCAGTAAAGTGAATGCTTTTAAAAAGGTTAAATCAGAGTACATCAGTGTTCTACATCTCAGTGTCTTCTTGTTCATTTAATGAGTTATTTTTCAATAATCAGTATATGCCAGGCACTGGACTGGGTACCAGGGGTTCAGGCGAAACAGCAGACTGCAGGGAGTGACAAGTCTCAAGGCTAAGATAAATAGCCAAGCAAATGCTTTACAGGGTATGTTAGAAGGTGCCTGTGTTATGCAAAAGAACAACGCAGCAAACTGTGACCAGGAAGGTGCGGGAGGTGAAAGGAGGGTGTGTGGTTGTTTTGTTTTGTTTTTGTTGAGACAGGTCATTCTATCTAGTTCTGCTAGCCTCAAACTCAAGATCTTCCTGTCCTATCTTCCAAGTACTGGGATTACAGGCATGGGCTGTCATGGCCAGCTAGATATGTAACATTAAGGTAGAAAGTAAGACTTCACTAAGCTGATGTGTATCACCTGGATAGCTGAGGGAACAGCATTCCAACACAGGAAATAGTACCTGCAAAGGACCTGAGGCAGGTGTGTGCAGGTCCTGAGAATTGTGTGACCAGCTCAGGGTGAGCAGGTGGGAAGGAAGAGGGCAGGGCAGGTGAGAGCTGGGGGAGGGCTGAGGGTGTTCAGGGGCTGGCGGGAGGGGGGTGGTTAATGCAAAGACCTGTGATTTACTCCACACAAGATGGGAGCTGCAGTGGACTGAGAGCTCCTTAGTGAAAACAGCACAGAAGGACCAGGCAGATGCTTGGACAATCCAGGCAGTGAGGAAATGTTGGAGGTAGGCCATGGTCGAGGGTGGCTGGATCCCAAACGCACTGGAATGAAAACAGGGTTTGCTGCTGATAAGCTGGATGGAGAAGAACCAGGAGGCGAGGCGGCCCAGGGTTTTAGGCCTAAAGAAATAGAAGGATGAAGTGGCCACTGAATGAGTTGAGGGTGTAGCTCAGTGGTAGAACACTTGCCTAGCATGTGTGAGGCCCTGGGTTTAAACCCCAACACTGCCAAAAAAGAAAAAAACAAACCCCCAAACCAAAAACAAAACAATTCCATTTAGTAAAATGAGAAAGACTGAGTAGAGCAGGTATCTTTGGGGAGATCAGGAATTTGATTTTGGACATATTAAACCAAATTTGAGATGTCTCTGAAACCTGTAGAAGTTACTGAGAAGTAAGATGCCGGATAGGCAGTGTGCAGCTCAGTATGTGCAAGGATCTTCACCCCATGTTCAATCCCTGGCACCTTATTGATCCACTCTACATCCCTTTATCTATTCCCAGTATACATTAGCTTGCAGAAAAAAAGTTGACTAGAAATCTGGGTTTGAGAGTTACCAGCTTAATGATGGTATCCGATGACAAGAGATGGGCCAAAACCACCCCAAATCACCGAATCAGTAAATGAAGAAAGGTGAAAAAGGCCTAGACTGAGCCCTGGAGACCAGAGAGTGAGGAGAGGAGGAGGCAGTGGAGAAGGAAGAGCCAGCCCTCTAAGATCAAGGCAAGGATTTTGTTATAGTTATAGAAGGCTGACAAATATAGCGGGTCTCTACCCTGCATCGCCATTATCTTATCTCTTCTATTCCAGTACTCAACTGATATCTTTTTTTCTTTTTTTGTTGCTGGTGGGGCTTGAACTCTGCGCGCCTCGGTGCTCTCTCAGCTCTTCTGCTCAAGGCTAGCACTTTACCACTTGAGCCACAGTGCCACTTCTGGGTTTTCTGAGTGGTTTACTGGAGATAAGAGTCTCATGGACTTTCCTGCCCATCTGGCTTTGAACTGTGATCCTCAGATCTCAACCTCCTGAGTAGCTAGGATTACAGGCATGAGCCACCAAAGCCCCTCTCTTTCTTTCTTTTCTTTTTTTTTTTGAAGAGCGTCCATGTAAACCAATCTGTCCTCAAAAGAACAATCATGCCTCAGGCTCCCTAGTACTGGAATTACAAGCTGGAATTACCATGCTCAGCCTCTATAAAGTGTGTGTGAGTACGCGCGTGTGTACGCGCCATCCTGGGCACTGTCCCTGAGCTCAAAGCTAGCACTCTACCACTTAAGCCACATCTGCAATTTTGACTTTTTGGTGCTTAACTGGAGAAAAAGTCTTACAGATTTTCTTGTCGGTCATGGGGCTTGAACTCTGGGCCTGAGTGCTGTCTCTGGGCTCTTCAGCTCAAGGCGAGCACTCTACCACTTAAGCCACAGTGCCACTTCCAGTTTTCTGGTGGTTAACTGCAGATAAGAGTCCCAAGGACTTTCCTGCCTGGGCTGGCTTTGAACCATGGTCCTCAGATCTCAGCCTCTTGAGTAGCTAGGATTACAGGCTTGAGCTGCCGGTGCCCAGCTGTCATACAGATTTTCTAAAGCAAGATTGAGCTGGGTACTGGCGGTTCACACTTGTAATCCTAGCTACTTAGGAGATCTAAGGATCATGGTTCAAAGCCATGTCAGGCAGAAAAGTCTAAGAGACTCTCATTTCCAGTAAACCAGAAAAAGACAGAAATGGAGGTGTGGCTGAAGTGATAGAGCATCAGTTTTGAGTAAAAAAGCCAGGGGAAAGCATGAGGTCCTGAGTTCAAGAAGCTCCAGTAACTGCACATAAATAATCAAAAGTATGATCAACAGGGCTGGTGGCATGGCTCAGCTCCACAAGCCAAGCCAGTATGTTCCCAACTTAACTGATCTTAAAACACTCATGACCCACACATTATAGATTTCAGGTAAAATGAACATGACCTAGGAAAGGACTTCTGACTTTGTCTACAATTCCTATGCAACGCATTTTCCAGTACGGAAAAGGGAGACACCCCTCGTCGCCCAGGACGGGAGACAGGGCCGATCCTTACCTCCTGTGTACAGAAAGGAGCCAGAGAGACCTCCGAAGTAGATGAGAGCCAGGTGCTCCAGTTTCAGAGAGGACAGGTAGTACAGGCAGGCGGCACAGACACAGCCAAGGGTGTAGAGGAAGACTCCAAACCGAACAACGTCCTGAGGCTCCAAGATACGATCCACCAAAGTCCTGTCATCACTCTTTTTGTGATCAATGCCCTTGGAAAAGTCATAGTAAGTGTTGACCAAATTGCCGGCCCCGTGCACAGCCAGAACAGCCACGGCGCAGCCCACCAGCAACCTGGGGTCCAGGACGCCCTGGGATCTGTACGCCAGGGCACTGCCCAGGGCCACCGGCGTGAGAGAGGCACTGAAGCTCCAGGGCCTCAGGGCCAGCACGTACGAGGCACACTTCTGCCTCCAGGAGCGCTGGGGAGGCCTGTCCTGCTCCGGCCCGCCGGGGCCCAGCGGCTCCCGCTCCCCGGCCTGGACGGTGTCTCCAGCTTGGATGTTGATCTTCGGTCCCGGGGCCGGCAAGGCAGCCATGAAGGATGCACGTGGCTGCTGTCAACTCGGAAAGCGCGGCGCTCGCGGTGACCGCCGGGGCCGAAGGCGCGCGGGGCGGCCGGGCCTGACCTTCCCTTCCGGGCCCACCCCAGGGCAGGGCTGGGACGGCCCCAAGGTCACTCACACCCCCGCCCAGAGGCCCAGCGGAGCCACCACGTCCTCCGGGCACCCGCGCGCGGCCTGTCTCCTACCCCCAAGCCCCGACACGTCAACTCAAGGACCAGCCTCAGCGGCCGGCCGCCCGCGGGCCGCCGGGGCCGCCATCTTGTGCATCGGCCTCAAGGGGCCGGCCGGGAAACAGAGGCCCCGGCGCGGGTAGGGCCGGGGGAGCGCCGCCCGAGGGCGGGGCCGAGGCTGGGCGTGTCCCGAGGGCGGGGCCTGAAGGGCCGGAGGCCGGGACAGGCCTGCAGCCGAGTCCCAGCGCCTGCGCCCGCCCGAAGGCCCTTACCCCGCTCTGGATTCCAGGTACAAAGGACCTGGACCTGGGCCTGGGCCTGTTTAGCATCCCGCCCCCCACGTACCCCCCCAACCCCCCGGACAGATACACTGTGGTTTTGCGATTTAGAGGACCTTTCACTCACAGAAAAAGGATTTACTGATGGGCGCAGCGTCAGACTTTTCTCTCCATTTGGCCAGCGAACAAGCCAGAAGTTGAGATGTGATTCAAGTAGTAAAGCGCTAACTTTGGGCATAAAAGCTGAGGGTGGGTGCCCAGGCCTTGAGTTCAAGTCTCAGGATCTCTGTCTCTGTCTGTATCTCTGTTTCTCTCTCTCTCTCACACACACACACACACAAATTATGTGATTCTAAAAATCACATAATTTAGGGTTATTGCCGTTGTTTTATAACTTTTTATGTGTGTGTGTGCCTGTACTGCAGCTTGAACTCAGGTGTTTAATTGGAGGTAGGACTTGAAGACCTTCCTGCCTGGGTTGGCTTTGGACTGTGATGCTCAGATCTCAGCCTCCTGAGTAGCTAGGATGACAGGCGTGAGCCACCACTGTCCGGCATGCACAGTTGTTATTTTTTAAATTAAAAAGCAAAAACAAATTGGGAGCCTTTTTCCTTCACAATGTATATTATCATCATTAGTGGTTACCTAAGTTTCCTTATTATGAAGGCATTGTACTTCATTCAGTGAGATTCTGCATACGAAATGTTTTAGGAATTATCGATGTTTATTACAACAGCGCTTGTGATTAAAAGAATAAAGATGCAAATTAAAATTTTAGCTATTGGCTTTTCTTTTTCAAAGAACTTTCTAAAATGATGTTTTTGTTTTCTATTGCTTTTTGCCAGTCCAGGGGCTTGAGCTCAGGGCCTAGGCTCTGTCCCTGAGCGTCTTTTGCTCAAGGCTAGCACTCTACCACTTGAGCCACAGCGCCACTTCCAGCCTTTTCTGTGTATGTGGTACTGAGGAATCGAACCCAGGGCCTCATGCATGCTAGGCAAACATTCTACCACTGAGCCACCTTCCCAGCCCCTGGAAAAAAAAATTATTTGCAACAAGTTCTTGGCAAAGGTTTCTCCAAAACGGCTTTGTGGGCTCAATCATTTTCGAAAATCGAGAACATTTAATAAAAAGATTTTCAAATGCATATGAAGTTTCACAAGGGAAAGCACAGGCCGCAAAGCACAGCTAGCCCCAAGATTTCACGTTTTCGGCCGCAGTCACAGGAGGTGACGGTGACTCACAGCCTCTTCACAGAATCCAGCCGGGCGAGGTTTCGAACCTTTACTCAACGCTCCTGGCTCCTCCCTGTGGAACCACAGAGCGGACCCGCCACAGCATCGACGCAGAAGGGGGAATCTTGTTAGCGAGGCACCGGATGTGTGCGTGGAAGTGACTGAAGTAAACTCACGCCCGATTGGTTCTTCCAAGCGGACCTAAACGTCTTTTCGCCTGCTACTGGCCGCCTGGTTTGTCTATTTGAACAGTCCCCGCCCCCTAGAGAAGCCGGGTCCCGAAGCTTCACTTCTCCTTCATTGTTATTGGTCTACGTTCCAGTCTATTTTATCTGTAAGACTTCTGATTGGTTGTCAGGACCAGGAGGCCGCCTTGCCTCCCTCCCTCCTAGTTTAGAGGACGGCCGGGAAGGCGGGTGGTGGGGCCGGGGGGGCCCTGAAGCGGCGGTACCGGTGCTCGGGGAGGCAGCTGAGGCCTCGGCCGAAGCCGTTCGGTGAGTCTGGGGCCTGGCCCCGCCCCTTCCGTGGCGGCGGGACGTCCAGACTCCCGGCCAGCCCGGCCTGCGGGCGGGGGTGGGGGCGGGAAGCCGCCCGTCTGGAGCGCGGAGTCCCCTCAGCTCCTGCTCGGCGACCTGGGCGCAGCCTCGACCCGCACCCCGCGAGGCGACCCTCCTCCCGCTCAGGACCCCCGGGGAGACCCGCAGGCCCCGGGGGCCGCCGGCCTCGGAGGTCGGCTCGTCAGCTCGCGCACTGCCGGTGGCCCGTCGCCCCTTCCTCCCGGCCGCCTACCAGTGCCGGGCTTGCCTGGGGAGCGGCAGCCTCGGGGACCCCGTCCCCCCTCCCTGAGGCCCGCCATCCAACGTGAACTTAAGTCCTTCCCAAGGAAGCCTGTGAGGACTTAGCGTGAGTCCAGCCTCGAGGAGGAGACACACACGCGCGCACACGCACACGCGCACACACGCGCGGATTTAAGAATTGTGAGAAACTGGCAGCATTGCCATGCTGAAGATCGGTATAATGCTGCTCTCCTGGCAGCGTGTGCTACTTTATATTGTTGCTGCGTGCTTATTTGTGTTTCGCACGGCAAAGCTCAATGAGGAACGGATTAGTACGTCCTGGAGTAGTGACTGATCTCAGGAAGTACTTAGTTTCGTTCAGTTCACATTTGAAGTCACACTTGGTGTGTGTGTGGGGGGGGGAAGGGGGATTATTCCATTGCCCCCCACTCCCACCCCAAACTGAAACCTGTGGCAGCTCAGATCCTTTGTATAAAATGGCATAGTATTTGCATATAGGCTATGCAGTTCTTTTGCTTCCTTTAAAGCATCTCAAGATTTGAATTTATATTGCTAACTACTATGTAAATGCTGTATACTATTGTTATATTGTTTAGCAAATAAAAACAAGAAAAAAAAGTTATGTATAGTTAGTAATGGGGGGCTCTCCCCCCACCCCATAGTTTCTCTCTGAGATTGATTGAGTCCACAGGCCCGGGTTGGCCCCATTTATACACAAGCCTGCTACCGTATCCTCAGATTCTTTTTGTTTTGTTTTGTTTTTTGTTTTGTTGGTCATGTGGCTTGAATTCTGGGACTGGGCTTTGTCCCTGAGCTCTTCACCTCAAGGCTAGCACTCTACCACTGGAGCCACAGCACCACTTCCTGTTTTCTGTTGGTTGATTGGAGATAAGAGTCTCATGGACTCCCCTGCCTAGGCTGGCTTTGAACCACCATCCTCAGATCTCAGCCTCCTGAATAGCTAGGATTACAGGCGTGAACCACCAGCGCCCAGCCTGTATCCTGAAGTTCTATAGAATTGTTCTGGGCAGCACAATAAAGAGCAGCCACAGCTCTATAAAGCATGTGTAGTGAGACCAGTCCAACTTGATATTTCTTTCCTGTTTATTTATTGATTGGTTGGTCATGGGACTTGAACTCAGGGCCTGGGGGCTGTCCCTGAGCTCTTTTGCTCAAAGCTCTCCCACTGGGCCACTTGATGAGCCACAGTGCCACTTCCAGTTCTTGAGTGGTTAATTGGGGAGAAGAGTTTTACTGGGACTTTACTGCTTGTGCTGGCTTTGAACTGCGATCCTCAGATCTCAGCCTCCTGAGTTCAGGGCCCCCCCCCAAAAAAAAGGTAAAAGATAAAGAAATGTTTGCTAGAAGCCGGGAACCAGTGGCTCACGCCAGTAGCTACTCAGGAGGCTGAGGTCTGAAGTTCACGGTTCAAAGCCAGCCCCGGCAGGAAAGGTTGTAAGACTCATCTCCAATAAACCACTAGAAAACCGGAAGTGGTATTATGGCTCATGTGGTAGAGCTCTTGCCTTGAGCTTAAGAGTGCAGGGACAGTGCCCAAGCCCAGAGTTCAAGCCCCACAACTGACAAAAACAAACAAAAATAAGAAACATTTGCTAGATTTTGGGAGCTTTACTTAAAAAAAAAGAGCCAGTCACTGATGACTACACCTGTAATCCTAGCTACTCAGAAAGCTGAGATCTGAGGATCCTGGTTCAAAGCCAGCAAACACAGGAAAGTCTATAAGACACCCCCCCCTTTTTTTTTTTTCCAGTCCTAGGGCTTGAACTCAGGGCCTGGGTACTGCCCCTGAGCCTCTCTGTGCTCAAAGCTAGCACTCTACCACTTGAGCCACAGCTCCACTTCTGGCTTTTTCTGTTTATGTGGTACTGAGGAATGGAACCCAGGGCTTCATACATGCTAGGCAAACACTTATCACTAAGCCACATTCCCAGCCCTATGTGATCCTTAGCACCGTTTAGCCACCAGAAAACCGGAAGTAGCTCTGTAGCTCAAAGTGATAGAACACTAGCCTTTAGCAAAAAAGCTCAGGGGCAGCTCCAGGCCATGAGTTCAAGCCCCAGGACCATCATATTCAGTGCTACTGTAGAATAGTAATAATTTTCTTCTTAGATCGTACTGAGGAAAGGGGCAATTCAAATCATTTTAAATTCTTTTCCTACCTCCCTACCCTGGCACTATGTCATATAATGGTAGTTACAGTAATAAGAACGAACAGTTACTTTAAGAACTTGCCAGGTACCCAGCACTGTTTTGAACATGATCATTCTATGTGTTGTTATTGCTTATTTGACATGTGTCTTGCTGTCAAGCCCAGATTGATTTCCTGCTCCTGGGCTCAGTCTTCTGGCTTTAAACTCCTGAGGACCTGAGACAAGATAGGCACCTCTGTGCTCTTAATTTTTTTGAGACAATGTTTCATTCTTGTGATCTAGGGTGGCCTCATACTTCACAGTCTTTCTGTCCCCACCTCCTGAGTGCTAAGATTAGAGGGGTACGCCATCATGCCTGGCATTTGTAAGCAATCTATCTGATAGGTGTTAACTTCACTGTTTTAATTTTTCACCTGAACCCATGAGTGAGATGATGTGATCCTCCTGGTGTCCTGGGGACACAGGAATTTTAAGTGTGTTCTTCTGGATATATATAAAACTTTGGAACAACTCCACAGGCCTCTAGTACACGGCCTCTTTCCATGTCAGTCCTTATTAATGGATGTAGGCTTTCTGAGAGTTCCTTGAGAAGTTCTGACCTTTTCAGAATCCCCTGCCTGACATGAGCTGGTGGTCTGTATGCAGCCAGAGTTATAAGATTTGTTGCCATTGTTCAGCTGGCATATTGAAGGAAACTTCTCTCCAATAAAATCTTAGGGCAAGATGCTTGGAACCGGACCTGCCGCCGCCACCGCCACCACCACTACATCTAGCAATGTGAGCGTTCTGCAGCAGTTTGCCAGTGGCCTGAAGAGCCGTAATGAGGAGACCAGGGCCAAGGCGGCCAAGGAGCTCCAGCACTACGTCACCATGGAGCTTCGAGAGGTTGGGCTTCTGTGATTGGGGCCATCTTGTGGGGATGCTTGGGCTGTGTGTGCCATCTCCGGTGCAGATACTTTTTGTTAGCTCTTGGGGAATTCTGTCTTGGGAAGGCACCCAGCTTCACATCCACATGTTTCCCATTGGTGTGTACAAATATAGCAGTGAGCATAGATAGATTCAGCTGCCCTTTAAATTTGTTTCCCTGCCTCCCCCACTATTTACAGTTGGACTGGGATTAGAAAGTTGATAGCTTGGGATTTTCTTTTTCTTTTCTTTTTTTTTGGTGCCAGTTCTGGGGCTTGAACTCAGGGCCTGGGCACTGTCCCCAAGCTTCTAGTGCTATACCACTTGAGCCACAGCGCCACTTCTGGCTTTTTTCTGTGTTTGTGGTACTGAGGAATCGAACCCAGGGCTTCATGCATACTAGGCAAGCACTCTACCACTGAGCCACCTTCCCAGCCCAGCTTGGGGTTTTCTAAATAGAGACTAGACTTGAAGTCAGAGACGGTGGCCTATTCATCCTTGTACCCTGAGTACTAGGAGGAATGCAGGACAGGACACATGGCCTTGCTAGCTATGGAGACTCAGTAAGTAATGTTAAATAAGCAGATGGATCATGAGTTAAATTGCTCTACACTTCCAGAGTAAGGAAATGGACAGTTGCTCTGTCTTCTGTGGTTTGAATTACATCTTGGTTTCTAGACTTAAAGTGCCAGCCCTACCCATCCTCCCCCCCTCCCCACCATCAGGGAGATTCTAGAAGTTGTTCTGAGTGCATCTTCCTTTGCAGATGAGTCAAGAGGAGTCAACTCGCTTCTATGACCAGCTGAACCATCACATCTTTGAATTGGTTTCCAGCTCAGATGCCAACGAGAGGAAAGGTGGCATTTTAGCTATCGGTAAGTTCAGCCTCTGTTAACAATACCAGCTAGAAAATGGAGGCAGCTGCCTTTTGTGTTTGTATTGCCATGAGATATGTTAGAGATGCCGTTCATCTTTGTTTAAAGAACTTTAAGATAGGGCTGGGAAGGTGGCTCAGTGGTAGAGTGCTTGCCTGGCATGCATGAGCCCCTGGGTTTGATTCCCCAGCACCACATAAGCAAAAAGAAAAAAAGCCAGAAGTGGCGCTGTGGCTTAAGTGGCAGAGCACTAGCCTTGAGCTGAAGAGCTGAGGGACAGCACCCAGGCACAGAGTTCAAGCCCCATGACTGGACCTAAAAAAAAAAGAACTTTAAGATATAGGTATTCTAATAGAGTTACTGGGACAAAACAAAGCATGTATTTTTAGATGTGGAAACAGAGTCATGGAACCATCAAGTGACATTTTTGTTTAGGGAGTTTTTCAGACCTGAGACTAGAAGCTAGCTTTTCACTACCTCATGTTGCCTTCTGTAGGTTCTGATTTTGCAGTCAAGCAAGATCTGGCATAGGGAGCCTTACCAGAAGAAGTAGAATTGGGTATGGCTAATAAAAGGCAGATCATGGCTGGGCAACAGTGGCTCACACTTGTAATCCTAGCTACTCAGGAGACTGAGATCTGAGGATTGTGGTTTGAAGCCAGCTCAAGCAGAAAAGTCTATAAGACTCTTTATTTCCAGTTAAATCACCGAAAAAGCCAGAAGTGGCTATGTGGCTCAAGTGGTAGAATGCTAGCGTTGAGCAAAAGATGTTCAGGGACAGTGCTTAGGCCCAGAGTTCAAGCTTCTGGACTGGCAAAAAAAAAAAAAAAAAAAACCAAAAAGAGGGACTTTTTTTTTTTTTAATTTCTCAAGGGCTCGTCATTAATCTTGTGAATTACTACTGAGTCCCTGTTTGTTTTTCCAGTTTTTCTTGGAAAAATAAATTACCTATGTGTTGCTTTATGTATGCAGTTCTGACACCAATGTCAAATCTGGTTGTCTCCATCCTTGGCATGTAGAAATGTACTCAAAGTAAAAAGATCAATGTTGAAAAGTTTAAGTCTTTGTGCATTCCTGGCCAGCACAGGCAGCATCTTCACATTTTGCCTTCTTCTCTTCCAGCCAGCCTCATAGGGGTAGAAGGCGGGAATGCTACCCGAATTGGCCGATTTGCAAACTATCTTCGGAACCTCCTCCCCTCCAATGACCCGGTTGTCATGGAAATGGCATCCAAGGCCATTGGCCGCCTTGCTATGGCAGGGGACACTTTCACTGCTGAGTATGTGGAGTTTGAGGTGAAGCGAGCCCTGGAATGGCTGGGTGCTGACCGAAATGAGGGCCGGAGACATGCAGCTGTGAGTGCCTCCAGGGAGAAGCCCTGCGGGAGGGCAGGGAGAGCCCCTTTGCTTCCGTCCAAGGCCTTCCCTGAAAATGCTGGTTTGATTGGGCCATGATTCCTCCTTGTGAGAGAGGATCCAGGTGTAGATGGAGTAGAGATGGGACTCTGGTTCCTTTCCTCTCAGCTCCCTTAAAGGGGCAGTACCACAAGGAAGGAGCACAGACACGGGCACTGATTTGAGTCATGGCTTTGTCACTAACTCTCTGAAGGCCTCGAGCCTTCACTTTCTTCCTCTGTGAGATGAAAATAAGACTATATTAAAACCACATTCCGTATGTATTTACTGAGTGTGTCATATGTCAAGCACAGTTGTAGGCTGTTGGTATAGGGGTATAGAAAGCATCAAACACTGGCTAGGAATGTGGCCTAGTGGTAGAGTGCTTGTCTTGCATGCATGAAGCCCTGGGTTCGATTCCTCAATACCACAAAAACAGAAAAAGCTGGAAGTGGCACTGTGACTCAAGTGGTAGAGTGCCAGCCTTGAGCAAAGGAAACTCAGGAACACTGCCCCAAGACCTGAGTTCAAGCACCAGGACTGGAAAGAAAAACAAAGACAGCATCAAACACGTTGTCCTTTCCGAGCATCTGTTTAAACATGGCAGACATTCGCTTGTAAACAGCCAAGGGTACTGAGCACGGAGGTGTTGATCGGTTTCACTCAGCCTCTTCTGGCCCCAAAGAGTAAGACTCATGTTTTCCTTGAGTGTTGCTGCTGTAGGAAGTCAGCAGACTGTTCTCAGCTTGCCCTTCTCTCCCAGGTCCTGGTTCTCCGTGAGCTGGCGATCAGCGTCCCCACCTTCTTCTTCCAGCAAGTGCAGCCCTTCTTTGACAACATTTTTGTGGCTGTATGGGACCCCAAGCAGGCCATCCGTGAGGGGGCGGTGGCCGCCCTTCGTGCCTGTCTGATTCTCACCACCCAGCGGGAGCCGAAGGAGATGCAGAAACCTCAGTGGTACAGGGTAAGGAGATGGTTCTGTTGAGGCCACTAGCACAGCCCATTTGCCTAGGTCACCTGGCAGCAGCAGGCCCCTTGCCACAAAGCCAAGATCACATTTATTCAGACTCCCAGCAGTCCTTTTATGCTCATTGCAAGTCAGTATTACCTTATTGCATTATATTGAAGCAAAGATCCATTGATAGCCACACCATTACATGGCAGTGTGTTTCATTCTCAGCACCACAAAAATAAAAAGACATCTTATAGAGATGTTAAAATAGGGGAAAATGGGTATCTTAGACTCATTGAACCATGGTACTAATTTGGAAAGGGCCATTTCCCTCGTCTCTACTGTCATGAGTCCTGTGCTAGTGGCTGCTAACAAAGGAACCTTCTGGTGAGGCATACATCATAAATGGAGCCCTAGCCTTAGGATTAGAGACTTGGGGCTGGGAAGGTGGCTCAGTGGTAGAGCGCTTGCCTTGCATGCTTGAGGCCCTGGATTCGATTCCTCAGCACCACATAAGCAAAAAGAAAAATGCCAGAAGTGGCGCTGTGGCTCAAGTGATAGAGCGCTAGTCTTGAGCTGAAGAGTTGAGGGACAGCGTCCAGGCCCAGAGTTCAGGCCCACGACTGGACCAAAAAAAAAAAAAAAAGATTAGAGACTTGGGTTTTATCTTACCTTTGTTTGTAACCTGAGACATGTCACTTGATTTCCTTGGGTCTGTTATTGGCTGCTGTCATTTTGAGACAGGATCTTCTTGCTATATATCTCAGGCTAGCCTTAAACTTGGGATCCTCCTGCTTCATCTTCCCAAGTAACTGAGATTACAATAATGTGAGCCTGTTTTATTTAGCTACTTAATAGAGGTGATAATAGAGTATTTGCTTCAAAGACTT
The DNA here is from genome assembly GCF_000151885.1 of Dipodomys ordii. Lineage (NCBI taxonomy): Eukaryota > Metazoa > Chordata > Mammalia > Rodentia > Heteromyidae > Dipodomys > Dipodomys ordii. The sequence continues at coordinate 7,026,485 of NW_012267222.1, read as the reverse complement.
ACTGTGAGCATTGAAGCTCCATTAGAGAGCTGATAAGCTAGTATTGTTGATAATGTTTGCACAAGCCGCCAACCAGCCTCCTAACACCTCAGTCCCTCTGGAGAGATGGGTCGGGCCTCTGTTCTGTCTAAATTGGGATACTAGGTAATCAAGCATTCTGTCTCCATAGCACACATTCGAAGAAGCAGAGAAAGGGTTTGATGAGACCTTGGCCAAAGAGAAGGGCATGAATCGAGATGATCGCATCCATGGGGCCTTGCTGATCCTCAACGAGCTGGTCCGAATCAGCAGCATGGAAGGAGAGGTGAGAGGCTGCATCTGGGGAGACCAGGAAGTCCGGGCGGGACTGTGAGCAGGCAACACGAGTCCTCCCCCTCACGGAACTGACAGTTTACTATAGGGGAAGTAGACAACCAGGGAGTAAGAAAATTATTTCAGATAGTAAGCAGTCCCATGAAGAGAACAAAACCGGGTAAGGTAGCAGGGCAGAGGTGAGTGATCGGTCCAGGAATGCCCTGCCTGAGGGGTATAAAGGAGTTAAGGGAACTCAGGATTGAGGTGGGAGAGCTGGATGCATTGATGAGTCAGAAAGAAGGGAAGTGTACCTGATGCAGTATGAGCGAGGGAGGAGGAAGATGGGGACAGAGAGAGAACAAGGGCTTAAGTGAATAGGCCTCGTCATTTCCAGCAAACACTAGCTCCTATGTGTGCTGTAGGGACAGACATTGGAGACTTGCACATCTGAGAATGATGTGGCATTATGCTTTTCTGATGGCCATGGCTGCTTGTGGGAACAAGCGAGTGGGAGGCAGCCATGAAAGCAGGGAGTTAGCATGAGAAGATGGATTTACAAGTACAGGGAATTCACTAAGAAAATACTTGTGAGAAAGTGAGAGAGAGAGCTGAGCTCACAATGCGGCTCTGACCCTGAATGCACACGAGAAGGAAGAACCATTGGATGGAAGCCTCCTAGTCTCCATGCAAGACCGCTGTGGGTCCCAAGCCAAAGTCAGCCTTAGCACAGGCCTACGTGCACTATGGGCAGGCCTGCTGCCATAGGTTGTGCCTCAGTGCAGGCCTGCCACTGTAGGTACTCTGTGTTCTGTTGTGGGCCTCACTACCGCCTGAGAAGTGTATCCTCATACACACCTGGTAATGACACAGCAGCCAGGCCCTGGAGTTTAAGACTCCTTGTACCTGGAGATGCCATCCTCACAGCTGCCCTGGGAGCCTCAGCCAGCCCAGCAGTGCCTTGTACCAGCTGTGAGAGCTCAGATCCCAAGGAGGTGGGATTTGGAGTATTTGGGGTTGAGCTCCATCTGTGAGACTTCATGAGGATCTGTTGGTATGGGATTTCACCTCGGGGCTTCACCGCTGTTGTTGGGTAGTGCTGTGTCTAGATGTGGAGCAGCACGTGCAGCCGGAGGAGGCTTTGGGCTTTGAGGCCCCCCCCTTCCCATGTGCTCCATGACTCAGGCACATGACACCCCCTCCTGTCTCACTTTCCTCAGCTGCCTCACTGGACCATGGGAGGTTTCTAGATATGTGGGGAGTACCAAGCCCAGCACCAGACTCAGATACCTTGCAAATGGAAGCCAGTGGAGATGTCCCCTCCTAGCATGACACAGGGCTTTCCATGGTAGCTTTAGGTCAGGTTTCTATGAAATAGTTCTTGGGGGTGGCATCAGTGGGAGGAGGAGGGCTAAACGAGGGCAAGTGAGGATGAATATGGTACACGTCATATATTTGCATAAATGAGAGTAGAATAGCTGGTGCCTATGGCTCACGCCTGTAATCCTAGCTACTCAGGAGGCTGAGTTCTGAGGATTACGGTTTGAAGCTAGCCGGGGCTGAAAAGTCCCTGTGAGACTCTTATCTCTGACTAACCACTCAAAAGCCAAAGTGGCAGAGCACTAGCCTTGAGCAGAAATTTCAGGGACAGCACTTAGGCCCTGAGTTCAAACCCCACAACCAACAAAACTAAAAAGAGTAGAACATTGAAACCTATTGAAATTGTTGTAAGAAGGAGGAGTTAGAAAAAGAAACCAGATTTTTTTTTTGTTGTTGAAACAATTTTTAATGAGTCTACAGAGATCTAAACAAAAAGATACAAAATAAATCAAGTAGTATACTTATTCTTTTTTTGGGGGGGGGAGGTCTGGTCGTGGGGCCTGAATTCTGGGCCTGGGCGCTGTCCCTCAGCTCTTCAGCTCAAGGCTAGCACTCCACCACTTGAGCCACAGTGCCACTTCTGGCTTTTTTCTTTTGGCTTATGTGGAAACCAGACTTTTATAAAGAAAGGAAAAAAGTGAAATAATTAAGCGAGTATTAAGAGTACTTAGTGTATCCTACAATACTGTGAAAGTTATATAATCACTTAATCACAATAAAAAAATTGCAAAAAAAAAAGTACCTAGTGTGTACTGACAACATTGTACCCTAAGAGCTAAAATAACAGCAGTAAACCAAACAGAATGGCAGTACTTAAACAGCAAAAGTACACTATGATAAGTGATGCTGTGATGGGTCCTTGGAGATCAGGACAGCAAAGCTGAACAGCATGCGCAGAAAGCAAGGCGTCTTTGAGGGGTCATGAAGGAGGAAACAGAGCCACACAGCCTTGGGAGAAAAGCGTTCTGGGAGGCTCCAAGGCAGGACTGTGTGGTGCATGTGGCTGAGCAGAGTGGACAGAGATGCAATGGGAGATGTGTCAGGAATGCCTGGGGCAGGTGGGAGTGCATCACAGAGGGCCTAGGCCTGGGAGGCCTCTAGTAGACTTGGTGAGTGCAGTGGGAGGTCATTTGTGGCTAGAGCAGCGCTGTTGGACTCCTGTTTTGAAGGAACACTTGAGCCCGCTGTGCTGAGAATGGATTGTCAGAAGGCCAAGAGTGCTGAAGCCCCAAGCCAAGTTAGAGAACTATATCAATTCTAGCAGGGGTCTTAAAGTTCAGTTTCCAGTGGGAGCTTTGGAGGTCCAAGAAGCAACTGGACTCTGAACTTGGAATTTGCTGATAGATTGAGGTTGGTGAAAAGAAGGAAAGTTAAGGTGTTTGGCTTGCACAAGTGGAAGGACAAAGCTGTTCTATACTGGGATAGGAGATGGAAATGGGGGAGCAGGTGGGCAGGAATGACAGGTGTTTGTGTTTAAGTTTGAAGATGACTGCTGGGTCAATGTCTGAGCGACATCCGAGTGATTCTGGGGAGGGAAGTGGATTTGGGGAGTCATCAGCATATAGGTACTGTTCTTAGTCACAAGCTAGATGAAAACTGTGCACAGAGAGGCTAGTGAACTTGGGGAAGAGATAGGGTCCATGAGCCTGAGATTGGGAGATTGGGAACCAAGGGAGACAAAGCAGCCAGAGGGGCAGGAGCCTGGAGAGTGTGTGGTCCAAGGAGCCATGTGGAGAAAGAGCCTCAAAGAAGAAACAGCTGAGGACTAGGATTAGATGTTAAATTCAGGAGCACAAGAGCCATTGGTGAATTTTGATAAGAATACTAGACAGAATTTTCGCGGGGGTAGGGGAGGGAGAGAGATATGTTGAAGAAAGTTTAGAAATGTGGAAAATTGAGCCAGGCACTGGTGTCTCCCACCTATAATTCTAGCTACTCAGGAGGCTGAGATCTAAGGATCACAGTTCAAAGCCAGCCTGGGCAGGAAAGTCCCTGAGACTCTTATTTTTTTTTGGGTCCGGTTGTGGGGCCTGAACTCTGGGCCTGGGCGCTGTCCCTCAGCTCTTCAGCTCAAGGCTAAGCGCTCTACCACTTGAGCCACAGCGCCACTTCCGGCTTTTTTCTTTTTTTGCTTATGTGGTGCTGAGGAATCGAACCCAGGGCCTCAGGCATGCAAGGCAAGCGCTCTACCACTGAGCCACCTTCCCAGCATCCCTGAGACTCTTATCTCCAATGATTCTTTGGCTCAAAGTAGTAGAGTGTTAGCCCTGAGCCAAAAATCTCAGAACACCGGGTGCTGGTGGCTCACGCCTGTAATCCTAGCTACTAAGGAGGCTGAGATCTGAGGATCTTGGTTCAAAGCCATCCCGGGCAGGAGAGACCGTGAGACTCCTATCTCCAATAAACCACCAGAAAACCGGAAGTGGCTCTGTAGCTCAAGTGGTAGAGCGCTCGCCTTGA
>NW_012267222.1:7005669-7021699 GCF_000151885.1 Dipodomys ordii | reverse complement strand
GGTTCGATTCCTCAGCACCACATAAACAGAAAAAGCCGGAAGTGGTGCTGTGGCTCAAGTGGTAGAGCGCTAGCCTTGAGCTGAAGAGCTGAGGAACAGCTCCCAGGCCAAGTTCAGGCCCCATGACCGGCAAAAAAACAAAACCCAAACCAAAGTAAAACAGCTTCAGAAATGGACACATGAGCACACTCAGCCAGCGAAGTCCATATCTGTAGACTAGGATTCTGAGACAATGACTCACCTAAAGTTTCAACATCAGAAACTTCAGGGTAGAAGGACACCAGAATATCCTTAGGATGGTGCCAGCATGGGGCTTCCCTCTCCTTTCCAAGAGGCTCATAAACCCTGCAAATGAGTTTGCAAATGAGTCTCTCTAAACCTTCCTGGGGTCTGCTTGGAGGTAGGAGCCATCCCCATAGCATCTTCACTGTTCAGTAGGCAGTGCTCTTCGGCTCACATCAGAACAAAATCAGATCCCCACAGTACTCCGGGGAGACAAAGTACAGCTCCTCCACTGCAGAGCTTGGGCAGGTATGTTTCTGGTAGGCTGCATGCATCCACGTGCAAAGCTGCTCATTAGTAAAGGCAGTTCTTCTCTTTCCCTCTGCATGTGCACAGCGTCTAAGAGAAGAAATGGAAGAAATCACGCAGCAGCAGCTTGTCCATGACAAGTACTGCAAGGATCTCATGGGCTTTGGGACGAAGCCTCGGCACATCACCCCCTTCACCAGTTTCCAGGCTGTACAACCCCAGCAGTCCAACGCCTTGGTGGGGCTGTTGGGGTACAGCTCTCACCAAGGCCTCATGGGATTTGGGGCTTCCCCCAGCCCTGCTAAGTCCACCCTGGTGGAGAGCCGATGTTGCAGAGACTTGATGGAAGAGAAATTCGATCAGGTAAATGGTGTGAGGCCCTCTCCCACTTCTCCCAAGCACCCTCTGCCTCCCTTCCCCCTGCCAACCCTTTATCCTTCCTCTCTCAGGTGTGCCAGTGGGTGCTGAAATGCAGGAATAGCAAGAACTCGCTGATCCAAATGACAATCCTTAATTTGTTGCCCCGCTTGGCTGCCTTCCGACCTTCCGCCTTCACAGGTGAGGATGTCCGTAGAAGACAGCATTGCCCACCTAGATCATTAAACTGGGACAAGGTGATTGCAGAAAAGCGTGTCTGAGCCTCAGAAACAACAGGACATAGGGGCTACTCTGTGGGTTCTTCACCCAACAGCTAATTTTTCTGTTAAGAGAAGGAACAATCAATGCATAGGCAGAAGAGCAGTTCAAAGCCAAGCAAGGTCTCATGTGGAAGTTAACACATTTCTGGATGGACTTAAAAGATACCAAAATAAGGGCAGCTTTGGGTAGGTACTGTGCAGTAGCAGCCTGTGTGGGGCAGGGAAGGTATGATGACCTTCCTGCTTCTGCTCTGGAAGCAGTTACTACACTGCTTCACTCTGTGTAGGAAGGAAGGACTGGATGTTTCAGACAGGTTCCATGGATGGTAGAGAGGAAGTTTCCATAGCCCTGCCCTGTCCTATGTAGGCAGTGTGAATTCCTCCTGGCTATGACATCTGGCCCATCTAAGGTTTTGACTTCTCCAGGAAGCCTTCCTGAATTGCTCTAGCCGGAAATGTTCTTCTCCATTCTAGGAAGGCTTTGTCATCAGACCCTCAGTCCTTCACTGTGAAGTTTTGGACAGGTTATTTCACCTTCCTGGCTTACAAAATTGCAATAACAAGAAGGGATAGTGGGACAACAAAGGAAGTAATGTACTCATTGTCTTATTACTGTAACTGTAACCCCTCTGTACAGCATCTTTACAATAAAATATAATTTAAGAAATTACAGGGGGCTGGGAAGGTGGCTCAGTGGTAGAGCGCTTGCCTTGCATGCCTGAGGCCCTGGGTTCGATTCCTCAGCACCACATGAGCAAAAAGAAAAAAGCCGGAGGTGGCGCTGTGGCTCAAGTGGTAGAGCGCTAGCCTTGAGCTGAAGAGCTGAGGGACAGCACCCAGGCCCAGAGTTCAGACCCCATGACCGGACCCCAAAAAAAATAAAAAAAAAAAAAAGAAATTACAATAATAATCCCAGCCTCTCAAGACAAATGGCGTGAGTGCCTAAGTAGCTCTGTAGTGCCCAGCAAGAATTGGCCCCAAAAGATGGAAACCATTATTATTATTATTATTATTATTGTCTCCATAAGCTACTTGGGTCCATTTTGGTAATAAGGTGGGACTCTATGTTATAATAACTCTCCAGGTGCTTGTTCATACTGTTCCTCCTACTTGGTGAGAGTGAGACCTCATCTCAACATCTCTCTGTGCACTGGGATGCACATTGCCTGTGCTTAGCAAGCATGCAGGACCAAATGGACATGAGGTGTGGGGGAGAAGGCCAGCCCCATCTCAGCAGTTGCCATTCCCAGTACAGGTAGATTCGCACTGCTAAGCCCAGACGAAACTGCAGGAGAAGTGTGGCTGGTGAGTGTTTAAAACAGGCCAGGCTGTGGATAGCTAGAACTTGCTGCATAAGAACAAGACAATTAGTTACCATGAAATCACGGAACCAGAGAGAAATGTGAATGAAAATTGCCCGTTCTCTTTTCAGTCTTCCATTCTGCCTGTCTGGCATCCAGAGTTCTTCTCTTTCTTAGTGACCAGACATGCTGCTGATCAGTAGAGCTCTAAATGATCTTGGGTTGAAAGTCTGTAGTTCAAAAGAAATTAATAACTAGGGCAAATTTGATCAAAGTCTGGCATGTTGTAGAGGTAGTTATGCTGCTCTGTTCAAAAGGCTGCTAAGCAGCAGGATAAAAAGACTCTGTGGGCCCCTGGGTTTATTCTTTTGATGTAGGTTTGTTGTTGCTAAATGCCACACTAAAATGTATCAGTGAAATTCAGTCTGAGCAGTCCCTGCAAGGGTACACCTAAGTGTTTAAGAGCCTCTTGTTCAAAGCTCTTACGTATGGAAGCATTACTTAAACTTTCCAGTGGTATATGCTTTGGGATTATGATAAATACTGCAAAAACAAATAAAAATATACTCTAAGACCAGCCAGGTGTTGGTGGCTCACGCCTGTAATCCTGGCTGCTCAGGAGGCTGAGATCTGAGGATCAAAGCTCAAAGCCAGCCCAGGCAAGAATGTCCTTGAGACTCTTGTCTCCAGTTAACTACCAGAAAAGCTGGTAGTGGCACTGTAGCTCAAATGGTAGAGCGCTAGCCTTGAGCAAAAAGTTCAGGCCAGTTGGGTTGCTGGTGGCTCATGCCTGTAATCCTAGCTACTCAGGAGGCTGAGATCTGAGGATCACGGTTCAAAGCCAGCCCGAGCAGGAAAGTCCATGAGACATCTCCAGTAAACACCAGAAAACCGGAAGTGGTGTTGTGGCTCAAGTGGTAGAGTGCTAGCCTTGAGCTGAAGAGCTGAGGGAAAGTGCCCAGGCCCAGGGTTCAAGCTCCATGACCAGAAACAAAAGTTCAAGCCCTGAGTTCAAGCTCCAGGACTGGCAACAAAACAGTCTCTGTCTCTGTCTCTCTGTCTCTCTCTCTGTCTCTCTCTCAGAACATACTCTCTCTTTCTCTCTCTCACTCTCTCTCTCTCTCTCAAGACCAGATTGGAATCTATACACCTGATTTAGCCTCGTTTTCCTACAGAAATGCCCCTATGTGGAAAGGATTAGTTCCTTCGTTGGTTCAGTTTAAACTTAGGGTTATGCCACTTTGTTCTGCCTATTTTCAGCTTTTATGTGCTCTTTGAGTATCTGGTTCATGGTGTGCATATGGCTCTGGTATCCACAGTGGATGTGGGGGCCTGCCTTGTCTGTTGTCATAAATGTGCTCCTAGGGCACAGACTCAGGGCCAGCGTCAGTGGGGAGAGAAGAAACAGAAGAGAGACAAGAATTGAGAAATTCTAGCTCTCCGAGGAGAAACAGCTCTTCAGATTAAAGTGCCCAAGAATCACCTGTCTTGCATATTGGCCTGTGTAAACTTAATGAAAACGCACATGGGGCTTTCCAAACTACAGACTAAGTATTAGCCTATTAAATATAACTATAGTATAAAATCTGTAGGAAATAGTAAAGTGATTTCTAGACCTAACCTGAGTAGAATGGCCTGTTAATTGTAAAGAGTATTTGATATTATTCTAGTTGCAATATAATGTAAAGTAGATGCAATGATCTTTTTGTTTTTAAACAAGAGCGTGTCATTGTCCCTCAAAACAACACAGATGCTCTTAATCCCAGTGCTGTCTTCTTGGATACTCTGTCCCATGTGAGCCCAGTAGAAGGAAAAATGGTGCCCAGGCTGCAGTAAAGAACGCTGAAAAAATTATTACAGGATGCTCTCTCAAGACTCCTCATTTTGGGGGGGGGGTTGGTCATGGGGCTTGAACTCTGGGCCTGGGCGCTGTCCCTCAGCTCTTCAGCTCAAGGCAAGCACTCTACCACTTGAGCCACAGTGCCACTTCTGGTTTTCTGGTGGCTAACTGGAGATAAGTGTCTCACAGACTTTCCTGTCTCACAGACTTTCCTCAGATCTCAGCTTCCTGAGTAGCTAGGATTATAGGCATGAGCCACCAGCACCTGGCTTCCTCTTTTTTTTTTTTTAAGTAGAGGTAAAAATGTCTATTTCTAATATTTCCAAAAGATGTGTCTGAGGAGTGATGATGGGACACGAGGTGTCTTGGCCAGGAGTGGTGGCTCCTACTGTCATCCTTACTACTCTCGAGTCTGAGATCAGAAGTATCACAGTATGAAGCCAACCTGGTCAAAAGGTACTCGGAGAACATAGCTGGTAAAAAGGAAAGCTGGGCACAGTGGTGTGTGCCTGTTATCCCAGCTACATGTAAATAGGAGAATTTTGGTCTAGTCTGGCCTGGGCCATAAATGGGAAACCTTATTTGAAAAATACTGAAAGCATTTGAATGTGGCTCATGCGGTAGATAGAACACCTGCCTGACAAGCATAGTCTTGCCAGGTACTGCCAAAAATTATCCTTCTGGCTGGGAATGTGGTTTAGTGGTAGAGTACTTGCCTAGCATGTATGAAGCCCTGGATTCAATTCCTCAGTACCACATAAATGGAAAGCTAGAAGTAACACTTTGGCTCAAGTGGTGGAGTGTTGTTAGCCTTGAGCAAAAGAAGCTCAGAGACAGTGCCCAGACCCTGAGTGCAAGTCCCAGGACTGACAAAAAAAAAAAATCCTCTAAATTCTTACCATCTTTCTAACAGGTCTTCTTAATTTATATTTAAACTTGAAGATTTTCTGTAGGATCTCTGATCTTTGATATATAACCTCACTCTGACCTTGAGCTATACACTTTATCTTTTCTGTGCCCAGATACCCAGTACCTTCAGGATACCATGAACCATGTCTTGAGCTGTGTCAAGAAGGAGAAGGAACGAACAGCCGCCTTCCAGGCCCTGGGGCTGCTTTCTGTGGCTGTGAGGTCCGAGTTTAAGGTCTACTTGCCCCGTGTGCTGGATATCATCCGAGCAGCCCTGCCGCCAAAGGACTTTGCCCACAAGTAAGCATTTCTGTTAGCATTTCTCCTCACACCCAGTTTACCTGGACAGCAAGCACATTCCATTCCAGTTCCATGGACCCTAAACTCGTTCTGCCAATCTCTACACTCCAGGTTGCCTAGAGTGTAGAGATTGACAGCATGGAACGTGCTACTGTTAGAGATTGGCAGAATGAGTTTAGGGTCCATTCCAGATGATCCCTCCTCACTTGAGTTCTAGCTTTTCTAAATGAAATGGCATACATAGAAATTCATGAGGTAACTAGGCATTGTTGCTACACACCTGTAATCCTAGCTCAAGAGGTTGAGACTTAAGGATTCTGGTTCAAAGCCAGCCCTGGCAGGAAAGTCTGTGACATTCTTTTTTTTTTTTGGGGGGGGGGTCCGGTCGTGGGGCCTGAACTTTGGGCCTGGGTGCTGTCCCTCAGCTCTTCAGCTCAAGGCTAGCGCTCTACCACTTGAGCCATTTCCGGCTTTTTTCTTTTTGCTTATGTGGTACTGAGGAATCGAACCCAGGGCCTCAGGCATGCAAGGCAAGCGCTCTACCACTGAGCCAACTTCCCAGTCCAAGTCTGTGACATTCTTATCTCCAATTAACCACCAGAAAACTGGAAGTGGTGCTGTGGCTTAAAGTGGTAGAGCTCTAGCCTTGAACAAAAGAGTTTAGGGGCAGTGCCCAGACCCTGAGTTCAAGTCCCATGACTGACCCCCCCCAAAACAAACAAACAAAAAATCAGTGAGGTAGAATGTCTTGAGAACACATTTGATATCAGCTGTTTTGGGTGTCATTATTTAGGAGACATCTAGTTTTGTTCTTCTGTCTGGCGTGCATAGGCTTTATGCTGATAGGGAAAGGAATCCAGACCAAAACTTAAGGGTTCTAGCAGTTGTCTTTTCCCTCATTTTTAAAGTTGAATAAGTTCTTCTACCTCTTTGAAGTATGAGAAAAAAACCAACAACAAAGAAAAAAAAGAACCTTGAGTACAAAAACTCTTTAGCCTGCCAGAGGGATAAGTCAGGGTGTCTTGACTAAGACTGGAGGGGCCGTGTAATAGAGTTACATTCTTCTATTTTCCTGTAGTATTAGCAAGTAGTCCCTGGTGGATTAACAGGCTCACCCATCCTAAAGCTGGACATTCTCATCTCAGCCGCACAATAATCATGGACTGCCTCTCCTGAAAGGGAAAGGTCTCCTTATTCCTTATGGCACGTGGCTGCCATCTGCTGGATGGTCATCCTAAATACAGTCTACAGCGATGTGTATGACAGCCCCCTAGAAATGTACAGCAGCTACCCTGCATACCCCCCCGGGGGAGGATGGGGATAGGGGAGGTGTTCCTGAGGAACCTGCCCCTTTTGCCACAAGGCAGCTCTGAGGTAGGACAAGACAAGAGGTCTGTATGAATTCACCACTGTTTTCTCTGCAGGAGGCAGAAGGCCATGCAGGTGGATGCCACAGTGTTCACGTGTATCAGCATGCTGGCAAGAGCCATGGGGCCTGGCATCCAGCAGGACATCAAGGAGCTCCTGGAGCCCATGCTGGCGGTGGGGCTGAGGTGCGTGACGAGGCCCTTCACCTGCTCTGCCTCAGTCAGGGAGGGGCCTGGTGCATACCTTAAAAGACAGAGGAGTGGTTGTGCGCACATTAAATTGGATAGGCAGGATAGCTCGCACTGTACATAGGCTTGCCTTGAGCCCTATGTGATGCTAGCTGAGTTTCTTCTCTGAGCCTATTTTCTCATCTGAAAAATGGTGCATCGTGGCTCTTGTTGTCCAGGACTGTGGTAGGGAGGTCTTCAGGAGCCACTGTCTGGCTCAGGCAGTTATTTATATTGTTATTAGACAAACTAGTTAAACTCCCTACACTTGAGTTCTCTTCAGCCAATGAGATGATGTTCTTGCTGTGTTTCCTGATTGGTGTACTGAGCCCTGGTCTGCTGTGGTGGTTGTATTAGTGTAAACAAATGCTCTTGCAGTGAAAACCAGACTCAGATTGTCCTGAAATCTGAGAGCAAGCCAAGAGATTTGAGTACGTTTAAGCCCTCTGATTCCACCTTTTCTACTTTGGAGCCCAGCAGTGATGGGTCTGACCTCCTCATTGGGCAAGGAGGCCTGTTTCTTCTCAGGAACAGGTGGAGTATCCTTGGCCCAGCCCATGGTGACTTAGTTTCCTTCTCCTCAGCCCTGCCCTCACGGCTGTGCTCTACGACCTGAGCCGCCAGATTCCACAGCTGAAGAAGGACATCCAGGATGGACTCCTGAAGATGCTCTCGCTGGTCCTCATGCACAAACCCCTCCGCCACCCAGGCATGCCCAAGGGCCTGGCCCACCAGCTGGCATCCCCTGGTCTCACCACCCTCCCCGAGGCCAGTGACGTGGGCAGCATCACCCTTGCCCTCCGGACCCTTGGGAGCTTTGAGTTTGAAGGTAAGAAATTGGATCAGCTCTTGCCAGGATGGTGAGTGATGCCGGGAACCTTGAGAAAGGTGTTAGGGGTTCTAGAATTTCTGGGTCTCGCTGGGGTCCTCGGCAGGCCATGGGTGGCACAATCGCTCCTCCTTTTTCCCAGGCTCTCCCCATACATACTTGATTCCTACTCTGTGCTTTGTTCCATACCATACTGTGTTTGGGGATAGATAATGTAGATTCAAAGAAATATGCCTGGTGATACCTCTCTCCCCTTCTCCTCATTTCCTTGTAGCTGAGGATATTTTGAGTGTGCATGCCTGTACTAGGGCTTGGACTCAGGGATTTGTACTCTTGCTTAGCTTTTTTACTCAAGACTGATGGTGTACCACTTGAGCCACACCTCCACTTCCAGCATTTTTCTGGTTTAATTGGAAATAAGAGTCTCATGAACTTTACTGCTTGAGCTGGCTTTGACCCAAGATCCTCAGATCTCAGCCTCCTGAGTAGTTGGGATTATAGGCATAAGCCACCAGCACCCAGACTGAAAAGGTACTTAATGCTTCAAAATATATAAGCCCTCCACACAAGTTCTCTTCACTAATGATGATGCTCCCGATCCACTTCCTAGGCTGTTTATTGAGACTCAGTCTTCTACAGTGGTTGAATTATATTAAACCAGTTGTGCTGATTAGCAGCACAAATTGTAATTTATTTCTAGTGAATAGAATATAGCTGTGTTTAAACTTATCTTACATCAAACTTTCTAAGAACTAAAATAGACAAGGTAAACCTTGGTCAAGAATATGTTACCTTCTATGCCGGGCACTGGTGGCTCATGCCTGTAATCCTAGCTACTCAGGAGGCTGAGATCTGAGAATCATGGTTCAAAGCCAGCCTGAGCAGGAAGTCCATGAGACTCTTATCTCCAGTAAACCACTAGAAAACCAGAAGTAGTGCTGTGGCTGAAGTGGTAGAGCATTCACCTGGAGCTGAAGAGCACAGGGACAGTGCCCAAGCCCAGAATTCCAGCCCCACAACCAACAACAACAAAAAAACTCCTCCCTTCTACCATTCTGCTGTTTGGAAGCTCGTGTGCTTTCCTTTAAGAGAAAAATTCTAAGGTTTGGTGCACATGGCTATAATCATAGCTACTCAGGAGGCTGAGATCTGGAAGATCATGGTCTGAGGTCAGCCTGGACAGAAAATTTGTGAGATTCTCTTGCCAAAACACTCAGCAAAAAGCAGGGCTGGTGGTAGAGAGCTAGCGCAAGGCCTTGACTTCTCACTCTGGTACCTGCAAGAAAGAGTTCTGAATCACTGTCTTGTTGTTGAGTACCTGTTGAAAATGGAATGAGAAGCCCTTAGCAAACTTTGGATCTTCTTGTCCAGAACAGCAGTGTTTATTCTGCTTTGTCTCTGCCTTTGTATTCAGGTCACTCCCTGACCCAGTTTGTCCGACACTGTGCGGATCACTTCCTGAACAGTGAGCACAAGGAGATCCGAATGGAAGCTGCCCGCACCTGCTCCCGCCTCCTTACACCCTCCATCCACCTCATCAGTGGCCACGCCCACGTGGTTAGCCAGACCGCCGTGCAGGTGGTGGCAGATGTGCTCAGCAAACTGCTCGTGGTTGGGATAACAGATCCTGGTAAAATTTCTAGACATAAGCAGTCTGTGGGATTCAGGAACTTGGGGCCAGGTGGAAGTAGCCAATTTCATTACATAGCATCTGTCAACTTTTCCCTGCCATGGGTTTCTCCAGCCCATTAGTATAAAATAATCTGCTTTAATTCTTCTCACTTTGCTTCTCTGAGTAGAGAAAAGAATGACAGAGGTGAGATTAAAAAAAATATATATCTGGAGTCACCCAATGTAGACTGATGGCAGGGAGCTAGTGTGGGAAAGGGTGGAGAGAGGGGTCATGAAGAAGACTTCAAAGGCTCAATTGCTCTTGCAGACCCTGACATCCGCTACTGTGTCTTGGCGTCCCTGGATGAGCGCTTTGATGCACACCTGGCCCAGGCAGAGAGTTTGCAGGCCCTGTTTGTGGCCCTGAATGACCAGGTGTTTGAGATCCGGGAGCTGGCCATCTGCACTGTGGGCCGGCTGAGTAGCATGAACCCTGCCTTTGTCATGCCTTTCCTGCGCAAGATGCTTATCCAGGTAATGGGCTGACAGGCCTGCAGTGAGCTTAAGCATCAAATTCTCCAACTGTGTGTAACATACTTTCACAAAGTGATGTTTATTCTTAAGTTGTCATAGCTAAAAACTGGCCATAAATGGTATTCATCAGTCAACAAATTAGGAAATTGTACTTGTGTTGGCACTTCTGCTTTTAGCCTGATGACTTCTTTAGCTGTTGGCCCATGTGGGGAGTATAGCCACTTTTTTAAAACTAAAATTTTATTGTTATTATTAAGATGTTGTCCAGCAAGATTGCCATTTTGTAAGTTAGGTAACGAGTACATTTCTCTTTTTTTGGACAATCACATCCCTCCTTGGTTTTCCCAAAGGTTCCCTCTCCAGTTCCTGCCCATAGTTTATTATTTGCATAGTTTATTTTCCACTTAGTGTCTACTGAATACCATGCCTGCATTTATTCACCCTTCCTCCCTCCATTTCTGCAGAAACAAAATTGTCACTGAGCCTGCCAGCTCTATTGTACTGAGTCTGTTTGGTGTGGAGATATCTCCTAATGTGAATGCCAGTTTGTGCATTCATTTGAGGCTTTAGAAGACTTGCTATGCTGTGAGTGCTGGCAGTGTATCAGCTCCTGTCCTCTTAAAGCTGACGTTCATTCAATTATCAGGTCATCTCAGTTTTCTGAGATTGGAGATTATAAATTCCATTGAATGAACTTACCACGTGCTGGATTTAGCCTTTGACACTCCCAAAAGGTTTTATCCATGTAAAGAATCAAACCTAGAGCCTTATGCATGATAGGAAATCACTCTACCCCCCAAACTTCACCCTAGCCCTGAAAATTCCAAAATTAGTTAAAAAGAAATTTTAATTCAACCTTGATTTCCTCAAATAGGCTCGTACTTGTTCATGTGTTTGGCTTCTCTCTGAGGCTGAGGTCATAGAGTGAAGCATTGGTCCTTGGGGTAGTGGGGCTCCCCAGCTCAGATTTGGCCTGGGGTGCTGCTGCCTCCTAGAGTTGTGTTGTGTTCCCTACAACACATTTCCTGCCAACCAGCCAGCTCTCTCTCTCTCTCTCTCTCTCTCTCTCTCTCTCTCTCTCTCTCTCTCTCGTGTCTGTCTGAACCTTGAACTTAGGTCCTCAGGCTTTTTTGTTTCTTGGGTTTTTTTTTTTTTTTTGCTCAAGGTGGGTGCTCTACCACTTAAGCCCAGCTTTTTTGGTGCTTAATTGGAGATAAGAGTCTTAAGTACTTTCCTGCTCTAGCTGGCTTCAAATCTTGATCTGCAGATCTCAGCCTCCTGAATAGCTAGGACTACAGGTGTGAGCCACTAGCACCCGGCCCCAGCCATCACCTTTTGATGTTGCAGATCTATTCTTGGTATCTCTCTCCATCTTGTTTTACTGTTGTATGCTGTGACTATGAGAAAACAGTCTGTCAAGGGGATACAGAAAAATCATGGTTATTCAATCAGTAGCTTAAGACAAAATATAGTCCTTTCCCCAGGGTAGTTGAGACATTCATTTCCCTCACTTTAGAATTCCTCTGACAACTTTAATCAGAAGTCTATTTTATGTTGTCTAACTCTGTCTCATCATGAGCATAATGTCCCCCTGTGCTAGTATTTTAGGAATGTCAATTAAACAAATATATAACTTCTGCTCAGTGAAGCCCCAGGGGATCCTGTGGCTGTCATTGCTAATATTTTAGGTTTATTTAGGCAAGCTCTGGAGTGTCAGCATTTCCCTCGGTGCTCGGTGTTCTACAGTTTGTTGCTGCCTTTGTTGTTGCTTATAAGCCCTCTTATTGCTTAGTGTTTTGTTTTTTTTTTCCCCCAAAAGCCCTAATATCAGCTGCCCATGGTTGAGCTACACTGTTATGGGCCTGGCTTTTGTGAGGACTGCAGAACACTGGAATGCTGTGACAGAATGAGATAGGGCTGGTTCCAATCTCTTCTTGTCCTTTCAGGGATCTCCTTTAGTGGGCATCTTGCATGAGGGTCTGGTTGCTTCCTCAGGGTCCCTGCCAGCTGTTCCCTTTCCATACCCAGCTGTCTCTACTGTAATGACCTTTCTTCCTCACAGATTTTGACAGAGCTGGAGCACAGTGGCATTGGGAGAATCAAAGAACAGAGTGCTCGAATGCTGGGACACCTGGTGTCCAACGCCCCCCGACTCATCCGCCCCTACATGGAGCCTATCCTGAAGGTAACACACAACTGATGGCCGCACCGTACCTTCTTTCCTGACAGTCTGATCTGAGTGTGTTTCAGGGATGGAATGTTTTAGTCCTTTTGGTACATTGAACAAAGTAGATCATGTCTCTGGTTCCAGGCTTAGAACAAGAGTTACATCAAGCCTCTTCAGTTAAAGAGTACCAAGAATCTCACCAGTTGCAAGAAGGTGCTCTCCTGGTGAGATAAGATGCTTTAGGCATCACTGAATTTACTCAGAAAGGAGAAGTAGGTAGAGAGCATAAAATACATGAGTTGCCAGGTGTGCCAGTGGCTCACGCCTGTAATCCTAGTTACTTAGGAAGCTAAGATCTGATGATCTCGGTTCAAAGCCAGCCCGGGCAAGGAAAGTCCATGAGACTTTTTGTTGTTGTTGTTGGTCATGGGGCTTGAACTGGGGCCTGAGCGCTGTCCCTTAGCTCTTCAGCTCAAGGCTAGTGCTCTACCACTTGAGCTACAGCGCCATTTCCTGTGAGACTCATCTCCAATAAAGGACCAGAAAAACTGGAAGTGGCACTGTGGCTCAAGTGGTAGAAAGCTAGCCTCGAGCTAAAGAGCGCAGGGACAGTGCCCAGGCCCAGAGTTGAAGCCCCACAACTGACAAAAAAAAGAAAGAAAGAAAATACATTTGTCATTTGAAGTCCTGGATAAAATGAGAAATCAGACAGATGATCATAGAGAAAAATTGAAAGGAGACAAAGGAAATGCCTTTAAATCACGGTGCTTGCCAGCTCCCTCAAATGCTAGACGTGTACTTGGTTATGGAGGAAAGTTTGTCATGGTTTCTTGGATTTTTTGGAGAGGGGAGGCAGGATGGGCTAGAGGATTGTTTTATTAGCTTAATTAGTTATACAGGGCGAGATTTCATGTTTTGGTTATATTTTTGCGTTCATCCTTTTGCAGTACTAGGGATCAAACCCTAGCACCTTGGCAGTGTGCTACTGCTGACCCATACCCACAACACTCTTGAGCAATTTTATTTTTTTGGCCAGTCCTTGAACTGCCAGGGCTTGAACTCAGGGCCTGGGCACTGCCCCTGAGCTTCTTTTGCTTATGGCTAGCACTCTACCACTTGAACCACAGTATCAATTCTGTTTTTTTCTGTTCATGTGGTACTGAGGAATCGAACCCAGGGCTTCATGCATGTTAGGCAAGCACTCTCTCACTAAGCCACATTCCCAGCCCTCTTGAGCAAATTTTACTTATGTTAAAGAAAGATTTCTATGGAACTAGAGACATGGCTGAAGTGGTAGAGTACCAGCTATGAGCAAAAAAGCTGAGTGAGAGCCTGAGGCCCTGTGTTTAAGCCCAAATACCTGTATAGAGAGAGAAAGAGAGACAGAGATTTAAAAAATATTGGGCTGGGAAGGTGGCTCAGTGGTAGAGCGCTTGCCTTGCATGCATGAGGCCCTGAGTTCGATTCCTCAGCACCACATACGCAGAAAAAAAAAAGCCGGAAGTGGCACTGTGGCTCAAGTGGTAGAGCACTAGCCTTGAGCTGAAGAGCTGAGGGACAGCTCCCAGGCCCAGAGTTCAGGCCCATGACCGGACCCAAAACAAACAAACAAAAAATATTGCTCAAATAGACTCTCTGGAGTTGGGAAAAAATAGAGAACTTATTACTAGAGAATTATTTGTTTTAATTAAGTAAAGGAACCTGATTTGGGAAATTAAGCTATAAAGGTAAGTACACAAAAGAAAAAGATTTCTAGTATATACTAATCTGCATTCATTTTCTCATGCCTTATTTCTATAGGCTTTAATTTTGAAACTCAAAGATCCAGACCCTGATCCAAACCCAGGTGTGATCAATAATGTCTTGGCCACAATTGGAGAACTAGCTCAGGTGAGGTGACAATCGCTTTCTCCCTAAGTGGAAAGAAACAGTTTAACCTCTAAGAAGTCAGGAAACTTCTCACCGCTCATTTCTAATTCCATTTGCTCTTGTTTTCACTTCCTTTTGCAGGTTAGTGGCTTAGAAATGAGGAAATGGGTGGATGAACTCTTTATCATCATCATGGACATGCTCCAGGACTCCTCTCTGTTGGCCAAAAGGCAGGTGAGTGCCACTGTTCCCTGACTGAGGGATGGTCCAGGGACCTTGTTTTTCTTTGTTCACTTCACTGGCCCATAATTCTCCACACTATAAAAAGAAGAAACATTGGGATTGAGAATTAGCTGTCTTGACCTAGTGTCACTTTTAATAAGTGTCGGTGCTGAGCAGTACCATTTCCTCTATTCTGAGAAAATGCTCTTGAGAGCCTCAGCTCTTTTTTTTTTTTTGTTTTCCCCCTAGTCCTGGGGCTTGAACTCAAGGCCTGGGCTCTGTCCCTGAGCTTCTTTTGCACAAGGCTAGCACTCTATCACTTGAGTCACAGCTCTTTCTGTTTATGTGGTATTGAGAAATCGAACCCAGGGCTTCATGCCTGCTAGGCAAGCATTCTACCACTGAGCCACCTTATCAGTCCAAGCCTCAGCTCTTGGAAAAAAAATAAGAAGAAGAAAGCCTTGGACACAGCGTGGTGGTACAGCTTCCATTCACCCTGGTCATTGTAGATCGGTTATTAGATGACTTGTCTGAAATTCAGCACCATGCTACCTTTGTGTTGAATCATCTGGTAGTCATTTGGGATACAGAAGAAATATGTATTTCCTTGGAAAATATGGGAATACTTTTTTATCTGTTGAACCAGTGGTTGTTGCAGGTTTGTATTTGATCAGCAATGTTATTTCCTTGCCCTCAGTGTCTGCTCATGTTTAGTGTCTTTACTGGAAATTTCTCTTATAATAGCTTCTGACACTTTATTATAATCCTGACACAAAGAGTAAGACTGTGCTTTCTTTTCTCTTACACTCACTCAATGAACCATGTGGTCTTCTGTCTATCCAGGTGGCCCTGTGGACCTTGGGGCAGTTGGTGGCCAGTACTGGCTATGTGGTGGAACCCTACAGGAAGTACCCTACCTTGCTTGAGGTGCTACTGAATTTTCTGAAGACAGAGCAGAACCAGGGCACACGGAGAGAGGTAGTGAGCCTGGGAACTTGGTCTTCAAAGACTACTAGGACAATAGAGGGGAGTGGTGACAGCATTCATGTACTCCTCAGTACTGACCATACTTCTTGCTCTTCTCCATTTTGTTCATGGAGCTGGGTTTGGGGTATGTATTGGGGACCGTGGAGCTTGAGAGGAATCAGCAATCCATTGTCATCCGATGTTGTGATGATTGTTTTTCTTTTTCTCTTCCACTCCCCCCCCCCCAGGCTATCCGGGTGTTAGGACTCTTGGGGGCTTTGGATCCCTACAAGCACAAAGTGAACATCGGCATGATTGACCAGTCCCGAGATGCTTCTGCTGTCAGCCTGTCAGAATCCAAGTCCAGCCAGGATTCCTGTAAGCCAGACTTGCCACACTGACTCCAAAGCCCTTGCTGAACTGATTTAGTAAGAATGTTAGTACAGGGGCTGGGAAGTTGGCTCAGTGGTAGAGCGCTTGCCTTGCATGCCTGACGCTCTGGGTTCGATTCCTCAGCACCACATAAGAAAAAGCCAGAAGTGGCGCTGTGGCTCAAGTGGTAGAGCGCTCGCCTTGAGCTGAAGAGCTGAGGGACAGCACCCAGGCCCAGAGTTCAGGCCCCACGACTGGACCCCCCCAAAAAAAAAAGAATGTTAGTACAGACAACTGAAACGACAAGATACTTGCGGAAGCCAGGAGCTGGTGGCTCATGCCTGTA
>NW_012267222.1:6917775-7002749 GCF_000151885.1 Dipodomys ordii | reverse complement strand
ACCACTGAGCCACCTTCCCAGCCCCTACTCCAAGTTATCAACTTAGTAATATTCTAAAATTTTTATTTTATTTTATTTATTTATTTTTTGCCAGTCGTGGGGCCTGAACTCTGGACCTGGGTGCTGTCCCTCAGCTCTTCAGCTCAAGGCTAGCACTCTATCACTTGAGCCACAGAGCCACTTCTGGCTTTTTTCTGCTTATGTGGTGCTGAAGAATCGAACCCAGGGCCTCATGCATGCGAGGCAAGCACTCTACCACTGAGCCACCTTCCCAGCCCCTATTCTAAAACTTTTAAAACTTCAAGATAAAGTTTAGGCACCATAGATTTTATCCTTAAATACAATTTTTTTAATGTTTTTGTGAAGTTGTCCAGTCACCACTCAGTCTAACTTTAGACAGTTTCTGTCACTGTTGCCGGAAACCTCCTGCCCTTCTGCAATGGTTTCTGTTCCCATTCCAGCCTTGGTCAACCACTGATCTTTTTGTCTCTAGACACTTGCCTTTTCTGAATGGCTCATGAAGTTGGAAGCATAGCATGTGGATCTTTTGCATCTAGCTTCTTTCATATAACATAATACTTAAAAAAAAAAATCTTTCTGGTTGTGGAGCTTGAACTCTGGGTCTGGGCACTGTCCCTCAGCTCTTCAGCCCAAGGCTGGTGGTCTACCACTTTGAGCCATAGTGCCACTTCTGGTTTTCTAGTGGTTAATTGGAGATCAGAGTGTCACAGACTTTCCTGCCCAGGCTGGCTTTGAACTGTGATCCTCAGGTCTCAGCCTCCTGAGTAGCTAGGATTACAGGCATGAGCCACTGGTGTCTAGCTTAACATAATACTTTTGAGGTTTTCCTTTGTTGAAATGTAAATCTGTTTCACTCTATCTATTGCTGAGTAATATTTTCATTGTTAACAAGTATTTTCACTAGCTCAACTGGCTCATGATTGTCATCCTAGCTACTCAGGCAGCTGAGATCCAAGGATTGCAGTTCAAGACAGCCAAGGTCCAATTAACTAGTCAAAAGCAGGAAGTATAACTGGTTCAAGTGGTAGAGGCACTATCCCTTTTTTTTGGGGGGTGTGGGGGGGTTCGGTCGTGGGCCCGAACTCTGGGTCTGGGCTCTGTCCCTGAGCTCTTCAGCTTAAGGCTAGTGCTCTACCACTTGAGCTACAGCAGCGCCACTTCCGGCTTTTTTTTTTTTCCTTCTGCTTATGTGGTGCTGAGGAATCGAACCCAGGGCCTCAGGCATGAAAGCAAGCACTCTACCACTGAGCCACCTTCCCAGCCACTAGAGCACTGTCCTTGGACAAAAAAGCTTAGGGACAGTGTCCAGCCTCTGAGTTCAAGCCCTAGGTCTGGCACAAAAATGAAGTATTTTTTTTCTAAGCTTGTTTTTCTTCTTCCACCCTGACGTTATTTAGAAGTGGATATTTTATTTACAAATTTACATGGTTTAAAATTTCTCTCTTTGTTGCTGATTTCTAAGTTAATTCTGTTGTATTTATTATTTTTTTTGATGTTTGATGAGACTGCCTTAATGGTCTGGCCCATCAGTTACTGTCTTAAGTTTTTTGTATTCTTGGAAACTGTGTACTTGCTAATGTTATACACAGGATTCTTCATATATCATTAGATTGAACTAGCTACTATGTTCAAATCTTTTTAATAATTCCTTATTTTGCTTAATAATAGCACTTAAGATTATAGCTGCATATCTATACATATCTATACCAACTCTGGAGGTATGTGTCTATTCCCATTACCCATCATTTTTTCTTTCTTTTTTTTTTTATGGTACTGGGGATCAAATCCATGGCCTTATGCAAAATTAGCAAGTGCTCTACCATTGAGCCATATCACAGCCCTTTTCCTATTCTTTCATTTTTAACTGATGTGATTTTGTTTGGATGGCTTTCTTGTAATGTAACTAGATTAACATTTTAATCCAACTTAAAAAATTCTGTCTTTAAATTGGTGTATATTTTATAGTAATTGTTGATGTACTTATTTATTTCCATGGTTCTTCTTGTCCTGCCTTGTCTGTCTTTGTTTAATATAATTTTGTTGTTATTATTAAGGGGTTGTACAAGAGGGGTTACCATTTCATAAATCAGGTAATAAGAACGTTACTTTTTTTTGATAATTATACCCCTTCCTTCACTTTCCCCCAGTTTCCTTCTTTTCTTTCTTTCTTTTTTTTTTTGGGGGGGGTCCGGTCATGGGGCCTGAGCTCTGGGCCTGGGCACTGTCCCTCAGCTCTTCAGCTCAAGGCTAGCGCTCTACCACTTGAGCCACAGTGCCACTTCCGGCATTTTTCTTTTTGCTTATGTGGTGCTGAGGAATCGAACCCAGGGCCTCATGCATGCAAGGCAAGCGCTCTACCACTGAGCTACCTTCCCAGCCCTTTTCTTTCTTTTTTTAACTTGAGTTTTTCTTCATCTCTTTCTTTCTATTCTTAGCCACATTTAATTTTTAAAAATACTTTATAATGGAATAAAGGCAAAAGTAGCTTCTGCAGTTAATAACATTTTGTCAACTTGGTTTCATCTGTTACCTTTATGCACAAGATTTCTTTGTTTACTTTCTGATTTAGGGTCTTGCTATGTTGCCCAGGCTGGTCTTGAATTTATGGACTCTAGTGATCCTTCTACTTCAGCCTCATGAACAGCTGAAACTTATAGACCTGCCACTTTTGTTGTGTGTGTATGTGCCAGTCCTGAGGCTTGAACTTATGACCTGGGTGCTGTCCCTGAGCTTTTGTGTTCAAGGCTAGCACTCTACTACATGAGCCCAAAGCTACATTTCCAGCTTTTTTGATGGCTAATTGGAGATAATTGGACTTTCCTGCCTGAGCTGGTTTAAACTGTGATCCTCAGATCTCAGCCTCCTTGAGTAGCTAGGATTACAGGCGTGAGCCTCCGATGCTTGGCTCCAAAGTTGTTCTTTATTCACTTGCGCGGATGGAGGTTAAGCCCGAGGGTTCTGTATTGTTCATAGCATCAGCTTGCTGACCTCTTTCTCTTTCAGTTTCTGTTCCAGCAGCTGGGGATGTTGGTGTCCTTTGTGAAGAGCCACATCAGACCTTACATGGACGAAATAGTCACCCTCATGAGAGTGAGTAGAAGCTCAAGCCTTTACTTGTTCATCTGTGTTTGAGTCAAGGGATACTCAGAGGCAAGTGTGGATAATGTGGACATTTTCTTCATGGGTCATTGTGGAGCAGTTAACAGTCCAAGTATAAAAAGTAGAACAGAGTAACCCACTTGATTGGGAGGAGCAGGTGGAGAGGAGTACTTGCTCCGGCTCCATGCTTCCTGGTCAGGAGTTCATGGTAGGAAATCTGCGGAGGCATCTGGGAGTAATTGTGCTGACTTATTTGTCTCACACACAACAAAGCCCTTGTACTTTTTTGTGGTGGTTGTTGTTGTTCTAGTCTTGGAGCTTGAACTCAGGGCCTCAGTTCAAGGGCACTGAACTGAATTGAATTGAGTTGAACTGAACTGAAGTTGAATTGAATTGAATTGAACCGAGCTGAGGACACTGAACTGAAGGGAACTGAACTCAGGGCATGGTGTCCCTGAGCTTTTTCCCTCTAGATTGGCACTCTACCACTTGAGCCACAGCTCTACTCCTGGTATTTTTGTGGTTAATTGGAGATAAAAGTCTCATGGACTGTTCTGCCTGGGCTGCCTTTGAACTTTGATCCTTAAATCTCTGCCTCCTTAGTAGCTAGGAGGATTACAACAGTGAGCCACCAGCGCCCAGCAGCAATTTTGCTTTGATGTTGATTTGTACAAAGCCTCTTCCATACTGCCCATAAAACTAGCCTGAGGGGCTGGGAAGGTGGCTCAGTGGTAGAGTGCTTGCCTTGCATGCATGAGGCCCTGGGTTTGATTCTTCAGCACCACATAAGCAGAAAGAGCCAGAAATGGCACTGTGGCTCAAGTGATAGAGTGCTAGCCTTAAGCTAAATAGCTGAGGGACAGTGCCCAGGCCCAGAGTTCAGGCCCCATAACCAACAAAAACAAAAAAACCAAACAAAAAAAACTGGCCTGAGAAGAGGAATTGGGAATCAGGGGTTCCAGTCAGTGAAGTACCATGGTCTCCTGACAGGCACTAAGGACCAAGATGCTTTGCCCTATGACCTCCAAAATGTCACCTTCTGACCACAGTGGCATCTTGAGAATGGGCCTAGACCTCAGGATTTTTTTTTTTTTGGGAGGAGCCAATGCAATGGCTAGTCTTTATTGTGAAGAAGAAACTTTACAGCACATTCTAAGAACATCAGTATGGGGTTCAGTGGCCCGTCTAGTGGGATACCAGCTTGTAGTGGCTTCCACAACCTGGGCATCGCTGAGTTTCCCCTTTGTTCAGTCAGAACCAGATGACAGTACAGTTGTCTTCTTCACAAATGCAGCCCACTATCCTCTTGTTGCTGATGGATGGAACCAAATTAGGGTTTTCCTTGGTGCCTGCAGCTACGTTGGGGGCCAATATATTGTAAGGGTCCTGTCCCTTTTGCGTGGCCATCATGATCTCCCTTTCGAGTCCAGTAGCCTGATCCTCATCAGTAGGAACACCACCTCTAGACGCCATGGAGCGCACCACAGGCGCTCCATTGGGAGCACGGGCCTTTAAGGCCTGCGCGGCCAGCGCTCCGGCTCCGCGAAGTAACCTTGAAGCCATAGCGCCCGCGACTAACAGCTGCAGTTCCGGGGTAGACCTCAGGATTTTATAACATGTAGTAAGCAGTTTCTGGAAGATGCTGGATTGATGGCAGTATTGTTTTCCTATTGTTTTGTATGATTTAAATGATTGTTTTGGGCAAGAGTTTTTTGCAGACATCATTTTATTTTCCTCAGAGATGTTTTCTGTTTTCCCATCCCAGACCTCTGCAGTCAGCTTGCAGGAAGCAGCATAGCCAAAATCAAAATGGCTGGCTTTCCAAATGGAACTTTCTAACACTTGAAAGCATTAGAAAAACTTCTACATGTATAAATCATTAAAAGTGGCTTTTTTCCTCCACTGCTACCACAGAGGCCTCTGTATAAGGAAGATTTAGGCCAAATTCTAAACCACCTGGTAGATGGTCTTTGGGGTGAGGAGAAACAAGGAGGAAAGTAATATACTCAGGAAACTAAAGTAACCTCTAACTCATTTGCCCACAAAAGACGTAGGCCCACGCCACAGTGTGCAGCAGGGAGCCTGGCCTGCAGAGCACAGCTTTCCTTTCATCCCAGATGAAGAAGGCGCATGTTGATCTGGGCTTTTTAATGAGTTCCCTGGAGCTCAGGAGGAGAATAGTCTGTGAGTCATGATCCAACTCATGTCCCCAGGCAGGCTGCTGGCTTCTTTGAGCAGAGAAAACCCTGCGAGAAGCCTGGGCTGATGCAGTTGGAAGGCACGTGGGTTTACTCTGAAGATGGCAGAGTGCAGTCCAAGTGAATGAGCATCAGACACACTGGCGGGGGCCTCAAAAAAACAGTGGTGTTTTTATCTAATGGGAACTTAGGTTTTTCAGAGAGAATATTTCTCTCCCAGCAGAGAGAGAAAGTAAATTTTAACAAACTTTTTCTAGGCTGGTTTTTACATTCTAAATTGTTAGTGCTTATATACATATACACGCATACATACATACATATATACACATATATACATATGTATGTATGTATATTTGTTTAATAATAATGTTTTATTCTATAAAATCTTTCATCTGAGAAGTTGTCTTTGTTTTTGTTGATTTCTGGTATGAATTATTGAGAGGCACCAGGAGTGTTAATATTTGTGTGTTGCCATCATTAGTGAGATTTCTATTATCAATAGATCTCCTGCTCTGGAATTTAGAGAAGGCAGGAATTTCTGGTCTTTCTGAGAAGATTTGAAATGATAGCTTTCCCTAGAGGGAGACCCTTGGGCCAGATCCCTGTAGTGTTCTGAGGCAGGATCTAGAAGATCATTGGCCAGGCTGTTGTTTTAGTAACTCCTATGAATTACAGTTATGCAGAAAAGTTATGTGAAAAGTGCTTGCTGTGTGGCACCTGCCCAGGCCTGATGGATAGATTTTTGAGGGCTGTATCAGATGCCTTCTAGCAAATCCAGAAAGGGCAGTCTGGGTAATGCTGGAATTGCTCTTTGGTAGAGCTAAGAGTATTCACTCTGTACTACTTCAGAGCTCTTATGTGGCTTAAATTTAGCTATCTGTTTGTTCTGTGGACATGTGTTTGAGTAGCTAGAGTAGTTCAGATGCTCTGATAGAGTATAGAAATACAGAGAAGTATCAGAAAGATTTCTGCCCCCTGTACAGTCTCGTAGGGGAGGTTGCAAAGTGAATTAAATACTACAGGTGCTAGGAACGGGAGAAGTGAAAAGTGAGTTTTGGTCCAGGGCTAGGTGGAGATATAGGACTGTGGTGTTGTGTTACCATCTAGAGTGAATAGATTTTCACTGTGTTAGCGTAGCAGAACACATGGGTTTGCAGGCAAAGGGCAGAGCAGGGGAAGTGCAGTATAACTTGTCCAATGTGCTGTGGTTGACCATAGGGCCCTGTGGTAGGGGAAATTTATTTCGTGTGGGGAGGAGGAGATTATGCTCACTGCACTTTTGCTTCTGTTTTGGCCATCTCTGTTCTTGGGTTCACTTTTCAGTAGAGGAGTACCTAACTCTGCCCTGCCCTCTCTTTCCTTTTGTAGGAATTCTGGGTCATGAACACCTCAATCCAGAGCACAATCATTCTTCTCATTGAGCAGATTGTGGTAGCTCTTGGGGGTGAATTTAAGCTCTACCTGCCCCAGCTAATCCCACACATGTTACGAGTCTTCATGCATGACAACAGTCCAGGCCGCATCGTCTCTATCAAGGTAAGGGAGATTTCCACCTTCCTCTAAGCCCCTAGAAGTGAGACCCTTTTCTGAGCGACAAGCCAATGTCTACTTCAGAACACCAAACTCCAGCACATGGACACCTGAGGCGTGTGGGCTTAGAGAACACTTTACAGTTCTCTCTTGATTATCCTGACGTTTTTGTCTCCTTTACTGGCTTAGTCTTGGTAACTGTTTAGTTCAATGCCAGTTTTTTTTGTATTTTCCAGCAACAGAATCCTTATCAATTATTGAAATAATAAGCAGAGAAAAGAACATAATATATAGTCAAATGAAATAAGGGGAAACACCAAAAGAATGTAGGTTAGCTGGAAGCTGGGAGCTCCCTCCTGTAATTCTAGCTATTCAGGGGGCTAAAACCTGAGGATCATGGTTCAAAGCCAGGCTGAGTAGGAAAGTCCATGAGACTCTTTTTTTTTTTTTGCCTGTCGTGGAGCCTGAACTCTGGGCCTGGGCGCTGTCCCTCAGCTCTTCAGCTCAAGGCTAGTGCTCTACCACTTGAGCCACAGCGCCAGTTCCAGCTTTTTCTGTTTATGTGGTGCTGAGGAATTGAACCCAGGGCCTCATGCATGCAAGGCAAGCCCTCTACCACTGAGCTACTTTCCCAGCCCAAGAGACTCTTATCTCCAATTAACCACCAATAAAAAGGATTGTAATTCAAAGCCTCTTGATAAAGAAGGCTTTTCCAAGTCCTCACATCATTGCCTGTGTTGCATGTTGTAGGTATTTTTTTTTTAGGTGATAGTACTGGGGATTGAACTTGGGGACTCACCTTTGTTAGGAAAGTGTTCTACCACTTGAACTGCATTGCTAGGCCTTTGTGGCTTTAGTTTTTTGGATAGGGTCTCATCTTTTACCTGGCTGGTCTCCTATTCAACCTCCCAGATAACTGACTTTACAGGCATGGACCACTATTCCTAGCTGGCTTTTTTTTTTTTTTTGGTTGGTCCAAATAGGGCTTGAACTCAGGGCTTGGGTGCTATCCCTAGGCTCTTTTACTCAAGGTTAGTGCTCTACCACTTTGAGCCACAGCTCCACTTCCAGTTTTCTGGTGGCTAATTGGAGATGAGAATCTCACAGAATTTCCTGCCTGAGATGGTTTGAACCGTGATCCTCAGATCTCAACTTCCTGGGTAGCTAGGATTACAGGTGTGAACCATCAAGCACCCTGGTCTGGCCGCTTTTGAGAATAGGATTTTGCTAGCATTAGTCCAGGGTGGCCTCAAATTAGGATCCTCCTATCTCTCTCTCCCAGGTAGCTGGGATTGTTGGCCTAGCCCACCAAGCTCAACTACTTTTTATTGTGCTCTTGCTCCCTTTCGCAGTTGCTGGCAGCAATCCAGTTGTTTGGTGCCAATCTGGATGACTACCTGCATTTGTTGTTGCCTCCAATCGTGAAGCTGTTTGATGCCCCTGAAGTGCCACTGCCATCCCGGAAGTAAGCATGCTGCCCTTAGGAGCCAACAGTCATTGAACTGTTAGCATTTCTTAAGTTTCTGGGCCATCATTTTGGTCATTTCAACTGCCATTTGTTTGAGTCTAGAAATATCCCTGACTTATGGAAATCCTACTTGTCCCCACCCCATTCTAGTTGTCCCACTGGAGTTTATATTTGATCCATGTCACCCACAACATCGCTGAAGCCCTTTCCCCGCTTCCCTCCCTGCTGATTGTAAGGTAGCTTCAGCTCACGCTCATTGTAGGGCAGCATTAGAGACAGTGGACCGCCTGACAGAGTCTTTGGACTTCACTGACTATGCCTCTCGGATCATTCACCCAATTGTTCGAACACTGGACCAGAGCCCGGAGCTGCGTTCCACGGCCATGGACACACTGTCTTCCCTGGTCTTTCAGCTGGGGAAGAAGGTAAGACAGTTCTTTTTTTTTTTTTTTGGTCGGTCGTGGGGCTTGAACTCTGGGCCTGGGTGCTGTCCCTCAGCTCTTCAGCTCAAGGTGAGCGCTCTACCACTTGAGCTACAGCGCCACTTCCAGTTTTCTGGTGGTTTATTGGAGATAGGAGTCTCACGGTCTCTCCTGCCCGGGCTGGCTTTGAACCGCGATCCTCAGATCTCAGCCTCCTGAGTAGCTAGGATTACAGGCGTGAGCCACCAGTGCCCAGCTAGTAAGACAGTTCTTAACGAATGGCATTCTGCCTTGTTCAGACAGAAGACTTTGTGAACTCCTCTGTTTGTTAGTCTGTAGGTCTCATACCACCATTGGAGAACATAGAATGATCTGCTTTTTATGTTAGTGTGTTTTGTCTGTTCAGTAAATATTTGTTGAGCCACCTGTGTGGGGCAAGGACTGTGCTAGAGGCAAAGTCTTTGCTCTCATAGTCCTCGATTCCAGTGAAGCAAGGCGAGTAAACCCAGTGTGTCTCATATGCCTGGTGCAGGCAGGAATGATAAACAGCACAATGAGACAGAAACTTAGCTTGGCTTTAGGAGAGAAAGAAATGTAGAGATGAGCAGGACCAAGTGGGAGAGAGATGAGAAGCCAGAGGGTGTCAAAGGTGGTCCTGTGAGCAGCAACGTACCTATCTTTGTGCCTGGAGCTCAGCAGTCTCTGGCTTCATCGCCGTCCCGCTGTTGTGCAGATCACTGTGGCAGGCTGAGCAAGGGTGGAAGGCTTTGGGGGATTTTAGTTATTTATTAATTTTTTTGCTTTGGGGGATTTTGAACACCGGAAAAATCGGATTGACTTAACATTTTATTTATTTATTTTTTGGGTCCAATCGTGAGGCCTGAACTCTGGGCCCTAGCACCACTTCCAGCTTTTTTTTTTCTGCTTATGTGGTGCTGAGAACCGAACCCAGGGCCTCATGCATGCAAGGCAAGCACTCTACCACTGAGCCACCTTCCCAGCCCTGGCTTAACATTTTAAAGTAGTTATTCTCAATGCTGTAGGGGCACAGATAGCAGCAAGGGCCTGGGAAGAGCCACAGCAGGAAGCCAGGTGGCAGGAGGAGGGGTCTTTGTTTGGCACTTATCAGTGGATGAGAATTCCAGAGCTACCTCAGCAGAATGACTAGCTATATTGTAATTAGGGTCCTAATTCTTTTCTCTGCTTTTCCCTCTCCATTACGATGCTTTCTCATGTTTCTCCCTTCCTGTCATAGTACCAAATTTTCATCCCGATGGTGAATAAAGTCCTGGTGCGGCACCGAATCAACCATCAGCGCTATGATGTGCTCATCTGCAGAATTGTCAAGGTGGGCCACGCCCCTGCCCAAGTCCTCAGTGTTTGTCCCCTTAGGTGTTCCTGCCCTCTAGCTACGGCTTATGTTTACTCTTCCACTCTGAACTAGGATCGGCAAGCTTTTTCAGTGAAGATGTTTTTTTCAGCACAATAGGCCAGGTGCTTTCTGTTGGAGCTGCTCCGTTTGGCCATGGTCTGCAAGTGGCTATCTTCAGCACATAAGCCAGTGGGCTGACTGTGTGCCAGCCAAACTTTATGGATGCAGAAATTTGAGTCTCGCACAGTCCTCATGTATTGCAAAGTATTAATTTTCTTTGGGTTTTACTTTTGCAACCATTCAATATTGAAAACCCATTCTTCACTCTTGGGCTTTACAAGGCCAGGCAACAGGTTGTAGGCCGCCTGGGCTTTAAACACTTGATTGTGCCTGTTCTTGCTCATAGTTCATCTTTACCATTTGCACAATTGGATACCTGTACTACTGAATGAGTGCTTGTCAGTGACCAGGAAAGATGGATCTACAGTGGGGAATTCAGCCTGCCTACAGTTTATTTTGTGCATATATACAGTTTTTTGCTGCTTGTAGAAGCCCTGGCTCTTCTGAAAAGTGTAAATCTCCCAAGATTTATGTATGTTTTCTAAGCTAGAAGCATCTAGTAGTATTGCGGCTGTTTCCTCTGACTGCCTGCAGGGATATACCCTTGCTGATGAAGAAGAGGACCCCTTGATTTACCAACATCGAATGCTGCGGAGCGGCCAGGGGGACGCGCTGGCCAGTGGACCGGTAGAAACAGGACCCATGAAGAAACTGCACGTTAGCACCATCAACCTCCAAAAGGCAGGTCCATTGTTTCCTGAAGACTGAGCAAGGGGAGCCCTTCCTAATCCAAGTGTAAACCAACCAGAAGCCAGACTAGGCGGGTTCCTGGAAGTCTAGATATCATGAACTCTTTTTTTTTTTTTTGGTCAGTGGTGGGCCTTGAACTCTGGGCCTGGGTGCTGTCCCTGAGCTCTGCAGCTCAAGGCTAGTGCTCTACTTCTTGAGTTACAGTGCCACTTCCGGCTTTCTGGTAGTTAATTGGAGATAAGAGTCTCATGGACTTTTCCTGCCCAGGCTGAACTGTGATCCTAGATCTCAGCCTTCTGAGTAGATAGGATTACAGGCATGAGCCACCGGTGGTGGCCCAGCTGAACTTAGGCTTTTATCAGCCAGGTGTCAGCTTATCTTCTGTTTTCTTTTTATAGTACAGGAGTTTGAATTCAATTCAAGTCCTCATGCTTACCTGGCAGGTGCTCTACTAAAGCCATACTATCAGCCATTTTGCCTTAGTTATCTTTCAAATAGGGTCTCCACCTTTGCCCAGGCCAGCCTGCATCAGAGACATCCTACTTATGGTTTGCTGAATAACCAAGACACATACAGGCACAGACCACCACACTAACTTTTTGACTCAAACTGTGGGCCTCCCATTCCTACACCTCTTGAATAGCTGGGATTATAGGGATGAGCAGCTACAGTTAGCCCCATAATATTTTTTATTTTTTCCTTTTTCTTTTTTTTTGGGGGGGGGGTCCAGTCATGGGGCCTGAAATCTGGGCCTGGGCGCTGTCCCTCAGCTCTTCAGCTCAAGGCTTGCACTCTACCACTTGAGCCACAGCGCCACTTCTGGCTTTTTTTTTTCTGCTTATGTGGTGCTGAGGAATTGAACCCAGGGCCTCATGAATGTAAGGCAAGGGATATACCACTGAGCCACCTTCCCAGCCCCCATAATATTTTTTCTAATGGAGGAAAAGTAGAGAACAAAGTATCCTTTTGTGTTCTCTTAGTATTTCAGTAACAAGACATTTTGTTGCAAATAGCATTGCCGTGTTTTTTGTTTTGTTTTGTTTTTTTAACAATTAATTGCCATTTTTTAATGTGAGCAGAAATAGTGAGCCAGCACTAATGCTAGCAGGATCTTTAAAGAGTTGCTTTTCCAACTTCCTCTCATTGTACTCATCAGTTAACTAGGGCTTTTAAAATGCTTATTCTAGTTCAGGCGGTCTGAGGGCAGTCTGCATTCCAAGGAGATCCCAGGGACTGTCAACCACACTTTGAGTAGCGGGGTTTTAGATCTTTGCATTTAACTATTGAACCAGCCACCTAAAAATAGGCCGTTTGCAAGCTCTTCCAGTAAATTTAGAATAATCAGTTACTTCACCAACTTTTAAGTAATAGACCAGGTTGCTTGTTTTCCACATTTTGTATTAGTCAGTGCCACTGGAGACTCCTAAGCAGCTCCCAGTTTGGATTTCAACACGGTGTTTTTCTTCATCATTAGCAGCTGACTCACAGCAGCTGCCCTTCATGTGATGCCACAGAAAGAAGTCCAGACATGGCAGGCTTGCCAGCAGCAGCGGCTCACACCTGTCATCCTAGCAACTCAAGAGGTTAAGATGCGGAGGATGGTGATTTGAAGCCATTCTGGACAGAAGAGTCCACAAGCCTTTATCTCTAACCAGCAAAAATCAAGAGTGAAGGCCTGGCTCAAGTAGTAGAGAACCTGCTGAACAAGCAAGCCAAGCAAGTGAGAGGCTCTGGGTTCAAACTCTGATACAGGCCCAAGGAAAAGGGAATGGGGCAGGCCTATGTCCTAGCTGACTCATTCTCTTCATTTGGCCAAGCCTATGAAGATCTGAATGTAGTCCCTGGAAGAAGGGCATGCTCATACATGCTCATACCCACATTCAGAACACTGAAGGTTTATTAGTGTCTTTGTCCCCACAGATAGTGTCAGGTAATCCTACTAACACATGCTTAGTGATTTAAGCTGGGCATGGTGGTTCACTCCTATAATCCTAGCTACTTGGGAGTTAGAGACAGGTGAATTGTAAGTTCAAAAGCAATCTGGGCAAAGTTAGCCTCTGTCTTCAAAAATAGGAAAAAGACTGAATAAAGTGCTTGGCTAGCAAACTCAAGGTACTGGGTTCAATCACCAGTATCATTAAAAAAAAAAAATTCTTGTTGATTTCAGATGAAAGTATAAAACATCCCTGGGTCAAGAGGAATGAGACTTCAGGGAAAGAACCAGGACCTCAGCCACATGGCATTCCCATGTTATTGAAGTTATTGAGGCCACCTGCCAAAGCCTCGCATCGAGAGAGGCCAGAACACGTTCGCACACAGATGTCTCCAGCCAGCTGGGGTTCAGAATGTCTTTCCAGGCAGCTGTTGACCCTGCTTTAGAGATTTCTTCTATTTTAGGAACTACTGCTAGTAGTCTAGTTTGCTCCCAGGAAGCTCTGTTTTCTACCAATGATTTGGAAAATAGGTTTAAACTTTGCCAGTCATGCAACAAATAATCTCTGGTTTATCTTACCTGAGAGAACAGATCAAGTTCAAAAATTCTAAGCAAAATCCCCCACGGCTGTCTCCTGGGCCATTTCATTGAAAAACAAATTGTATTTCCATATAACCATGTAATGACAGTTAGGGATTAAGTGTGTTTAATCACCCCTCTTTTTCTGTTTTTCTTTTTTTTTTGTTGTTGGTCATGGGGCTTGAACTCTGGGCCTGGGCACTGTCCCTCAGCTCTTCAGCTCAAGGGAAGCGCTCTACCACTTGCCACAGCGCCACTTCCAGTTTTCTGGTAGCTTATTAGATATAAGAGTGTCACAGACTTTCCTGCCCAGGCTGGCTTTGAACTGCGATCATCAAATCTCAGCCTTCTGAGTAGCTACCATTACAGGTATGAGCCACCGACTCCCGGCTCTCTTTTTTAAAGTCTCTAATATTTGTTTCCTTTTGTGGGCAGGCCTGGCGTTTGAACTTAGGGCTTCATGCTTGTTAGGGCAAAGTATTCTTCTACTTGAGCCATGCTCACAACCCTTTTTGCTTTAGTTACGTTTTGCATAGGTTCTTATAGTTTATGCCTGGGCCAACCTGGACTACTGTCCTCCTATTTGCACTTCCTACCTAACTGGAATGACAGGTGTACCTCCCCTATGCCTAGCTTATTAAGTTGGGGATCTCAAAAATGTCTTGCTTAGATTGGCCTCAAACCACACTCCTACCAATCTCTACTTCCTAAATAGCTAGGATTACAAGTATGAACTACCACTCCTGGCTTTTTTCTTTTTTCTTATGTGGTGCTGAGGAATTGAACCCAGAGCCTCAGGCATGCAAGGCAAGCGCTCTACCACTGAGCCACCTTCCCAGCCCTACATCTAACTTTTAAAGTGATACACAATGCTGTAATGTACAGATCTGTTGTGTGATTAGGAAGCCAGAAGCTATGCACAGAAAAGGACTTGATGTTCCCATTTCATGCAGCAGACCCACGCCTGGAAGTCAGGTCTTTTGTAATCAGTCTCACTCTTCCTTCTCTTCACTTCTTAAAAATTCTCATCAGAAAGCTAAGCACTTGTGGCTCATGCCTGTTAATCCTAGCTGCTCAGGAGGCTGAGATCTGAGATCATGGTTTGAAGCCAGCCCAGGTAGACAAATCTGCAAAAGATTTCATCTCCATTAACCAGCAAAAAGCTGTTCTGGAGGTATGTGGCTTGCTCAAGTGGTAAGCTTCATGAAGCTGTGAGTAAGAAGGTCAAGCAAGAGCTCAAGGCCCTAAGTTATACTAGAAAAAGAAATTATAGATTGGTTCTGGTATATAATAAGAGTTTGTGCAATTTCCCTTGTTGGTTGATCATCGGAACAGCAAGTCTCTGGTTTGTCCCAGGGAGATGATGGTTCACTGATGGATGGGTGGTATAGCACACAGGCACACCGAGGTCCTTTCATTCCCTGATCTGCCATAACTTAATGATTTCCTCAATTTAAGGGGATTAACATGCCTGGTCCAGGAAGTTAAGGATCTTGGGGTTGGAGGGGTGACTCATTTGGTAGAGTGCTAGCCAATGAGTGAAAGTGTCAGGTACCAAACTTGAGTCTCGGTCACAGAACTGAAAAAAAAAGAAAAGAAAAGACAAGAAAAAGATTTAGTAGTTAGGGCTGGGCAAGTTCAAGCAAATGTCATTTTGACAATGGTAAAACTCATTATTCTTAGAATGCTGAAGTCTAAGGCTTTGAATGGTAGGGCCAGGATTTCAGCCAAGTGTTTCTAATTTCAGAGAAATAGGTGCTCACACACAGAACTAACATTGTGCTGAGCACTGTTGTAAATTCATTACACTTATTAGTAAATCCTCAACACATCCTGGGAAGTGAAGCTCTGAGGCACCATTGACCATCAGCCAGTAAATTACCTAATAGCTTTGAACTCTGGAGTGTGGCTTTGGCCACTATACTAGAAGCTGGTCCTCTCCAGAACCCAGTCTTTCCCTCTATCAGCCTGTGCTGCCCAAACATGACAGGTGTGTGTTTATCCTTGAGCCAAACTCCCAGCCCCACAGTGATGTACTTAATTCCTGTAGAATTCATAGTTTTGAGGAAAGGTAGAGAGGATAAACTAGAGAGTAGTGATTAAATCTGTTGGACTCAGAGCTGTGGCTTTGAGCTCACATTTCATCTGGCTGTGGTATGACTCATGAACGAATGAACCTATCTCCCCTCTTCCTGTGTGGGACTCTCTGCTCTCAGGGCATCCTGGGTTCTAGCCTCAGGCAGGGTACTCTGTTCCTGTCATGCCTTGCTGGAGACCATTAGGTTTTGTTGAATGTCCTCTTGAGTGTGACAGGCCCTGTCCATTCTTATTCTCCAGCACTCTGCTTTGCTGATGGTTAAAGACCAGCCAAGTGAGTTGTGAGATAGGCCTTTTCTAAATGGTGGTATGTTCTACCAATTACAACTTTTGCTTTATACCCTTTAATTAAATGTTCTTTTGTATTTGTGTCTTGGAGGCATTTTTTCATGGGAATTTAGGTGATTTTATAAATCCAAGTAGTATAATCATCAACAAAATGGTGGCTCTTTGCAACTGGCTCATAAAACTGGTGGTTTTCTCTTGTCACTTGTGGGATCACAGGCCTGGGGAGCAGCCAGGAGGGTCTCCAAAGATGACTGGCTGGAATGGCTGAGACGGCTGAGCCTAGAGCTGCTGAAGGATTCCTCATCGCCCTCCCTGCGCTCATGCTGGGCTCTGGCACAAGCCTACAACCCAATGGCCAGGTATGGTGGGTCAGGCCTCCCTTCCACCCAGCTTTCTCTCCCTGGTGACAAAAGATTTTTCTGTGATGAACATTTATTGTTTATAATCACTCATACCATGGTGATACAGTTAACAAGCTACCTTTTTCATTAGTAAGAAGCAAAAGGCAAGAATTTCATTTCACTTTTATCAGCACAGTTGTTTTACTGTGTGTATTTACCTGGCATGGTAACCATTCTTAGGACTTTCCTATTTCCACAGTGTGTGATGGCATATGCTCAGCTGTTGCACTACACCTTCTGCCCCAGGCACCTCTGAGGCCAGCGGCATCTCAGGGGTTGTGATAAACACACACACAGTGTTTTCACATAGCCACAGATACATTAGCTGAGGATCCTATGTGGACTCTGACCTAGATTAAGAACAATTCTTTCTTAATTTGCATAGGACATCTTTTAGTCTTTATGTTATCCTTTGTATTTCACATTGTGCCTTTTCCATCAGATTCCAACATGTTATGTACACACACATATATTATGGGTTATCAGAGTGTCCAAGTCTTCTTCCCCAATATTTACCAAAAAAAAAAAAAGTGGGGAAAAGAGTTATAGTTAAATGCCAGGGATGGCAAATTGTCCATCTATGTGATAATTTCAAGTTGTTGTAGTGGTTTTAGAAATGGTACTTGTTGGGCTGGGAAGGTGGCTCAGTGGTAGAGTGCTTGCCTTGCATGCATGAGGCCCTGGGTTCGATTCCCCCCCCCCAAAAGAAAGAAAGAAACAAAAGAAATGGTACTTGTTAGCCGGGCGCCAGTGGCTCACGCCTATAATCCTAACTACTAAGGAGGCTGAGATCTGAGGATTGTGATTTGAAGTCAGCCCAGGCAGGAAAGTCTGTGAGACTCTCTAATAAACTACTCAGAAAAGGCTAAAAGTGATGCTGTGATTCTTGGAAGTGGTAGAGCACTAGCCTTGAGCAGAAGAAGCTCAGGGAAGTGCCTAGGCCCTGAGTTCAAGACCCAGAAATGGCAACTAAAAAGAAAAGAAATGGCACCTCTTATTCCAGATGTTTGTAAGACTCTAGCTGTTAGAGGATCTTTTAAGACTTCTGGATATGATTCTTTTGGCTAATGCTTCTAGTTTCTTCTTTTCTTTTCTTTTTTTGTTTGTGGTTTTGGCCTGTTTCAGGGCTTGGATTCAGGCCCTTGCACTCTTGCTCAGCTTTTTTGCTCATGGCTGGCATTCTACCACTTGAGCCACACCTCTAATCTGACATTTTGCTGGTTAACTGGAGATAGAGTTAACTTTGACTTTTTGCCTGGACTGGCTTTTAACCGTGATCCTCCAGGTCTCAGTCTCTTGAGTAGCTAGGGTTATAGGTGTGAGCCACTGACACCTCACTTCTAGTTTCTTCTAGTTGTCTGTTTTTCTCTCTCTCTCTCTCTCTCTCTCTTTGTCTCTCTCTCTCTCTCTCTTTTTTTTCTTTCTTTTTTTGAACTAGGGGTTCTGGTTGTATATGGAAAGAAATAGCAGATGCTGCCTTTGCCATTTCTGATTGTAGAAATTAGGACATTGCAGCTGGGCGTTGGTGACTCACGCCTGTAATCTTAGCTACTCAGGAGGCTGAGATCTGAGGATCTCAGTTCAAAGCCAGCCTGGGCAGGAAAGATCATGAGACTCCTATCTCCAATAAACGACTAGAAAACCAGAAGTGGCGCTGTAACTCAAGTGGTAGAGCGCTCGCCTTGAGCTGAAGAGCTGAGGGACAGTGGCCAGGCCCAGAGTTCAAGCCCTACAACCAACCAAAAAAAAAAAGGAATTAGGACATTGCCTAAGAAACATCTCTAGAATCATTTGAAGATTTTTTAGTTTTTTTTTTGTTTTGTTTTTGTCAGTAGTGGGACCTGAACTCTGGGCCTGAGCGTTGTCCCTCAGCTCTTCAGTTCAAGGCTAGTGCTCTACCACTTGAGCCACAGCTCACTTCTGGCTTTTTTCTGCTTATGTGGTGCTGAGGAATTGAACCCAGGGCCTCATGCATGCAAGGCAAACACTACCACTGAACCACTTTCCCAGCCCAAGGTTATTATTTTTTAACTTTTAAGGCTAGCTACTTCTGTATTAGAAGTCCCCTTACTGTCCCATCCCCTCTAGTGAAGAGGAATGATGCAGAAGGTGCCAAGTAATGCGCCTGTGGAGAAAAACTACTTTGTGCCTTCTTCCCCTCTCACGTTTTCAGTCCTCTGGAGGTTGCAGTGTCTATACCTGCACCATGTGATAAGGTGGTCAGTAGCCATATGTGGTTATTATAACTTAATGTTTAAAATTACCTTTAAGTAGTATAAAGGGGTTGCAATTCACCTTAGCCATTTTATGAGATATGTGATATATATATGTGAAAATAGAATCAGGGTAAATTGAGGGGAGGGTGATGTTGGGAGAGATGGGGGAATGAAAGGATAACATTGATAAAGGTGTATTGTACTCGCAGTGTCAGTAAATTTAAATAAAACCCAGAACTCGCTTTTTTAGGTATACTTTGCCACAGTTCAAGTGCTTAATGACCAGTGATTACCATATTGTTCAGTGAAGATTTAGATAGTTTCCAACAAGTTCTATTGGACAGTTCTAGTCTGTGTAACTGAAGTCACATAAACCAGAAGCAAATTGATTGACTTGATGGCATCAGTCATGGGAAGAGTTCCACTTCTTTCTCTCCTCCCTTCAGAGATCTCTTCAATGCTGCGTTTGTGTCCTGCTGGTCTGAACTGAATGAAGACCAGCAGGATGAGCTCATCAGAAGTATTGAGCTGGCCCTTACCTCTCAAGACATTGCTGAAGTCACACAAACTCTCCTAAATTTGGCTGAATTCATGGAACACAGCGACAAGGTAAGACTTTTCTCCATTGTCCAGATGGAGGATGACAGAGGACCTGCTGGTGGGAGGGGAGACATCCCATCTGCCATTTTCCTATGCTATGGGGGTCTGATCTCCTTCAGGGCCCCCTGCCACTGAGAGACGACAATGGCATTGTTCTGCTGGGCGAGAGAGCTGCCAAGTGCCGCGCATATGCCAAAGCCCTGCACTACAAAGAACTGGAGTTCCAGAAAGGTCCCACGCCTGCCATCCTTGAGTCCCTCATCAGGTAGGCCATCAGTACTTTTCATCTGCTGCTCCACCCACTTCTGCTCTTGTCTCCTGCTGCCTGGTGCCATACACTGGAGTCACTTGGAGATTCTGTCACCTGGTCTGGCCAGCACATTTAAGGGACATGTGCTTGCAGTTGTCTAGCTATGATTGTCCTATCTGCTGACCCTTCCCACCCAAGCTCCCATTGTTTTCTATCCTGGGCTTTCTCATCCCAGAAAAAATAGTCCTAAGGCAATTCCATGGTCACACCAGCATGGAAGCACAGATTTGGAACACAGATTTTGGTTAGTGTGCTCTGGACAGGTTTAGGATTCACTGGGTCCTGGACCTCAGTGGACACCCAAAGCAGGGTGAGGTATTAGTGTCTGAATCTACTGGGGCTTGAGTGTGCCCCCTTTGACATTCTGTGATTACAAAAGTCAGAACAAAGTATGAGATCCAATGGTCTTTTCCCTTTGATTTTGGTTACCTTTTTTCCTCTACTAAGATGATTTTGATCTCCTGGGCATGGACAGAAAAAGTTGTTTAATAAATTTTGTGCTGTTATAATACTGCAAGCAGCCAGAAACTTGAGCTCCAACTCTCAGAGAACTGCTTACATCCATCAAGATTATCAGATAATATTAACTCTGGAACCTATCATCCTGGAATGCTAACACCGGTCATCCTTTCATTGCCAATAGTTAAGGGAAATTTAGTGCCTGAGAAGTTTCTCTCCTGGCTGATAGAGCCTGCTCAGCTTGGGGCTGCCTTCATTTCACTAGATTGTTACATAGCTGAGTACTCTGCTGTTTATAGCTATCTATTAGAATAGCTAGCTCTCCCTTTGAGCAGATGCTGAAAAGCATTCCCGTCACATGACACGGAATTCTATTTCTGCCCAAACCTGGAGGATGTTGATTTGTGGCCTAGGGACAGTTGTAAACATGAGACCCAGGAGGAATGTTTGCACATCAAGTAAGCTTAGTACGTGTGAACACCTGTGACTCTTGCCTTCCTCCTCTACCTGCCTGCCGTAGGTAACACGATCTCATGTAATAACTAGTAGAAAATATGTGTACTGAATACTTAATATCGGTGACAGTAACAAGTTTCATCCATTAATGTCCTTGTTGACTTTTCTATCTGAGATCTGTGTGTGGCCTCGTCATCTCACCCTCTATTTGAGAGAATCATAGAGTGATCTTTAATACAGTCAGGGCCCTGAAAGTGTTCAAGGAGGTTGTGTCACTTTTTAAGCCGATGCAATAGAAAATACCTTCTCTGAATTCCCTGCAAATTGGCTTTGGCTATTTTATTTTTAAACTCTGTACTAAAAAAGAGCCATGCTTCTTTGCTCCTCAGGCCTTTCAGCCTACTCAGTTCGCCTCACAGTTTTGCTTCCTTCATATGGTCTCCTGGGCCTCCTAGTACCTTGCTTTGATGTTTCTGTTGCAGCTTTCACTCTGATGCTGCAGTACTGCTTTTCTTAAGCATCCTTGTGGTGGTACGCTGTCATCTTTACCAGGGAACATAGAAATAACCAAAGGCAAAGTTGTTTGGAGAAACTGCCCACATACAGTCCTAGTCCTCTGGGTGGGAGCCTGGAGACAGACTCCTCCCAGGGATCTCACCATGTGTGTGTGGCCCACAGCTGCCTCTTTCTTTTTTTTTTCTTTTTCTTTTTTGCTGGTCATGGGGCCTGAACTCTAGGCCTGGGTGCTGTCCCTTAGCTTTTCAGCTCAAGGCTAGCGCTCTACCACTTGAGCCATAGCACCACTTCTGACCTTTTCTGCTTATGTGGTGCTAAGGAATCAAACCCAGCACTCATGCATGCAAGACAAGCACTCTATCACTGAGCCACCTTCCCAGCCCAGCTGCCTCTTTCTTGTACCTGGTCTTGGGCAGGTGTCTCTAAAATCATAGATTGAGTTCTTCTCCAGTGGCTACTAGAGACTTCATAGTGAAATTCCTTTCCCTATCCCAGCCCCAATAAATTACACACATTGAACCTGTTTTGACTGTG
This sequence comes from Dipodomys ordii, assembly GCF_000151885.1. NCBI lineage: Eukaryota > Metazoa > Chordata > Mammalia > Rodentia > Heteromyidae > Dipodomys > Dipodomys ordii. The sequence continues at coordinate 6,981,440 of NW_012267222.1, read as the reverse complement.
AATACATTCCTCCCTGCCAAATCAAACTACTTTATTCTACTCTTACATTCCCTTTGGCAATTTGTCTTCTTTTTGTTTGGAGACAGGGGCCTTGGCTTAAATAGTGTATCTGTTTCTCCTATTAGCTTTTTTTTTTTTAAACTGTATTCTGTTGACAGTGTTGTTGTCTTGCTGCTGAGTTGAGCTACCTGTCTGTGAACCTATTGGCTTTTTTACATATCTATTCCAGGATAAAGTAACAAACCAAATCAGGCTAACATCTAGACAGCATAGAGGGCAGCTATATCCTCAAAGCTCCCATCTGTTAGTAAATACAATTGCTTCTTGGGGGAGAGTAAATGTGAGGATGTTAGATTCCTAGCTGTGGGGCTCTTGCTTAGCTAGCATGCTGCCTGCCTTTCTTCTTCTACCTTAGAGGCTAGAATCTGATCCTAGCTGGATGCTTTCACTGCCCAACCTTGGCATGTGCCCCTTTTTAATAAAAATATTCTGACTGAGAAATCTTCAAAAAACAAAAATGCCCAGGGCTTACCAGATGGCTGAGCCTATCAGGCTGTTTTGTCTGCGTCTTTTGCATAGCCCTGTTCATTTGTGTCCCTTTTCACATTTCATAGAGGACCTGGTCAGAAAAAAATAGTCCTGGATTTCAGAAGCAACACCAGGCTCTGTTCCTGGCGATTCTGTCCTCTTTCAAGTTGGAGACTGTGCTAGGCCACCTCTTTGGCATCCATTGTTAATTTACACTAGAGCAGTTTGGGAAATGCCATGAGAGTCTGCTCACCCCCCCATGGGGTCGGGGAAGCAGTATCTCCCTATACCCTCTGCCTGCCTCTCTCAAAGAAGTTTCCCTCAAACCACAGAAGCTGATTTAAATTAAAGGTTGAAAGAAAGAAAGAGAGAGAGAAAGATAGATAGATAGCTTTGGGGGTGGTTACAGGTATGCCTTAGGTGGTACAGTGCCAACCCATGAACAAAAGCATCAGATACCAAGTTCCAGTCCTGGTCTTCGGGGAAGAAAAATAAATAATAAAAGCCTCGTGGAATTTTTAGTCATGAGATATAAAGGAAATGGGGATGGGGTTGGGGTGGAGAATCATCAGTTACCTCTCTTCACCCCTGTAAGCTTTGTTCTTTCTGTCTGTGTCTTGTAGCAGCCTGCTGCCAAGCATCTCAGATTCTTTGGCTTGCCTGAAGAAGTTTCTTTTGAATATCTGTCCCTCAGGAAGCCTTACTCTGGTATAGCTGCTAACTTATTTCTTGGAAAATCCCCATGGTTCTTTTTTGGTTTTTGTTCGTCATGGGGCTTGAACACTGGGCCTGGGCACTGTCCCTCAGCTCTTCAGCTCAAGGCTAGCACTCTGCCACTTGAGCCACAGCTCCACTTCCAGTTTTCTGTTTTTTTTTTTTAGGGTCCTGGGCGCTGTCCCTCAGCTCTTCAGCTCAAGGCTAGCACTCTACCACTTGAGCCACAGTGCCACTTCCGGCTTTTTTTTTCTTTTTGCTTATGTGGTGCTGAGGAATCGAACCCAGGGCCTCAGGCATGCAAGGCAAGCACTCCACCACTGAGCCACTTTCCAGCCCCTTTCTGGTGGTTTTTTGGAGATAAGAGTCTCACAGGCTTTCCTGCCCAGGCTGGCTTTGAACCACAATCCTCAGCTCTCAGCCTCCTGAGTAGCTAGGATTACAGGCTTGAGCCATCAGCGCCCGGCTCATGGTTCTTGTGTTGTTTTTGGCAGTACTGGGATTTGAACTGAAGCCTTACACTTGCTAAGCAGGTACTCTACCACTTGCACCACTCTGCCAGTTCCTCTTTGCATTGGTGATTTTCAAGGTAGGCTCCTGCTTTACACCTGGGCTGGCCTGGACAGTGACCCTGCTCTTCGTGCTTCGGATGACAGGTGTGTGCCCCATACCCAGTTATTGGTTAAGAAAAACTTGTGAGCTCTTGTGCCTGGATTGGCCTCAAATTTTGATTCCTCAATCTTTACTTCTCTATGTCTAGCTTCCAAGGTAGAGTTCATTCCGAACAATCAACCACAGGTACAATAGAAAATACTTCGCATTACGCTTCCCCCCTCAGGGGGATTGGTTCTCTTTGGAAAGGAGATGGAATTCCCACAAGTCAGAGTGACTTGACACTCTTGATGGGTACAGATGATTTTCTTCTCTGTACCAAGCACAAAGTAGGTGTGTTTGTATGTGATGCATTTTGAAGTCAAGTGATGGCAGTGGCTCCCATGGGGTTGGGGGGTCTCACCTCACCAGTGTAGCGATCTGTGCCCCTTGCCTTTTTGTTTGTGACTTCCTCCTCCTCCTCTGGTATCCCCAAATTCTGAAGCTAACTCAGACCTTTCTCACTGTTCCTGCTCTTAAGTTTTTGTTTTTAATTTTTGATCATACTCTTAAGTAGTAAAGGTTTAAAAAAAACCTTAGAAAATACTCATTTTAAAAGTGTTTATTGTAGAAGGAAATGACACTTGAAATGTTTAAACACCAACTGTAATATTTTAGTTTAACAAAGCCAGGTGCTTATGTACAGCACAGATTGTTAACCATAGCGCCATCTACCTTCATTTTTCAGCCACTTCTTACAAAATAGAAAAGGGAGCTCTTTGACTCCATAAATATGTTGACTGGGAATGTTTTAAGTTAGTTTTGTGCAAATATTGAGGGACTTTGCCCATCTCTCGCTCTGCCATATCCAGGTGGCAACTTTCAGTGCTAGTCTCTGACCCAGGTGAGCAGGAAGGCAGGCCCAGGGCCCCAGAGCCTCCTCTAAGGAGGACCAGCCTAGACTAGCTCATCGCCAGCCCAACAAGGTTTGAAATTTTTTTAAGCATATAAACCAAAGAGAATGTCACTGGGTTTAAAAATTGCCCTCCTCCACTACCAACTTCTGGTCTTTTTGTAATATTCAAAGTCTCTCTTTTGACAAGAAAATCATAGTTCTTTTTTTTTTTTTGGTCCGGTCATGGGGCCTGAACTCTGGGCCTGGGCACTGTCCCTCAGCTCTTCAGCTCAAGGCTAGCACTCTACCACTTGAGCCACAGCACCACTTCCGGCTTTTTTCTTTTTGCTTATGTGGTGCTGAGGAATTGAACCCAGGGCCTCAGGCATGCAAGGCAAGCACTCTACCACTGAGCCACCTTCCCAGCCCCCATAGTTCTTTTTTATAGCAAAGGGGGTTTGCTATTTTTTTTTCATATGCAGAAAATGGGCAAAGTGTCCTCACCATTTTATTTCCCCACAGATAAATCATGTGGAAAAGAGGAGCTGCCACTCTGTGGGCAGATCAGGGGCAGAGGGAGCCACTCAGCCCTGCACCCTGAGAATTCTGCGAGAGTCTGTGGCAGAGCGCACTGGGCTTAAATGCTTCATCCATTTGCCATAACAGCCTTGGTACTTACAATTTTAGCATGCCCATGTGCTCACTTCGCAGCCCGCATACTAGTTCTGCCATGCTCCTCAGAGAATGACTCCCACCAGAGGTGGTGGCCCGGTCCTTATCTTTACCCATTCTGTACCCTCCTCCCAGCCTGCTTGCCCTCACTTCTGCAGCCCTGCACCCCAGAGGCCTCCTTTCAGGGCTTGAAGGCTTCGGGGCGGATCTTCATCTCCACCCGTTTGAGGGAGTAGGTGGCCCCATGCCAGCCATACCAGGTGATGCCATCCAGGTGCTTCCTGTGCTCCCCTAGGCGGTAGTATACCCCGTTGAGATTGGAGTCGGTGCAGCAGTTGTACCAGTATCCTCCTGGCATGAGAAAGGATCAGGCTGTATCTCAGCACACCCTCCCTTGAGATTACAGAATAGACTGACCGAGCAGCAGGGAAGCAGACAGAGCCAATAACAATGAAGTCACCAGGGCCACAGCAGCAGCAGCACAGCTGGACATTCTCTCCGTCCTCAAGTGAGACCCCTGGGCTTACACCCACACCTCTCCTCCTCCCTCACCCCAAATCTCACCTTTGCGGAGCTGGGCACAGTTGTCCAAGCAGTTGTCGTTGTCCTTGTCCTTGGTACTGAAGACGGTGTTGTTGTGGTAGAGGAGGGCATCCTTGCCCACATTGCCACTGTAGTTCCCCAGGAAGAGGCGGTAGCTATTGAATTCATTGCTCAGAGCAAAATGGCTGTACTCTGCGAAGCGCATGTTGCCCTCCCAGTCCTGGTAGGGAGAGCAGAGCCTTAGAGAAATGGCAGAGGGCTTCATAGCATCCCGTGCCACTCCTCACTCTCCAGCCCTGTAGCCAGATAGCTTTTCATAGGTATGACTCTGATAAGATTTTTTTTTTTTTTTTGGTCAGTTGTGGGGCTTGAACTCTGGGTCTGGGCGCTTTCCCTCAGCCCTTCAGCTCAAGGCTAGCGCTCTACCACTTGAGCCACAGCACCACTTCTGGCTTTTTCTGCTTATGTGGTGCTGAGGAATCGAACCCAGGGCCTCAGGCTTGCAAGGCAAGCACTCTACCACTGAGCCACCTTCCCAGCCCAAGATTTTATAGCTTGTTACATCTAGTTAGCAAGAGTTTTGAGTCAGATGTACCACATAGACTTAAGTGGTCTTTCTGTGCCCTTTGCCCTGTCTAAAGGTGTAGACCTGTTTCTTCTAGATTGCACTAAGGGATGGATGTGATAAGAGCAATGTGAAGAGACAGTGAGTGCCTTGAGACCAACCAGCATCCTGCCCCAGGCCCAAGCAATGACGGTGGTGTTGTGGCCCCGTTGACACTTGAGCTTGCCCTGTCTGGTCTGAGTCAGCCTTGTCCTGGGCCAACTGCAGCCCTATTTTACTGAGAAATAGGGAAGAGGAGAAAAAGAGAGAAACTTCCTCAACTGTACTGCAGCCTGTCGGGAAGCCATCGCAGTGACTGTGCAGCTCTGTAATGGGTGTGATGTGATATGTTGATGTAATATGAGGCCTCCAGAGTCGGGCATGGATATGTGTGATGGACGTGGGCCCGTCCTGGGACCTCTGGCCTTGTGCTCACCTCCATGTCCACACGGAGCCGTGTTGGCTGTCTGGTGAGCCGGTGGATGTGCTCATTCCCCAGCCAGAAGTCCCCCCTGATGCTGCCAAAGCCCTGCTTGTATTGCTTCCAGTTTTGGTAGAAGGAGACAAGGCCACTCTTGCGTCTCTGGATGATGGTCCAGCCTCCACCTGCAGTCTCCATATCACAGAACACCTGGAGCAGAGGAGGATGCTCTGGTTAGGGCCTCACAGGGGAAGACAGCAGGAGCTGGCGGGTGTGTGCTTCACCACAGCCCCTACACTGGGGAGCTGAGGCAGGGTTGGTGACATTATCCTCAGCTGGCTCAGGAAGAACTGAGAACTTCCAATCTCCCCTTCACTTCTCTCTCCCAACACCCTGAGGAAGAGCTGTTTGAGGGCATGTTGAGATGAACTAATGACATGATGGCTATAGTTACCGAATCTTTTTTTAGAAGACTTGGTGTTTAGTTGATAATGATTTGAAAGGGACCAGACAGATGCCTGGATTTAGAGAATAGAGGACCCATAAATTGAATGCTTGCACAGCTCTCCAGTCATCATGTGTTTTTGCCTTGTGACAAGCCCTGCTGTCTGTATGTCTTTGGGCTGGAGAACCAGCCATGGGAAACGGGTAGTGGGCTGTAGTAACCTCACCTCTAGCTCAGGGCTGCCCAGGAATTCATCGGGAGGAAGCTTGTACACTCCAGAGATGCGGTAGTTCTTCTGGTACAGGGACGAGCAGTCATAGATAGCATCTGTGAAGGGGCATATGTAGGATGAGTGGAGGCTCGGGCTCTGGGTGGGCAGGTGTGCCTGCTGCACCAGAACTGTCTCCATTTCTATCTCAACATGCCATGGTAATCCCCAAACACTGTCCATTAGGAAAGGTGGTCATCAGGAGACTGGGCTTTGCTAGTGGTGGGAGGTATCAATGGGACAATGAAACAAGTTGTTTCAGGTTATGTCTGAGGAAAGTGATCCTGCTGTAGTTGTAGCCCTGATTCTAGAAGTGGTACAGCGTGTGAGGGCTGCTTGATAGATGGCCCTGTGAGAAGCATCAGACTTCTTGGACAGCCACCTCTATTAGAGAATGAGGCATGAATATGTCAGAAGGTCTGGTCTGTTTTTCTTAATTTGTTTTTGCTGCTGTTTTGCAGCAAAAACTCAGGGACTCAAACTTGCTGGGCAGGCACTCTACCACTTGAGCCATGCCCCTAGCCCATTTGCTTTTGTTGTTTCTTGGAGTAATAGCTACTGTCACCTGGGTCCTAATTAAAGGAGATGGATTTTACAACTTTCTCTCTCCCCAGTCTTAACCATTTTAGGTGCTTAAGTGAACATCAGGGCTCCAAGGAACCCTTTGAGGACTCCCCAGAAAGCTTTGTTAAAACAAGGAAATGAGATTGTCCAGTTCTCTCTTCCGGGGTTGATGTAAATACTTTCTTGCTGAGCTTGGGGCTAACTTCTCTGTGCTGCTGGGTTTGGTCTTCATGTTCCAAATAGCAAAGTGGGTTTTGAAAGAAGCAGCTGCTTCTGATGGGAATTAGAGAGCAGGCGCTTGCTATCAGGAGATGCTTTCTGCTTTCCATTTGAGCTGGGATCTTTAAAAAAGCACAAGTGTGGCAAATGGCGATGCTGCCATCACGGGAATTGTCCAGGGTGCTCCAGTCCCTTCTGATAGAGCAGCTGGAGGAAGGGAGAAGGAGGCAGTCTACTCTCAGAAAGTCCCAACTTAACTTGGTCCAGGGCCTACATATTTAGAGTATAGAAATGACCTACTCCTAGCTCACAGAGAAGAAAAAGATTGTGTCCTGTGCAAGAATAAGAGGCCTGGCAGGGGAGCTGCATTGGCTTCCCAGAGACCCTGCCTTGGGATGAGGAAAGAGCCCCAATCTAGACCAGCAGGAAGTGGCATGATCAGATTCCCCGGCCTAGCCTGGCCTTCCACCTGTCTGCTTTCATCTCACAGACAAGATCAAGACTCACCTGTCTCAAAAATGGCCTAAGAGTACCTTTTTAATCCCACAGTGTCAGGAAGTGATGTGTACACATTTGTTTAGAGAGTAGAATTTTCAAGCTTAACTTCATGTTAAAACTTTTCCATTGTTTGCACTGAGGGCATCCAGGGACTTCCTCATCGAAAAGTAGGCATGTCTTCCCCTTTGTCTTTCTTTATAACGCAACCAGCAGCCTTTCATATTAGTAAGAAATGATGTACCAGTAGGATATGCTCCTTGCAACTAATATTTTCTGATAATTTTAGAAAACCACACTTACCTCAAACAGTAAATCTATGCCAGGCTAACAGCAGCTGAAAGTTATTTTTCAAAAGAAAACATTAAAAGACTTTATTTTTGGCCACTAAAAGAGGCCACATTTCACCATTGCATTTACTTTTTACATTATTTGGGAGAAGTTTATTTGAAACTAAGGAGGAAAAAAAATTGAAGACTAGGATTAGGGAAACCCAAAGAGCCTGTCCTTTACTGAGCATCAAGGGCTTCATCAAAAAGTCTCTGGACAATGCGTCTACTTTTAATTCTGAGCCCTGATAGGAGATGGATTTTCAGGAAGAGGAAATAAAATTACATAAATGCCCATTTCCAGGAACTCTTCCAGACCCTTGTATTGAATAATATTCATGTAGTAATGAATGGAATTCCTTCTTGTCTCTGAGATTGAGTACAACGTGTCAGCTCTTGGTAAGGAAGTGGCATAGCTGTGTCACCCAAGGCGAAATTAACTTTGCCTCCAGCACTTGCTGTGTGACTTTGGGCCAACCAGGTCATGGCTCAGTGCCTCCAGGCAAGAATTCATACCTTCTCGCTTGCTGAGACACTGTATGATTAAAGCAACCTGTGAACACACTAGCCAACACAGAGCACTAGATCCAAAAGAACTACTCCATAAGCCTTCACTGGGGGGAAAGTGCAGGCTACCAGAGCACCGCTGCCCTGCAGTTAAGCTGGTGAGTGTTTACCTAGCACCCTTCTGTGACTGTGGAGCCCCCCAGCTGCTTGGCTGGGAGGCGGGGCCCAGTGTGAGGACCCGCCCCCCCTTACCTGCAGAGGTCTGTGTGATGGTCTGCGCCGCCTGCAGCTGCATGATGTCGATCTGGTTGTTCATCTCGGAGTACTTGCTCTCAGCATCTGTGAGCCGCGACTCCATGCGCTTGCCGTTGCTCTCCAGCTCCATCACCTGCATGACCACACTGACCCAGTCACTCTCCTGCTTCTTGCTCAAGTCAGCCAGCAGGCTGCTTAGGTTGGCCACCTGGGCTCTGAGCTCCTTCATCTCCTCGCAGCAGATGGCTGCTTTCAGCTGTGCAGGTGTCTTGCGCTTAGGGGGCTTCTGCAGCCACACTGGGTGACCGACAAAGGCCACAAGGAAGACGCAGAGCCAGGTCACAGCTGAGAGGTGATTTTTCAGCATCTTTCAAAGGCCTGAATGTGCCCTCTGGAGATCCTGCAGAGTGAGAGCGGGTCTTAACGTTTCTCTCTGGATGGTCTTCCACTTGGCGTTTTTCTCTCTTTGCTCTTTCTTAGTGTTTCTCAAAGCTCAAAGTTTCTGAAGGTGGAGCCTAATGGATATCTTACTGCGTTCTTCCCAGGCCTGAACACTCCACCAAGTCAGCATCTTAAATATTGTTTGTGCCTGCACCTCCACCCCACCATGGCCCTGTGAGGGCCTTTGGCCCCGCCCACCACATCTGGGAGGGTCAGGTGCTTGTTGGGTGAAGTCAGTGTAGGCTTAGGCCAGAGGAGGGGAGGAAGGAGACAGGGCGAGTCTTTCTTTCCTTGCTTGCACAGTGTCTGGGCTCAGAAGAGGACTTGTATGTTTTCCAGTTTCGCCTATTAGATTATGCCCCTGCCAGCCACTGGCTCAGCTCTAATGCAGGCAGGCTAGATCAGAGGAATTTCCAAATTCCATCCTGAAGGTTATATAACCATGGGGTGAGGGTGAGGTAGGCGAGAGAGAATTGGGAATAAGAGTCCGCTCATCCAGGGAGGCCTGCTAATGTAATCCATGCTGTTTACATGAGGCTCTGGTGCATCTTGGCATCTACTGAAGGTGCTTTTAACAAGGCTAGATGTTCCTTTCTCTGGCCTTGTGGAACCTGAATCGAACTTAGGAAAGTTCTAGAAATAGGAGGCTAAAATAAGTATCTTAGGAAGCAAAGAAAAGACTGCCATTTGTATCCTTGAGATGGTCTTTCTTTTTACACATTCTGTCTTTCCATAAAAGAGTGGGCCAGTATTCGCTTCTCGCACTGGCTGTTTTGCAAGGAGGTGTCAGACGTCTATAGCAGAGACGAAAATGCAGCCACGCAGGCGTGGTTCTGGGATTGGCTACCCACGTTTGGGTCCATCTTTAGGCACAGCAAACAGGCCCACCCTTAGCCTGTGGTTCAAAAACGTGAAATGTATTAAAGTGTGGAGAATAACACCCCTTTATCCTGGTGAATCCATACCAAGAGTCTCATTTCCCTCCTATACAGTGTGAGTTGTAATTTTTTGAAGCATAGAAATAGCTGTATTCTCCAGTGTGTACACAGTGAGTTCCTCATACAGAGATGGAAATGTTTTCTCTCCTGATTATCAACTCTTTTTTTCTTTTCCTTTTCTTTCTGTTTTTTGTTGTTGTTGTTTGGTTGGGGTTTTTGGTTTTTTATTGCCAGCCCTAGGGCTTGAACTCAGGGCCAGGGCACTATCCTTGAGCTGCTTTTGCTCAAGGCTAGCACCCTACCACTTGAGCCACGGTGCCACTTCCAGCTTTTTCTGTTATGTGGTACTGAAGAGTCAAACCCAGCACCTCATGAATGTAAGGCAAGCATTTTACCACTAAGTCACATTCCCAGCTCAGTACCAACTCTTTTATGTGATTTATAATTAGAAATTAATCTCCTTTACTGATAGATGATTTTGTATCTGAAAAATAGGGCCATTGTCATTTTTATTGTTTGTTTACAGTCTGTTTTTGTCGGTCTTGGGGCTTGAACCCTGGGCCTGGGCTCTGTCCCTCAGCTCTTCAGCTCAAGGCTAGCCCTCTACCACTTGAGCCACAGTGCCACTTCTGGCTTTTTCTGCTTATGTGGTGCTGAGGAATTGAACCCAGGGCCTCATGCATGCAAGGCAAGCACTTTATCCCTGAGCCACCTTCCCAGCCCCTCATTGTCATTTTTATATGCTATACTTGAAGGACACTGCTCATCTGCAAATGTGCAAACATCCTAAAATAAGTTTTTCACTGAGACTATGTACAAAGGTCCCTCTGTCCTTGAAACAGTAGCTCTGCCTTTGGAACATATGCTTGTTGTTTTTCTGTGAGGGACCCACTGAGGCCATACTTGACTATTACTACTCAGTTCCTCCTCGAAACACCTGACGCTGGCTGCTCTTCCTGCCACTGCTCCCCAGAGCCCATCTCCTTCAGGGTTTCTAGCTCCTCAGGAAGTGCTTTCTATTCAAGCAGCTGGAGTTACCAACCTGTTTTGGGTTTTTTTTGTTTTTATTTTCCCTAAGTCAGTAAGGAGCTGGGCATTGGTGGCTCCTGCCTATAATCCTAGCTACTCAGGAGGCTGAGATCTGAGGATCGCAATTCAAAGCCAGCCCTGGCAGGAAAAGTCTATGAGACTCTTATGTTGAATTAACCACCAGAAAAACCAGAACAGTTGCTGTGGCTCAAAGTGGTAGAGCGCTGACCCTGAGCTTTTGCACTCAGGGACAGTGCCCAGACCCTGAGTTCAAGCCCCACAACTGGCACAGAAAAAAGAAAAAGAGGGCTGGGAAGATGGCTCAGTGGCAGAGTGCTTGCCTTGCATGCATGAGGCCCTGGGTTCAATTCCTCAGCACCACATAAACAGAAAAAGCCAGAAGTGGTGCTGTGGCTCAAGTGGTAGAGCACTAGCTTTGAGCTGAAGAGCTCAGGGATAGTGCTCAGGCCCAGAGTTCAAGCCCCATGACCAACCAAAAACAAAAAAAAGAAAAGAAAAGAAAAAAAATTCAATTGGGACTAAGATGGACCAGGGTTTGCATATGCATCCTTGGGAGTATGCTGCTGGTACCCTTAGAAGCTTTGTATTCTGTGTCCAGAAGAAATTCTCTGCTGGTCCCTGCTGTCTCTTTTGCAAATGTCTGGCTCAGCTGGGCTCTACCGCATTTGTGGGGTCCAAGGAATTCACTGATGATTAGCATCCTCCCAGGTTTACTAAACTCTAGAGAGCTCTTCAGAGAGATCTAGCCATCAATAACATGTTGCTTATTAGCAAGCCACATGCTGCAGAAATGCCATACACCATGATCGGATACAACATCCAACATGACCTGCTGCCCCGGGACCCCCTGAAAGCAGAAGGACCTAAGACTTTGTGGATTACCAGTCAACTTTTGGCGTTAGGTTTTATTTTTGAGTTCAGGGACTTTGCCAAGGGATCATTCTATAGTTTTTATTTATTTATATCAGAGCCTGTTCCAAAAAGGGTCTTAACTTGGCTTATTCTACAGTTAGATATAAAGAGGAGGGAGAGAAACTAGGGAAAGACAGGCTCAGTGGTGGCAGCCCAAGTACACATATATCTCAGTGTAGCGGTTACATTAATCCAAGTCCACCCACATACCACTGAGAGGTGCTAGTGAGCATACTTCAGCCTCACAGATTTCTGCCTCCTCAGCGGCTACCTCCTGTAACCATCTGGAGAGATGGCTTAATGGAGTACTTCCACATAAAAATAAAATTCCCTTACAGTGGGTACCAAGGCTCCCTCAGGTGACCTTAGATTATTTACTTGCACACGTTTATTTGAAAGGTCTTTTGCTGTTACGGCTCCTGTCCTGTTACCTGTGATGAGAATATATCCACCTTTATGTTGCACAGATGAATAAGTTCCTCTGTGAAAGCACAAAAGGCTTCTACCTCCCCGCTGATTTTTTTTGAAGCTGAATTCCATTATGATTCAGCTTAGTCCACACTCTGCCCAGGCTAGGTCAGACCAGCAAAAGAGATGAAACCTGCTTACAGTAAGCTGAGAGAAAAGCCTGGGGAAGTTGCTAGTGCCTGCCTGGCTGTGCCACCCACTGGATTTATATAATCATCCAAGCCCCAGCCAGAGACAGAGGAAAACAAACTAGAGCTTTGAGTTACTTTCAATGATTGAATCGAGAAGCCCCCTCCCTCCCTTGGGGGAAGCTTAAGCATAGGCAACTGAGGAGAGAAGACAGGTTGTGGGGTAGAGATAACAAGCAACTGTTAGCTTGGGACAGAGCTGAAGTTGTTTAAATATTAGCAAACTGGGAGGGGTTGTAGGGAGACAGAAGGGAAGACTAAGCCAGGGGCCAGTGGCTCACACTTATAATCCTAGCCTCTCTGGAAGCTGACACCTAGAGGATCTTGGTTCAGAGACAGCCTAGGCAGAAAAGTCTGTGACTCCCATCTCCAGTTAATGAGCAAAAAGCCCAACTGGAGCGGGGCTCAAGAGGTAGAAAGCCAGCCATGAGCAAGCAAGCCAAGTGAGCACAAGGACCCTGAGTTTAAGCCCCAGCCTCTTGGCTTTATCACCCGTGGCTGGTGCTCTACTACTGAAGCCACTCTTATAGTTCCATTTGACCAACATTTCAACCCCAGCTACCAGCCGTCTGACTCCCCCCTCCCAACTCCAGTAACTATTGTTCTACTCTAATTCTGTGATTTCACTTTTTTAGATTCCACATATGAATGAAATCATGCAGTATTTGTCTGTATCTCACATATTTCACTGGATAGTAATCTCCAGATTTGCCCACATTGTTGCAAAATATGCTGATTTTTAATGAGAAAATTTAAAAGGAAGAATTATACTACTAGATATGGAGATTTATCATAAAGCTGTAACAAGGCAGTGTTTTTCACACAAAAATAGACTGGGGAAATGGAACAAAATGAAATGTCCAGAAACACACATGGACGTGCAGTTTGTGAGAAGGTAGCACAGTCATTACGACAAGCGCAAGGGGCGGCCATCAAGCCTTCCTCAGAAAAACCTCCGTACCTCACATCCCAAGCCATACAGCTTCTATAGGGTAGCCTAAAAGATGGGATTTTCTTTAGCAACTGGCGATAATCCAAGATTTCTTGGATACCAAAAGTCTTGAGAACAAAGGAAAACATCAAGAGGTGCTAGAAAAATAATCATTACTTTCCAGTAGAAGGCACAACAGAGTATTAATTTCTTTTTTTGTTTTTTGGGTTTTTTTGTTGGTCATGGGCTTGAACTCTGGGTCTAGGCACTGTCCCTCAGCTCCTCAGTTCAAAGCTAGCACTCTACCATTTGAGTGACAGTGCCACTTCTGGTTTTCTGGTGGTTAATTGGAGATAAGAATCTCATGGACTGGGCTGGGAAGGTGGTTCAGTGGTACAGCGCTTGCCTTGCATGCATGAGGCCCTGGGTTTGATTCCTCAACACCACATAAGCAGAAAAAGCCAGAAGTGGCGCTCTGGCTGAAGTGGTAGAGCGCTTGCCTTGAGCTAAAGAGCTGAGGGACAGCGCCCAGGCCCAGAGTTCAGGCCCAGACTGGCAAAAAAAAAAAAAAAAAGAATCTCATGGACTCTCCTGCCCAGGCTGGCTGTGAACTGAGATCTAGGTCTTTTTTTTTTTTTTTAAACTCTTCCCAGGACTTGAGTTTGAACTCAGGGCCTCATGTTTGCTAAGAAGGCCTATCATCACCTAAGTCACCCTCCTAGCTCTTTTTTTTTTTTAACTTTAGTTTTGCTTTAGTTATTTTTTTGATTAAGGCCTTAGGCATTTTCCTCAGGCCTGCCTGATCTGTGATCATCCTACTTTTGCCTTCTGTGTAGCTGAGACTATAGACATGAGCTACTGTACTCAACTCCTCTTCCTTAGTTATAAAATCAAAGCTGTAAGAATTGGAAGAGTTGGGCTGGGAAGGTGGCTCAAGTGGTAGAGCGCTTGCCTTGCATGCATGAGACCCTGGGTTCGATTCCTCAGCATCACATAAGCAAAAAAAAAAAGAAAGAAAAAACCGGAAGTGGCTCTGTAGTTCAAGTGGTAGAGTGCTAGCCTTGAGCTGAAGAGCTGAGGGACAGCGCCCAGGCCCAGAGTTCAGGCCCCACGACCAGATTAAAAAAAAAAAAAAGAATTGGAAGAGTTGCCAGGCATCGGTGGCTCATGCCTGTAATCCTAGCTACTCAGGAGGCTGAGATCTGAGCATCTCAGTTCAAAGCCAGCCCAGGCAGGAAAAGCTGTGAAACTCATCTCCAATAAACCACCTAAAAACCGGAAATGGCGCTGTGTTTCAAGTGGTAGAGTACTCACCTTGAGCTGAAGAGCTGAGGGTCAGTGCCCAGGCCGAGTTCAAGCACCACAACCGATAAAAATAAAAAAGGGAAAGGGCTGGGAAGGTGGCTCAGTGGTAGAGCACTTGCCTTGCATGCCTGAGGCCCTGGGTTCAATTCCTCAGCACCACATAAGCAAAAAGAAAAAAGCCGGAAGTGGCGCTGTGGCTCAAAGTGGTGGAGTGCTAGCCTTGATCTGAAGAGCTGAGGGACAGCGCCCAGGCCCAGAGTTCAGGCCCCACGACCGGACCCAAAAAAAAAAAAAAAAGGGGAAAAAAAAATTTGAAGAGTTGAGACAATTTGTTTGAACCTTCCGTTTTTTACTAGTTGTATAAAGGAGGTTTTACTGTGACATTTCCACACATATACACAATATATCCTGATCAGTTTCAACCCCTTTCACCCTCCTTTATCCCACTTCCTCCTTTCTTAAAACAACTTCCAACAGTTGAACACTCTTCTTTAATTAGTAACTTGAGCTAGCATCCTTAACATATCATTTCTCTGGAAACCAGGAGTTCAAGTCTCACCCTTCTTTCTTTACTTGTGAGGACGAACACAAAGGGCCGCAGAGCAATTGGAGGAGATTCAGTCCCACTGCTATATGTTTGGGTGGCCTGTATCCATGGCATATCTGGTTGTCTCAGCCTACATCATCCTGAGGGGTCACGTGTAGCAGCTAATGTGGCATTTCCCCATAAAACCAGCCTTATGCTCTGGGCAGCCTTATTCCCCATACTTTGTCCAGGAACCAAACATTATCCTGTCTGTACGGAGGGAAGCTGATGCCCATTACTTTGTGATTTAAGTTAGTCAGTGAATCCAAAATGAGATCCTGTGAGCAGTGGCAAGCCAGTGCCACAGGGCCATGCCCTACCTTAGCTGCCACTGAACTGCAGGACTTCTCTTCGGGCTAGACTCTCTTTACCCTGGAAAACAAGCCTGTCATTCTTTAAGAATGTCAGAGGTCTTTGCCAGTTGAGCCTGAGCAACCAGCTTATGACAAGAGTGACTAGGTTTTATAGTGTTAGGGCTCCAGGCTGGATGGGAGAACAAAGCTCACTCTGTGTCTTAATTGTAAACAGATGTTTCGAGGTGTCACTATGGGGCCTCTTGGAAGTATGAGCCCTGCTTTTTTGAGTTGTTTCTTGGCTTCTAGAACACGTTTGCATTCCTGTTGTTTTCCCATACCTCTGCTGGAAGAAATGCACTCGGTCCCAGAAATGAGGAATTCCTCCCATCAAAACAATATGTCCAAGCCAGTTGTCTGTCAGGAGGCTGAGATCTGAAGATTGTGGTTCAGAGCCAGCCCAGGCAGAAGAAGTCTCCTATTAGCCGGCAAAGTGCCAGGCTAGAGTATTGACTCAAGAGCTAGAGCACCCACTAGGAGCAAAAAAAAAACCCTAGTACAAAACAGACAACTCTGGAAAGGAGCCATGTGCCTCCTCCAGTGAGGGCTAGGGTGAGCCGAGTGGATGAGCATGCCCCACGTTCACGCCAAACACCATAAAAAATTACACCTCGCCCAAGTAGCATGACAGTCATTAGCTGTGTAGTGAGAGCAGAAGCCCAAGTTGTATCTTTCAGGGTCCTTCTTTTAGAACTCAATTTAGGTTCATCCTCACCCAACAGATGCTGTCTCAGCGGTCAACAGGAGAGCACACACTGACTTCCTGCTGCTCTAAAGACTTCCCAAAGTCTTTAGACTTCACCTCATAGCTTCTTGCCTTCTTAGAGTATCTTACAAGCCCCAGGGGCAGGTAGCTGACATCAGTGGAGAGTTATACAAAGGGAAAGGTTCTGAGGTTTCTGATGAAGCCGGAGGGCTTTGATTGCAGCGTGAGACTTTGCAAAGGGAGAAGCCTGCTGTCTTGCACGAGTCGCCTTCAGGAATAGGAATGCCAGAGATCTGATGGTCCTGCTCACCTGGGGAGTTGGAGAATCTGCTTCTGATCTGTGTGGCTGCTGTGCAGAGAACATTCAACAGTGCCGGAGTGCTCCACCTCCTGCACCTTGTAGCTCTTGACTCAGAAAAGAAGTGTGGAAAAGTGTGCATCTGAGAATCGAGGAAATGCAGTGAGCGCTGGGCTGTCTTGTGGCCGCCTCTGACAGTAGGTGCAGTCACAGTGGAAGGTAGGGCTGGCACTTCCACTCTCCAGATTCTTTTGGGTAGTTCATTGTCCATGAGTCTTGGTAATCCAGTTGTAGGCAGGGGTCATCCTACTCTTCCATAAGCATTTTTCCTTACCAAAAGGTAGAGGCATGGCTTATGTGGTAAAGCCACACCAGCAAGCCAAGTAGGAACAAGGCCCTGGGTCCAAACTTTGATATTGGGAGGAAAAAAGAGTAGGTATAGCTTTTCAGATCCCAGAATGGGCATCATTATTCCTACAGCGTGGCCCAGCTCTAGCTCACATCTACTTATATGTTTAAATCTAGAGCATCGGAAGCTTCTAGATCATTAGGCGCCAGTTCATTTTATTTGTGTTTCGCAACTTCATATGATAGACCACTTCGGAGTTCTTGGACATCCAGAAACCAAGCAATCAGGACTTTACCCGAAGTATCCACTGGGTTCTGTCTCAACCCTGCCCCTGCCAGCTCTTTCCTAATAGTCTCTCCAGAGCTCTTCCTTCCACTCTGGAAATGAAGATGCAGAAAGGGGGAGCAAACTTCAGGCATCGCCAGAAAAGGAGCAGTGCACATTGTAGAATCAAAAGATAATGGCCAATTTGTCAAGAAGTGTTGACAAGGAAGATAGAGTTGGAAGAAATTAACTGGCTGACATGCTGGGAGCGATGTGCTTGCCAGTAGCTCCCTAAATCAGCCAGAGTTTTGGGAGTGCGACAGCCATTCATCATTCTCACAACACACCTCCAACAGGCCCTCAGTGGGGAACCCAGCTAGCACAAATCCGTGCTTCCACACCCCGAAGCTTGTATCACTCTATGCTTCCTGCTAGGAGGTACCAAAACCACAAGGGCCTGAGACCAGCCAGGAGATGCCTCCTCTCCCAGGAGTGCAGAATGGATCTCTGAGCAGAGAGAACATGGTGCATGAGCTCATGAGCAGCATTTCCTGGTGGCCTAGGCCTAGCAGATGCTCTTCTTGGCCAGCTGGGGTACTACCAGTGGGTGACCCCATTACACCGCCATTTAAAGGGATTGTGAAGAGCCTGAGTGAAGTGGAGAGTGCCTGTGTTGTGACCCCAAAATGACTTTTTTTTGAGACTGAGTCTCTCCGTAGTCCATGCTACCCTCGAACTCCTGATCTTCCTGCTGCCGCCCCTGGAGTGCTGAGATTATAGGTGTATGCTGCCAAGAGTACTAAATGTCCCAGCTTTAAAACACCATAATGGGACCAACCTTCTCTTCCTTAATGTGCAAAAAAGGACTAACATTACTTTTTCTAAGTTCTGACCCTGCCAGGCCTGTGCTCTTTTCATCCCTGGACTCTGGCTTTTGGATGTCAGTCTCCTCCATCTTCCCTCCTGCCCACGTTCAAGCACCCTATCCCTCCTTCCTCCACGCCACATTTCAAGTTGTCTCTCTTTGCCTTCACTCTTTTCTGCTGTCATTCTGCTTGAAGTTAACTCTATTCAAAAAGGGGCATCTACCCCTCAGTGCCACGGACCACCTCCTATTCCCAGAGCTGACTGATGAAGATCAGGGGCCACACAACCCAGCTCGCCCCGCCTGCGTGCGGGCATCCAAGTGTTCTGGTTCTGATCAGATGTTGGGCCCAGAGCTAAGCCTCAGTGCTGAGAGGAGTGACAGGGGATCTGAAGTGATCCCTACTCTATTAAAATACAAAACAAAACAAAAAAACACATGCAGGGTCCAGCGTGGCTCATCGTGACTGATCAGAACGCCCCCCCTCAGACCAGCTGCAGAGCACGTGTCACCAGCCAGGTGCCAAGGGAATTCAGAGAATTCTTCCCTGACAGAAAACCAAATGAAACACAAGACAGTCTGAACTAGCAAGAAGGTCCAGAGCCATACGGGAAGCCAACGGGCACTGTGCTCGTAAATTCCTGCCGGGAGCGCCGGGGAATCCCAAGCATTCCCCCCAGATGTGCCCCGTGTGCCCAGCGCACCTTCCTCCTGTTCCAGCATACGTGGACGGGCTGCCAGGCCTGTTCCTGTCATTCACTGTCCATCCTGAGCCCTCAGGGCTGAGACCCAGGAAACCCCTCAGGGACAGAAACAAGAGTCGGGATTGCTTTGCTGTGGGTAAGCACTTAGAGCTTTGAGCAGATAACACCTGACTCAATGTGCCACGAAGAAGGCCAAGGGCATGGCTCAATGGGGGTAAGCCAAGGTCCTGAATTCAAAGTCCAGTCTCCACCCCCTGCAAAAGAAAAACCACCTGGGAACAGCTTGGGTAGGAAGTCACAGGGGTCACGGGTCACAGCTTCTCTGCCTCCAGTCCACAGGGCACCTGGCAGGCAATGAGCCACCTACCCTGGGCAACAGACTTCCAGGAGAGGAGAGGTCCTCGTGTAATCTGCTTTGTCTGTTAAAGCATCAAGGCAGCTCATCAGTTCACTCAGCTTCAGAAAGAACTTTCCTCAGCTGCTCAACAGTATCTTCCTGCTTGCTAGCCCTGTAATCCCCCCTCCTTTAGAAGAAATTTAGTATTGGGGTGGGGAATGGAACAAAACAAGTACAGCAATTCCTCCACTGAATTCCCCCCCCCCCCCCAGTTTGCTCCGGTCTTTCCCTCTTCATTGCTTCCTAACACCAAGTTTGTCTCTGCGTTCTAGGCTTTATTTTGCAGACAGAATTTATTTTTGTGAGCTCTGTGTGCACAACTGGGTGTTCTCACTGGAAAATGGAGAATAGAAACACGCTCCTCCAGGGGTGAAGAGGGCGTTCGGCATCAGCACCTCCTAGTTTTTGCAAAGTCTTGTGTTAGCATCGTCATTGCCTCTTTTCCTTCTTGCCTCAGTGCACTCATCAGTCATCATGGAATCCTGTGGTCTCAGCACTTGGTTGCTGTCCGATCTTCATGGGCCCACCATTGGTAGGGTGGGGTGTGGATGATTAGACCTCCTCTGCTGTTAGGCTGGGCCTTGGAGCAGTTTATCCTTTGGGTTAATAGAGAAAGACTGAGGGACACACCGAGAATGATGCTACACTTGATTTTAGACAAAAGGCAGGCTGGGAAGTGATGCAGGGAGTATTTATACCACAGGCTTTACTGACACCTGCAGCTGCTCCATGGGAGAAGAGTACCTCAAGGGGCTTAAGAGCAAAGGAGAGTTCTTCCCAGGAGCTGCACCTCTTCTCTCTCCAGGCTCCTAAACCACTGCCAAGGTTAAAGGGGAAATATTTCTTTTTTTTTTTTTTTGTGCTGAGGAATAGAACCCAGGGCCTCAGGCATACAAGGCAAGCGCTCTACCACTGAGCCACCTTCCCAGCCCCCTTGTTGGCTTTTGTGGTTATAAACATAGCCTTGCATGATGGTGAGCCAGATGTCCAGACTTTCCTGCCCAGGCTGGCTTTGAACCACGATCCTCAGATCTCAGCCTCCTGAGTAGCTAGGATGACAGGCATGAGCCACCAGCACCTGGCTAAATGGGAACTATTTCTAAGAATAGTCTGTGTTACCCAAATAAGCAAGAGTGCAGACCTTGAGTAGGCCCTTATTTCTCCTGAACCTTGCAGCCTTAACCCAAGGAACCTGACAGCCTTTAGCAAGCTGCCCTGGCAGGCGAGCTATGGTAGCATACTGACTGATGTTGGAAGCTTCGCGGTATAGTAAAGATTTCTGAAAGGCCAGGGGAATTGTGGGATGGGAGCCAGAGAACCACGTGTGAGTGTTAGCCAGTGTCAATGAGGAAGCCATTGCCCAGACCAAGTAAGCTCTCTTCTTGTTGGCTTTTTTTTTTTTTTTTGGTCCGGTCATGGGGCCTGAACTCTGGGCCTGGGCGCTGTCCCTCAGCTCTTCAGCTCAAGGATAGTGCTCTACCACTTGAGCCACAGTGCCATTTCCGGCTTTTTTCTTTTTGTTTATGTGGTGCTGAGGAATAGAACCCAGGGCCTCAGGCATACAAGGCAAGCGCTCTACCACTGAGCCACCTTCCCAGCCCCCTTGTTGGCTTTTGTGGTTATAAACATAGCCTTGCATGATGGTGAGCCAGATGTCATGGAGCAAGAAGGCAACATTAAAGTCTCAAACAAGATGACCCTTGATCAGCAAGAATTGTCTTCTTCAGGTCCAAATCTAAGATGAGGAAATTTAATTCCTCACACTGAGCTCACTTGCTTTTCTTTCTTTTTTTTTAAATTTTTCCTTCATTTATTTTTTGAAATGTTTAACTGACTGATTATACAGAGGCATTTTTTTGGGGGGGGGTCCGGTCATGGGGCCTGAACTCTGGGCCTGGGCCCTGTCCCTCAACTCTTCAGCTCAAGGCTAGCATTCTATCACTTGAGCCACAGCACCACTTCCAGCTTTTTTCTTTTTTGCTTATGTGTTGCTGAGGAATTGAACCCAGGGCCTCATGCATGCAAGGCAAGCGCTCTACCACTGAGCCACCTTCCCAGCCCTCACTTGCTTTTCATGAGGATGTTCTTGTCTGTTTAGTCAAAGTTGGCTTCTTGTTGTTGTTATTGTTCTTTTGTTTTGCAGAGCTGAGGCCTGAACTCAGGGCCTTGTGCTTGCCAGGCAAGTGCTCTTCCACTGAGCTAAATCCCAATCCCCACAGTTGGCATTTTTTACCAAGTATTTTTACTGCTAGACAAGTTTCTTGTGAGTCTCAAAGTATAACTGGAAGTCTCACGGCAGTGTTAAAGATTTGGTCACCCCCGCCACGCCTCCCCCCCCCCCGCGTCCCCCCCCCCCCCCGGTTAAACCCCTACTGCTTTGTCCTCCCAACCCTGCTCAGCTTCCTCGCCTTGGTACACTGAGTGGGAAGCATTGCAAAGATGACTTATTTGGACTTTCTCCTACGGGAGTTAGGGGCATATGAGGAAGTTTCATTTTTAATTTGCAGTGCTTTGCTGGTCTGTCCTTAGAGGAAGAATTTCAAAGGCATCGCAATATTAAAGTAAAATTTGAATTTCTGCTATGAGGTCTCTAATCACTACTTCCTGATTTTGATTACTTGTTGTTAAACTCTCTCTCTTTTTTTAAAAATATAATTAGTGGCAGAGAAGATTAGAAAGAGGCTTTTATTTGGTTTTGATTGTTTAACCACAGTGTCAGCGAGCCCCCAAAATGAGCCAAGCCTTAGTTATGTTTATAATTTGTTCTTAAAAATAGACTTTGTTCTAGAACACAACACTGGAACTCCTGGATCAAGTTGTTGGAACTCCTGGATCTTTATGCTTACTTCTTAGAGTTAGCTTGTTTTATCTTTCTCATCAAAACAGTTTTGTTCTACCAGGAATAGTATATGCCTACCAAGGCCATCCCAAGAATCCACTGAATATAGTTCAGACAGTATGTAATTACATGTTATATACCATACCATCCTGGTTTTCAGACAAATCTATACCTCATCATGTTAATTATAAATACAAGAGCTCATGGTGTGCACTTGGGGAGCTGAGGCAGGAGAATGGAGAATCAAAGCCAGCCTGGGCTATGTACCGAGACCTTGTCTCAAAATAAAAGCAATTATTATTGCTGAGCATCAATGGCTCACACCTGCAATCCTAGCTATTCAGAAGGCTGAATTCTGAGGATTGTCATTCAAAGCCAGCCTGGGCAGAAAAGTCTGTGAGTTGGCTTTTTTTTTTTTTTCTGCCTGTCTCTCCAGCTTTTTCTGAGTGGTTTATTGGAAATAAGAGTCTCACAGACTTTCCTGCCCAGGCTGGCTTTGAATTGTGATTCTCAGATCTCAGCCTTCTGAATAGCTAGGATTATAGGCGGGAGCCACTAGCACCCAGGCTTGCTGGCAACTTTTATCCTTATGCAAAAACAGATTGTCTGGCCTACATTTAGAACCTGCTAAGAAGCTTTCTATCCACTGTGTCATGTAATTCTCTGATGACTGAAGAAGACAGTATGAACTATATTTTAAAATGAGGAATTTAAAACTCAGAAAAGGTGACCTGTTATAAATGGCAGAATTAGAGTTCCAGCAATGTAAATCCAAGTCTCTTGACTCCACAGAGAGACACAAGAGCACTCCAGATACTGTGGGGACCCCACCCTCCAGATTCACTGTGATTTACAGTGGGGGGGCCCCCTGCCCATTGTGAGGCACTTTTCCCATAGTAAGAGAGGCTCCCAGGGCTGGGAGGATGGCTCAGTGGTAGAATGCTTGCCTTGCATGCATGAGGCCTGGGTTTGATTTCTCAGCACCACATACGCAGAAAAAAACCAAAGTGGTACTGTGGCTCAAGTGGTAGAGTGCTAGCCTTGAGCTGAAGAGCTGAGGGACAGAGCCCAGGCCCAGAGTTCAGGCCCCATGACTGACCAAATAAAAAAGACAGGCTCCCCTTCCCTTCCCCTTCCTGTTCTCAGGGATGCAGGAGGCGGCCAGGAGGTAACAGATGGAAAGCCTGAATGTGCTTTGTAAACACAAACTATTAGATTATTACTTTCACAAATGTTAACTTCTTTAGTTCATCAGAGTTCTGGGCAGGTCCTTCTCAGTGGAATTTTTAAAAAATTAATAACATTTGTCACAGTATTACCACATTGAACCTGAATCCTGGCATTTCCCCCAAAACCACTAAAAATTAGTTCTATTCAAGAAGACAGTTTGTCCCCATGGCAGTGAGTGGACAGTAGTACTCATGGCAAACTAGATTCTTGCTTATTAAATCAGTCTAGATTCCCAAGTTGGTATGTCACATTTTTTATGTAGCCCTACCAATAAACAAATCTAATCATTGTGATCCTGTGACCCTCCTCCTTCTCTGTCCTTCCACAACTCAAGCTGTGTTTAGTTCCTATTAGAACAAGGGTCTAAGTCCCACAGCCTTCCTGTTTCATGACTTCTTTCTAGCCTCTCCGACTAAACAACGCCAGGGGCCAGGCCTTCCAGGGGCAGTGGCCAGCAGCCCTCATATGGTGCCTGTCTTCTAGCCCCCTGGGCCCCACCAGCTTGCAGATGACACTGTGCACTTTCACAATAGGGCCAGCCCAAGGGACTCTCTATAAGAGTTCCTTTACGCCTTCCTCAGACCAACTGGAGGTCCCTGAAGAGGGACCAAGGAGGCTTCTGAATTGGAAGTGTGCTTTGTAATCATGAGGCATGAGATTATTATTTCACCAAAGTTTTGATCCTGGGAGGGGGACAGTCAGCATGGCTGCGGTCTTGGCTCCAGGGTTATGGCTTGTTTCATCGGCATGCATGGCTAGCCTCAGTGACACCTGTGTGGGCATAAATGCTTTTTGTAAAAAAAAAAAAAAAAAATTTAATACCAGTACCAGCAGTTGAACTCAGTCTCGGTGCTTTCAGCTTTAGTCTACCTCTCGAGCCACAGCTCCAGTCCTCTTTTGTAAGCTTAGAATCCAACCATTTTGATTAATTTTGTTTATTCCTATTACTGAAAACAACTGATGAGAACTAAAGTTTAAGCGTTCAGATGGATCCATAGGGTCATGCACGACAACATAGAGAATCTGGGATCCAAGCTTTCTGATTTAAAAAAAAAAATGGGCATGTGGGGTATGGCTCAATGGTACAGCGTTTATCTGGCTCTTAAAAGGCTCTGGATTTCAGCCCCAGCACCAAAAGAAAAAAGAAGAGAGGGAAAGAAGGAAAGAAAAGAGAGGAAAGTGAAGAAAAGGGAGGGGAAAGCAGAAGAAGAGAGTGAAGGAAGGAAAGGGGAAAGGAAAGATGTGTTGTCTGATTAAGAACATCTGAGAGAAAGCAATGCTGAGTGAGGGACAGGCCCAGAGCATCAAATAGTAGCATTCTTTTTG
This sequence comes from Dipodomys ordii, assembly GCF_000151885.1. Taxonomy (NCBI): domain Eukaryota; kingdom Metazoa; phylum Chordata; class Mammalia; order Rodentia; family Heteromyidae; genus Dipodomys; species Dipodomys ordii. Next base: position 6,957,240 of record NW_012267222.1, on the reverse strand, counting down.
CTACTCTGAAATCAGGAATGGGCAATCAAAAGTCTTTGATCAAACCTATAATCCTGGCTAATTGGGAGGTGGAAGGTAAGAGATCATGATTCAAGGCCAGCTCAGGCAAAAAGTTTTGGAGACTATCTCAGCCAATCACCAGGCACAGTAGCACACCCATCTCTTTTACACCCAGCAACACCTGGAAGCACAGGTTCAGAGGATTGCAGCCTATGCTAGCCCAATATAAAGGGAGACCTGAGCTCAAAAATAACCAACAGGAAAAGGGGCAAGAGATGTAGCTCAAGTGGTAGCATGCCTGCTTAGCAAACTAGAGGCCTTGAGTGCAATCTCCTGTGCTGCCCCAAAATATTCTCAGATGAAACCATGCAGAGTGAGCTTAGTGGGCAGTAACATATGATCACTGCTCACCTTGCATCTGTAAAACCTTGTCCCCAGCCTGCTGGGGAGCCATCAACCCCATGTCCCCACACCTTCCACCCTGTCTAGTCTTGCTAGTGTAACCACCTCTTCCTTTTGTTTCCTCAGCATTAATAATAAGCTGCAGCAGCCCGAGGCAGCAGCCGGGGTGTTAGACTATGCCATGAAACACTTTGGAGAGCTGGTAAGTGCCTCATTCCTTTTGGGAAATCAAGAGGTAGAGACATGGCTAAGCAGCCACTCATCTGCCCCTTAAGAAAACTAGTTGGCAATTCGATTGTTTTCCCCTTTTTGTAACAGTCTAACTCAGGCTTAAGGGTAAAAGAGACAACAGCTGTCAGGACTACATCCTTACTGAGCATCATCAGAACACCGTGAATAGCTCTAACACGTGCCTCGCCCTCTGCTCAGTGCTCCCTGTACCTTCTCTAATTCAGTCCTCACCAGGACACTCTGAAGGACCTACCATTGTTAAACCATTTGGCAGATGAGGAATCTGTGCACCCAACAGGTTCAAGACCTGTCTGACCTAACAGAACAAATAAATAGAAGAAACAGAACTTGAACCAGGCTGGATTGGTGCCAGAGCTGGTATTTAACCTGAGCAAAGTTGTCCTTGTAAGCTGTGGCTGATTGCATTGTGTCTGGACCACAGTGAAAACTGCAGAAGAATCTGTAGCCAATTCTCCCAGAAAGAAAAAAAAATGCATTTTCTAATTAGACCTGATATTAAGGCACTTTCTGTTCCATTATTGCTTAGATAGCTGCTGCTTCATTGCCAATATTAAAACATTCCCCTTACTCCTTGGGGTTTTGAGAGGGTATTTTGATAATCCCAGAATTATGAAGCACTAACTTAATCAATTTAGCCTTGAATTCCTTAAAGACCAAGAAACTCTGAGGCCATATGTTTGATGAGGAGCCTTTTATTAATCGTGTGGATTACTTACATTGGTTTGCCTTAATCAAGAGCCAAGGGGTGAGAATGCAGAAAATTATGAATTCTTCAAAGGTTTGGTTTTTTTTTATTAGATTGCCTAGGATTTTGTCTTGTACTGTGCTAGTAATTTGGACTGAAACTTTTAAGGTAATCCTTGAGCACATATTATTTGTCACTAGACTAACACAGTATCTTCGCAGATGACAAAATGGAAGGAAAAATGTTCCATCTATCTTTGCCATAGTACTTGTTCCCAGAGGGCAGAAAGTACCCTCAGAAGTAGTGTATACCATACTCCATCCGGGCCAGCCTGTACTCAGCTGTCATGTCCCCAGAGCTTAGACCCCAGTACGTGCTAATGGAAATACGGGCTACAGCACATGCTGGGCCGTAGGTGCTCTGCCAACAGAATGCCTATAGTCCAGTGCTCAGAATGCCAGCCATAAAGGAAAGTGTCTCCATCTCGAGTTCTAAGGTGGCCATTAGCCCTGGGATTATTGCTAAACTGTGGTGAATTTTCTGTTCTATTTAGGTAGCTGAATCATATTAAGCTTGACAATGGTTGGCTTTTTCTTGGCAGAGCCTGTGCTTTCTCAGCACAATTTATGCAACAGGAATCTCATTAGAATTTTATGTGATTCATTGCCTAAACCTTATAGTTTTCTGCAATCCATTGCAATTCACAATCTCCTGCCCCCTGCTTGACCTGTTCCATATGCTGCTCCCGCTACTTTCTGATGGTTCACGGAGTGTGTGCCACGCATTAGTCACCTGCTCCTTGTGCAGAAATCTAACCTGGGAAATTTACCCGGGCTCCATTTTAGCTAAGATTTTACACTTTCTCTGTCAGTCACTCTTCTGTCCCTAAGTTCTGTCTTACATTTAGCCGAGGAGAGAGGCATTAGTCTAGGCAGGCGAAGGAGGTGGATCTTAGATAGTTTATCTTGCACAGAGCCATTATAGAAATGCATGTCAAGACTAGTATTGGAGAAAGGCAGTCGGAAGCAGGGACAGCAGAGGGCATTGGCACTGCCAGTCCTCACTAGGAGGACGTATAGGTAGCAATATGTAGTAGAAATGACCTTCCTTCCCCAGATCAGGCAGCTCAGCAGAGTGGTCATTAGTGTACAGACCACATGGACATCAATTTTATTTAGAAAGAGGAAGGTAATGGGAGAAACTAATATGGGCCCTGCATTCTGTCTTGCACATTCATGTCATTGTTAAAGAACACCCTGGAGAGCCACTACCCTGGTCTAGTGGAGAAATAATCAATTACTGAGCTGATTAAGGCCAGAAGACAAACTGAGGTGGAAGGCAGAAGGCAGGCATGGAAAACACATGGAACGGAGTCCCAGTCGAACGCTTGAAGCCCGTAGAGTGTCTTGCTCAAGTGCACAATCCCGTCGGCGTGGCACTCCGTCTGCCAGGGCAGTGGAATCCTGCCTTTGGCCCTGACGCTGGAAGGGTAGCCAAGCACCACACACTGGACGGGAGACTTGCTGGGGGAGGGGAAGGTTGCCCAAAGAATTTTAAAAGTGGTAGAATTCTATTGTATTTTAAGTTATTTCCTGAACGCTTAAAAAAAATGCATGAAGAATTCAGAGAATCAGGAACTTTTAACAGTGAGTTGTTTGAGAAGTGCAGATGTGTCTGTCATGTGTGCTGACCTTCCTGGCCTCAGGAAAGCGGCTGCCATCTCTGCCAGGCAGCCCGACATTCCCACCTTTACAGGAGCTCAGGTTGAAGCCCACTGTCCCTGTCCTCCTGGGGTTCCAGTGACCCCTAGTCAGGACAGGAAGTGGGGCTGGGGGTGGAGCGTGGCCTGACACGTGCTCTGAGTTTAATCTGAGGATCTGAACTAGCCTTTCCACCTCCACGCAGCAGCCCACCTCCAGATACCCAGAAATGTTCCTCAGATCAAGCCCAGACCTACCGTGATGGCCACGTGTCGTGTGCACCACAGACCACCCGAGGAAAGAAGCTGTGCGCATGGCCTCTTGTTCTCTGTGATTCACGGGCATCTTCCTTTCCAATTTGCAGGAGATCCAGGCTACCTGGTATGAGAAACTGCATGAGTGGGAGGACGCACTCGTGGCCTATGATAAGAAGATGGACACCAACAAGGATGACCCGGAGCTGATGCTGGGCCGTATGCGCTGCCTTGAGGCCTTGGGGGAATGGTGAGCCATGTCCACCATGGCCATGGTGGCCACGGGAGACTTGGTTTTGTTTGTTTTGGGGGGGGGTTGATACTGGGGTTTGAACTCAGGGCCATGTACAAGCTTATCTTGCTCGGCTAGCACTCCACCACTTGAGTTACGCCTCTAACTCTACTTTTTGCCAGTTATTTGGAAGGCAGTGACTTTCCTGTCCCAGCTGGCTTTAAAATTCTCCCTTCCAGATCTCAGCCTCCTGAATAGCTAGCTGGGCTTACAAGTGTGAGCCACTACTCTTGGCTGAGAGACTTATGAGTCTTGCTCAGTCAGTTCTCTCTTCAGGTTATTGCCTTTATTCACTTGATATTTGTCTAGGAATCATCTGTCACTGTAGTCTTTTGAATATCTATTCTGTTTCAGCTGCCAAATAGAAAAGCAGAATGATTTCTCCGAACTGGCATTTGAACTCAGGGCCTCTAACTTGCTTTACCACTTGAGCCATGACCTTCCCCCCCACCCCCCAACAGGATTAGCTGTGGGTGTACTCCTTGTTGCTGCAACTACTTTACTGCTTTCAGACCTTGTCTGAACTAAACTAGTGAAGATCTCATGTTCTTTATCTACAGTCTTGGTTTTTCTTTTTCTTTTCTTTCTGTTTTTGTTTTTGGTTGGTTGTGGGTCTTGAACTCTGAGCCTGGGCACTGTCCCTCAGCTCTTCAGCTTAAGCCCTCTACCACTTGAGCCTCAGCACCACTGCTAGTTTTCTGGTGGTTTATTGGAAAGAAGAGTCTCATGGACTTTCCTGCCTCTGGGCTGGCTTTTGGTTTTTCTTTTTCTTAGGTCCTGGGGCTTGAACTCACGTGTGCAATGTCCCTGGACTAATTTGCTCAAGGCTCCACCACTTTGAGCCACAGCGCCCCTTCTGGTTTTCTGGTAGTTAATTGGAAATGAGAGTGTCACAGACTTTTCTGCCTGGGTTGGCTTTGAACCACAATCTTCAGATCTCAGACTCCTGAGTTGTTAGGATTACAGGCATAAACCCTGCTTTTCTTCTTGTTATAATGAGCTCTTGCTAATAACACTTTTAGAAACAGGAATAGACTGTCCTCTGTGAGCACTTTGCCTTTATAGGCTATTGCTTACTTCATGTATAGCGCTATGCCAGGATAAAGGATATCAAGAGAGAGAAAATCTAGTCTCTTCTGTGAAGGTGATGAGCCAAGTTACTAAAGCTAAGAAGTTATCTTGCTACACCTACTTTACATGTACTTTTTTGGAAAAATAATCATTTTTATTCCTCAATCTAAAGGTTTTTTGTTTTTGTTGTTGTTTTTCAGTCCTGGGGCTTGAACTCAGGGACTGGGCACTGTCTCTGAGCTTCTTTTGCTCAAGACTAGCACTCTACACTTGAGCACAGCGCCACTTCTGGCTTTTTCTATTTATGTGGTACTGAGGAATGGAACCTAGGGTTTCATGCATGCTAGGCAAGCCCTCTACCACTAAGCCACATTTGCAGCCCCAATATAAAGTCTTTAATATGCCAGACAACCATGGTTCATGCCTAGAGTTCACTGAGAGCTGAGATAATGGCTGAGAGCACCAGCCTGAGGCAGATAAATCCACAAGACTGTTATCTCCAATTAACCAAAAAAAAAAAAGCTGGAAGTGGGAGGTATGACTTCAGTGTTAGAGCGCTACAGACAGTGAGAACACAAGGCTGGGTTCAAACCCAGTCACACACACTCACACTCACATACACATACATACACACTCACACACACACACAGAATTTTTACTGAATCCCAACAGAAGATATTGGGGTGTTTGTATGACTTTCCTGCCTGCCCCCAGAACCAGAGCTTTAACTCATGGCTTTATGCTCACTTGGCTTTCTTGTTCATTGTTGGTTTTCTACCACTTGAGCCTTGCCCCCAGCACCTGTATGAAAATTTAATATCAGAGAATTCAGCTGTAGGCATTGGATCATTCAAAGATAGAAAGAGAGATGTGTAAAATTTTCTAGGCTAAGCATTATTAGGCAGATTCAAAGTGTTGTAGACTTACTTGCATAAACATTTCATAATTCATTCCTATCCAGTCTGTTTCCTGAGTTTATACACAAAAGCTGTTTTAAGTCTGCCGGGTATCGTAAACAGTCCTAACTAGCACATGGAGCTATTTAAATACAATTTAAAATGCATTTCTCAGTCACACTTAGGATCATGAGATGGCTGCTGCCCTGGACAGTGCGCGCTGACCATCTCCTCCCCAAACTCTGCTACACAGCGCCACTGGAGGCAAAAGACAGTGTGTTTAGAGTTAACCATGTTATTTCAAACACAGTTTTTTCTCCTTTCAAATCTGCTTTCCTTTAGCCATGTCTTCTTCAAAGAAAGATGGGACAAGATAAAAGTTGTTAGAATTTTGTTAGAATTTAGCTCTAACCAATTCCTGAAATGTTTAAGTGTTTCCCTGTGGCTGTTTGGTGTCCATATGAATATCACAGCCTGGCTTTCAAAGTCTCGCTTTTTGGTTGTTTTGGTTTGGGGTTTGGTTTTTGAGGCAGTGTCTTATTATATACTCCTTCTGCCTTCAGCTCTCAATCTTCCTGCTTCAGCCTCCTGAGTGCTAGGATTACAGGCCCAGCTTCAAAGCCTTTGTCTTTTTTATTGTGGCTTCAACCCAATTCTCTATTCCATTTCTGTATGGACTCTCAGATCTGACTTCTGGCCAAATTATTTGCTCTTCTCCAAACCCTGCATTTATTTGTCTAGTTCCTGGCACCACTGTCCTCCTCTGCTCCTTTTCTACTTTTTGAAAACCTCCCTACCCTACTTCCTTCTCAAAGTATTTTTTGGCCTTTCCCTTCCAAATACCCTTTCTTTCCAACTTAGAAATGATGCCCTCGCTGGCTAGGATCTCTCGCTGCATTGGAAGCGAGCTGAGATGTGATTACTGGAGGTGGGATTTCATCCAGTCCCCTCATCGTACTTGAGGAGACAGTATCTCAGAGATGACACAGTGGCCTGAGGTCTCCCAACACTGCACTTCTCAGTCCCACATACCTTTGCTCTCTTGGGCTCTTTCCAGTTTTATAATTACCTATAAAGTATAAGTGGCTAGTGGTGCTGACCAAGGGATTTAAGAATGCGGGAGACTAAATAGATTTAAAAAGAGATGAAAGAAGCAGAATTTTTTTCCTGATCATATGCAGGCTTTTTATATACTTCATTCTGTCAGGTCTGTTTAGAGTGCAATTTCTGAATTTCTTTTGCTTTAAGCATATCTATATTCTGAACCTGCCTGAGACAGGTGCTTGCCTGAAGTAGTCTCAGGAATAGTCTGGAATTGCCAGTGAGTTAGGACTTCCCCTTTTCCCATATTCATGTGCCTCCAAGAAGCTGATCCCAGGTTCTTGCTAGGCAAATTCTGTATCAGTGAACCACACCTCACCCCCTAAGAATTTGATTTTGTTTGGTTTTGATACTGGGGTTTGAACTCCAGGTCTTGCATTCTACCATTTGCATCTATCTATCTTTGAATGATCCAATGCCTACAGCTCCCCATCCTTTTTGCTTTTGTTACATTTTTAATAGGATCTTGCTTTTTGCCCTGGATGGTCTGGACCCACCATTCTCCTTTTATGTTTCCAGCATAGCTGGGCTGGCAGGTGCTTGCCACCACACCCAGCTTTTTATTGGTTGAGATGGTGGTCTCATGAACTTTTTGTCTAGGCTGGCCTTAAGTCTGGATCCACTCTATGTCTGCCTCCGGAATAGCTGGTATTTTAGCTATGAGCCAATATGCCCAACCTGGAGAGTACAGTTTTAACCATCAGTAGAAAATCCCACGCCCCGCGCGAGTGCGTGCGTGCGTGCGTGTGTGCATGTGTGCGTGCGTGCGTGTGCCCGAGCACTAGTCCTGAGCTTTTGAACTCAGGGCCTGGACACTGTCCCTAGGTTTTTCTGCTCATAGCTAATGCTCTTACTGTTTGAACCACAATTCTGTTTCTGGCTTTTTGTTCGTTAATTAGAAAAAAGAATCTCCTGAACTTTCCTGCCCTGGCTGGCTTCAAATCTCAAACCTCAGATCTCAACCTCCTGAGTAGCTAGGATTACAGGCATGAGTCATTGGCGCCTGGCTGAAATTCCCTATTCTTGACAGAGCTTCTGCTCTATGTACTGGGATCTCTTTTTATATGTCAATATGTCATGGTCCTTATCCACACACTCAGATATTGCATAACACTGAGAATAAGCAGCGTATATGTTTCCAGTTGATGGACTATTGTCTTTCTTTTGTATGGATTGACTTCATGTGGACCTCATCTCAGACTGAATCCATTTGTCCAATACTGTTTTTTGTTTGTTTGTTTGTTTGTTTTGTTTTGTTTTTTTGGTCGGTCGTGGAACTTGAACTCTGGGCCTGGGCGCTGTCCCTCAGCTCTTCAGCTCAAGGCGAGCGCTCTACCACTTGAGCTACAGCGCCACTTCCGGTTTTCTGGTGGTTTATTGGAGATAGGAGTCTCACGGTCTCTCCTGCCCGGGCTGGCTTTGAACCGCGATCCTCAGATCTCAGCCTCCTGAGTAGCTAGGGTTACAGGCGTTAGCCACCAGCGCCCAGCCCAATACTGTTTTTAAGAGCCAGCTCTCACTATAGCTTTGAGCCCAAAATGAATGCCCAGATGTTTCTCTTTTGATTGCTTTCTCTGTAGATTTGCCAAAAGGAAAGAGCCCAGACTGTACTGGCAGAAGAGACAAGTTATTTAATATTTATGAAGGAGTCAGATGTTCAGGGTATTTTACATCACACAGTTAGATATGGTCCTTGATAAACTCACACTCAATTTATGAGCACCAATCCACAAGGAACACAAATAGCAGCCCATCCACTTCTCTGTTATTTGGCCGGGGAGGAAGTGCTTTATACAGGCTCCCAGTTTGAGGCAGGCTCCATCATGCTTATGCTTCCAGATGATCCCCAAGCAGGAGAGAAGGGCTGGTGGCAGTGAAGGAAATTTTGGGTAACCTGACTTCATGTTTCTTTGCCTTCAGGGGGCAGCTCCACCAGCAGTGCTGTGAAAAGTGGACGCTGGTAAATGATGAGACTCAAGCCAAGATGGCCCGGATGGCTGCTGCGGCCGCGTGGGGCTTAGGTAAGGCTCTGCCCAGGTACTCAGCCAAGATGGGGCAAGAGAAACTTGATCTCTGTCAAAATGAGGCGTTGTGGTTGCAGGAAGGATGTCAATCAGTCCAAATGTAAATCCGACAATGCCCATCCACTTCTGAATTTCCCATTTGCCCTTTTTACTCTGTGGTTTCAACTAGCTTATAAGACATGAGTAAAAATGGATCCTCATGGGGAGGCTAAGGAAAGCTGCAGACAGGCATCAGAATGAGACTTGGTAGGTGAGGACCATATCCCTGCACTCCAGTGAGATACTTCTGAAACCAGAAGTGTTAGATTTCTACCACATACCAACTTCCCTGGCAGACCTCAGCTGGGCATCCTGTGATCCAGTTCAGATCCAGTTCAGTTCCATTACTGTCTACCTGGAAATCGGGGTCAGACCCAAGAGCCTCTACCCACTTCAGACACCAGGTGCTAGTGCCAGGCTGTCTCGCATTTCTAATTGAACTATTGTAAATCAGGATTCCCCAACCTCTTCCTCAGGTTTAATGATCTGTTAAGGTACCACACAAGACTCCAGGAATCACTTTACTTGTTTCATTCTGTTTTGTTGTGGTACTGGAGATTGAACTTGGACCTCAGGCCTGCTAGGTAACTGCTTTACCATTTGAACACCACCAGTCCTGTTTACCAGCATCTTGTGAAGAACACAGGTGAACACCTACAGCAGGGGAAGTCCAGAAGGGCGTTTAGCACAAAAGCTTCTCCCCCCTGTGGAGTTGGGGTGCAACTCTTTGAATCTCTTTGTTTGAGACATTCTTTTCTTTTTTGTGTGTCCCTTTCATGGGACTTGAATCAAGTACGTGAGCACTGTCCCTGGATTTTTGTGCTCAAGGTTAGCAATCTACCACTTGAGCCACAGATCTACTTCCAGATATCTAGTGGTTAATTGGAGATAAGAATCTCATGGACTTTCCTGGTCAAACTGGCTTTTGATCCGTGATCCTCAGATCTCAGCCTCCTGAATAGCTAGAATTACAGATGTGGGCCACTGGTGCCCAGCATGTTTGAAGTGTGAAGACTAGAGATAGGTGGTCCTGGATGGGCATTTCAATTTCTGTCATCAATAGTCTTTTTCCATTGGTCCGAATTGCGTATTTAGTCCATGTCATGATCTAGTGTGGTTATTGGAATTCCACCCATACTGTCTTTATTTCACACTGGAGTGAAAGGAGAAGGTGGCTGAGTATCTGCTTATTTCTTAAATTGTGGAGCTTCCCCAACATATGGAAGTAAAGAGAATAGTAATTAGACCCCCATTTGCCTTTCACCTCCAACAATTCCAAACATTTTGACCATTTTATTTCCTCTGCTTTCCATGCTGCCAGGCCCTTGCCCACCTCACTTCTTATCTTATCTCAGAGAATTGCAAAGCAGAGACTGTCCTTGAATCCTTATAGACATGTTGATTTCTTTTTTTTTTTTTTTTTTGGTCAGTTGTGGGTCCTGAACTCTGGGCCTGGCTCTGTCCCTCAGCTCTTCAGCTCAAAGCTAGTACTCTATCACTTGAGCCACAGCGCCACTTCCAGCTTTTTCTGCTTTATGTAGTGCTGAGGAATTGAACCCAGGGCCTCATGCATGCATGCATGCAAGGCAAGCACTCTACCACTGAGCCACCTTCCCAGCTCCAGAGATGTTGATTCTGACCCCAGCTGAGGGCTTGGCAAACGCAGGCTCCTCCTGAGAGGACAGGCAAGGACAGATAGGAATTCAAGGCTGCAAAACTCCTCCTGTGGAGTCTGGAGCACAGGGACATAACCGCCCACCTCCATTCTGCCCCTTCTGAGTAATAGAGAGAGCTTCTATCTTTTCCTGTCCTGACCCCTGGACTGGATCCAGAGGATCTTTAAAAACAAATTACTTCCTGAGGAGTCATCCTTTGCTATCTGCCTTTGCCCAGAGGCATTGGGAGTGGATGAGGCAATGGTCTGGAGAGGCAGAAAAACACCTTGTAAAATCTACAGCCTTACAGTTGACAGCAAATGAAGCTGATACTGTATGCAGATGGTGTGGGCAGTCCTGGCATTTGATACCTGTTCACCCTGCAGGGAGGCCAGGGAAGGGGAATGGGAATGCCTCCCCTCAGATTCAGCCATTTCCCTAATCTAAGATGGTACAAAGGCCTCTGCCTTAACCCAAACCATCTTTCTGTTCTAATAGAACCTCTTAAAATATTTACCTCTTCCCTCCCGAGGCTAAGATATTGACAGAGTAAAAAGACCAAATTGTTGAATCCCATTCCCTATCTGTATAATGGCATACTCGGGAACAGGAACCTGTCTTTTTCAGTGTCCCACTAAACAGAGGTACTTGTCCTGTAGGGTCTGCAGGGTTTTCTAGGTTGGTTAGCGGCAGCATTAAGCCCATCTGATGTGGCTGTGGTGCTTCCTCTCATCTTCTGGGATGCTCTGGGGTAACAGTGGAGTCCTGTGTGTTGAAGACTGATGTGGCTTTGTTAATTGGCCCATACAATAGATAAGAGATCTGTGGGATTTGACACATCAGGCTCCCATTCATTTGTTGTAACGCTAAATGAAAGTAAGCAATGGCAAAGTAAGCAATGGCACTGCTCACGTGAGATGCTGCTCTGGCCCATGCAATGCTTCCGTGCTTGTGTTTGTAAACCAGGTCAGTGGGACAGCATGGAAGAGTACACCTGCATGATCCCTCGGGACACCCATGACGGGGCGTTTTATCGAGCTGTGCTGGCGTTACATCAGGACCTCTTCTCCTTGGCACAACAGGTAAGAACCTACATGTGTTCTTCCAGGCCTTCCAGCAAAGAAAAAGTTGCAGTCATGGCCTGTTATCTCCTAAGTACATGAACCCGTGTAAATATGCTCCTGAACCTCAGCTCTGCAGCTTCGATGCACAGTACTCACTGACAAGGTTGACTGCCAGACAGCAGGAGCTGATGTGTTCTGAGTATAGAAGGCAGATTCTGGAAGCTATTGTGATCATTACACCTTTTTGTCACCTTGCCTTAGCACTTGTAGTGACAGAGGCTGTTAAGTGTACCAAAGGAGGATTCAGAGAGCCATTGATCCCCACCATATAGCAGAAGTCAGTGACAGGGGGTCTAGCCACTCAGGGGGGCACACATTGATTACCTTCAAGGAAGCACAACCTGTGCTGACGTGCAGAATGAAATAATGAAGTGATACGTTCACCTTGTCAGGCACCAGGCCGTTGGATGAGGCGCTGTTGTAAACCGTCCAAGCCCTTCAAGGTTGGGAACATAGTAATTAACCTTAAACATTCAGCAAAGGAAAAGCTCCACAGGATGGGTTTTAATTGATGGAGCAGAAAAGACTCGAAGTCTTATGGCATCCCTGGGCTGACATACAAGATCTAGGTCTTCTGGGCCAGAGACCCAAGAGCCCCAACCCCTGGGACGGGCCAGGAGGCACCTCTTCATGAGGACCCGGTGCCTGGAAGCCAGATGACCCCTAGAGCCATCCAAGTATGCACAATCTGTTTTCACAATGTGCTCAGCAAAGAAAAAATCATAAGAAGGTGTCCTCCTGAGATGCAAGAACGCAGATTCCACTTCCCAGTTATTTTTTTTCTTTCTCTCCACACGAGGTTGCGTGTGTTACCTTACACTTTTCAGATGCCACATACTTCTGTCATTAATAAAAAATTGGATCATGTCCTCAATACATTCAGATCTGGGGAAAGGTTTCTTGCTGTCTTTGGTGAATTTTTCTCTTCACTGGGATTTAAGCAAAACAGCTGGTTTCTGCAACTAGTTAGGAATTCCTAGTGTGACCTTAAGTTCTCAAGTGCAAAGCCCAGTTCTAGAGATTCTTTCTTTGTCTCTTAGTGCATTGACAAGGCCAGGGACCTTCTGGATGCTGAATTAACAGCAATGGCAGGAGAGAGCTACAGCCGGGCATATGGGGTAAGTACACATTGTCACTTTTGAAATTCACTTTAGTTCTGTTTTCAGAGTAGATAATTGAGAATTCAAAGTGCTGAGAACAGGTGTGTTTTCTGAAGTCAGCAAATAACCTGACATCAGAAGGGATGATTAAAATGAATTGTGGCTTTTGGGTTGTTCATGCAATAATTATATTGGAATGGATTTGCTTCCATCAGGCCATGGTTTCTTGCCACATGCTGTCCGAACTGGAGGAGGTGATCCAGTACAAACTTGTCCCCGAGCGGCGAGAGATCATCCGCCAGATTTGGTGGGAGAGACTTCAGGTGAGCAGTTAGGCGTCTCTGGTTCCTTGCCTGGGGACCCCGCCCTCCTGCTCTTTCTCACTGTTCCCATCTTCTCTATTGAGCAGAACCCTCATCCCAGCTTGAGCTGTGAGAGAACCACCAATTGTGCAGCCCCCTCTTACCCTTCTCTAAGAGGAAAAGAAAATCCGGTAGCATGGTAGAACACTTGTCTAGCAAGTGAATGGCTCTTAGTTCAAACTCAAGGGTATTGTCAAAAAAAAAAAGAAGAAGAAGAAAGTGTACTTAGAACCAGCCAGTCATTACTCCTAACCTCGCAATCATGTGGAGAGCTACTCTCCAGTACAACCTCCTTGCAGAAGCAGTTCTCAACTACCAGCTATGGCCAGTAACAGTTCCTTAGGTCAGAGGCCTCCCAGCTCCTCTGTTCAGACTTCCTTCCACTGCAGTTTTCCTTTGTAGAAACTTTTGGCCTTTCAGGGTAGTGTTCTGATCATCGTAGTTTGAGGAGCTGCCAACCCACCGACCTAGGAGGGTCTCCACTGCTCTTGGGCAGGACTCCCAGCCCTCCCGCCCCTTGGATAGTTTGGAGAGGAAGATCATCAGCAAGGGAAAAAGTAAACTGAGGGCTAATTCAATGATAGAGCATTTGCTTAGCACACCTGAGGCCCTGAGTTCTATCCCAAGCACCAAAAGAGAGAAAGAGAGCCCCCTTTAGCCACTCCAAGAACCACTGGTCTCTCTGTGCTTCTCACAGTGGATCTCTTCCATTAATAAAGCCATTTCCTTTTAACTAGCTCTACCCCTCATTCTAAATTCTATCTCTGGATCAGTTGAGCTTTGAGCTTCCAAGCTTTTCGGTAGCCTGCGACAGACCTTTTGACTCCAAGCTACATTCCTGTCTAGGAAGCTCAGGGCACATTCCTCTGGCCAGGAAAGAGCAGCAGGCAGAGGAACGCCTGTGCATCCACCGTTTATGGCTCTGATATGAGCACATACAGTTCTTCCCCTTGTTTTATTAGTAATTATGAAATGCCCAGTAAATGTTTTGATGGAAAATTGTCTCCTGGGCACCAGAAGGAATTCCACAAAGCAAGCATTTCCCACTTGGCTTGTCCACACCCTGGTGTCTTTAAGTGTGATGGGATGAGGAGTTTCCGAATCAGAGATGCAGTGATTCTTCAGACTTTTTTTTTCAAATGGGATTTATAAATATAGAGTTGGAGGAGGATAGATGAATGAGTTCTGACTTTGCCCAGAACACCATGATTGCCTTAAGCCTTCATGACTTACTCCGGGAAAGTCATGCAGGGAGCAACATGCTTTTTGGCCCACAAAATTCTTTCTACATCGGGGAGAAAGCTGCCACTGATGAGACATAATCAAAACTACCACTCCATGTGCTTTTTTTTTTTTCTGATTTTCTAACTGTTCAAATCATTGTTGTCACACTTTATGGAATGAAAAGCTTTTATCCAAGGCTAAAATTAAAGCATTGCTCTGTGGTGGAAACTTGGCTCTCGTGGCTGGCTGGCTGTCAGAATGGACTGCCTGGGCTGGAAAGCTGCCATCTTGTGGTCAAGTCATTAAGATTAAAATCTCCCGCCAGTATCTGCCACGGAGCAAATGAAGAGGCCAGCCTTGGCTGCACTGGGTGCCTCAGGCTCTCAGTCAGGTTCAGGTTGCCCCTGTCACGTGGGAAACCCAGGGAACTCTGCTGCTAGACTGGCTGTTTCTATTGAGGACAGCTCCATGGGTTCCTGGCATTTGGCTGTGAAGCAGCAGATCTTAGGAACCCATCTCCCATCCCAAATCTGACTTCACAGAAAAGGAAAAAAAAAGAAGCTTACTTCTAGCAAGCATTTGGTATAAAATTAGCTTAGTCCTTTGATATTGATTAATTTTCTGTGTTTTTCCATTGAGGCCTTTCTCTTTCCATATGGATTTCTCTTTTTTCATTTTTGTGCCAATACTGGGGCTTAAACTTGGGGCCTGGCACTATCCTTGAGCTATTTTGCTCAAGGCTAATGCTTTACCACTTGAGCCATAGCTCCACTTCCAGCTTTTGGGGGGGTTAACTGGAGATAAAAGTCTCACAGAAGCTGGGTGCTGGTGGTTCATGCCTATACTTCTAACTACTCAGAAGGCTGAAATCTGAGGCTCCCAATTCAAAGCCGGTCCAGGCAGGAAAGATCGTGAGACTCTTACATCTCCAATTAACCACCAGAAAACTAGAAGTGGTGCTGTGGCTCAAAGTGGTAGAGCGCTAGTCTTGAACGAAAGGGTTCAGGGACAGTATCTAGGCCCAAGTTCAAGCTCTATGACTAACTGAAAAAAAAAAAAAAGAATCTCAGAGGCTTTCATGCTTAGGCTGGCTTTGAACCACGAACCTCAGATCTTAGCCTCCTAAGTAGCTAGGATTATAAGGTGTGATCTCCAGCGCCCAGCCTGTTTCAACTTCTTATACATTTAATTCATATTTAGATTTTCAATGGTAGATTTTAAGTTTAATTTCTTTGTCAGTGATAGTCATCTTCAACCAGACTAAAAGCAAAATAGTTAAGAATGTATTACTAGCACAAAAGTACTTGATTATAGGCTCATACCTATAATACTAGCTACTCAGGAGGCTGAGATCTGAGGTTTTCAGTTTAGAACTAGCCTGGGCTGGAAGGTACATGAGACTTATCTTCAGTTAACCACAAAAGGAAAAAAAAAAGAGCTCAAGGACAGTGCCCAAGCCCTGAGTTCAAGCCCCAGGACTGGCAATAATAATAATAGTAATAATAATAAAAGCTTGAATTAATTTAATTCATTTAATCCTCACCATAATCCTGTGAAGTTGTTACTGGTTTGACTACAGATCATTCACCAAAGAGGGTAAGTAATGCCCAAAGAGACACAGTGGCAGAGCCAGGCTTCAAGTTCTTTGCCCCATTTCCAACTGCCTATCAAACTGTTGTGAAATCCCTACGATGTATTTTATTTCATTCACAGTATCTCTAACTTGAGAAAGTTCACATTGTATCAGTGAATTCCCTTTTTGGTTCCAAGTAGATTTCCTTGGTGGTTGTAGAAGGGTAAGGTAGAAAGACAGGCCTAACCCTCCTTTCTGAATGTTCCCTGAATGTTCCAGGGCTGCCAACGTATTGTGGAGGACTGGCAGAAAATCCTCATGGTTCGGTCCCTTGTGGTCAACCCTCATGAGGACATGAGAACCTGGCTCAAATATGCAAGCCTGTGTGGCAAAAGTGGCAGGCTGGTGAGTAACCCCACCACCTAGCAGGGTGCTGCTCCTGGCCCAGGTCTGTTTATAACTTGTCCTTTCTTGCTTTGAAGGCTCTTGCTCATAAAACTTTAGTATTACTTCTGGGAGTCGATCCATCTCGGCAGCTTGACCATCCTCTGCCCACAGTTCACCCCCAGGTGACCTATGCCTACATGAAAAATATGTGGAAGAGTGCTCGGAAGGTAGGTACCCAAATCAACCCGACAGAGAACACCCTCTCTAGAATGCCCGCCTGATCTGCCTCACACTGCCAGAGAGGAGCCAGAATCCTCACCACCTCTCCGCAGGATCAGGGGTTCTTCCTGGTTTCACAGAGGGGATCATAGGCAAGGATCTGCACAAGTGTCATTGGCCAAAGCAATGAGGGCAGTCATCGTTTCCAGAAAGGGCTAGGACATAAAAAAATAAAAGACATAATTTTTAAAAGAAGGCAGGCTCTTCATGAAAAAAACACAGACTAAGTTGGTCTTTTGTAAGACCAATTTGATTTTCTCAGACTTCTCGGCTCCTTTCCTGTCATCAATTTGGATTCCAAAGCAACAACCTTTGGGGTACAATGCTGAAAGGAAGAGGGAAAATTATCTCAAAGCCAATGTAAAATTCCTTTTTATTTACAGACCAGCCACTGGGAAACAGATGTGGCTCTTGGTGTTTGTTTTTGTTTTTCTTTTTTAAACAATCTCCCTGGGTGATGGAGGTGACAAAAAAGTAAGCCCTAGAGGCAAAGCCCACCTGTTTTGGCTCCTCCTCACCATGTCTTTACCAAAAGAGAAAGGGAGCTTCAGCCTTCTCTTGTCCTTGTCCCCCACTAGTGCCCCTAATGAGAAAGGAATGAAACCTCAGCGTGGGCCCATGCTGTAGAAAGAGCTGATAGCATCATAGTTGTATCTGCAAAGGAGACTAAAAGGTCCCTGGACTGATTTAGGACCTAACTCCTTTTATAGATGGCTGACTCCATGTGACTTTGAATGCTACCCAAATAAGATCAGCAGCCCTGCACCCAGGCACCTGGTCTTTAGTGCCAGGTCACCTGGTCATTACTAATGACCCATTTTCTTCTCCAGGCATGCAATTGGGTGATTTTGTGGTTTTGAGTTTTTGTTTGTGTTTGTGTTTTTGTTTAGTCCTGTGGTTTTTGTTTTTGTTTGATACTGGGGCTTGAACTTAGGACCTAGGCTCTGTCCCTGAACTTTTCTGCTCAAGGCTAGCTCTCTACCATTTTGAGCTACAGCTCCATTCCTGGCTTTTTGGTGGTTAGAGATAAGAGTCTCACAGACTGTCTTGCCTGGGTTGCCTTTGAATCCCAATCCTCAGACCTCAGCCTCCTAAGTAGCTAGGATTATAGGCATGAGCCACCTGTACATATATTTTTATTTTTTTGTTTTTTTGTTTGTTTTTGTATGAATCTTGAACTCTGGACCTGGGTGCTACTCCTCAGCTCTTCAACTCAAGGCTAACACTCTACCACTTGAGCCATAGCACCACTTCCGGCTTTTTCCATTCATGTAGTGCTGAGGAATCAAACCCAGGGCCTCATACATGCAAGGCAAGCACGCTACCACTGGGCCACCTTCCCAGCCCCATATATTTTTATGTTTTAGTTTCTGACCCTCCCAAACCATAGCATTTCTAACTTAAAGCTTGACATCTAGGCAGTAAGACAGAAGGCGCTGGATTTGACTCCCTCTGCCTCCTTTCTACACATGGCCTCAAGTCTTTGCCTATCTTCCTGAAGGCAGTGTGATCTTGACCAAAGAGTGTCTTCTCCCAACACGACCAAAGCAGGAATTCGCCACAAAATGTTGCTTAGTAGCTCAAACTATCACATTCTTTTGGCTCTTGACACCAATTAATTCCTTACATTAAAATTTGTGGATTTGGTCCTGGCCTCCAAGCCAGAGATCTTCATTTCCCTTCCAGGCCACCTTCACCTCATGACATGTAAAAAACAAAAAACTTCTTAGGCAAGGTAGGGTAGCTCATGCCTTTCATCCTAGCTACTTGTAAAATAGAGATCAGGAGGATTGTCCTTTGAGGCCTCTGAGGCAAGAAGTTAGCGAGAACCCATCTCAAGCAATAAGTCAGATATGGCTCACATTCCTTGGTCTCACCTACATGGGAAGTTGTATAACTAAATAAGCAAATTTTGCATGGTGGTATTTTTTTCTTTCCTTCCTACAGCAAAGAGCACATAGCTTCTTTCACATGCTGTTTCCCTTCCCTGAGTTAGTGAATACAGAGGTTGGCGTTTTCCCCTCAAGCTTTAGAATTTTGTGCCTTCAATCCCCATCTTGGGTGTCCTTTAGAAAATAGTGTTGGACCCTATTTATTAAAATGCTGTGTGCATTAGATGCAGTAGGCCTCTAGGTCTAGATTCTACAGCTCTTCCCCAGTGCAGCTGCCTGCTCTTAACTCAGTGCCTTCTGCTTGAGTTGGGTGAAAGATGCTCTACAGATTTTTGTTCTGCCAGGTGCTATGGCCTGTAATCTTAGCTACTCAGGAGGCTGTGATCTAAGGATCACCTTTCTAATCCAACCTAGTCAGGAAAGTCCATGAGACACTTTAATCAATAAAAGCCAGAAGTGGAGCTGTAGCTCAAGTGGTAGAGTTCCAGCCTTGAGGGGAAATCCTGAAAGATAGCATTCTGACCCTGAGTTCAAGCCCCAGTACCTGCCCCCCTACCGGCCTCTCCCCCAGAAAGGATTTTTGTTCACAAGCCACCCTGTTCACCTAGATGTCTGCCTCGCTAGTATCTTGTCCATCTTGTGCTTAAACACGAGGGCCTTCTTCTTAAGTGGGTTCTGAGAGTTCTTCCTGATTTTTAATTCTGCAGTTTTTGCTATGCTGGAGCAGCCAAAGGCCATAGTTTATAAACAGATGCTAATACTTTCTCAGCCTGAAACAATTCCCCAGGAGCCTAATTTCCCCTGGGGCCCCATTATACTATAGTGAAGTAAGCACTTGTTTCAGATTGCTTCATAGGACTTTCATTTGGGATAGCCAGGCATGGCACTTTTCCCAGACTCATAAAACTGCTAATTACAGTTGGCAAAGGAGAGCTAAGATTTGACTTGAATAAACTACGAATGCCCTGGCACAGCCCTCTCACACCACCCCCACCACCACCACCCCACCCCAGCAGCAAGCCCTGGTCCTCTGTCCCATGAGGTCCTCACCTTGTACTAGGGTGTGTTGCTGACCTGTGCACCTGACTGATCAGATCACATGACCCTTCCTGCCTTTGTCCTGCCGCAGATCGATGCCTTCCAGCACATGCAGCACTTTGTGCAGACCATGCAGCAGCAGGCCCAGCACGCCATCGCCACCGAGGACCAGCAGCACAAGCAGGAGCTGCACAAGCTCATGGCCCGGTGAGCACCCCAGCCTCCTCAGCGGCTTCTGCAGCAAGGGACCAGTCCGGCTCCTTGAGTGGCTTGCTCTTGAGGCCTTCCATCTTTTATCAAATGGAACTGCTCCACAGGCCCCTCCCACTTACACATTCCTAGGGGTCAGCACCAAGAACACCCATGTGCTAGCTTCATACTAGAGTCTGGGGTTAGGATTAGACTTCTCATTTCCAAATAGCAGAGCTGCTGCTAATTTAATGTTTAGATAAGTTTGACTTTATATGAGGTAGGCAATCTCAGTTTTCTCACTGCAGACGTCTAAGAGTTCCTATCTGGGATGTGTAAGGTGTGTGAGGCATTATGGGCAGAGCCTGCCACACATGGAGGACTGTATCTAGAGTTCAGCAGTCAATATTGCCACTGGCCAGTAGAAGCAGAAGAAGGGAGAAGATATATGGCAGTCCATATGACAAGTAACTTGATAACAGTCCGCACAAAACTTCAGTTTGGGGTAGATAGGGCTATGCAGACTCATCTGTACCAGGGGCCTGTCTTATGCTGGCATTGGAAGACGAAGGCTATGAAGATGAAATCTCCATTAAAGCCTACCTACAGACCCCAGACCCTTCAGTCCACATAGCTGAACATTCTACTGGTCCCAGATACCAGAAGGGCTTTAGGGTACCCTGAAGTCTCTTGGTCTCCTTGGAGGAGGGATGACATGGGTGCTTGGTTCTATGTTTTCAGGTGTTTCCTGAAACTTGGGGAGTGGCAGCTGAACCTCCAGGGCATCAATGAGAGCACCATCCCCAAAGTGCTGCAGTACTACAGCGCTGCCACCGAGCACGACCGCAGCTGGTACAAGGTAAGAAGGGCAGGGCTGGGCTCCAGACCTCCCACTTCTCCACGTAGAGCCCCGGGCCCAGTGGCTCAGCCAGCCCTGCCTGAGTTCTGCAGCTCTTCCAGGAGCTAGTCTGAGCGATGACTTTGCTCCTGAAATACCTGGAGCCTATGTGTCAGAGACTCAGGAAGTCTCTTAGAAGTTGAAGAGAAGCAGAGAGATTGATCATTCTTTCATTTGAGAAAATATTTGTAGGGCTAGAGGTATGAGTAAAGTGGTAGAACACCTAGTAAGCATAATGTCCTGAAATCAAACCCCAAGGCTGAGGGGAGCAGAAAGAGATTTTTTATGGCTGGGATGTAGCACTAGTGGCAGGGAACTTGCCTCACATGTTTAAGCCCCATCCTTAGCACTAGAGAAGGAAGGAAGAAGGGAGCCAAGGTTCTTATTATTCCACCCGCGTTCTGTGTGTGGCACTGGAAGTGCTCAGAAGCATCTGGACACACAATTGATCTCTGCAACTTTATTTCCCTTGGGTCATCTATTCCTTCCCAGATTCTTCCTTGTCTTCTCCTCAGCTAAGAACTGAACTTTTTGTTTTGTTTTGTTTTTATTGGAAAGAGCTTAGTAACATTCTGTTATATTACCGGAAGCCTTTCAAAAAGACAAATAAAATGTACAAAAGATGTAGCTGGCTGCTGCAGGCCTGACTCTTGGAAATACACATCTTTGGAGAAAGCACACATTCTGCTTTTTCATTCTTTTTTCTCAGGGGCCTTGGTAATAGCCATTTGGTATAGCAGATGTCATCAGTTTCTTTCCGAAACCTCCTTAACTCACTAATACTTTAATTAATCCCTCTGGGATCTTACTTGCATTTGAAAACCACAGAAGCATTTACAATAAAATCTTATCTTCTAAGCATGCTTCATGCTGATCTCAAAAATGCCTATTGATGCTGAGGATGTAGCTTACACGCTACAAGACCCTGGGTTCAAACCTCAGTAAAGGAAGGAAAAAGTGCCTATTTTATCATAGGAGTACTAATTGCCCTTTCTGAAGACAGCTGTGTGTCCAAATTTGCAGAACCCAATCTCATGGTTAGCAGGGACCTTCCTAATCAGAACCACACCCTAATCTAAAGTTACTTTGTTCACTCAGCTTTTAGAAAAGTAAATTACAAGAAAAACTTTCACTCAAGGTTGGTTTTTATTTTGGGGGGGGAGGGAGCTTGTTGGTTTTGCCAATCCTAGGACTTGAACTCAGGACTTGAACTGTCCCTGAGCAGCTTTGTGCTTAAAGCTAAGTAGTTTATTGGAGATGTGAGTGTTATGATCTTTCCTGCCTAGGATGGCTTCTAACCATAGTCCTCAGATCTTAGCCTCCTGAGTGGCTAGTATTATAGGCATGAGCCACTGGCACCCAGCTCTCAGAATTATTTTTTTTTTTTTGGAGGGGTCCGGTCATGGGCCCTGAACTCTGGGCCTGGGTGCTGTCCCTCAGATCTTCAGCTCAAGGCTAGCGCTCTACCACTTGAGCCACAGCGCCACTTCCAGCTTTTTTTTTTTCTTTTTGCTTATGTGGTGCTGAGGAATCGAACCCAGGGCCTTGAACATGCAAGGCAAGCGCTCTACCACTGAGCCACCTTCCCAGCCCCCCCCCTTTTTTTTTTTGGTCAGTTGTGGGATTTAAACTCTGGGCCTGGGCGCTGTCCCTCAGCTCTTCAGCTCAAGGCTAGCACTCTACCACTTGAGCCACAGCGCCACTTCTGGCTTTTTCTGCTTATGTGGTGCTGAGGAATCGAACCCAGGGCCTCATGCATGCAAGGCAAGCACTGTACCACTGAGCCACCTTCCCAGCCCCTCAGTATTAATTTTTAAAAGCATTTTCTGCTGTGTGCATCTCCTTGGTTTTGCGTGCCTTCTACTATTCCCCTCATGACACTGCATAAAATGCCAGCACAGTTGGTCTTATTCACCTTGACCCAGACTTGTGCCTGGTGCTGAGTGGGCATATAAGAGGTATTGTTACCTAAATAAAGGCATGGGGAAACTGGACGGAGGTCTTGTTAGAACCCTTTCCAACCAGCTATTTTCCCATAGATGAAGTGTGGCCATCATGCCCACTCCTCCACTGTCTGCCCAGCACGTTGCCAGCCTTCCTCACTCCTCTCCTGTGAGCACCCCTAGCTGCAGGCAGATCTGTCTCCTGTGGATGCTCTGTGCTGGCCTCCAAGTGTCCTTTTCTTCCCCTCGCAGGAAGTCCTCCCTGTTGTCCTCCCCCTTATCCCTCCATATCCAACTACAGCTGCCTAGCTCAAGTCCACCTCTTGAAGCTCCTCAGATCCACAACCCCAGATCCACAACCCCGTCACTCATTGTTACCTCTTCCGGCCCTGGTCACAACTGCCTTACAGAGTCCCTAAGTCTTCCAGTTTGTGAGGTTCAAAGGTCCCTTGAAGCAAGGCCTGCTACACTCTGCCCCTCTTTCTGTGACCCACTGACCCTAGGGTGCTTCATGTCGTAAGTGCAGGCAAGATGAGTAAGGCACACTAGATTCAGTAAGCCACCTCCTTCCTGTGTCTGTAGCAGTGGGGTCTTTACTCTCCTCACCCGAGGCCCCATCCTCAGAGTGCACACACACGGAGGCCATCACAGCCCTGCTACAGCACCAGCCTCGTGCCCCTCCATGCTCTGCTGTCATTCACAGCCCCTTATCTGCCCTTGACTCTTGCCCCACCAGGCCTGGCATGCGTGGGCAGTGATGAACTTCGAGGCTGTGCTACACTACAAGCATCAGAACCAAGCCCGCGATGAGAAGAAGAAGCTGCGTCATGCCAGTGGGGCGAACATCACCAATGCCACCACTGCCGCCACCACCGCTGCCACCGCCGCTGCCGCCGCCAGCACAGAGGGCAGCAACAGTGAGAGCGAGGCGGAAAGCGCAGAGAACAGCCCCACACCCTCCCCGCTGCAGAAGAAGGTCACAGAGGTAGGGCCTCCTGGGTCCTGGTGGGCACAGCCCTGGAAAGTGGATGGGTGTGAGGTAGTGGAGCCTGGGGTTTTCTCTGTGGCACAGGACACGTGGCCTGTCCGCCTTGGCCGTATGTGCATGCGTTCATGCACCTGGGCTGGGAACGGCTCCCCGTGGTCCTTCCCACATGATGAGCTCATACTCTCCGCTGTACTGTGTGGGTGGCCATCACAGCTGCAGCTCCACGCTGAGGGCAGGGCCTGGAGGAACAGTCCAGAATGTACCAAGGCAGCCGCAGGCACAGAGAGCAGCGTGCACAGAGCCTCAGCTACTCTGAGGCATTCACCTTTTTGTGGCACTCTCCAGTAAGCCACTGTTAGCAGTAGTTAAGGGGGGAAATGCCATTTATTGACTACTTGCTCTGTGCTAGGTTCTAATAAAGTTTTTTTGTGCTTAACTGGCTTAATACCCGTAACTACCCTCTGAGGCCAGGACAGTTACCATGAGATTACACCCATGGCATAGACGAGAAAGCTGGAGCCAGGGCTGTGACCGTGAGGTTGTGCCCATGTTATAGATGAGAAAGCTGAGGCAAGAGTGTCACTGACACATGTGTCTTCCACCAGGACCTGTCCAAAACCTTGTTGATGTACACCGTTCCTGCCGTCCAGGGCTTCTTCCGCTCTATCTCCTTGTCCCGAGGCAACAACCTCCAGGATACGCTCAGGTACAGGGAATGTGGGGTGGAATTCTGGGAGGCCATGTTAATGGCAGGACACAAGTTCCTCCAGAGTCTGCAGCATGGGCTCATGGGCCTTTCTCTACCTGCACCTTGAGGAATGAGAGCTGACCAGGCCCCACCTATGAGGGAGAAAACTGCAAAGAATAAGGGGGTGAAGTGAAGTGAAGCCACAGTACCTCACATGTACCTGCTGCATTTAGGGGTCTGCACAAATGGTCTAAACCAGTCAGTCCACAGGCCTGAGGCGACAGCTTCTTCCTCCATCCGGCACCTGCAGCCAGCTACGCTTCCATCCCCCCATTGTCCCTTTTCTCCTCCATCCATGCTGAGCTCCCGTTGCCCTTTCCAGTGGGCATTTCCTTCCCCGCACGCACACTGCAGTTCTCTTGTGTTACTCTGCTGGGCTCATCTGCTCCATGTCTGAGTTTATGCCACAGTCACCCCCCAACATGATCTGGGATGGTAGTCACAAGTCAGCCAGGAGCTCTGCCAGTCGTCACAGATCCTGAAAGAAAACAGACGAACGCTGAGAGCCACGGCAGCTGGTGACTCTCTCACTTGTCTTTTCCAGAGTCCTCACCTTGTGGTTTGATTATGGTCACTGGCCAGATGTCAATGAAGCTCTAGTGGAAGGGGTGAAAGCCATCCAGATTGATACTTGGTTGCAGGTAAAGAAACTCAGTGAGGGCTGGGAAGGTGGCTCAGTGGTAGAGCGCTTGCCTTGCATGCCTGAGGCCCCTGGGTTCGATTCCTCAGCCCCACATAAGCAAAAAGAAAAAAGCCGGAAGTGGTGCTGTGGCTCAAGTGGTAGAGCACTGGCCTTGAGCTGAAGAGCTGAGGGACAGCGCCCAGGCCCAGAGTTCAGGCTCTATGACCGGACCCCCCCCCCCAAAAAAAAATAGAAACTCAGTGAGCTGGGCACCAGTGGCTCACGCCTGTAATCCTAGCTACTCAGGAGGCTGAGACCTGGGGATCACAGTTCAAAGCCAGCCTATGCAGGAAAGTCCAGTAGACTTACCTCCAATTAACCACCAGAACACCAGAAGTGGTTCTGTAGCTCCAGTAGTAGAGTACTCGCCATGAGCTTAAGCACTCAGGGACAGCGTCCAGGCCCCTAGAACTGACAAACAAACAAAAAAGAAGCTCAGTGAGGGTGGGTCAGCTTCTCTCCTGTGAGTCTCCTTGGATCCATGCAGTGGTTGAGAAACAAGGCAGTACATGTTAGTATTAAGGAAATAAAGCTTAGTCCCCAAGCCCAGACTCCATGGTTCTCCTTAGTTTTTGCTAGACAATGGAAAGAACAAACCATTTTAGGATCTAACAGACCAGACAAAACAAGTTGCAAGAGTAAATCTTCTGATCATTGGTCAGAAGAATAACTAGAGTTGTTTCCTTTGCCGCATAGTGTGTCTTTTTTGAATGCCAGGTTATACCTCAGCTCATTGCAAGAATCGATACTCCCAGACCCCTGGTGGGGCGGCTCATCCACCAGCTTCTCACCGACATCGGTCGCTACCACCCCCAGGTTTGTGGAAAACCCTGGCTTCTGCTGGGGCAGCCAGCCTTTTACTAACGCTGCTCGAGAGACCCAAATGCAGGTTCTGGAAGGCAGGTGCTCTCTCTTCTGCCTTTGGAGGGTCTGTCCAGCTAGTGGGGTTCTCGCCTTCAGTGACTCAGGGGCCTTCCTGAAAAGAAAGAGTCCCCTCCAAGTTGGAGTGGCTCCTTCCTGGTAGACTTACATGTTATTTCACCACTTTTTTGTTACCTTAAAGTTCACATCAGGTTCTTTGCACATGTGCCTCTGTCTGCTTCAGGCCCTCATCTACCCCCTGACAGTGGCTTCCAAGTCCACCACGACAGCCCGTCACAATGCAGCCAACAAGATTCTGAAGAACATGTGTGAGCACAGCAACACTCTGGTCCAGCAGGCCATGATGGTGAGTCTGGAGCCAGCGTGGCCTCCACTGGTCCGGCCTCCACTGGCCTGGCCTCCTCTGGTCTTGCCACCTAGAGCCAGTGTGGCCTCTGCTGATGTGGCCACCAGCCAGGGACTCCTGGGGCTTGGCTCCTCCTCACAGGAGTGATGCACGTTCCCCGTGGCTGTCCAGTCAGCCTTCCCATGTGTGGCTTATCCCTGTGCGCCCCCTCCCCCCTCTGTGTGCAGGTGAGTGAAGAGCTGATCCGTGTGGCCATCCTCTGGCATGAAATGTGGCACGAAGGTCTGGAAGAGGCCTCTCGTCTCTACTTTGGGGAGAGAAATGTGAAAGGCATGTTTGAGGTGCTGGAACCCCTGCATGCTATGATGGAACGGGGCCCCCAGACTCTGAAGGAAACATCCTTTAATCAGGTGTGTACTGTGAAAGCACAGGAGGGCGTCACCCACAGCTTTTCCCAGATGCCTGCCCTCCATAGCCTTTCTACCACCTTTAATCACACGTACGCAAACCAAGGCCAAAGGATCTAAAAACATCAGAAATGAACAGTCCTAGCACTCAAGAGGTTGAATCAGGAGGATTGTGAGTTCAAGGCCAGCCTAGACACAGATTGTCAAAACATAAAAAACACCAGAAATGTACTTGTTAAGTTACAGGAACCCTCCTCTTGTTGTTTTGTTTTTGTTTTATGCTGGGGCTGGAACTCGGGGTTTTACCCATGTCAGCCAACCGCACCACCCCTGAGCCATACCCTCAGTTCCCTCCTACAACTTAATTGGAAAATCACAAGTTTCCTCCAGAAGTCCTCTCATCTCCCTAATTGGCCCTTTACTAACAAGTCAGGTTCATGACCCAGAAGTGCCACGTTGGGACGTGCGTAGCTACGCTTGCTTACCAGCTCCCACCCAGCGCCTTTCAGCCACTATAGGCTTGGTGGGGAGGGGGCCTGGGCGGGGTTCTGCAGTCTGCTCGGGAGTTCTGAAAAGCTTGCCAACCTGGAAATGCCCCTTGCTTTCCCGCTCAGGCATATGGTCGAGATTTAATGGAGGCCCAAGAGTGGTGCCGAAAGTACATGAAGTCAGGGAACGTCAAAGACCTCACGCAAGCCTGGGACCTCTATTACCATGTGTTCAGACGGATCTCCAAGCAGCTGCCCCAGGTAGTCCTTCCTTTCACCCCTGGGAACCTGCTTCTCTTTCACCTCCACCTGAAGACTTGGGATGAGTAATTGTCTATAGAAATCCACTGACAAAAATACTTGACTTGTGGGGGGCGAGGGGGAGGTGAGGTGGGAAGGGATGGGAAGGGGAAACAAAGGAGGAGGCAACAATGCTTGATAAGAAATGTACTCATTACCTTGCCCATGTAATTGTAACCCCTCTGTATGGTATTTTCACAATAAAAAATTTTAAAAAATATTGCCATCAAATGATAAATATATATATATATATATATATATATATATATATATATATACACACACACATACTTACATCTAAAATCTCTGCCTGGAGGCAGCAAAGTAAAGCTTTGGTAATTATTCACAGCTCACATCCCTGGAGCTGCAGTATGTCTCCCCCAAACTTCTGATGTGCCGGGACCTTGAATTGGCTGTGCCAGGAACATATGACCCCAACCAGCCGATTATCCGTATCCAGTCTATAGCCCCGTCTTTACAAGTCATCACATCGAAGCAGAGGCCACGCAAGCTGACCCTCATGGGTAAGGACTGCTGTGAGCCCCTCCCCTCTCTGACATCATCCTTGGCAGACTGAAGCTGCCCTGTGTTGGCTAGGATGGGAATGGAGGACAGTCCTCCCCCTTGGCTCATCCCCTCAGGACTCCTTCCTCCCTCATAGTGGTGCTTGTTGAAGCTTGTAGTCACTTGTGTGGAGAACTGATTATGGAGTCAGGGTTGGGGGGGAATGGGGCCATCAAAGAGACATCCGATGTCTGGGATGTCTATCTTTGTGGGAAGTGACAAGCTACTTTGAAGGAGCTTCTGGGCTCCTGAATTTGTGTGTGTGCGTGTGCGTGTGTGTGTGTGTGTGCGTGCGCGCGCACGTGTGCGTGTGTTGATGCCAGTCCTGGGGCTTGAACTCAGAGCCTGGGCTCTGTCTCTGAGCTTTTATTGCTGAAGGCTAGCACGCTACCACTTGAGCCACAGCACTTCTGGCTTGTTCTGACTAGTTAATTGGAGATAGGAGTCTCACAGACTTTCCTGCCCAGGCTGGCTTCAAACCAAGATCCTCAGGTTTCAGTCTCCTGAGTGGCTGGGATGACAGGCCAGAGCCTGTTGTTTATTTACTGTCAGATCTCCTTTTAGGGAGATGATGGTGTCAGATGAACTGAATTCGAATTTTCCCCCAGGGGTAGCACAATACCTAGTTGGCCATTGAGGGAGGCCTGACTACTCCAGTGATACCATGAGGCATTTCACTCTTTTTTTCTGTCAGTTGTGGGGCTTGAACTCTGGGCCTGGGCACTGTCCCCTCAGCTCTTCAGCTCAAGGCAGGTTCTCTAACGCTTGAGCCACAGTACCACTTCTGGTGGTTAATTGGAGATAAGAGTTTCACAGACTACTTTCCTGCCCAGGCTGGCTTTGATTTCAGCCTCCTGAGTTGCAAGGATTACAGGCATGAGCCACCAGGCGCCCAGCTGCATCTCACTCTTAATATCACTTGTTTCTCAAGTGCAGTGATTACTGACCAACACCGTTAATCATGGTGCACAGGTGATGGTCTCTCCAGAGCCCTGTGTCTACTCAAACAAAAACATGGGTCATGGGGCTGGGAAGCTGGCTCAGTGATAGAGCTCTTGCCTTGCATGCATGAGGCCCTGGGTTCAATTCCTCAGCACCACATAAGCAGATTGAAAAAAAAAAAAGCCAGAAGTGGCGCTGTGGCTCAAGTGGTAGAGTGCTAGCCCTGAGCTGAAGAATCTGAGGGACAGCACCCAGGCCCAGAGTTCAGGCCCCACGACCGAACCAAAAAAAAAACAACAAAACATGGATCAGCCAGGCACCAATGGCTCACACCTCTATTCCTAGCTGCTCAGAAAACTAAGATCTGAAGATTGCAGTTTGAAACCAACCTGGGCAGGAAAGTCCCCATGATACTTTTACCTCCAATTAACCATTTAAAAACCAGAAGTGGAGCTATGGCTCAAGTGGTAGAGTACTAGCCTTGAGTGAAAAACCTCAGGGACAATGCCCAGGCCCTGAGTTCAGCCCCAGGACCAGTACTGAAAATAACGAACCATGGACCAAATTCTAAATTAAAGCGGCTCTGGAGTTTTTGTTGTTGGTTTTGATTTTTGTGTTTTGTTGTTGGCTGGTTGGTTTGGATTTTGTTTTGCTTTTGGCTGGTACTGGGGCTTGAACTCTGAGCCTCTTGCTCACCTGGCTTTTTTGCTCATAGCTGGCGCCCTACTAAAGTTTAAGTTAAAATGTGTAGGGACTGGTAGCTCACACATGTAATCCTAGCAACTCAGGGAAAAAAACCTCATGTCCATTTCTTCCTTCAAGGAACAGTAGGAGCACTTAGCATATACCATTCAAAGACAGCGCAGGCAGGAACTTCTGCTAGTCTCCAAAATAACCAGCAAAAAAGCAGAGATAGAGGTATGATCCAAATGGTAGAGCGCCAACCAAGCAACCATGCAGCCCTGAGTTCAAACCCTGGTATAATGTAGTACAGCACTTGCCAGACAAGTATGAGTCCCTGAGTTCAAAACCTCATTGCCTCTAATAAAAAGAGTTTAATGACGATGCTGCTCCCAGAGATGTGAGGAAAGTCAAGAACACAGAGGACACGCACAAAAACAACCACCTGAGAAGCTCCTGCTCTCCCCCCCACACACACACCTGCAAGGCAAGGAGCCTGGCAAGAACCACCCTGAGGGAGAGGCTACCCACGGAGCTGGAGCTAGAGCCGGATAAATGGCCACGGCCATGGTAGAACTGCAGGCCAGCCACAAGTGGGGATAGATGCCTTCACCTCTCCCTCTTTCTGGCCCCTGACCTGCCGGCTCTCTCACCCCACCCGGCCCCCAGGTGCTATGGACCTTTCAGGCCAGTAAGTCAGGGGAACGAAAGATACACAGAATCATTCCCGATCCACATACAGGGATTGTTTAAATTTGAACCACTCTTGGTTATTAGAAAGAACCTTGACAACAGAGCTACTTAACTCAATCGTGGGATATGTGTTTCTGCATGTGGGGAAAGCCTGATAAGGTTGGTAAAGTACATGTAGCCTGTAGGGTTGAAAATGAGTTTTTAGGCCAGACCCAAAGTCCAGGAGTCCCAGGTCAGGTCCAACCATTTCCCATATCCCACATAGCAGAGACATGGTGAAGGGCAGAGAGAGGAGATTCATTCCATGGCGGCCATGGAGAGGCAGCACTTCGGGACATCTTCAGTGTCTTCAGGGTACAGACATTGGCTTTGGATTAGGTAGGGAGAATTAGGGGCAGAGAGTGGGAGAGGTCTGCAGAGTTCCAACACTCAAGTTACAGGTGTGGTCTATTTGACCATCTGAGTCTGGCCTTTGTCTCTGGAGGAATTCTGAGAAGTTACTGATTTCTAACTGGAACAAAGTGGTCTCCTGAATTTAGAGTTGCTTTCTTTAGAATGATAAGAAGACATTGCTTGGGCTGGGAAGGTGGCTCAGTGGTAGAGCACTTGCCTTGCATGCATGAGGCCCTGGGTTCAATTCCTCAGCACCACATAAGCAAAAAGAAAAAAGCCAGAAGTGGCGCTGTGGCTCAAGTGGTAGAGTGCTAGCCCTGAGCTGAAGAATCTGAGGGACAGCACCCGGGCCCAGAGTTCAGGCCCCATGACCGGACCCAAAAAAAAAAAAAAGAAGACATTGCTTATTTGAGGGGCATTTTTGCTTTCCACATAAGATGTTTGTCCCAATTTTTCCTCCTGCAAACAAGGTGACTGCCACAGAGAATAGTCATATCAAAGAACACAAAGTTGGGGGACTTTTCGTTAATTCACAGGACTGGCAAAGAATCTTTTAAGTTGCCTCTTCAGGATCTTTGGTATATGTTGGTGGTCTCAGGGTATGGATGGGAGAACCTCTAGCTAGGCTAACTGCTTCTACCTGTCCTTCCAGGCAGCAATGGGCATGAGTTCGTTTTCCTGCTGAAAGGCCATGAAGATCTGCGGCAGGATGAGCGAGTGATGCAGCTCTTCGGCCTGGTCAACACCCTGCTGGCCAACGACCCAACATCTCTGCGGAAAAACCTCAGGTGCTCAGAACACCGTGCAAATGGCAGTTTCCTCCTACCTCTGTGCATATTACCATGTGCCTTGGTAAAATAAGTGTGCAGCTAGATACCTGACAAGAAGCCATACATAGCCAAGGTGCCAAACACAAGAAGATTCTCAAGAATTGTTAGGGTGCCCTCACTGGGAAATGCCTTCAGTGAAACTCAGAATGAGATTAGACTGGAGATTCTGTAGTCTCAGTGGGTTGTTTTGACCTCTTCTGCCTAGGACCATGGCTAGGAAGCTATTGTCCTTTAGTCTTAGAATAGTCTCTCCCCCACATAGAGACACAGTGAGGAAGCAGCCATCTTGATTCTGGACTTATCCTCCACAACTGTTGGTTATGCTGGCATTTTGTTATAGTCAGCCCCAGCTCCTACGTGAGTCTGAATCAGGCACCAGGGAGAAAAGTAGTGGCTTGATGCTTACCCCAGAAGTGACTTCATTAGGCGAGTGGAGAGGACTGCCGTGGCGCTCCCATCATCGGTCCACTATTCTTCACAGACGGTCCCTCACTACACAGCCAGGCAGAGGGCTCATTAAAGATAGTTTGCATATCTTGGCCTGGAAGTTTGTGGCAGCATGGCTCAAGTAGTAAAACCCCTGTCTAGCAAACTCAAGACCCAAGTACCTCAACAAAAAGAAAAAAAGGTGCACTTTGTTTACTGTACAATGACCCTGCTTTCCTGTGGGTGCTAGCATCCAGAGATACGCCGTCATCCCTTTGTCCACCAACTCTGGCCTCATTGGCTGGGTCCCACATTGTGACACACTGCACGCCCTCATCCGGGACTACAGGGAGAAGAAGAAGATCCTTCTCAACATCGAACATCGCATCATGCTTCGGGTAGGTGGTGGGGCCAGACCAGCCCCGCACCTTCAGCCTCAGCAGACTCGCATGCAGGACCATGCAGAGCTGCTTCTTTAGAAATCTATTTACCAAAAGAATGATTTTAGAAGAAGACTTAATGAAGTAAGTCCTAAAGCATTCGACCTCTAAGAAACTGAAGAGTGTCAGGTGCTGATGACTCACGCCTGTAATCCTCCCTACTCAGGAGGCTGAGATGTGAGGATCGCAGTTCAAAGCCAGCCCAGGCAGGAAAGTCCATGAGACTCTTATGTCCAATTAATCACAGAAAAAGCCAGAAGTGGACTGTGGCTCATGTGGTAGAGTGCTAGCCTTGAGCAAAAGGAACTCAGGGATAGCACCTAGGCCCAAAGTTCAAGGCCCAGGACAAGCAAAAAAAAAAAAAAAAAGAAGAGAAAGACACTGAAGGGTAGGGGTATAGCCCATTGGTGCACAAACTTGGCATGTACCAGGCCCAAAGTTCTATCCTTCTATCCCCATATGGGGGAGAAAAAAATTACCAAGAGAAAAACTGATAGATCTAAAGCCCAGAAACTTGATTTTTATCACATCATGCATAAATGTGTTTACGAAATGTAGAGAAATGTAGGAAGCAGTAGAGAAGCCATGGTGAGTAGATGTGGAGAAGAGGCATTTAGCACTCTCTCCTACTTTCATCCAGTTAGGCTTGTGCTGAAGTGAGGCCTGCTGTTCCTCCTTCAGGCTCCAGGCCTTCCTGTGGCAGCAGGTCAGAGTAGAGAAGCCATTCTATTTTTCCATTTGTTCTCCTTTTGGTTGTGGTGGTAAAATTAGGACCCAGTTCTTCCTGGCCCCTCAGGCTTGTTTCGTCCTGGATTTACACTGCTTGCTGAGTTGTTTTCTTATTGATTGCTTCTGTCCTGATTCAGATGGCTCCAGACTATGACCATTTGACGCTGATGCAGAAGGTGGAGGTGTTTGAGCATGCTGTCAACAACACAGCTGGGGATGACCTAGCCAAGCTGCTGTGGCTGAAAAGCCCCAGCTCCGAGGTACAGCCACAAGGCCCTACAGGCACTGCACCCCCTTGCCCCACAATTGGGCAGGTTTGGATGAAGTAGTTTGTTGTTTTCCCTAGTTACTTACAATAAGATGTGACTTCTATATGTTAAGGAAAGTTAGTATTTTTCATATATGCTATAACTTTCCTATTTATTTGCTTTTTGTTAATTTTGTTACTGTTTTAGGGTTTGTGGTTTTTATTTGCTTGTGTCAATACTAGGGCTCGAACTGAAGGCTTTGTGTTCTACCTTAGCTTTTTTGCTCAAAGCTAGTGCTCTACCACTTGAGCCACACTGCTACTTCTGGCTTTTTAGTGGTTAGTTGGAGATTAATTGGACTCCTGTGGATTTGTCTGCCTGGGTTAGCTTCAAACCAGGCTCCCACATTGAGATACCACTGCATACCCACTTGGATCTCAGTCTCCGGACTAGCTAGGATTATAGGCATGATCCACCAGCACAGCTACCTAGATTTTCTTACTCTAATGTTAAGACTCCCTGTTTATATTTAAATCCTAACTCAATTTGGAATTTTTTTTTAGTTTAAGACTTAAGTCTAGTTTTTTTCTTTTTCTTTTTGGTGCCAGTCCTGAGGCTTGAACTAAGGGCCTGGCTACTGTACACAAGGTTACTGCTCTACCACTTGATCCACAGCTCTACATCTGGCTTTTAGGTGGATAATTGGAGATAAGAGTCTCATGGACTTGGGCTGGGAAGGTGGCTCAGCGGTAGAGCGCTTGCCTTGCATGCATGAGGCCCTGGGTTTGATTCCTCAGCACCACATAAGCAGAAAAAGCCAGAAGTGGCACTGTGGCTCAAGTGGTAGAGCACTAGCCTTGAGCTGAAGAGCTGAGGGACAGCGCCCAGGCCCAGAGTTCAGGGCCCATGACCAACAGAAAAAGAAAAGAAAAGACAGGTGCTGGTGGCTCACATTTGTAATCCTAGCTGAGATCTCAGGAGGATGAGACCTAGGATCACAGTTCAAAACCAGCTTGGGTAGGAAACTCCATGAGACTCTTATTTCCAATAAACTGCCAAAAAGCAAGAAATAGAAGCTCAAGTGGTAGAGCACTAATCTTGAGTGAAAATAAGCTCAGCAACAGCACTTAGGCCCTGAGTTGAAGCCCTAGGACTGGCACAAGGAAAAAGAAAGAAAAGCCGGACACCAGTGGCTCATGCCTATAATCCTAGCTATTCAGGAGGCTGAGATCTGAAGATCACAGTTCAAAGCCAGCCTGGGCAGGAAAGTCCATGAGACCCTTATCTCCAACTAACCATCAGAAAACCAGAAGTGGCTCAAGTGGTAGAGCACTAGCTGAAGAGCTCAGGGACAGTGCCCAGGCCCAGAGTTCAGCCCCATGACCAACCCCCCCCCGCCCACCCCCCCCAAAAAAAAGAAAGAATAAAGAAAAAGCAGCCAGGTATGATGGTTAGTGTATACATGTATTCTCAGCTAGAGGACTTAGTCAAAAACAAAATGCCAACAAAAGAACTGGGGCATGATTCAAGTGTTAGAGTATATATCTTGCACCCACTAGACTCTGGGTTCAACAGGAGGAAAGGGAAGGGGAGGGGAGGAAAAGAGGGAGGGGAAAAGAAAAGGGAAAAAGATTTTTTTGAATTTTTCTTGGAATTATATTTAATGTTTCACAAGATTTTGAAGGAGTTTCATCTTTATAATCTTAAATGGATGTCCTAAATGGATATTTTCACTTATTCGAGTTTTTATGTGCCTAAGACAAGTTTATTCACCTAAGCCCAACAAATTTGTAATTAACTTTAATCTGAAGCATAGTTTATGTATTTATTTTTTTGACCGGTCATGGGGCTTGAACTCTGGGCTTGGGTGCTATCCCTGCGCTCTTTAGCTCCAGGCGAGTGCTCTACTGCTTGAGCCACAGTGACACTTCCGGTTTTCTAGTGGTTTATTAGAGATAAAGAGTCTCACGGACTTTCCTGCCCGGGCTGGCTTTGAACCATGATCTTCAGATCTCAGCCTCCTGAGTAGCTAGGATTAAAGGTGTGAGCCACCAGTGCTCGGCAACATAGTTTATGATTATAAATGGAATCTTTATTCTACTATACATTCCTTTTTATTATACTTTGATTATCTTTAAGGAGTTGCACAAAGGGATTTCAATTCAAGTCAGTTTATGCATCTTGATCAATGTCACCCCTTTCATCATTCTCCATCTCTCCCAACCCCACCCATCCCCTCTCCATTCTGAGTATTGGTGGAATATAAGGAAACAACTGATTGGGGTATAATTATGTTGAAATTATGTCTATAACATCCACAACTTTAGTTCTCATGTGCTCCATATTGTAGGTATGGTTTGACCGAAGAACCAATTACACCCGCTCTTTAGCAGTCATGTCAATGGTCGGATATATTTTAGGTCTGGGAGACCGGTAAGTGAGTTCAATTTGTTTCTTTTAGTCATCTTCCTACTTTGTTTTCCAATAAGATTTATGACCCTTTAGTAAGTAGCTTTGTATTTTGTACTTTAGACCTCCTTTCCAGCATCAACCCTAAGTTTCTAGTCTATACCAACAATAATTCCAACACAGTGGAGACAAGCAGAACTATAGTTCCAGAGTACCACTTTCCCCATAGGTTAATTTGGTATAAAAGCCAGGAGCCAGTTGCTCATGTCTGTAATCTTAACTGCTCAGGTGGCTGAGAGCTGGAGAATCATGGTTCAGAGCAAATCCAAACAGAAAAGCCTATGAGATGCCATCTCCACTCAACCAGCAGAAAGCCATGCTGAAGGCATGACTTAAATGACAGAGTATCAGCTGTAAGCTAAACAAGATAGTGTAGAGAGTGTGAGTCCAGAAGTCAAGTCCTGGTACCAGAAAAAGGCCATATTGCATCAAGTCATTTTATTATATATATATGTATGTATGTATATATATATATATGTATATATGTATATGTATATGTATAATCACCACTATGCTAAGGCAAATAATTCTATCTCTATAACTGGAACCAACCAAAGTAGATACTTAGGCTTCTTTGGGAGGGGGGGTGCAGTTAGTCATGATGGGGCTTGAACTCCGGGCCTGGGCGCTGTCCCTGAGCTCTTTCACTCAAGGTGAGCACTCTACCACTTTGAACCACAGTGCCACTTCTGGTTTTCTGGTACTTAATTGGATATAAGAGTCTCATAGGGACTTTTCTGCCTGGCCTAGCTTTGAATTGTAGATCCTCAGATCTCAGCCTCCCGAGTAACTGTATAAATTTTATCCAAATGTACATACTGAAAAAAAGCAACTAGGGAGAAGTTGTGGGCATGTAGCTCACTAGTCCAGCCCTTTCCCAGTGTACAGAAGGTCCTGGATTATTCAGTCCCCAGCAAGGTAGGTGGGGGCAGGGGGTAGTCGTGCTCAGAAATTGACTCAAGCTGAGTGCCAGTAGAAAAACCCCAGGGTCAGTGTCCAGGTTCTGAGTTCAAGCCCCAGGACTGGCACCAAAAAAAGAAAGAAAGAAATGACTCATGAGAATCTTAGGGAAACTGGTTCTCAATGGAGTCCAGTGGCTCACACATATCAGTCATCATACTGCTCAGGAGGCTGAGATCTGAAGAATGAGCTTTGAAGCCAGGACTTGCACAATCAATCAATCATCACTCTCAGCTGAAGGGCTCAGGACAGCACCCAGGCCCAGAGTTGAAGCCCCACAATGGACAAAAAAAAAAAAATGGAGAGAGAGAATGGATTCTCTTTGTCTACTGTTTTGCTTTTTCTTTTTGTCGGTCATGGGGCTCGAACTCAGGGCCTGAGGGCTATCTCTGAGCTTTTTCACTCAAGGCTAGCACTCTATCACTTTGAGCCACAGTGCTGCTACCAGTTTTCTGGTGGTTAATTAAAGATAAAAGTTTCACAGACTTTCCAGTTTGGGCTCACTTCAAACCACAGTCCTCAGATCTCAGCCTCCTAAGTACTATTCTCTTTCTGAATCATGTTTTGTGCAGTTATTTGAGAGTGAAATTGCCTCTGTACCCCCACCCAGTAATTCTTGTTTTTAAAAAACTAGGCTAGGGGTTGGGAAGGTGTCTCAGTGGTAGAGTGCTTGCCTTGCATGCACGAGGCTCTGGATTTGATTCCTCAGCACCACAGCAGAAAAAGCCAGAAGTGGCACTGAAGCTTAAGTGGTAGTGCACTAGCCTTGAGCTGAAAAGCTGAGGGATAGTACCCAGACCCAGAGTTCAGGACCCACAACCAGCAAAAATAAAATAAAATACTAGGCTAGACACAACAGTGCATACCTAAGTCCAAGACTTTGAAACCAGCTTGAATGATACAGTGAGATCCCATCGCAAAAAAACAAAAAGCAGCAGACTGCTGGATAACCCTGTCTGAACTGGCTCAGGGTTCAAGCAGCCCAGCCCCTACAACAGCTGTGCATTAGGAATGACAGCCAGGCCACCCTGAGAGGCCATCACTGTCAGAATCAACTCATCATGGGGCCCAAGATCCCAGCAAAGCAAATTTCTTTTAAATAAATCTTCATTTCGGCTTGTAAGCCCTTTCCAAGAGAAAGCTAGATAATAAATATTTGAGGCTTTGAAGGCCTCTGGTCACAAGCGTTCACCTGGGCCATTATAGCACAGAGGCCACTTGAAAGGGTTACAGAAATCAGGGAACAAAGGCAACCTGATTTATTACAAGGCAGGCAGGGACCAGACTTACCTGGCGACTGTGATTCGCCAACCCCAGCATAGACTTTCACATTCTTGTTGATTCATTCATCAGTGCTTGTCTGTTGATTCCTGCTCTTATTTGTGTTTCTCAAAGGCACCCATCCAACCTGATGCTGGACCGTCTGAGTGGAAAGATCCTACACATTGACTTTGGGGACTGCTTTGAGGTAAGTACATCTTCCAGAAC
The DNA here is from genome assembly GCF_000151885.1 of Dipodomys ordii. Lineage (NCBI taxonomy): Eukaryota > Metazoa > Chordata > Mammalia > Rodentia > Heteromyidae > Dipodomys > Dipodomys ordii. The sequence continues at coordinate 6,919,156 of NW_012267222.1, read as the reverse complement.
CCTGCAGAAATTTTGCCCTGCTCACAGTTCAGGCAAACATAACCCAAAGGCCCCTCAGGCATCTTTCAGATTCTTTTTTTTTGTCAGTCATGGGGCTTGAACTCTGGGCCTGGGCACTGTCCTTCAGCTCTTCAGCTCAAGGCGAGCACTCTACCACTTGAGCTACAGTGCCACTTCCGGTCTTCTGGTGGTTTATTGGAGATAGGAGTCTCACAGTCTTTCCTGCCCGGGCTGGCTTTGAACCGTGATCCTCAGATCTCAGCCTCCTGAGTAGTTAGGATTACAGGCGTGAGCCACCAGCGCCCGGCTGGCATCTTTCAAATTCTTATGATAAATGTCCTCCCTGAATTCCAGTTCCTTTCTGTGCTGTATTTCCTATGCTCTAATGAGATGGATGTAGGCAATGCAGGGGAAAGCCACCTGCTTCACCTTGCATTAGCTGAAGGCAACCATCTAACCATGGATTCCCGTTCTCCTCTGATTACCCTATAGGTTGCTATGACCAGAGAAAAATTTCCAGAGAAGATTCCATTTAGACTAACAAGGATGCTGACCAATGCCATGGAGGTGAGGAGATGCTGCTAACAAGCTGGTAGGAGACGGGGCCGATGCACTTATACAACGTCCTCTGACCAGACCTCCTTGCTAGTGCTCCCTGGGTCCTGAGTGTCTCTGTGGTGGCTTGGTAGGCCCCTCTTACTTCCCATTGTGTTAGGATGGCCTTTGAAAGCCTTAGCCCTGGTCCTGTGTGTCTTCCCTGAAAGATGCAGCCAGTGCATGAGCTGCTTCCTCAATGAAGGCGGTAGGATCTCTGGCTTTTGATCATGAAGCACCAGTGAGTCACGCTTAGTAATGCCTAGGCTATGTGGCTTCCCAGGTTACGGGTCTGGATGGCAACTACAGAATCACATGCCACACGGTGATGGAAGTGCTTCGGGAACACAAAGACAGCGTCATGGCTGTGCTGGAAGCCTTTGTCTATGACCCCTTGCTGAACTGGAGACTGATGGACAGTGAGTATTATCCACGGCTGGGACTGGGGTTGGGACCCTCCTAAAATAGAATGTCTGACACATAACACTTCAATACCTTGTTCCCCTGGAGCTTAGGTATATTGGTGAACTTCTCTTTCTCCTTTATAGTATTTAAGTATTTTTACTATCTAGAACAGAAAACTGTCATTAATTTATATAGTCATTACATATTTTTTGGTTTTGTTTTTTTGTGTGTATGACATTTTTTGATTTTGTTTTTTTGTGTGTGTGTTGTTTTGGTTTTGTTTTTTTGGTCATTTGTAGGACTTGAACTCAGGCCTAGGCACTGTCCCTGAACTTTTTCCATGCAAGGCTAATGCTCTACACTTTGAGCCATTGTACCACTT
>NW_012267222.1:6914081-6915929 GCF_000151885.1 Dipodomys ordii | reverse complement strand
AAAAAAAAAAAAAATGCAGTTATTTCAGGTCTGGCACTCCCTGTGATCCTGTCAGTTGGAGGCAGGGTTGTGAGGGTGAATCTGAGGTCATTGTGGGCTAAACAGTGAGACCCTATCTCAATAAATGTGAAGAAGGCTACTCAAGAAGCCAAGATCTGAGGATCGAAGTTCAAAGCCAAGCTAGGCAGGAAAGTCCGTGAGACTTATCTCCAGAAGTGGTTCTGCGGCTCAAGTGGTAGGAAAGTCTGTGAGACTCTTATCTCCAATTAATCACCAGAAAAGCAGATGTGGCGCTGTGTCTCAAGTGGTAGAGCTCTAGCCTTGAGCTGAAGCCTCAGGGACAGCGCCCAGGCCCAGAGTTCAAGCCCCACGAAAGACAAAAAAATAACAACAAAGTGTGTGTGTGCGCGTGTGCGTGTGCGTGTTTGTGTTGTATCTGGACCACAAATGTGCCTTTGTATTTTGTCTTGTTTTTCTGTACTGAGGATAGAGCCAAGAGCCTGTTGCATGCTAGGCAGGTGTTCATCACTGAGCTCCATCCCAACCCTTCAAGCCTATTAATAGCTCAGAAATGGGAAGATGGAAGCAGCAGAAATTTGCTTACATTGCTGGGAGAAGCCCATGAAATACTATCTCCAGGAGTTTCCTTGGTAGGACGGGTCCCTCCAAAAGCCAGAGTACTTCAGTGTATTGAAACCCTTGGGGAGTGTTGCAGTGAAGTTGTTTGGCTCTCTGGTCTCCTCTCTCCTCAACTCCTTTTTTCTCTCATAGAATCTTACATAGTTCACACTTAGGGAAATATTGTTGTTTGCAAAAAAGGAAATATTCCCTACAAATTCTTGCAATTAGTGACTTAACTAATCCAAATAATGACTGAGGTGTGAAGAGAATGTCACGGTACATAAGGTACCTGCACAAGTGCAGCCTTCAATTATAGAACCAACTGCAATCTATGTGAAATAATAAGAGAGGGGGGAGTGGAGCCAGCAGCAGTAGCACACTCACCTCTGCCCTCCTCATAGGGAGGCCCTGGGTTTGATCCCTGATGTTGAAAAGGGAGAAAATAACACACCCTGTTATGTCCTCACGTCCCCATGCATGCTGGTTTGGGAGAGGACACCATGGTGTGTCAGGCAGGGGCGTCATTTTGGACTGGCAGTTAAGAGAATATGGGAGGCACCACTGACGATCACTGACGGAGTCATTCATCCTCACAATGGAATCTGGGTGGATAGCTAGAAAGATGAAGAATGTTTCTTGGATGTATGTGGTGTCACACATGGACAGGTTAGACTGTGCCGTGGACAAAGTAGCTAGATTTGTGAGGTTTTCCTCTGTGCTGAGGATTGGACCAGGGCCTGGTAAATTCTAGGCAAGTACTCAAACACTGATCTTAGACCTTGTTCAGATGTCTGGTTTCATCTACAGTGTTCTGTGACTTAATTGGTTCTATTATCAGGGCCACCTCATGAGTATACTTGTGCATGTGTGTGTGCTAGTACTTAGCTTGAACTTAGGGCTTCATGCTTTTGCTTAGCATTTCCACTCAAGAAGGCTAGTGTGCTACCACTCAAGCCAACGTCCACTTCCAGCTTCTTGCTAGTTCATTATTGATAAGAGTCTAACAGACTTTTCCTGCGCAGGTTGGCTTTGAACCACATGATCCTCAGATCTCAGACTCCTGAGTAGCTAGGTGTGATCCACCAATACCTGGCTATGAATGCATTGACTTTTTTCTTTTTTTTGGCCCATCATGGGGCTAACTCTGAGCTTGGGCGCTGTCCCTGCGCTCTTCAGCTCAAGGTGAATGCTCTACCACTTGAGCTACAGTGCCACTTCCGGTCTTCT
>NW_012267222.1:6891976-6913089 GCF_000151885.1 Dipodomys ordii | reverse complement strand
GAACCCAGGGCCTTAAGCATGCAAGGCAAGTGCTCTACCACTGAACCACCTTCCCAGCCCCTAACCAAGACTCTTGATGCCAGAATCTTCTCTGCTAAAGACAATATCAGACTTTTTCTACCCACAAATAATATGCACATTTTCTGAGGAATAACTCTTCAGACATATGTGAGCCATTTCAAAGATAGTGTTCTTATATTATCGTCTGGTTTTGTCCAAACATGTTTTATCTCCAGGGTTTTGATTTATGTTCCTGTTCTCCACATCAGAACATTGAATTCATAGATGTAACAACTTACAAATGAATAAAGAGTAACACAAAGCTTTTTCCTCTCCCACTGAGGTCCTTAGGACAGGTGTTAAAGGGGCACAGTATGTGAAAAATCAAAAGCTCACACCGACAATGACTTCTAAGTTGTTTGAATTTTCTAATTGATTTTTTTCGCTCTAGAAATTTTGGACAGTGTGGAACTTGGGGAACCAGCCCATAAGAAAACAGGGACCACAGTGCCAGAGTCTATTCATTCTTTCAGTAAGTTCACCCTCTGAGGAACTGCACCAATGACTGAATTCATTAAGAAAATAGCTGCTAGCTTTGAGCACAAAGAGGCTCAGGACAGTGCGCCCAAACCCCGAGTTCAAGCTCTAAGACCAACAACAACAAAAAAGAACAGAGAGAGAGAAAGGAGCTGCCGTGTGAAGTAGGGAAGGGGAGGGCTCAAGGAGATGAGGTAACAAATCTGCCTGGGAGAAGAAAGGCTCCATGAATTTCTCCTTGTATTCTGAGGACAAAGATGGGCACAAAGGAGGACTGGTCAACATCCACGAAAATGATGGATAAGACAAACAGGGGCCCCATAGAACCTGTGCTGGTGAGCTAATCCTGCTGCTATTTCTGCTCTTGTGCATTCCAGTTGGAGACGGTTTGGTGAAACCCGAAGCCCTTAATAAGAAAGCTATTCAGATTATTAATAGGGTTCGAGACAAGCTCACGGGTACGTATGTTTGTTCAGGTGCACTTCTGGTATAGGACATCTGAGAGGAGCTGCTCTCCCCTGGAGTGGGTGGTCAGCCCCATCTCCAGTGGTGCAGTATCCGGGGTGTGGTGTCTGGACTTCAGCCTCCTATGGCTTATGGAGTGTCTCAGGCTCCCCCTCTGCTTCTCCTTCTGGTGACCAATTTTACATGGAGTTCTTTACTTTTTTTTTTTTTTGGGGTCACTCACAGGGCCTGAACTCTGGGCCTGGGCACTGCCCCTCAGCTCTTCAGCTCAAGGCTAGCACTCTACCATTTGAGCAACAGCGCCACTTTTGGTGCTTTTTCTGTTTATGTGGTGCTGAGGAATCGAACGCAGGGCTTCATACATGCTAGGCAAGCGCTCTGCCAGTAAGCCACCTTCCCAGCCATGCCTTTAGTTTTTTAGTCAAGTGACATTGATCAGCACCTATACCACTATATGCTCAGAAACTATCCTGGAAAAAGGCCCCCCATTCCAGAGCTGCCCTTCAACACAAGACCTCCCCGACCAGGCACACGCAGGCGGTGGAGCACCAGCCTATCCACGACAGAAAGTTGACCAGAAGGAACTAGGAATGTGTTGGTGGTAGCAGGTGCAGGTGTTTACACTTCTCTTCCTCAGGTCGAGACTTCTCTCATGATGACACCTTGGATGTTCCAACACAAGTAGAGCTGCTCATTAAACAAGCCACATCCCATGAAAACCTCTGCCAGTGCTACATTGGCTGGTGAGTGCATCAGCAGTGAGGGCCCAACCCTGTTCCCAACCTTGGAGCCAAAGCTGGCCCGAGTAGCCCCAGGACAGTTAGAGCTGCAGAGCTCATGCTCACCAGCTGTGCTTCTTGTTTCACAGGGGAGGAAATAGAAATTTGGAGGGCAACACCAAACTCAGTTAACATTGCATCAAGAAGCAGGATGCTGGTGGTTCACACCTGTCCTCCTAGCTACTCATGAGGCTAAGATCTGAGGGTCACCCTATGAAGCCAGCACAGGGAACAATATACTCAGAAGTGGAGCAATGGCTCAAGCCATTGCTCCAGCCTTGAGCAAAAAAAAAAGCTCAAGGACAGCATCCAGGCCCTGAGTTCAAGCCCCAGAAATGGCACCCCCCAAAAAAAATTGCATTTCAAACAATGGCTTAGAATAGACTGCCTGTTAGTTTGTGAGGTTTCATCAAGATTTTTGTTATACTTCAGAGACAAAAAGGACATAGGAAAAGACCCCAGATCAGTGACAGAGAGAGGAAGATGAAAAGACAGATGATCTGAGAGTCTAGCCTTCAGGACCCCAGGCATCCCATAGCTGATTGCTGAGGCATGTTTAGAGGCAGAAACTTGAGAGAGGAGATGCAGAAAGCATCCTTGAGGGATCTCATCAGCGCCAGCCCTCCACAGGAGATGTCACGTTGAGAGCTGGGAAGCTCAGGGAAGAAGTCTCAGGACTGTCAGGTGGGTGGTGGGATGCAGGCAGAGCTGTGCAGAGGCTCAGCTTGCTAAACTGGTCCTTTGCTGTCTGTCCTCCTAGGTGTCCCTTCTGGTAGCAGGAGCCCCAGCATGCCACAGCGTCTCCTCTGAGGCTTTCATACTTCGGTCTGTGCTTCCACTAAACTGAAACTGTGGTCAGAAAGTTCAACCTAATTCAACATTTTGAAATGTAAATGAAAAGAACTACTGTATACTCCAAGTTGGTTTGAACCAACTTTCTAGCTGCTGTTGAAGAAGATAAGGTCAGAAACACAAGGCTTGATTATGTTCCCAGACAGTGAAACACAATAATACTACATACATCAAGCCATTGATTTGGGGGGAACAGAAGATCCATAACTTAGAAATACGGGTTTTGACTTAACTCAAGAGAGCTCATTGTAAGCACTTACTGACAGACCAGCCTGGTCATCCCTGTCAGCGGGGCACAGCAGACTCAGCACAGTCCATCCTGGACTGTAAAGAAGAGAAGCGGCCTTCAGTGCTCCGCCCACCCTCTTACCTCAGTGTCCCTGGACAGTAGCAGCATTTGGAGGATGGGCCAAAATGGGTGACAACTGACTGAGAGATGCTGCGACTCCCTTCAGTGCAGGATCTCCCCACCAAAAGGGGCACAGGGGCTCATAGCACAGTGGAGCCCACTCCGGTCCTGCGCTCAGCAAGAGCTGAGCACTATGCCCGGAGCAGGGACTCTGAGCACAAGGTCCACCCTGGAGGAGCTGAACTCGGAGGGAGATTTACTGGAACAGGTGGGGCCCGTGAGGAAGTAACTACATGCACAAAGTATAGGGGCAGCATCGTGTAGACATCACGTTGTATCAGAATTGTTTTTTGTGCCAATAAATGACATCAGAATTTTAAAAACATGCACATGACTGAGTTTTAATTCATAGTTTTTAGTGAATTCTAAAAAGGAAACTGGGTACTGGTGGCTCACACCTGTAATCCCAGCTACTCAGGAGGCTGAGATCTGAGGATCACAATTTGACCAGCCTGGGCCAAAAAGGTCCCATGAGACTATCTCCAATTAACCACTCAAAAACTGAAAATGGTTCAAGAGGTAGAGTGCTAGCCTTGAGCAAAAGAGTTCAGGGACAGTGATGAGGCCCTGAGTTCAAAGTCCCCTTCCCCCCCCCCCCCCATACTGAAACGCTGGGCCTCCCTGGCCGAGCCTCCCTGCTGTGCCTCCCAAACTCTGCCTCCCTCCCACCTCCCCCCCCCCCCCCCCCCCCCCCCCCCCCCGCCCCAAACTGACAAAAATTCTAAAAGGGACAGTAGACTACTTGCCTGATATCCACAAGGTCTTGGGTTTTGTTCCCAGCACTATATTATGCGTACACGCACACCCTCCAGTGTTATTAATATTTACTACTAGGGACTACAAAGAAGACAAGGACAGTGTAATACCGCAGAGAAAACAGAGGCCACCAACCCCAAAGTACTGAAAGGAGCGAGCCCACAGGTTGAAGTGATAATTCCCTAGCAACCCAGGAGAACCTCAAGGAAAGAGGCCACTTGGGATGAATCTTAAGGAATGGCACATGAAGCAACTGGGGACATTCCTGGCAACAAAGGAATTACCCAGCACCAAGATTTAAAAGTCTGAGGGACTGGGAAGATGGCTCAGTGGTAGAGCACTTGCCTTGCATGCCTGAGGCCCTGGGTTCGATTCCCCAGCACCACATAAGCAAAAAGAAAAAAGCCAGAAGTGGCGCTATGGCTCAACTGGTAGAGCGCTAGCCTTGAGCTGAAGAGCTGAGGGACAGCACCCAGAGTTCAGGCCCCAGGACCGGACCCAAAAATAAAATAAAAGTCTGAGACCTGCAGCACACAAGCATGCAAGAAACCACCCACCCACCAAATCTTATGGGTGGGCCTCATGGCTCAGCATGTATGGCTTGGTGGTCAATGGAGAATAAAGGGAACAACAAGGAAATCCAGGACTTAAAACTATACATATCTTGCCAGGCATCCATTCAAAACTAGCTGGGGCAGCAGAAAAACAGGCAAACCTCCACCTCCAATTAACAATCAAAAAGCCAGACTGGCCGGGGACCAGTGCTTTATACCTGTAATCCTAGATACCCAGGAGGCTGAGATCTGAGAATCATAGTTCAAAGCCAGTCCCGGCAAGAAAGTGTGAGACCAAAAAGCCAGAAATGGAGCTATGGCGCAAGTGGTATGGTAGAGAACTAATCTTGAGCAAAAAAGCTCTGTGCCCAGGCCCTGGGGAAAAAAAAAAAAAGACTAGCTAGGCATTAGTGGCTTAAGCCTGTCATCTAAAGCCAGTCCAGGCAGGAGAGTGCCAGCCCTGACAAGCTAAGGGATAGCACATAGGCCCTGAATTCAAGCCCCAGTACTAGCATGCACATGCACACTCATATGGATAGGTAGGTAGGTAGATCAATGTACTAATAGCCATGCACCACTTCCTATGTTTCTTTACCCACTGTTATATTTTTATTTCATTAGCTTTTATTAGGATATGTTAATATACAGGATATCGTGCTAATTCTATGCATCTATGATGTACACAGTACTTTGAACAAGGTCATCTTTCATATTGTATTTCCTCCTCTTACATCTTAACTACTACCTGAGTTTCATCCCCAGCACTGCCCCCCCCCAAAAAAAAGATTATTTTAAATCCTAATGGCAATCCTAACAATAATTTTAATATACCTGGAAGGTCTCATAGTAATCTTAGATTCTCTACAGCCTATATTATCACCTATTGCCTACCCTAAAAAAAGAAAAGGATTAACATAATGTCCTCGGTTCCAGATGAAATGCCTGCAGTGATGTTATCTTTACGGAAGATAACGCCAATAGAATGAATACACTGAGGGGGGAAAATGGTGACTATCAGGTCGTTCAGATTCCTTAGCATGACAAATTTTAAGTTTTGTCTAAACCAAGTGTAGCTTTGTGGTGATGAAATACCAAAGGCCGAAGAGCAGCGACGGAGGTCCTGCAGAGCAGTCTGACCCTCCGGTCCTGAGTGGTTTCGGTAACCTGTGTGAAGGAAGGATGCGTGGATGACTGGGAGACCGTGTGCAGTCGCCCTGGCGCGTGTCAGCGTCCCCGGCTGCAAGCCAGCACTCTGCCGCGTGAGCCACACCTCCGACCGGCCATGGGAGTCCTCCTCCAGATCTCAGCCCCTGGAGTAGCAGGGTTTACCGGCGTGAACCACCCGGCCCGCCCAGCGGCTCGCCGGTAATCCCAGCTAATCCCGCCGCGCCCTGGGTGGGGAAGAGCGCTCGGATCTCCGCGCTCCCACCCCTTCCCGCGGGCGCCCCAGGACGCCCAGCGCGCATGCGTGCTGCGCGGGACCCGCGCCGGCGCGCTCTCGCGAGACGAACTCTGCGGACTGGAAAGATGGCGCCTCCCAGCCCTCGGGATCCCCAAGCTTCGTCGGCGACCAGCGCGACAGATTCCGACGGGGAGATGGTGCTGCCCGGCTTCCCGGACGCAGACAGCTTCGTGAAGGTGAGTTTGCGGAGACCCAGCGGGCTCCGGGGGCCGCCCGTCCTGGCCGGAAGCCGGCCCGGGGCCTCGCGGGGTCGGCCGCAGCGCCACCACCAGGCCGGGGCTTCCGGGGCTCGCGGGGCCCGGCCGCCCAGGCTCCTCCCGGGCCTCGGCCCCGGGGCCCCGCACCCTGGCCCGACCGCCACCCCGGCTCCCTCCCAGCGTTCTCCTGTACCCGCTCTTCAGCTTTAACCATGGACACACGTAGATCCAGGTCTTAACCTCGGGCATAAATAACCCTTACAAAGCTCCCGAGCCAGCCCGGGCAGGAAAGCCCTCGTAACAGTCTTATCTCCAGTTTATCAGCAAAAAAAAAAAAAAAAAAAAAGCTGGAAGTGGAACTATGTCTCAAATGGTAGAGCACCAGCCTTGAGCAGAAAAGCTAACAGCCCTCAGGCCTTGAGTTCAAGCCCCAGTACTTGCCTAAAAAGCCGGGGGGGGGGTGAAGGGGAGAGAGAATTTTAGCTCCAAACTTAGTTTTGTGTTCACCATTGAACCCTCGGGGCCCGGAATGGAATTTAGGTAGACTCACTCTGAATGTTTGTTGGATGGATGTAGATTGGATATATTTAGCACTTGATGTAGCCAACAATATACGCAAATAGACTTTCCCCCCACCCTTAAGAAATCGATTTGCTGAATGAATGAGATCCATGTTTAAATATGTACCTTCTTTTCTGGATTTTGACAGTTTGCTCTTAGCTCTGTGGTGGCGGTCACTAAGGCCTCTGGAGGCCTACCACAGTTTGGCGATGAGTATGACTTTTACCGAAGTTTTCCTGGCTTCCAGGCATTTTGTGAAACACAGGGAGACAGGTTGCTCCAGTGGTAAGTACTGTATATCATTGCCCCATATTAGTGAAAGAAGTGAACATACATAAAAAGGAAGCTAATTTGACCTAAATTTGCTCTCCTGAAACATGTTTTTGCTATAAACAATAATAGAATGTGAAAATGATATAAAATATTTTCATTAGAGAAATGCTACTTTGTAAAATTTTAGTTTAACTTTTAGAAAGTATACTGTCTTTTTTAGTGAAAAACTGGGAAAGAGTGACATTGTCCAGAAAGGCATGTACTTATTACCTTATTATGAAACTATAACTCCTCTATACATCACTTTTTTTTATTTTGGTTGGTTGTGGGGCTTGAACTCTGGGCTTGGGCACTATCCCTGCACTCTTCAGCTCAAGGCCACTGCTCTACCGCTTGAGCCACAGCGCTACTTCCGGTTTTCTAGTGGTTAATTGGAGATGAGTCTCATGGACTTTTCTGCTTGTGCTGGCTTTGAACTGTGATCCTCAGATCTCAGCCTCCTCAGTAGCTAGCATTACAGGCGTGAGCCACCAGCGCCCAGCATACATCACCTTTATAATAACCAAAAGGAATTTTTTTTAAAGTGTATGAGGTCACTGGTGGCTCACGTTTGTAATTCTAGCTGCTCCAGAGGCTGGGATCTGAGGATCTCAACCACCAAAAAGCCAGAAATGGAACAGTGGCTTTGAGCAAAAAAACTCAGGGACAGTGGCCAGACCCTGAGATCAAGCCACTAGACCAGCACAAAAAAAAAAAAAAGTGTATTAGGACAGATAATACACAACAGATTTTTAACTGTTATGTGGTAACTAATTAGAAAAGCTCCCAGATTTGACACATTAAAACAACGAAGGCAGCATATATTGTTTACATACTATCATATTTTTTTTAGTATTTAAAGAAGCATTGTCAGGGTTGGAGGCATGGCTCAGTTGGTAGAGCGCTCAAGCACTAGCCATTGAGCTAAAACATCACATACCAAGTTTAAGTCCTGGGCTCCAACCTACAAAAAGAAAAGAGCTGGCACCAGAGTGCCTCACACCTATAATCCTAGCTACTCAGGAAGCTGAGATCTGAGGATCATGGTTCAAAGCCAATCCAGGCAAGAAAGTCCGTGAGACTCTTATCTCCAATAAACCACTCAGAAAACTGGAAGTGGCCCTGTGGCTCAAGTAGGTAGAGTGCTAGCCTTGATCTGAAGAGCTGAGGGACAGCATCCAAGCCCAGAGTTCAAGCCCCACAACCAACCAAAGAAAAAGAAAGAAAAGTTTTTATTTGGATAATTTCTTTCTACAATTAACAGATAAAGAAAACAAGTCTATGGGGGGGAGGGGGGAGGCTGGGAAGGGATGGGAAGGGTAAACAAAGGAGGAGGCTGCAATGCTTGGTAAGAAATGTACGCATTATCCTGCCCATGCAATTGTAACCCCTCTGTACAGTATGTTCACAAATAAAATAAAATAAAATTAAAAAAAAAGAAAAAAGAAATAGAAAACAAGTCTGGGTAAGACTAGTGAATTGTTCAAGGCCACACAACTGGGTGTGTGTAGAGGGGGTGTATGTGTTGTTTTTACATTTTAAAATCATAACTCAGATTTACATTCAACCTTGCCATTAACATACAGGCCGTGGTTTTTTTGTTTGTTTTTGCTTTTGCTTTTTGTAAACTCTGGGTCTCATGCTCAAGGCTGGTGCTTTACCACTTGAGCCACACCTCTATTTCCAATTTTTACATGCTTAATTGGAGAAAAGAGGCTTGAGGATTTGTCTACCCAGGATGGTTTCAAACCTCAGTTCTCAGATCTCAACCTTCTAAGTAGCTAGGATTATAGTCATGAGCTCCCGGGACACCACTCAGACTGTATTTATTTATTCATTTGATTCTGGGGATGGAACCCTAGACGTTGTTCATGCTACACATATACTCTGCTACTGAGCTGCACCCTCATCCCCTTCCCCCTAAGTGTTGTTTCTCAAAGGTTGGTATAAGTCTGTAAATTTCTTTAGTTTCATCAAAGAATGTGATAAATCAACTGAGTCAACTCACTTGAGTATTCTCCCAGCCTGTAAGCTGATGAAATAAGGTATACAATCTGACCTTGAGTTTTTTTGTTTTGTTTTTTCCCCTCAGCATGAGTAGGGTAATGCAGTACCATGGGTGTCGCAGTAACATTAAAGATCAAAGTAAAGTGACTGAATTGGAGGACAAATTTGACTTGCTAGTGGATACCAATGATGTGATTCTAGAGAGAGTGGTGAGTATTCTACCACATACCCAACTAACAAGTGAAGAGCCGCGGATCAGTGCACAAAGGGAGACCCAGGCACTTTAGATAGAAAATGAAAAGAGTTTAGCATTTCCCACCAGAAAGAATATTCCTCTGGTTAGTTAATGTTTTCTTACTCAAAACAACTATAGTTGTTCAAAATATAATGGGGTTGTAGATGTGGCTCAAGTGGCAGAGCACTTGTTTCATAATTCCAGGGCCCTGAGTTCAAGCCCCAGTACCACTAAAGAAAAGAGAAAAATCCCCCCCTGTGGAAGCCTGTTTTTCATGAGTCTGATTACACTTTTTATCTTCTAGATACACAGATCCTGTTTGTATTGCGAGAGAAGAGGCCTGGGCTGGGAATGTGGCTTAGTGGTAGAGTGCTTGCCTAGCATGCATGAAGCCCTGGGTTTGATTCCTCAATACCACATAAACAGAAAAAGCCAGAAGTGGCACTGTGGCTCAAGTGGTAGAGCACTAGCCTCGAGCACAGAAAAGCTCAGGGACAGAGCCTAGGCCCTGAGTTCAAGTCCCAGGATGAGAGGGGAGGGAAGTCTCTGCTGCTTTTACTATTTACACTGTCAACAAGCACATCAACCTACAGGAATAGTAGGAAGCTCTATATTATTCTGCCTAACATACTATCCATTAGGCCTAATTCTATACCAAAACATTATGGAAATACACAGAGGTCATCCAAAATAAACCTGACCTGCAGCCTGTGACAGTCTTTGGGACACTGAAATCTTGCCTGACCCATGAGGTCTTCTCTACGGGCCTGTATGCCAGTCGGCTGTAACCTGGCTATGCTTCTGCTACTAGTAGTGTTCAGACTCATGTTCCAAATCTGCCTTGACAGGGCTTCTTGAATGCTAGGCAAACACTACTACTAAACTCTTCTCCCAACCCTGCACACCTATATCTAAAAGGCTTCTAAGTTATTTTGGATTTTCAGTCCAATTTAGAGCTAACAAGAGAGTCAGTCAAGGGTCGGGAGGAACTGACAAAAACTATGTATGTTTATAGTGTATATTATATTTTGATACGTACATTACTCCTGTAGTCAGAATTCTGTGATCACAGTGTCAGGTAATTAACTTTTTTTAACCTCAAAAAAATTTTTATTGCTTCTTTCATTGTTAGGGTATTTTGCTGGATGAAGCATCAGGCGTGAATAAGCATCAGCAGCCTGTCCTTCCTGCAGGCTTGCAAGTGCCTAAAACCATAGTGTCCAGCTGGAACCGGAAGGTGAGGCCTTGGTAAACTAGAGCCCCTGCTGTCAGCTTGATGGCTGGGCTTTTGTTCATTCTAATTGTAGCTTGATGAACACAGAACTGGCCACTGTCCCTTTGAGTTGTTGTTGGGAACAGACACACTCTAATTCCACCTTCTTTTTCCACATTGCACTCATTACCCTTACATTGTCTGGCTGATGGAATGTTCTTGTCTCCTCTGAAGACACGAGTTGGAGTTTATTTTTCTAATTCACCAAGCTGCTATGTGCTAAAGCATGTATTATGCATTGATCTTAGGCAGGAGAATATGGCAAAAAAACAAAATCTGAAACGTTCCGACTGCTTCATGCAAAAAACATCATCCGACCTCAGCTCAAGTTTCGAGAGAAAATTGACAATTCCAACACACCGTTTCTTCCTAAAATTTTCATCAAGCCTAATGCTCAGAAGCCCCTCCCTCAGGGTGAGTAAACATTTGAGCCTTTCCTTCAATCCAAGGAATTCTGCTCCCCACTAGCAAAGGGCAGGGACCTCTTGGATAACTTCCCCCTCCCAAACTAGAAAAGACACAGAGGTCCCAGTCCCTGTGTGATGGTGTCTTGTTTGGGTCTCCAGCTCTCTCAAAAGAAAGGCGGGAACGGCCCCAGGATCGTCCTGAGGACTTGGATGTACCCCCAGCCCTGGCAGATTTCATCCATCAGCAGCGAACCCAGCAAGTTGAGCAGGACATGTAAGTGTTAATTGAGTTCAAGTTCAAGCCCCTACATACCGGCACCAAAACAGAGACATGTTATTCAAACCCACAAGGGATTATATGTTCATCATCCAATTAACTACCAAAAAGCTGGAGAGCAAAGAAAGCTCAGGGACAATGCTCAGGCCCTAAGTTCAAGCCCCAGGACTGGGACCTCACCCCCCCCCCAAAAAAAAATGTAAGACTAGAGTTTTTTTGTTGTTGTTGTTGTTGTTGGGGGGGTGGTCATGGGGCTTCAACTCTGGGGTTGGGCACTGTCCCTGAGCTCTTCAACTCAAAGCCAGTGCTCTACCACTTGAGCCACAGCACCACTTCTGGTTTTCTGGTGGTATATTGGAGATAAGAGTCTTGCCGGGCACTGGTGGCTCACGCCTGTAATCCTAGTTACTCAGGAGGCTGAGATCTGAGGATCACAGTTCAAAGCCAGCCCGGGCAGGAAAGACCGTGAGACTCCTATCTCCAATAAACCACCAGAAAACTGGAAGTGGCGCTGTAGCTCAAGTGGTAGAGCGCTCACCTTGAGCTAAAGAGCTGAGGGACAGCGCCCAGGCCCAGAGTTCAAGCCCCACGACCGACAAAAAAAAAAAAGAGTCTCACAGACTTTCCTGCCTGAGCTGGCTTTGAACCATGACCTTCAGATCTCAGCCTCCTGAGCAGTTAGGATAAGCATGAGCCACCAGCGCCTGGCTATGACTAGCATTTTAATGATCATCTTATAAGGATGATCAAGATCCTCTGATTTATTTGTAGTTACCATGCTTTTATCAAGGGAAGATAGTCACAGTGGTCTTTTCCCATTTGTTTTTACTTTATATTGGAGTAGTTGGTTTCTTTTGAGAATTACAGGATTCATCAAGTTTTTTTTGTTTCATTTTATGCAGGTTTGCACACCCTTATCAGTATGAACTGGACCACTTCACTCCACCAGACTCTGTGCTTCAGAAGCCAGAGCCACAGGTGAGTTCCCCATCTTAGTTACACTGGGTCTTGAGTGGCATGGAAAGAAGAATCAGTCACACCAATGACCTCATGTAATCTTGATGTCCCTCAGACGATCTTGGGGGCGGGGGAGGGGTGTGGCTTTGGGTCATTCCCTGGACTCATAATTTACTTTGTATTTTAGTGGGAATCGTTTTTAATGTTCCTCTCTCTTTCTTGATACCCTTTACTGATTCAGTTATATAGACCTGTAGAAGAAACACCCTGCTGCTTTGTTTCCTCTCTGGACCAGCTCGTGGAGCTCAATGAGAAGCTCCTAAATTGTCAGGAATTTGCCGTAGACTTGGAGGTATGTTCTAATTAATTAAATTTTTATATTTTCTGTGAGCTCACCTACTGAAGAAGTGTAAAATTAGCAATAATTTAAATCTCTCTCATCATGTAGTTTTGCTCTGTAGTTGGCTTTTTGAAATCAGTAAAGGAAGGGCTAGGGTAGTTCCGCAGTAGGGTATGTGTTTACCATGTACAAGGTCCATTCAAACCCCAGACGAAAAGAAGAAAAGGAAAGCCTAAAGAATCTTTTTTCCACTCTTGCCTCTTTCTGTGTACTTTAGCACCATACTTTTGTTTATTTAATTTTTGTTATGGGTCATGAGGCCTGAACTCTGAACCCAGGCATTGTCCCTGAGCTCTTTTTGCACAAGGCTAATGCTCTATCACTTTGAAGCACAGTGCCACTTCCGGTTTTTGAGTGGTTAATTAGAGATAAAAGTCTCACAGAGACTTCTCCTGGGCTAGCTTCAAACCATGATCCTCAGATCTTGGCCTCCTGAGTAGCTAGGATTACAGGCCTGAGCCACCGGCGCGCTTTTTTTTTTTTCACCTCTTGTTTCCATTTCCTGGAATTCATTTCAATAAATCCTATATCACATGACCAGAGGCATTGTGCCTTTGGGTTCTGCCTATAACAGAATCTTCCTTTGGTCTCCCTGTGTAGCATCACTCTTACCGGAGCTTCCTAGGACTGACCTGCCTGATGCAAATTTCCACCCGAACAGAAGACTTCATCATAGACACGCTGGAGCTCCGCAGTGACATGTACATTCTCAACGAAAGCCTCACGGACCCAGCTATTGTGAAGGTGAGCCAGCACCAATGGCTCCCACCTGTGAGGCAGGACGCAGTGCTTCCTGCTGGGCAGTTCCAACTCTAGGAGGAATTGCCTCAGCTCCTACCTTAAGGTTCCGTGTGCTAAGCTGCTACAAGAGCCTACAACATCAGAATTGCTTAAACTAAAGACACTCAAGCTAGAAGAGTGTGTTTGTCAGTGGGCTGGAAGCAGCTTCAGCCTTACCGCTACGCAAGTAAGATTATACACTAAGGCTACATCCCAGATTAATAGTAACATGTAAAACTATGCACATCTTAGTCCCACTGGCTTCTGGTTTCAGTGTCTGGTAACAGAGCTGTAAGTTGTGCTGGTGTGAGGTGCATGCACGGCTTTTTGTGTGTAGGTCTTCCACGGTGCCGACTCTGACATCGAGTGGCTGCAGAAGGACTTCGGGTTGTATGTGGTGAACATGTTTGACACTCACCAGGCAGCACGCCTTCTCAACCTAGGCCGACACTCACTTGATCACCTGCTGCGGCTCTACTGTGGTGTGGAGGCCAACAAGCAGTACCAGCTAGCGGACTGGAGGATCCGGTCAGTCTGTGCATGATAAGGAACGGTGGGTGGCAGAGGAAAGCTGCAGGCTTATTGGCCTCATTCCTGGAGACACGTGTTCAGTCTTCAGTGTGTTTGAACTGGACGCGAATGGCGTTGGACCCCCGGATGTGTTCTGTGGTACAGAACAATGGGACATTTTAGGATGCTAGTGGGGAATTTGCAGTAGACTGCCTCTTAGAGATAGTGATCAAAAAGGCATGCCCAGTTGATATCAGCCTGCAGTTGGGGGGGGGGTGATTATGTGAGAGGTGTGAGAGGAGGCTAAGGTGCAGGGACTTGGCTGTGCTTGCTGGGAGCCTGCTTCTTTCTCAGCACTGCAGCTGACACAGGAAAGTCCTCTGAGCTTTCTTCCCTTCCCCTCACACCAGAACTTCTAAGTAGGAAAATGAATAAAGCCCAAATATAAGAAGGAAGTTTGTACTCTGAAAACCACTTCCTGTGACTGGGCCCTGGGTCCATGCCATGCACAGGCGGTATGCTGAGGGATGCTGTCCTCTGCCACACCACATTTCTGTGCCCATCCCCAGTTCACAGATGAGACTGGTATGCCCAAGAGGTGAAGGTTTGTCATACTGAGGTACAGGGAGTGCTGGTGTATCCCTGGTATTGGCTAGAGAAGAATGTTTGGGGGAGCAGTAAGAATCTTTGTGCTGGGCACCGGTGGCTCATGCCTGTAATACTAGCTACACAGAAGGCTGAGATCTGAGGATCGCGGTTCAAAGCCAGCCCGGGCAGGAAAGTCCGTAAGACTCTTTATCTCCAATAAACCACTAGAAAACCAGAAGTGGCACTGTGGCTCAAGCGGTAGAGCGCTTGCCTTGAGCTGAAGAGCTGAGGGACAGCGCCCAAGCCCAGAATTCAAGCCCCATGACCGACCAAAAAAACAAAAGAATCTTTGAAATCAGAATGCACTCCTTGAGTAGACAGGAGGGTCGCTGCAAAGGAGCAGTCACGGAAGCCATGTCCTTTGTTGGAACTCTAGCCCCCTGCCAGAAGAAATGCTCAACTATGCCCGGGACGACACTCATTACCTGCTTTACATTTACGACAAAATGAGGCTGGAACTGTGGGAGCGAGGCAACGACCAGCCCACCCAGCTGCAAATGGTGTGGCAGCGGAGCAGGGACCTGTGCCTTAAGGTATGATGTTGTCAGCCGCACAGACCCAACACTCAGGGTACAGTGTGGTCAGAGCCACACAGACCCCAGCCTGATTCTAGTTCTTACTTTATGCAAGAGCCAAACATTTTGAAGAGCTCAGGGCACAATTTTGGCTATGTTGTTTTTGTATTTGTTTAGTGCTGAGACTCTACCTGAGCCTCATGCATGCTAGGCAAGCACCCTGCACTAGACTGCGAACCCAGCCACATGGCTCTTGATATTTCCTAACATTTTGCAGAAATTTGTCAAACCCCTCTTCACGGATGAGTCCTACCTTGAGCTATATCGGAAGCAGAAGAAGCATCTGAACTCGCAGCAGTTGGCCGCCTTTCAGCTGCTATTTTCCTGGAGGGACAAAACTGCTCGTAGGGAGGATGAGAGTTACGGGTAAGGCTTCTGGATTGAGGCACCCTGCTAAGGGGAAATAGGGCCTTTTTTCTTTTCTCTTTTCTTGTGGTGAAGGCTGTTTATCTGCTGCATTATGTAGCATTTAGTGGAACTTGTTAGCTGGATCTGATATGATGCTGTTGTGTATTTTTTTTTCTTTCAGATATGTATTGCCAAACCATATGATGCTAAAGATAGCTGAAGAACTGCCTAAGTAAGTGTGGGAGCCGAGTGGTGTGCTCTGCTTCATCAGTAGAGGCGTTCTGTTGACTCGGAGGACTAATGCTCCATCTTTTTTTTTTTTTTTTGTTGGTCGTGGGGCTTGAACTCTGGGCCTGCGCGCTGTCCCTCAGCTCTTCAGCTCAAGGCAAGCGCTCTACCACTTGAGCTACAGTGCCACTTCCGGTTTTCTGGTGGTTTATTGGAGATAAGAGTCTCATGGTCTCTCCTGCCCGGGCTGGCTTTGAACCGCGATCCTCAGATCTCAGCCTCCTGAGTAGCTAGGATTACAGGCGTGAGCCACCAGCGCCCAGCTTAGTGCTCCATCTTGGAAGGTAGCAAGTTCAGGGAATCCAGCGTCCTTGCCAAGGGCTGCCACATTAGAAGGAAAATGTCTGAATGGGATGTTTTAGGGGTTTTGCCTCATGTCCAGGTCAGGGTAAGTCTGAACCTGTAAAAATGTCAGCCAGGTGCCAGTGGCTCACACCTGTAATCCTAGTGCTCAGTTGGCTGAGATCTGAGGATCGTGGTTCAAAGCCAGCCCAGACAGGAAAGTGCGTAAGACTCTTATCTCTAGTAAACCACCAGAAAACCAGAAGTGGCACAGTGGCTCAAGTGGTAGAGCGTTTGCCTTGAGCTGAAGAGCTCAGGGACAGCTCCCAGGCCCAGAGTTCAAGCACCATGACTGACCAAAAAAGAAAATGTCTGTTTCTTTCATCTGCAGTTCTTCTCTTTTATAGTCTCATGATTTTCAGCATAATGTTAAATATAAGCAGAAATACAAATCCACAGCTTGATGTTAATGCCCTGCAGAATTGAGGCTCAGCAATGCTAGGGGCTTATCTCTACCTCTTTCCACTTGCAAATCAGGAATCCTTGTGGAGCTTGCTACAGCAAGGAGCATGCATGCACATAGCTGGCCAGGCTGCCCTGACACAATCTGATTTTATGGTCCTCAGCTTGGCCATGGCCCTCTGGCTTTGCTCAGTCCCTACACTTACTTGGGAGCCTTTTAAAGGCGCTGCTTTTTTGATAAGTTATGTGTGTCCTTCCTTGTCCTCAGGGAACCTCAGGGCATCATAGCTTGCTGCAACCCAGTTCCACCCCTTGTCCGACAGCAGATCAATGAGATGCATCTCTTAGTCCAGCAGGCTCGGGAGATGCCCCTGCTCAAGGTGAGAAATTGACAATTTCTTCGAGGGCTGCCACCCAACCCAACAGGCCTGTTCTTTGTTGGCTAGCACCTGACCACTGGGGCTCATGTCTTCCTTTCTAAAGGAAGGGAGCCGGGCACTGGTGTCTCACGCCTGTAATCCTAGCTACTCAGGAGGCTGAGATCTGAGGATCACAGTTCAAAGCCAGCTCGGGCAGGAAAGACCGTGAGACTCCTATCTTAAATAAACCACCAGAAAACTGGAAGTGGCGCTGTAGCTCATGTGGTAGAGCGCTTGCCTTGAGCTGAAGAGCTAAGGGACAGCACCCAAGCCCAGAGTTCAAGCCCCACAACTGACTAAATAAATAAATAAATAAAATGAAGGGAGTCCTGGGACTTGAAATTTTGTGGGTGGGTCTTCCTGGATTTAGCTGCTACTTGTTGCTGTCATTGCTCTATAGGGCTTGGGTTTGAAGTCAGCCTCCACATGGCAGACGCACTCTACCACTAAGTTATAACCCCAGCCCCTGCAATTCTGTATGATAGTCAAGAAGTAAAATTTGGCAGCACCAGTGACTCACACCTATAATTTTAGCTATTCAGGAAGCTGGGATCTGAATATCGTAGTTTGAAGCCAGCTTGGTCAGTTAAGTACGCAAAAATCAAAAGTGGAGGTGTGGCTCAAGTGTTAGGATACCAGCCTTGGATGAAAAAATCAAGTGAGAGCACGAGGCCCAGAAGTCAAGCTCCACTACCAGCACAAAAAATAGTGTAGGGAGGAACTAGAATACATCCTTCTTATTTTATGATCTTTACTTGAGCTGGTAATATCTAGTGGCCAAGCCAGTTGTTGGGGTCAGTTAACCCAGTGGATTGAGTTGGAGTAGGGATCCAGGGATAGAGAGTTCACCCTGGAAACCAGCAGTGATCTGGCATGAAGTGATCACACTGTCCACACATCCTCACAGAGGGTTGAGGCAAGCACAGAAAGAATCAGAAGAAAAGGCCAGTGAGGCCAGGTGCTGGTGGCTCATGCCTGTTATCCCAGCTACTCAGGAGTCAGATCTGTAGATCATGGTTCAAATCCAGCCTATGCAGGAAAATCCAGGAGAGTCTTATCTCTAATAAACTACCAAAAAAAAAAAAAGCAGAAGTGGAGCTGTGGCAAGTGGTAGAGCACTAGCCTTGAGCCCCGGAACACATGCACGGGCACGCACACACAAACAGCTTAGGAATGGGAGATAGGAAGCTGTGTCAAGGTGAGCCGGACTGTAGAGGCATCACCTGGACAGCAGCTACTGTGGAGGTGGGATGCAAGGCCACTCACCCAAATACAAACCTCAGAGGAAAGAGAAGGAAGGAGAGGCCTGCAAGAGAAGAGAAGTTGAGAAAGGCTGATCTGGGTGGGAGGCGCTGAGGCTTAGACAAATGTAGGTGGAGGTGGGAATCCCTTGGGGATTTTCCCTTTTATTTAAAGATCTTCACTGACTTTACTTTCTTTCCATTATGTCATTGAACAAACACTTCATTCCATAAAATAAAGGAAGTGTTTTCTTGATTTGTGTTTTTTTTTAATTTTTTGAAAATATTTTAATATTTACCATTTTGTTGCCTGTGCTATTAATATACACATGGGGGGGTGGGTCCAGTCGTGGGGTCTGAACTCTGGGCCTGGGCGCTGTCCCTCAGCTCTTCAAGGCTAGCACTCTACCACAGCGCCACTTCCAGCTTTTTTCTTTTTTGCTTATGTGGAACCCAGGGCCTCATGCATGCAAGGCAAGCGCTCTACCACTGAGCCACCTGCCCAGCCCCAACATACACATGTAGTAATAAATATACTACCATTACATAGAATGCAACATGTTGTTTTTAGCATTTATAGCTGATTAAAATTAATGCTGTTATTACCTCAAGAGAGATACAAATAAATATCATGTCCAGATTCCAAACTAAAGCTATAAGGTTGTGCATTTTATTGTTTTTGTATTTTAGACTAAGTCCCATAAGATAGCCCAGACTGGCCTCAAACTCAAGTGTGCCAGACTGGCCTTCTAACTCATACTCCTCTGCCTCCACCTCCCAAGTCCTGGGATAGTGGTGTGAACCATCATACTGGCCTTGGTTTGTTTGTTTGTTTTTTGTCAGTCGTGGGGCCTGAACTCGGCCTGGGTGCTGTCTCTCAGCTCTTCAGCTCAAAGTTAGCACTCCACCACTTGAGCCACAGTGCCACTTCTGGCTTTTTCTGCTTGTATGGTGCTGAGGAATTGAACCCAGAGCCTCATGCAAACAAGGCAAGCACTCTACCACTGGGCCACCTTCCCAGCCCCTGGGCTTGGTTTTATGTTTTATTACAATATTTCAAATGTGTTGGTTTAGCAGTGATATATCAATATATGGTCAATCATATTCATAATTTTTGGAAGATTTTTGGCCCAGAAAGAATTGAAAAGGAAGCTGGGCACTGGTCACCTGCAATCCTAGCTACTCAGGAGGCTGAGATCTGAGGATCACAGTTCAAAGCCAGCCCAGCCTGGGCAGGAAATATCATAAGATTTATCTCCAATTAACCACTTGCAAACTAAAAGTGGAGCTCTGGCTCAAAGTAGAAGAGCACTAGCCTTGAGAAAAAGAGCTCAGGGACAGTGCCCAGGCCCTGAGTTCAAGCCCTGCAACTGACAAAAAGCAAAATAATTGAAAATGAAGTAGGAATAAAAACCTTTGCAGTTGTATTTCAAAATGAATGTCAGGGTTAGAGGCATGGGTCAGTTGGTATAGCAGGAACCAGTTAGTGAAAGTATCAGATACCAAGTTCAAGTCCTAGACCAGGAAGGAGGGAGGGAGGGAGGGAGGAACATCTGAGCTCCTTGGAAACCCTCAGGTCACTCTCCTCATAAAGAGCTCTGCTCTTATCCACCAAGTGGTTTGGTTTTGGTGGTACTGGAATTTGAACTCGGCAGTCACTCTACCACTTTAGCCAAGCCCCCAGTGTGCTTTGCTTTAGTGAATGTTCAGCTAGCAGATCTATCGCTTTTTGCTGGGGGCCAACTTCTGACTGCAATGCTTCTGCCACAGCCTCCCAGTAGAGCTGGAATTAGAGGTGTGCCCCCATCCGCAGCATGTGTTTTTTTGAGGTGGAATCTTACGTTTTGCCCTGCTGGCCTGAACTGCAATCCTCCCAATCTCTGCCTCCCAAGTAGCTGGGATTACAGGCGTGAGGCACCGTGTTCGGCCACCAAGGAATTCTTGAGCACCACAAAATGGCAGTGCCAGGCACTGAAGGGATGTGAGGATGGAAAGACATCTGGGTCCCTGCGAGCCCTGTGAAGGAGTCTGCCGGGGAGCACGTGCCAACGAGTTCACACAGCTTTCCTGCATTGCCCCTTCCTTCCTCCTTAGTCTGAAGCCGCGGCTGGGAAGAAGAAGAGTGGAGCACTGCCCAGTGCTGAGGTACGGCACCGCCTCTGCCCTCGCACCTGTGGGAGGGGCACACAAACCTGACGGCCTGCGTACGGACTTCACATGTGCCCTTCTGCTTCTCCTTGCAGAGACTGGAGAATGTTCTTTTTGGACCTCATGACTGCTCCCACGCCCCCCCAGAAAACTACCTGGTCCCCCCATGTGGCGGTAAGCGGAGCCCTCTGGACTGGCGGGCAGGGCCAGCTGCTGCACTCAGAGCCCTCAGGGTTTGACTCTGCTTCCTTCTGTGCCTCTAGGTTCTGGGCCGGCTCAGAAACAGGCGAGCCTCTTTGCCGAGGAGACCTTGCTGGACACCAAATGCCTGCTTGCTACAGCCGTGATCTCCTTGTTCAGTGTGAGTAGCAGGAAAGCCACGAGAGCACCACAGTGGCCTAGGGCAGGGGGCTCTGGCAGACAGCCTGCCAGGAGTGTCCGTGTGGAGAGATGCGCTCCTGGTCACGCATGTGCACACATGGCAGGGGCTTCTGTTCAGTGTTATGTCAAGAAACCCTGTGGGACAAGTTGCCCAGCAAAGGTGCCCGACAGGGGCAGAATGCACAGGATGTCCACTGAGCTTCACGACCATACACATCAGACCTCGCTGGCCACACATACACTTTTAGGTGATAAGCTTTCTGTGCTGTGGCTGCTTAGAGTGAGGAACACGGGCAGGCTCTAAGGGCAGATCCTTGGTGCTCGACCTGGGAGAGGCTGCAGTGGTCCCAGTTGAGGCTGTATGTCCTTTCTTTTTTTTTTTTTTTTTGCTGGTGATGGGGCCTGAACTCTGGGCCTGGGTGTTGTCCTTCAGCTCAATGCTAGAGCTCTACCACTTGAGACACAGCGCCACTTCCGGCTTTTTCTTTTTTTTTCCGGCTTTTTCTGCTTATGTGGTGCTGAGGAATCGAACCCAGGGCCTCATGCATGCAGCTCCCACTGAGCTACCTTCCCAGCCCCTGTATGTCAATT
>NW_012267222.1:6880513-6888611 GCF_000151885.1 Dipodomys ordii | reverse complement strand
TGATACCTTTTTGTTTTTTTTTCCTTCAGTCATGGGGCCTGAACTCTGGGCCTGGGCTCTGTCTCTCAGCTCTTCAGCTCAAGGCTAGCGCTCTAGCACTTGAGCCACAGCACCACCTCCGGCTTTTTCTGCTTATGTGGTGCTAGGAATCGAATCCAGGGCCTCATGCATGCATGCAAGGCAAGCGCTCTACCACTGAGCCACCTTCCTGGCCCCCCCCCCTTTTTTTGTCAGTCCTGGGCTTGAATTCTGGGCCTTCATCTTAAGGCGAGCACTCTACCACTTGAGCCACAGTACCACTTCCAGTTTTCTGGTGGTTAATTGGAGATAAGAGTCTCACGGACTTTCCTTCCCGGGCTGGCTTTGAATTGAGATCCTCAGATCTCAGCCTCTTGAGTAGCTAAGGATTACAGGCATGAGTCACCAGCTCGGGCTGATGGTGACACCTTTGTCTCAGGGTCCAGAGGGGGTTGGATGAGATACTACATGTGGAAGCCTTCACCCATGGCCTGGGCACCTTGGTACTGTATCCTTCTCTACAAGCACTTAGAAACCAAACCAGCCAGAAGCTAGAACTGAGGGCTTGCGTGTGTATGCATGTGCGCGTGGTGTGTGTGTGTGTAAGTGTGTAAGTTGTTTCCCACCACCACCACCATGCCCAGCAGCTATGGAGGACATGCTCCTGTGCTTTCTAATTTTAGATCAGCAACCGTTGGAAGCTGGCCAAGCAGGCCCAGGTCCGAAAAGAATATAAAGACACTGCCAAGAAGAAGGCAGCTGAGCAGACAGGTAATGTGCCATTCTTGCGTGTGTGCAGAAGGGCGGCCTGGCACACGTTGTTGATTGAGCCATTCAGCAGTGCCAGACACAGCAGTACGCAGCACAGCCCACCCTAGCCCTGGGGAGCTTGCCTTCTGGGGAATGGCAGGGAGAGCCCAGAAGCAGGCAGTAGTGCATGGAAAGAGGGGTGGGGCGTGCTTAAGTGCGCTCTGGTGAAGACTGGCATGGGTGGGAGTGACGGTCTTACAAATGACATTGGACAGAGACACAGCCAGCTACATGAAGACATCTGCACTGGTGGCTGAGGCTCAAGGCCCTAGGTGGGGTCCCAAGATGTGGCAAGGTGGCCTAGGGGACTGAATGGAAAGGGGGTGGGGAAAAGAGCAGGCCAGGCCTGTGTGAGGACTGCCTTTACTGAGTTGGGGACCTGAACTCGTTACCTCCAGGCCATCTCTCTGACTGTTGTGTAGAGAACTGATGAATTACAAGGGCGAGAGTCTGGTCTGGAGATAGGACCAGAGCCCAGGGGAACACACTGGAGGGCAGCATAGAGCTGGCTGCACACGGCCTGTCCTGAGCAGCAGGAGGATGGGGTATCCGCATCCCAGGGAGTTGGTCTGGGAGCTGGTTGGGTGGGGAGGGGACTTGGGTCCTGGTCCCTGACACAGGGCTGGGACACCTGCCCGCCATCCTCAGAGTGGTGGCAGGGAGGCTGAGCGGGACCTGGTGTGGCTCCCAGATTGAGGACAGGCAGGACAGAGCCCCTGAAGCATACATGTCAATATGGGGTGCCAGGGCTGAGTGCAGGCAGGCTGGGGATTGAGCAGCAACTCCACACTCCCTGTGTCTTGCAGTGGCCCAGGAACAGGTGAAAGAAGAGTACAAAGCCACAGCAGAGCAGGCCATCTCTGTGCGACAGCAGACTGTGGTATGTATGGATTCTGGGTCCTGGCCGAGAGTCCCCTTGGCTGGCTCAGGAGGGTCTGCCCTGTCCCTGACATTGTCCTTGGCCTTGCTCCAGTTTGCCCTGGCTTGTCCCTCAGTGCTCGCCTCATTTCCCCTGGCAGTTCCCCCAGAGGACGTCTTTTCTGTGTGTGGTGAACCCACCAACACTTGACTGCCACACAACAGGAACAGGCATTGAAGCAACACTTGGTTCTTGTTGCCCTCAGCCTCTGGAATTCTCTCCTTAACCCCTGCCCCTCTTAAGTTGTCCATTGTCCAGTTAGAAACCTGCTTCAGAGCCCGGTGCCAGTGGCTCACACCTGGAATCCTAGCGACTCTGGAGGCTGAGATTTGAGGATTGTGGTTTGAATCCAGCCTGGGCAGGGAAGTCCATGAAACTCCTCTCCAATAAACCACTCAGAAAAAGCCAGGAATGGCACTGTGGCTAACATGGTAGCATGCTATCCTTGAGCAAAAGAACCTCAGGGACAGTGCCCAGGCCCAGAGTTCAAGCCCTAGCACCAGCCAAAAAAAAAAAAGGGAAAAAGAAAAATATCTGCTCCAGGTACGGCTCAAGTGGCAGAGTGCCAGCCATGAGCAAGAAAACTGAGCACGAGCAGGAGGCCCTGAGTTCAAGCCCAGTACAAAAAAAGAAAAACCTGCTCCAGCTGGCACAGGCCATGGCTCCGCCCCTTCTCCACCTTCAAAATGTTTTTTTTCTTTTTTGCCAATACTGCTTTTAAACTTAGGGCCATGCTTTTTTGGCTTATTTGCTAGGTTGGTGTTCTACCACTTGAGCCACATCTTGTCTAGCTTTATGCTGCTGGGGTTTTTTTGGTTGTTTTTTTCCAGTACCAGGGCTTGAACTCAGGACCTGACACTCTTACTCTGCTTTTTAGCACGTAGCTGGCTCTCTAGCACCTGATTCATAGCTCTAGTTGCAGCTTTTGCTGCTTAATCACATAATAATCTTGATGAGTTGTCTTCTTAGGCTATCTTCAAACCAAGTGTCTCATATTTCAGCCTCCTGAGTACCTAGGGTTACAGACAGGAGCCACAGGTGCTGGGCTTGCTGGTTCTTCTTAGAAAGTTAAAACATTTTTCTGTCCAGGTTGGCTTTGAATTGCAATCCTCCAGATCTCAGCCTTCCCAGTAGCTAGAATTGCAGCTGGCAGCCACTGGCAGCCGGCTCATCTCCCTGCATCTGAAGCAGCTAGGCCCCAGGCAGTCAAGGTTGGACCTCCATTTAGTGTCTTGTTAGCCAAAAGCTTAAGTGCTCCAACATCCCATCACTTTGTGAGCACTGACACAAGTAGAAAACTCCACACTTTGAAACCTTATTTCATGCACAAAATTATTTTTAAAAATACTGTAAAAAATACTGTATAGGACTGGGAATGTGGCTTAGTGGTAGAGTGCTTGCCTAGCATGCATGAAGCCCTGGGTTCAATTCCTCAGCACCACATAAACAGAAAAGGCCAGAAGTGGCACTGTAGCTCAAATGGTAGTGTGATCGCCTTAAACACAGAGAGGCTCAGGAACTGCACCCAGGCCAGAATTCAAGTCCCAGGACTGATGAATAAGAAAAAATGCTGAATAGACATAGCTTAGGCTTTGTGGCCTAGACGTGGCTGAAGCATAAGTGATTTGTGATTTAGAATGGGGTCCATTCCTAAGATACCTCATGTATATACAAAGCCCCTAAAATACAGAAGGAGCTGAAATCATGAAATCATCGCCTCCCTGCTGTGGATGAGTTGTTTATCTGGAGGTGTGGTCTCCCCACTTCACTCACGTGGTGTCCCTGTCTCCCTCCTTGCATGTCTTCCCCCTGCAGCTGGAAAACGCTAAGAAGAGGGAGAGAACCACAGGTGACACCAGGACCACAGAGCAGAGACAGGAGAAGAAACGACTCAAAACGGCCAAGAAGCTCAAGGGCCCAGACCCAGCACCCAGCACCTTCACTCCCTACGACTACAGCCAGTCGGACTTCAAGGCTTTTGCTGGTGAGGCCTGGCCCCTAGGCTGAGAGCCTGGCTGTGCCAGCTGCTGCAGGCTCACTCGCAGACACTGTGCCAGTCAGAGGCAGGAACAGAAGCCCACAGTGCCCCAGAACTAGCTCTGGCTTAGCAGGGTGCCCCTGCCCCCCACACAGAAGGGAGAATGGCGTGGGTGCTGCAGGGGCTGTACATGGTGCCCCTGACTGCAGACGCTTCTGGACCCAGGCAGCCTAGGAGGCTTGGGAAGCAAGGTGGGGCCATGCCACTGGAGCTCTGTACGAGCCCATCACGTGTTGCCAGCATCCCACTGCTTGTTGCACAAGTACACCCCTGCTCCTGATGACCAGGGCACAACTGTGCTCAGAGCCTGCCCCCTGGACAGCCCCCTGGCCTGGCACCCAGGGAGATTTGTCAGCTCAGTGATTGATCACCGCCTCTTGGCTCTTCCTGCAGGAGACAGCAAATGCAAGCCTTCCTCCCAGTTTGACCCAAACAAGCCCGCGGGGTCTGGCAAGGTAAGGAAGGTCTGCAGCATCTAGCTGGGCTTGGAAGGTTCTTTTGTTCATTTCTTGGCAGGAAAAAGAAAAGGTTGAACTCAGGTCCTTGGCATCTACCACTTGATCCACTTCTCCACCTAGGTTGCTTTTGATCCCTTCCTTGGCTGAGAAGCTGAGTCTAGGAATCCTTCTCCTTTGTGACTCTTTCCTCTCACTCACTTCCTCCAGGTGTAGACAGCGCATTGGCCACCCAGCAGTCCAGGAAAGCCGTCTTAAAGGCCACTTTTCTGTTTGCTGCTTGGGAATTCTGGCCAGAGGCTGAAAGCAGTTCTCTTAGCGCTGACATGGCCTGGGTCTTCCCCCTGGCACCTGGCCAGTCAGGGCTGATGGGGCCTCTGGTCCTCATCGCACCCTTGCCTTTCCACGTGCCCAGATGCCTGGCTGCGGGAACTCAGCGCTGCTTTTCCATGTGTCCAGACAGTGTCATCCAGTTTAAATGGTTCTGCTTGCTTTTCAGAAATGTATTGCAGCTAAGAAAGTTAAGCAATCAATGGGAAACAAAAGCATGTCCTTTCCAACTGGAAAATCAGACAGGTATGTGGTGGTAGCCAGGGCACCCCATGGGAAAGCCCGCCCTGCTCTGCACCCTGGTAGACTGCAGCTGAGTGCAGCTTTGGGATTGTGAGAAAAACCAGTAGGCATGCGTGGTCGCCATTGTTGAAGAATGAATGTTCATGAACAGTATGAAATCCTCATGCTAGAACAGTGTGAAGCGGGGGGCGGGGGCATGGCATGGTTTAGGGGATCACTGCCTTCAGACTCAATCTGCTCAGCCCTCCCAGAGCCTTGAGCAAACTCCTCTGTTCTGCTTTACTGAGCTCTGTACAGCAGCCTGCAGAGGTGACTGACTCCCCACTGTCTCTGCAGAGGCTTCCGGTACAACTGGCCAAAGAGATAGTGACGGAGGAGCCCCGAGCCCCAGGACAGCTCTGCCCACCGCTGCCATTTTGTACAGACTTGTTTTTAAACCAGTAAAACTAATGCCTACCAAAAGAAAGGTGTCCTGACTTTGCTTTGCTGCCACCACAGCAGTCCTGCCCTGTGTCTGAGGTGCTTGCACTGTGGGGTGCGGGGTGCTAGAGAGAGCCCGGGCCTGATCAAGGAGGTGCAAGGGGGAACGTCCTGTGGCCCACAGTGTGTGGGCCGTGGGGTAACGGGGCTGTTGGGAAGAGGAACTGCATGCCTGGGGCACAGCCATGGTCCCTGAGGGCTTGTCTCTACTCCTTCATCTCATGCTTTTCTTTTGAGACGGTCTCAATATATCCCAGGCTGGCCTTGAAATCTGATGAATCCTCCTGCCTTTATCTCCTGCCGCTGGAATTACAGAAGTGTACCACCACTCTGACTGGGAAAATAATCCAGAAGAAAACCTTTGTGGGCTGGAAATGTGGCTTAGTGGTAGAGTGCTTGCCTAACACTTGAAGCCCTGGGTTCAGGTCCTCAGTACCACATAAACAGAAAAAGCCAGAAGTGGCACTGTGGCTCAAGTGGTAGAGCACTAGCCTTGAGCAAAAAAAAACTCAGGGACAGTGGCCAAGCCCTGAGTTCTAGCCCCAGGACTGGCCAGAAAAAAAGAAAAAAATCTTTGGGGGCTGGGGATATGCTCAGTGGTGGGCTGCTACATCCTCATTGTAAGAAATGGGAGCTGGGGGCTGGGAAGGTGGCTCAGTGGTAGAGCGCTTGCCTTGCATGCATGAGGCTCTGGGTTCGATTCCTCAGCACTACATAAGCAGAAAAAGCCAGAATTGGCACTGTGGCTCAAGTAGTAGAGCGCTAGCTTTGAGCTGAAGAGCTGAGGGACAGCGCCCAGGCCCAGAGTTCAGGCCCCATGACTGATAAAAAAAAAAAAAAAGAAATGGGAGAGACAGAAAAGTACCAACAATTACCCGTAATCCACATGGAGACAACCTTTTACCACTGCAGTGTATTTTTTTTCACGCTTTTTACTGTGTAGAGATGTAACTATAATTGGTTCCACAGTGTGGATTCAACCAAATAGTTGTGATTGCATCTGCACAACTATTTACATAATAGCTGTTGCAATGAATCTAGAGATGATTTTAAAGAAGGGCTGGAGTTGGGCTGGGAATGTGGCTTAGTAGTAGCATGCTTGTCTAGCATGCATGAAACCCTGGGTTCGATTCCTCATTACCACATAAACAGAAAAGGCTTGGAAGTGGTGCTGTGGCACAAGTGGTAGACTGCTACCTCAGGGACAGTGCCCAGGCCCTGAAAAGGAAGGGGAAAAATAGGTGTCTTAACACCTGTAAACCTAGCTATCATCCCAGACAGGAAATCCCATGAGACTCTTATCTCCGATTAATCACAAAAAGCCAAAAGTAGAGTTGTGACTGAAGTGATAAAGTACTATCCTTAAGCACAAAAGCCCAGGGGCAGTGCCTAGGCCCTGAGTTCAAGCCCCAGGACTGGCCAGAGAACAAAGAAGGGCCAGGACTGTGGCTCCATGGCAGAGCACTAGCCTGGCACACAGGAGGTCATGGGTTCCATTCCTAGCACCACAAAACAAGATGTTAAACTTTCTACTACCAAATAAAGTTTATATACCTCTATCATTCTAAAATTTATTTTAATTCAACTCCTGTGATTTAGCATATGGATTTCCTTTGACCTTCTTTTTGCCAGTACAGGGGCTTTAACTCCAGGCCTGAGCCCTATCTCTTAGCCTTTTTTAGTGTTTTACCACTTGAGCCACAACTCTACTTCCAGTTTTTCAGTAGTTAATTGGAGATGAGTCACATAGACTTTCCTGCCTGGGCTGGCTTTGAACCTCCATCCTCAGATTTCAGCCTCCTGGGTAACTGGGATTACAGATGTAAGACACCAACTTCAGGCTTCTTTGTTTCCTTAATTTTCTTCCTTTTTTTCTTATGTACCAGTAATGGGTTGCTACTTACTGAATTTTTATTTTTCTAAGACAAGGTCTTATGTAGTCCAAGCTGCTGGCTCAGATTCATGATCCACTGCCTTAGCCTCCTGAGGGCTGAGATTACAGACATGAGCCACTATGGTTGGCATCATCTGTTATTCATAATCCTCACTGAACTTTAAATCTGTGACCTAGTCTTTGATTATTTCTTGTTTTTTTTGTTTGTTTTTTTGTTTTGTTTTGTTTTTTTGTCAGTTGTGGGCCTGAACTCTGGGCCTGGGCACTGCGCCACTTCCGGCTTTTTCTGCTTACGTGGTGCTAAAGAATCGAACCCAGGACCTCATGCAAACAAGGCAAGCACTCTACCACTGAGCCACCTTCCTAGCCCTGATTATTTCTTTTTTTTTTGGGGGGGGGGTCTGGTGGTGGGATCTGAACTCTGGGCCTGGGCGCTGTCCCTCAGCTCTTCAGCTCAAGGCTAGCACTCTACCTCTTGAGCCACAGAGCCACTTCTGGCTTTTTTTTTTCTTTTTGTTTATGTGGTGCTGAGGAATCGAACCCAGGGCCTCAGGCATACAAGGCAAGCGCTCTACCACTGAGCCACCTTCCCAGCCCCCCTGATTATTTCTTTAGAATTCCATTTTATTCTAATCTTGAGGTGAATTATTGAATCATGACTGCACAGAATATCTTCTCACTTATTACAGTACTGGAGATAGAGTCCAGGATAGTATATGCCAGGCAAGGCTGGCTGACTGTAGGAGGGAGAATGAAGACAGCCAGGCTAAATCAAATTTCCTGTGAGCTAATTCCTTGTGAGGTGGAACAGCAGAGGAGTACCCTGGCCTGACATGTGGTAAGGTGTGTATTAGGACAAGTCTGGTTGAAAGTGACAGAAAAGCCAAACTCTGTGACTTTAAGCATACTTG
>NW_012267222.1:6877742-6879958 GCF_000151885.1 Dipodomys ordii | reverse complement strand
CCCCCCCAAAAAAAAAAAAGAGTATTACCCAAGCTGGGCACCTGTGGCTACTCAGGAGGCTGACATCTGAGAATCAAGATCTAAAGCCAGCCTGGACAGGAAAATCCACGAGACTATTTCTGATTAACCACCAGAAACCCAGAAGTGGTGCTCTGGCTCAAAGTGGTAGAGCACTAATCTTGAGCACAAAACTCAGGGACAGTCCTTAGTTCAAGCCCAATAACCAAAAAAAGGAAAAGCCAGGGTGATGATTCACACTTACAGTGCCAGGTGTGAAAAGGCAAAGACTGGAGGATCAAGAGTTCTAAACCAGCTGGGCGCTGGTGGCTCACACCGGTAATCGTAGCTACTCAGGAGGCTGAGATCTGAGGATCGCCGTTCAAAGCCAGCCAGGAAAACGTGAGACTTTTTTCATTTCTCTTTTTATTATTATAAAGGGGATGTCAGAGGACTTAAAAGTCAGGTAAAGAATACATTATTTTTTTTCCATCCTGGATGTGAAGCTATGGCTCAAAATGGTAGAGTACTAACCTTGAGCAGAAAGCTCAAGGACAGTGCTCAGACTCTGAGTTCTAGCCCCAGAACCAAATAAAAAAAAGTTCCAAACCAACCTGGCCCACATATGAGCCCTTACTATGTGGGCGCTTCTTAGGGGCTCACTCCCTCCCCCACTGCAGGTCACGTGTGCACACTCTGACTAGGAGGACTGTTCCACGCCCATCTCAGCCTCTCTCTTCCCTGACTGAATAAATGGTAGTAGTTTCAATGAATTCTACAGTGAGGCTTTGGCTGGTGGTTTTTTGTTTTTTGGTGCCGGTCCTGGGAATTGAACTCAGGGCCTGGGTGTTGTCCCTAAGCTCAAAGCTAGTGCTTTACCACTTGAGCCACAGTTCCACTGTCAGCTGTTTGGGTT
This sequence comes from Dipodomys ordii, assembly GCF_000151885.1. Taxonomy (NCBI): domain Eukaryota; kingdom Metazoa; phylum Chordata; class Mammalia; order Rodentia; family Heteromyidae; genus Dipodomys; species Dipodomys ordii. The sequence continues at coordinate 6,879,045 of NW_012267222.1, read as the reverse complement.
TTGTTTTTTTGTTTGTTTTTTTGGCGTGGGGGCGGGGAGGTAACTGGAGATTAGAGTCTCACAGACTTTCCTCCCCAGATTGGCTTTGAACTGTGTGATCCTCAGGTCTCAGCCTCCTGAGTAGCTAGGATGACATCCATGAGCTACCGGTCCCTGGCTCCTTCTGGTGATCTTTCCTGAGGGGATTGTTTGTACTTGCAAGACTTGTTTTCTTCAACCTGAAAGGTGTGCATTATCTCCTGCACACTAACACTAACCAGGATGCAAAGCCGGGGCTTGCTGCTCAACACGAGGGCAAGGATGACACACACACACCCTGGAGAATGGAATGGACTCAGCCATCTGCCATCCTGACACAAGCAATCATGCAGGCCCTGCCATTTCCAGACACAGCCTTAGCCTCCTGGCCCAGGGCACAGACAAACCCACTGTCAACTCTAACCCAGACGAAGTGCAGGCTGGCGCAGGCAGGCCTGGAGTGACTCCATTTTAGTCACGGTGATCCTTCACTGAATAACTATGGGAGCTGTCGGCTGGCCCCGCATTGCCTGCCTCTGCTCGTCTCCCCCTCCAAAGGAGCCCGAAGAGCCCAAGCTGCACTGCTCCAGGGCTTGAGGCTCAGGAGCCGCACTGGGCCTGGGCCTGGGCCTGGCATCAGACTAGGGTCGGAGCTCCCGCTCCAGGTGGGGGCTGCAGAGCGTCCCGTCAGAGACAGTCCTGACATTGTGTCGTGCAGGCCCGACGCCAGCCGGTGCCATCTCCCCGCCTTGGCATTCCAATTGCACACGGGGCAATTAGCATTTAATATCTGGCAATTAGCATGCTTAATGCGATTCTGAGGAGTTCCTTGACATTCTCTTGCACACACGGCGGTCCCGCCCACCGCGCAGGAGCAGGACCCGGCCTGTCAGTCCCGCCGGTTCTGAATATGCATGCGCGCGGCTCGCCCCGGACGCGGCTGGTAAATTTAGCACCTCGTCCCGCAGACCCCGGCTCGCGGCTCCCGCTAAATCCGGCGTGTCACGTCGCGGCTGTGACACCCGGCAAATTAAAAGCCCTCGGCGGCCCCGACCCACCCGCCGCGCCCTCTGTTCAAGTCCAGCCCGCACCCGAATCCGCAGACGCGACTCGGGACACGTCCCATCCGCGACGTGGCCCGCGGCCCGCGGCCGCCGCGGCAGCGCCCCCGATATGCTCAGTGGTGGGCTGCTACATCCTCATTGTAAGAAATGGGAGCTGGGGGCTGGGAAGGTGGCTCAGTGGTAGAGCGCTTGCCTTGCATGCATGAGGCTCTGGGTTCGAT
>NW_012267222.1:6871936-6876852 GCF_000151885.1 Dipodomys ordii | reverse complement strand
CCCGCGGACCCGGGTCCCCGACTGTCACTCCGCCCGCAGCAAGACCTACGGCAACGTGCTGGTGCTCGATGGCGTCATCCAGTGCACGGAGCGGGACGAGTTCTCCTACCAGGAGATGATCGCCAACCTGCCGCTGTGCAGCCACCCCAACCCCCGCAAGGTACCCGCCCGCCCTCCCTCCCTGCAGCCCCGGCTCTTGGGCTAGGAGCCGGGGCTGGGCAGACTGGCCAGGTGTGCCCGTTTCTGCCTGGAAGCTCTCCAGAGGACCGCCGGAGAAAGTGCCCGCAGGAATGGGGGAGTCGGTCCCCTGAGGGGGTGGGCAGGCCTAGCCTGGCCCAGGGGAGAGTGCAGTCGCACCCAGGCCTGAAGCAGCACCCCTAGGGGGGCGCTTCCGGGGAAAGGGGGTTCGGGTGCCAGATTGCCGAGGCAGAAAGGGGGTGCAGCGCTCAGGGGGAAGCCAGGAGCCTGGGGCTCAGAGGAGCCGAGAGCCGGCCTGGCTCCAGGTAGCTCTGTGTACAGTGCTCTGGCTCTGGGGCTCGCCCACACCCGCTGGGCCCTGACTGACTGCCACCTCTGCCCAGGTGCTGATCATCGGGGGAGGCGATGGGGGCGTCCTGCGGGAGGTGGTGAAGCACCCCTCGGTGGAGTCCGTGGTCCAGTGCGAGATCGATGAGGTGAGTGCCTAACCCTCCCTGGCCTGGCTGGCCCAGGTGATTTACCTCTTTCCTCCTCTGACAAACCCAGGATGGTAGTAAAGGACTTTGAACTCAAGGCCTGGATGTTGTCTCTTCACTTTTCCACTCAGGCTGGTGCTCTACCACTTGAGCCACAGCTCCACTTCGTGCTTTTTGGTGGTAAGAGTCTTGTGGGTTTTTCTGCCCAGGCTCACTTTGAACCACAATCCTTAGATCTCAGCCTCCTCCTGAGAAGCTACGATTATAGATGTGAGACACCAAGGCCTGCCTAATCTTAGTGCGATTAGAACTAATTTTCCAGCTAGTGTCAGGTGAGGCTCAGGTGCCTCCCTTAGCCTCCAGCCTGCTGGTTGCTGACCCTGCCTTGCCCCAGGTGTCCGAGGTGCTGGGCCGAGTGAGTCCTGCCCTGGGAGCTGGTGTTGAGGCTCAAGGAGATATGAGAAGATGATCCATTGGGGCTTAGTGGGCAGGAGGGAGGAATCGGCCGGAGCTACAGGCTGAGGAGCGGAAGCACAGCTGTCTGCGCCCGGTGATTGAGGGAGAGCAGGAAGTGATGCGCGAGCGGCCGCGCTCTCCCTGCTTTACACCGCGGACACGGCTTTCAGAAGGGGAGGGCTTGTTCAGGGTCACCCAGATCTGGGGGACACAGTGGGCGTCCGCTGGGTAGATCCCAGCCCCATGACCCAGGCTCGCACCCCTGCCCCCTCCCCAGGACGTCATCCAAGTCTCTAAGAAGTTCCTGCCGGGCATGGCCATTGGCTACTCGAGCTCAAAGCTGACCCTCCATGTGGGCGACGGCTTTGAGTTCATGAAACAGAACCAAGATGCCTTCGACGTCATCATCACCGACTCCTCAGACCCCATGGGTAAGGGGCCACCGGTCCGGTGCTGCTCCCCCGAGCTAGAGCCGGGACCGCTCCTCAGCGGTCATCCTCTTGTCCTCCCCACTCAGGACTGGAGGCGAGAAACTGGCCACTGCTAGCGCTACATCCACAAGAGAGTGGTGGGCTGGCCTTGGCCCACCGAGGCCTCGGTGTCCCCTCCAGCCCTGTGCACTAGAGCGGCCGGCGCTGGGGTGGGCTCCAGTCCTGGGCTGGGGGCCGCAGTGCTGACCAGAAGCCTGCGGAGCCCATGGTATCACGGGGCTTAGGGCTGCAGCCGAGGGCAGCCGTGGGGCCCCAGCTGGCTGGGTCTCAAGCCTGCCTGCCCCGCAGGCCCCGCGGAGAGCCTCTTCAAGGAGTCTTACTACCAGCTCATGAAGACGGCGCTCAAGGAGGACGGGATCCTCTGCTGTCAGGGTGAGCGCGGGGCGGGGCAGGACGGGGGGAGGGGGTGCCCCTGCGCCTCGCCCGGGCTGACTGTGCTCACAGGGGAGTGCCAGTGGCTGCACCTGGAGCTGATCAAGGAGATGCGGCAGTTCTGCAAGTCTCTGTTCCCCGTGGTGGCCTACGCCTACTGCACCATCCCCACCTACCCCAGCGGCCAGATTGGCTTCATGCTGTGCAGCAAGAACCCGGTGAGCATGCGCGTGGGCACACGGCTCCTCTGGGGGTGGGGTGGAGAGGAGAACCCCTCCTGGACCTGACCGTCGCGCCGTGACCCGATGCCCACCGTCCTGGCCCCCAGAAGACCAACTTCCAGGAGCCCGTGCAGCAGCTGACCCCCACCCAGGTGGAGCAGAGGCGGCTGCGGTACTACAACGCCGACGTGCACCGCGCCGCCTTCGTGCTGCCCGAGTTTGCCCGCAAGGTGAGGGGCCCCCAGCCCACCCATCCCCCACCCCGTCCCCGCTCAGCCCGAGCCCCGCCCTGACCCCCCTCGTGCCCCACAGGCCCTGAACGACGTGAGCTGAACCCAGTGCCACCACAGCACTACCAGGATCCCAACTGGACAGGGGAGCCCCAGGCTGCCGGGCACCCCCAGGCCCGGACCAAACCTCCTGCTGGCTCTCGCCCACCAAGCAAGTGTTACAGGCCCCAGAATGCTGCCTGGCCTGCCCTGCTGGGCGGACTGTCTGTGTGTCCGTGTGTCTGTCTGTGGTGTTTGGCCCCGCGCCTCTACCAGCTCTGTACAGCACCGTCTCTGCCCCCGACAAACACGCGTATTTATAACAGCCTCTGAATCCGCTCCGTGCCCTCCGCGAGCCACACTCCCAGGTGCGGGGTGTTATGGGGGCTCCAGGTGTGACGTGGGCCTTGATTTCAGACCCTCGCACAGAGAACACTGCAGCCCTGGGCTACACACTCGACAGATGGAGGCCCACCTCCAGTGGCTTCTCTAGCTACAGCAGAATGTTCCAGAGAATTCAGGCCTCATAGCATGGGGGCAGGTGGCATCTGGGCACTCAAGGTGACCCCCTGGGGCCTCACTGTGGCAGAGTCTGCCCCGCTTCTGGGCTAGAAGCCCAGGTCTGGATCCAAGCCTGGGCTGAGTCCTGCCTGCACCCGCCCCCGAGCTCCTAGGGCAGATCCGGGCATGTGCCCTTGGGGTTGGGGTGCCCTGCGAGCCCAGGCCTGCGCCCTCTCCAAGGTGCTGAACTGCCTGCAGCCTCCTCAGCCCCGGTGCCTCTCGGAGGTGGGAGAGGGGCGCCCAGGGAGGCTCCAGCCCCCTCTTGGAAGCCCTGGGGCAGCTGGGCAGCGCCGAGGGTCCTCCCCGACCGGCCTGGGCCCGAGGTGGCAGGGAGCTCACATCCAGCTTTGCCATCAGCTCTGTCTCAGGCCTGCCTACCCCACCAGCTCTGGTCTCTAGAACGCATCACGGGAGTCTGCCTCCCCCACTCAGACCGCACCCCAGCTGCAGGCCCAGTGCTCACTGCAGGGAAGACTAGTGTGGCTGTCCACCACGGAGTCTACCCACTGTAATCCTCAGCCACACGCCAGGCCACTCGAAGGAGCGATCATCTAGCTGTAGGCAGGGGAGGGGACCAGCGCATCCACTTAAATCTCCAGCCCCCATGCCTTGAGATGCTCCCCGCCCCACCCCCCAGCCCTAGGGCCGACTCCGACCTCCCCAGCCACCTTGTCTTACAGATGGCAGCCAGAGCGCCACCTACTAAACTAATGTGATAAGTAATCAGGTTGCTGATCTGCATTGCCAGCAGTAAGAAGCAGTTGAGCCTGGCATGGTCTCCAGCACTCTGGAGACTTGAGGAGGATCAAACGCTTGAGCCCACCCTGGGCTCCGCGCAAGACCCTGGCTGAACATCAGAGTCCACGGAGATAGCAGGGGAGGAGCTTTGGCACAGTGGAGGACCAGGCTGCCTAGCATGGGTCGTATCCGGGGGGTGCGGTGCAGACCGGGGGTCACCTGAGTCCCCAACACACCATAAGGCCAGTTTGAGACATGGGGGAGAAAATCCTAGGGAGGTCAATTTTTGTTGGTGAAGAGACTTGAACTCAAGACCTGGGCTTTTTCACGCAAGGCTAGCATTCTACTACTTCCAATTTTCTGGCAGTTAATTGGAGATAGAGGGTCTCGGCCTTTCCTGCCTGGGCCAGCCTCAAACCTCAGCCTCCTGTGTAGCTAGGATGACAGGCGGGAGCCGCCATCACCCAGCAGAGTTTTAATTTTTGGCAAATTAGCCATGCTTCAGGACTGCACTTGTGACGCCTCCCATCCACCTCTGCCTGAGGCCTCCTTAAAGCCCCCGGGTCTCCCTGGCTGACCAGTGGCTTTTGTAGTCCTTCCCGTGACCACTGGTTTTACGCTAATGTGGTGGCTTGGGCAGCCGCCCAGCTGGTCAGCAGCCAGCCCTGACCTCCAGGAAAAGCACTTAAAGGGGGCTGGTGGTCTTGGTGTTTCACCCAACAAGCTTCCAGGGGTGCGTGCGTGTATGTGTGATTGTGGCTTGAACTCAGGGCCTCATATTCACTAATGGCTTTTTTGTTGGTTAATTGTAATTTTTTTTTTTTTTTTGCCAGTCCTGGGGCTTGAACTCAGGCCCTGGGCACTGTCCCTGAGCCTCTTTTGCTCCAGGCTAACACTTGAGCCACAGCAACGCTTCGGCTTCTTCTGTTTATGTGGTACTGACAAGTTGAACCCAGGGCTTTGTACATGCAAGGCAAACAGTCAACCACTAAGCCACCTTCCCAGCCCCTTGTAGAGAGTCTTATGGCCTTCCTGCCCGAGCTGGCTCTTTTTTTCCTTTTTTTGGTCAATCATGGGGCTTGAACTCGACCTGGGCGCTATCCCTCAGCTCTTCAGCTCAAGGCGAGCACTCTA